>NC_047084.1:18884837-19581006 GCF_902459505.1 Geotrypetes seraphini | reverse complement strand
TGAAATATTGCTCTGCTGCTGCAATCACCTCCTAATCACTCAAAAATTGTTGCCCTTTCAAACTCTTTTTAAGGTTTGGAAACAGAAAATAGTCAGATGGAGCAAGATCTAGTGACAAGGGTTTGATGGCCTATGCACTGAAACTGCAGCTGCATCAAAACATCGATTGTTATGCCAGCCTTGTGAGCAGGTGCATGGTCTTGCAGAAAGAGAACTTTCCAAAACTTCCCTCTCCTTTCTCTTTCAATGCATCTTTTAATCGGCACAGCAAGTTACAGTAGTTTTCTCCAGTGCCTCTTTTTGTTGATTTTTTTTATTGTCCTAGGTTCCAAATGCTGAAGTTGCCATCCAAACTCACTTCAGCCTATCCAACCATCTTGTTTGCAGGATATCTACCATAAAGTCTGGCCAGTAACATTCTCATGTTCCAAGTTAGTGGAGTTCCCATTGATACCCTCCCCAGCCCAATCCTACACCAAATAATCACATATGGGGCACAGACTGTGCAAGTCTGTCCATTATTGGCCTTAGCTCTTTAATTTACATTCTTCGTTTTCTAATTAGAGATCCTCTATGTTTATCCCACGCTTTTTTGGAGACAAATACTGTATCTGATTTCAAAAAGCTTTGGACAAATACACAGGACCTCTAAGAGAGTTAAAGGGAGCGTAGATGGCATGGGTAGGCAGACTGGATAAGCCAATGGTATTTATCTGCACTCTGCTCATTAGATAAGACTCTCTTATCTGTACCCTTCTCCTCTACAGCCAACTCCAGACTCTGTTTCTTCGACCTTGCTGCACCGCTCGCCTGGAATAAATTGCCTGACTCGTTACATCATCTCTGGCAGTATTGAAATCCAGACTCAACGCCCACTTCTTTGAAACTGCTTTCAATTCAAAACTCCAACCCACCTTCTAAGCACTAATATCTGTCTTATCATTCCCTCTGTAATTTCCCCACCTGAACACAGTGTATTGATGCACCTTCTTGTCCAGTTTGCCTGTCTTGACTAGACTGTAAGCTCTTTTGAGCAGGAACTGTCTCTTCCGTGTTTTGACGTACAGCGCTGTGTATAACCAGTAGCGCTATAAAAATGATTATTAGTAGTATTTTTCTATGTTTCTATGTAACAACAATGAGCTTGATAATCAAGGGAGAAAACAAGATAAACTAGGGATGGGGATGCCAGTGTTAAAGTGAGCTGGAGGTGAGCACCACAGACAGAGAAGTAAACTGCAGGGGAGGGATGGAAACTGGAGCAAGTTTGACACTGTGGGCCATGAGGAGGGCTCCAAAGCAAGTTGACAGTATGGGAATAGGAGCTAGGGGTGATGCAGAGGGTTCCTGAGCAGCTTGAGGAACGCTGGAGAGAGGGAAGCATTAGAAAGCTGGAGGGTATAAGCTGTAGGGAGATGAGGAGTCAGAACAAACTGTAGGGAATGTGTCAAAGAAGGCCACAACAACCAGTGGCTGTGTGCCCCCATGTGAAGCCCTACCCTGCTGAGGAGAGGAGTCCAGAGCTATTGGTACTGGCAGGAGGAGGGATGTGATGGAGAACTGGGGAGCATGTGAGGGAGAACAGGTGGGGATCTCAGCACTAGAGTGTACTTATTTTTTGGGAGGGGGGAACATTGGCATCTCAGGGCACAAACAATATTTAATGCTGCTTCTAATACAGGCACTTAAACATGTCTCAGAGCATGTCTAAACCCATAGTCTGGGTTTCATACTGCAAACATTCATTCTGTATATCAAAAAGGCAATGCAATTTTGTCCTGTAATGCTGCCTCTTCCTACCCTCTCTATGCCCTCAGGTCACCTGGACACACTCGGCTTCCCGACATCTGCAGGGTCATATTTTAAAATGGCTTTTAAATATCTGGGCCTCTTCGGGCATTTAAATGCTACCATTTAAACATTTGTCCCCCAGTGGTCAGCGCTTTTTTTAAATCCTTAATGTCGCCAGCCAATTTAGCTCCCAATATTTACTGTCGGGCCATGCCCGGGCACCGGCACTGAATATTGGGGGTTAAGTGTAAGTAGACAGGCTGATAAAACTTATGTAGGCCCAGCCGATAGTCAGCCATTCTGGGCTTTCCTGGGAGAACGGTATAGAAAATTGAATCAATAAATAAATAAATTTTGGAGACACTGGCAAAAGAGCAGGAGTGAGAGGACCTCCCACCGAAACACCAGGTATTTATTTATTTATTTAATTTGTTTTCTATCCCTTTTCCCCCAAAGAGCTCAGAACGGGTTCCAGGTTAAACATACATAATATACAGTTAACAGATTACGATTTATACTGGATTTGCCAAAATTTCAGTACAAGTTTATGATACAAGTTTTCATCCTAACTTGACACATACTGGGGGGGGGGGGGTTGTCTAATACTAATATATATAATATACAGTTTATAGGTTACAGTTTGCCACAGTTATCTTTACATTGTAAGTCTTCCAGCAGGAATCCCCGAAACAGGCTCAGCTGATGATGATTTCTCTACTGCAATCAGCTGATGGCAAGCCCTCAATGTGCTGGTTCCTTCCCCCCCCCCCCAAGCTCTGGGTGGTGGAAGGGAGTCGTGACCACTGGGGGAGTAAGGGGGGAGGTCATGCCTTAAGCCCCCCCCCCCCCCACCAGTGGTCATCTTGTCAGTTTGGTCACCTTTGGGGCACTTAGACCTGTTTTACTTTGGTGTAAGTCCAGGCATGTAAGTAGGATGTCCTGGAAAAGCTTTGATTATTGCTTCAGGATATCCAGGTGGAAGCTCGCCCAGTTCCCGCCTATAAACCGAGAAGAGAGCTTAGAGATGTAAATGGGATGAAATTAAATTTGGAGGGTAGAATGTCGACTGTGCATGCTAGGATCGGAGCATCAATGATATCTGTGGCTGGCTGGCGGTTTTGTATGGGGAGGATGAATTTTTTAAAAAATGCTGAAAACTCAATTATTTGCCAATGCCTTCTTATGCTAAGGTATATTTCAGTTGATAATCGCCTTTTAGAATTTTTTTTTGACAGCAATGTATGATTTAAAGCTTGATTGAATTTGTGCTCTATCCCTATTTATAACAGAGACGATTAATGATGCTGTTTAGACATGTCTATGTTATATGTGATAATCATAGGGAAAGTTTGTTTTGATTATCAGCATTCAGACGTCCCTGCTATTAGGATGTCCAAGTGCCTGATTTTAAGAAGAAATGGGATCGTCACATGGGATCTCTTCACAGAGTTAAGTAGGGGAGGGTCATTAGGGTGGGCAGACTAGATGGGCTGTGGCCCTTATCTGCCGTCTATTTCTATGTTTTTATGCCCCTCATTATGTACAGAATTTTCCAAGCTTTTTGCACAAGATTTTAAAACATTGTTGTACACAAGTCCCCAAGGAGTCATAAAAATTTTTGTCAGATAGGGCGGTATAGAAAGTATGAATAAACTATAAACCATGTGCATGGATGACATTGAAAGTGTTTGAATTCTCTGCGCAAGAAAAGCGTATTCTGAATGTTTTCTTTTTTTAATATCTTTATTCATTTTAAAGCCAAAAATAAGTGCAACATATTTTACAGACATTTTACACTTTAACAGCACTTAAATTCTATCAAATTATATTTATGACAAATACATATATCAACCTCCCCCTTTATACATAACCAACAATTGCACTCTAAATAAAAATAATTCCCCACCCTCCCTAGACATGCATGATCAAAGGGCAAAATCAGCAATCAGTCCTTGCAGAATTCTGTCAATGGCTCCCAAACATCCATAAATTTCTTATAATGTCCCTGTTGTATGGCCATCATACGCTCCATTTTAAAAGTATAACAAAGGGATTCCCACCAGAAAGTGTAATTTAGGGGTCCTTTTATCAAGGCGCGGTAGGAGTTTAACACACGGAATATCTCGCGTTAAACCGCCTGCCGCACTAGCCGCTAATGCCTCCATTGATGAGGCGTTAGTATTTTGGCTTGCCGTGGGGGTTAGCGCGTGATGAAATGTCCGACACGCTAACCCCCGTAGCGCACCTTGATAAAAGGAGCCCTTAATCTATCACAGTTCTTCCAATTCCTCAAAATAAGTTGTACGGCAACTCCTGTCATTATAAAGAGAAGTTTATTTCAAGCAGATATTTGGCTTTAAGCCCTCATTAACGTACCAAAATAGGATGGTATCGTACTTCAATGCCACTGGATTTTCAAATATATTGTTCACTTGATCCCAAATAGATCTCCAAAATTTAAGTATCAAGGGACAATAATAAACAGTTTATATACCGCAGTACCGTGAAGTTCTATGTGGTTTACAATGATTAAAAATGCTACAAATTGAGTAGAACTGGCAGGTTAAAACTAGTGAATAGAGGCTCTAGAGATCAGTTATTGTGGGAAAGATTATACAAATCAACTGCCTAAGAACTTCAGGAACAGATATGTTTTTAGGTGTCTCCTGAATTCCCCATAAGTATAGTAAATGATCCAAAGCCCCAGCTTCAAGATGACAATGCCAGCATCTAATAGATTTTGAACCATCTAATTTCTGTAAACGGACTGGGGTCAAAAATGCTCTATGTAGTAAGAAAACCCAAGTTTGTCTCATAGATGCAGACGCCGTACATCTCATCCTCCAAGTCCAAATTCGTGGCCATTGAGATGCAGTAATCTGATGCTTTATCTCAATGCTCCAAATGTCACGAAGACCAGTCTTTGGTTTCTTATTCAAAAATCCAGATATTAATTTATACCACTGAGCGGCCTGGTGTCCCAGGAAGTCCACCTGAAAACATAAGACCAGCAAGCTATATTGATTTTTAAGATTTTTCCACTCAGGGAACCCCTCCTGAATGGCCTGCTTCAACTGCAACCATCTATAATTTTGTGATTTATTAAGACCAAATTTGTGTTGCAATCGTGAAAAGTCAAGCAGCTTACCATCTGATATTACATCATCCAAGGTGCATATACCTGCCTTCATCCAATGCTTCCAGATGACCTTAAACCCGCCAATTTGAATCTTGGAGTTCAGCCATTCTGAATGTTTTCAACATAAGCTTGCTATAGTCCACAGTTTGAAATCATTAGCTTTTTTTGTTTTTCTTTCTTTCTCCTTTTTTTATTTTTTAAAGAAAAAGGTTAAGGCCCAGTTTCTGTGCATGGCACAGTTATTAGCAGCCGCATTAAAATCGGCTGTTGAAGATACCTGGTACAGCAAAATCACAAGCTAGAGCTGATGAAAAATCTACTGCTGAGAAGCGTCTACTCAGAAACAGTACCAATGAAAATTTATAATAAACATCATTAAAACATATAAATGTGTCTCTCAAGGTAAATCCCAAAGACCAACCGTGATAAGCATTTGTATGTCTCCCCTTACCATTTTCTGCCTCAAGAATAATGTGCATTTCATAGTAAGAGGTTTTTTTTTCCTCTGCATGACAAAATTCATCAATGAAGATGCTAA
The DNA here is from genome assembly GCF_902459505.1 of Geotrypetes seraphini. Lineage (NCBI taxonomy): Eukaryota > Metazoa > Chordata > Amphibia > Gymnophiona > Dermophiidae > Geotrypetes > Geotrypetes seraphini. The sequence continues at coordinate 19,575,538 of NC_047084.1, read as the reverse complement.
ACTATTGCAATAATTTTGTCATTTCATTGCAAGGAGAATTATAGTCTCTCTGACTTCTTACTCTTCTATCAAGCACACATGAAATGAGTTCTCAGCTATACTTTAACATTTGATCAGTCATAATTTATCCATTAATTGGTTCCACAGTTTTCAAGACTTGAGAAAAACAATTGCAAAGTGGCTTAAAATACATGGTAGAGGTCTATACAATACTGAGTGGAGTGGAACAGGTAGATGTGAATTGCTTGTTTATTCTTTCCAGCAATAATAATGATAATAATAATTTTATTTTTATATACCGCCTAACCAAAAAATGGTTCTAGGCGGTTTACAACAAATAATAACTAGTCATAGAGTGAAGAGTACAATTTAAAAGGAAAATACAATTCTAAATAGGAACTAATCTTACAGTGGAGAATATGATTTAAAAGAAAAGTAAATTTAAAAGAATGGTTCTAAGTGGTTTACAACAGATAAGAACCGATTGTACAGTAAAAATGCAATTTAAAAGGTGATACCTTCTTTAAAACAAGCACAGGACTAGGGGACATGCAATGAAGCTAATAAGAAGTAGGAAGCAATATAATGATGGATTTGTAAATAAGCGAAGCCATCAGTTCGAGGGATATCAAATTCATGACATAACGTGTCAAAGGACTTAATCTTCCCCTCATCATCTACCAACTGAAACAAATAATGAATCCCCTTCGCTTCCCAGCGCACAAAACTGGCCCCATCTACCCCAGGTAGGAGATTCCCATTAAAGCGGAGACGCAGGAAAGGGGAAATAGTAGAGCTAAGAGAGTGAAATTTACAAACCCATTGCCAAGCCTTCCACAAAGGGTAATGCAAGACTTTAAGAGGTAAGGGAAGTGGTTAAGTTGAGCCAGAGGCACAGAATGAAAATAGGCACTAAAATGAACTTTATCAAAACAAGAGAGCTCCAAAGAAGTGTTAGTGAAATGGGCAGTGCCCCTAAAGAAATCATTGATGTGACGCATGCTGCAAACAACGGTCAAGTGTCGAAGATTTAGTAAACCTAATCCCCCCTTATACCAGGGGGTAGCCGCCAGTCGATAAGGCAAACGAGCACGCTTACCCGCCCAAAGGAATCGCTGAACCATACGTTCCAATCGCTTCTCATCCCTCGATGTCAAGTACAATGGAAGGACCTGAAATACATATAGCCAGCAGGGAACAACAAGCATGTTATACAAACTCACTCTGCCCAGAAGCGACAATGGAAGTCCCTGCCTTAACTGCAAACGAGTTATAAGAGCCTGAAACAACGGTTCAACATTCAAAGAATATAAACGAGAGAGATCAGGAGGGATGAAAATCCCAAAGTATTTTACCCCAACTTCTGCCCACCAAAGGGGAAACGGACCCCTCCTCTGCATACGTACCTCAGGGCATGAGGGGAGGGCCACCGACTTATCTAAATTAAATGAAAGGCCGGAATAAAACCCATATTCAGAGATTAGATCTAATGCAGCGGGCAAAGCTACCTACGGTTGAGTAAGAATGAGAAACATATCATCTGCAAATGCCAATGTCTTCAAGTCCCTACCCGCGACACTTAGACCTTGAATATCATCGAAGAGACGTAGAGTGCAAAGCAAAGGTTCCAAAGATAGGAGAAAAAGTAAAGGAGAAAGAGGGCAACCTTGTCTGGTGCCCCTAAAAATGGAAAAGGAGTCCGTAAGGGTACCATTAACTAACAATGATGCCCAAGGATTAGAATATAAGGAACGAATAGCTCAAAGGAAGAATCCCAGCAGCTCAACATATTCAAGAGTATGAAATAAAAAGGACCAATGTATACTATCAAATGCTTTAGAGGCATCTAAACTAACAAATAAGGCAGGGATCTTGTGATGTTGACAGTAGGCAAGTGCAAATAGAACTTTCCGAACATTGCAAACTGACTGGTGGCCACGGACAAAGCCCATTTGGTCCTCGTGAATTACTGTAGGGAGATGCGGGGCCAATCGGTCAGCCAACATGCAGGATAGCAGCTTTAGATCAACGTTTATTAGAGATATCGGCCGATAAGACCCAGGATCAATAGCATCCTTACCCGGTTTCAGTAATAATGTGATAAGTGCCTCATCAGCATAGCGAGGGAAGGATCCACTATCAATAGCAGTATTAAAGGACCACACAGGTGAGGGGAGAGAAGTTTATAGAACTCACCCGAAAAGTCGTCAGGTCCCGGGGCTTCCCCGAACGCAGAGTCTTAATGGCAGACTGCAACTCACTCACTTGGAACCGACGATCAAGGGCAATCACCACATCCTCAGAGAGGCGCGGCATCCCAGACGAGTGAAGATAATCCGCCAAAAGTTCCGCGGGGGCATCATCCGGAGCAGCACACAGATGTTCAAAGAAGTCAAACAACACCGCGGACACTTCCGCTGTACGAGACACCCTACCCCCCCAGAGCCCGAAGTGTCAAAATCGGTTGCCTAGACGCCTTGACGTCAACCAGGCGCGCCAGAAGGCGGCCCAGTTTACTGCCAAATCTGTGAAAGCGATGTTTATGGTAAACATCGCTGATATCGAGAATGAAGCAGAGAGTTGAGGGCTCCCTGAGTGGAGAGATAGCGTTCCCTCGTATGCTCCCAATAGGCAGAGGAAAAAGCCCTCTTAGCAGTTCATAAGGCCCGCTCCAAAGAAAGTATACCTTGATGTATACGTTTATTCCGAGCACAAAGAAAAGAAATCACTTGACCCCCGGAGCACTGACTTGGCAGCTTCCCAAAATAGGACAGAGTCGTCCTGATGTTGTGCATTGTTAGTCACATAATCTTCCCTCTGAGCCTGAAGAAAACAGCGAAACTCAACATCATGTTCAAGATAAAAAGGGAAGCGCCAAGAAGGAGAGCGGAGGTACTCTGTATCTAAATGGACATCGATCCAGATTGGGGAATGGTCCAAGATACTAATTGGACCAACTTCTGCCAACACATTCGAAGAAAACAGAACCGAAGACACAAAAATGTAATCAATCCTAGACCAGGTGTTATGGGCACGGGAAAGGTGAGTGTAATCTCAGGTCTCTGGGTGGAGAAGGCACAGGGATCCACCACCGACATAGTGTCACAAAAATAGCTCTGAAAGGCAAGACTAAGGGGCTAGACTTATCACACTTCGGGTCACCAGCTAGATTGAAATCTCCCTCCAGTAGGAGGGGATCTCCTGAATGATGCGAATGTAGTCGCACTAACTGTTGTAAAAACGAAGATTCAGATGAATTCGGGCCATAAACAACTAGTAACAAATAACTCCGGTCTCCCAGAGTAAGGGGTAAAAGAAGGTAACGAGCTTCCTGGGATCGTTCTAACACCTGTACACCCAGCGGTGAGGACTTACGGACTAACACTGCAAAACCTCCATGCCGCCCCGACGAAGATGCAAAATAAACTTCCCCCACTCAGGACCTACGCAACTTAAGGTGTTCCGCATCAGTTAGTCATTTCTCTTGTAAACAAGCGATGTCAGAGTGATAACATTGGAAAGCGGACAGGATTTTGGAGCGCTTAATCGGTGAAGTAATGCCTCCTACATTCCTTGATAGAAGCCTAAAGGGGGTACACATCTATGAGGTAAGTAAGAAAGACAGCAAAAAACAAGAAAAAGAATAGAAAAGAACTCCAGGAGCCCAGCCAAATGTAATATAATGTTGCAACTTGCATGGAAGAAATAAAAGAACACAGCAATCCACACCAAAAGACAACTGAAGGAGGACCCTCCTACCCCCCGCACCAAACTCCTTCCCAAACCCAACCTTCTCCAATTCAATCCCCCCAGCCCCCCACCCACCCCCCATACCCAATCCTCCCCCAGACACCCCAATACCAATACCAGTATTTGCTCCACCCTGCCAAGCAGGCCAGAGCGACGGAGTCCCAAGAGACGTGGTCGGGGCCCCCAGCCCCCCCAACCCCTCCAAGAAACCAGATCAAATCCCAGCATAGTATATGCCATCTTCGCCCCATCCAGCCACTCCATTCACACACGCAGATACACACACAGCTCTACACTCATCAGCCAAAGAGAGGGAGAGGGGCAAGGATCCCAAGGCATAGAGATCTACATGGGACTGCCATGGCCACTAATTGCATCCACTTTCTCCCCCCACAGTCATACGTCTCCTCCCAAATATCTCATGCTCATCCATACATACAGGCTCCCACTCTCTAGACCCCTAGCACTCCAAATAGAGCAGTGACCAACTGAGAGCGCTCCGAGGAACTAGGTGCAAGCTGAGAAGAATATCCCAACCATAACAGGAAGCTGTTCCCCTTACGCAAAACCAACTCATGAACAGTCAATGCCCATGCGGGCGAACCCCCAAGCACATACAAAAAACCCCTCCACTCATAGGAAACAAGAAACAACAGGGATCTCGAGATTAAATCCTGAACTGCACACAAGGAGGCACCTCCAACAAGAGGCTCAGCAACCAGTCACCAACAAAATATGCACTAAGAAGCCACTTGCACCAGCCACAAGGGCAGTAGGGTCAAGAGGCCGAGGAGGGTCCAGACACTCCGGGGAGAGCATCGAGATAGGCCTGTACCTCCTCCGTGGTTGCATAGGTCTTCCACCCTGCGGCCATTCAGATCTTCAAAGTTGCCGGGTAAAGCAACATGAAGCGCTGTCTGCGGTCAAATAACGCTGAACACACTCTAGAAAAACATCACCGACACGCCTGTAACGCAGGGAAGTCTTGAAAAAGGCAGACCGGAGCTCTCTCATAGGAAAGAGTGTTACATTTCTGTATATAGTGCCGCATTAATTCCGCCTTGTGGGCTGAATTATGGACCTTAAGAATGGTGACCCGAGCATGAGTATGATCATCTGTGCGTCTTCCCAATCGGTGTGCCCGATCCAGTCTCAAAGGCCCCATACCAGCTGCAGCGGCAACTCAGCCTGGAGCCAAGACTCTAAGGTGGGTAACAAACGAGAGTCTGGGACCGCTTAAGGGAAGCCAACCAGGCGCAGATTGTCCCTGTGTGAGCAATTTTCGAGATCTTCCAACTTATCTGCCTGATGTTGGAGTTGTTCTTTCAGGGAGATAAGATCCGCTGCAGATGTGGTGTGTGCGTCCTCAACAAGCGCTACTCGTGTCTCCAATTCGCCGGTGCGTCTGGTGGTCTCCGTTAAGAGTGACTCCAGAGAGGTGAGCTGGCCCGACAGTTGATCAAAACGGGCATCCAATGCTCGCACCACGGACGCAGACAGCGCTGCGATGTGCGCCTCAGATAAGGGGAGCGCGGGGTCCGACTCCACTGCCGCCATCTTTGAGTCAGGCCGGGAAGCGCGCGTCTCTTGTTCTTTTGTAGTTCGCGTCGATTTGCCATTCATGACCAGGCTGCTTGTCTGGAGCAACCTTTCCATGTACCGCACTGAGGTCCAATGCAATGGGGGAGACACCAAGGAAGGTTAGGCAGAGCAGAAAGGAACCGGGAGGCCCCGGAGCTCGAGCAGCACACGTCTCTCCTTGCTCAGCACATCATGTGACCCCATAACAAAAATTTATAAGCCATTATTAAGATGGGCTTCAAGAAAGCCACTGTTTATTCCTAGGATAAGCAGCACATGATTTGTTTTACTCTTTGGGATCTTGCCAGGTACTTGTGACCTGGATTGGCCATTGTTGGAAACAGGATATTGGGCTTGATGGACTTTGGTCTGTCCTAGTATGGCAACTGCTATATTCTTATAAAAACAGAATCTATTTACGCTGGTGAAAGAGGTGAAGCTTTCTACAACTTCTGCATGACATCACCAGAAATCCAAAATCACATAGTGGAATCGATACATTGGCCTTTTACTGTACCTTACTTTTCCATAGCAGTCTACATTATACTACCGCCCCATCCCCCCTTTTACAAAAGAGCGGAAGAGGTTTTTAGCGCCAGCAAGCGTGCTGAATGCTCTGCCCTGCTTCGACGTGTTATTATTATTTTAAAAGAAAAAGATTTAGAAAGAGAAAAAAGAAAAAACAAATTTGAGTTGCAATTAGAGCACTTAGTATTAATTTTCACTCGACTTTATACTGTTTGCACAAGGTCTCAAGACGCTTGAGTACCCCGTCGGGTAACATTGGCTCACGACTCTTATTTACAGGCTTGTCCTGACCAAAGAGGAGTGAATACTGAGGACCTTTAATAATTTTGCATCATTAATCCAGTATTTTGAATCTGTGCCATTTGGCACGTTTGACTTCCCAGTGGCAATAAAATATTATAGGGAGTTTTTGCTTTATTTTGTTTATCTACACTATTCTTCTTTTGTGGGTTATATTATTTAAAGTAGAAGTTATACACAGCATCCAGTGACGGATAGGAATGTTATAGAAAAGAAGTTTGACAGTGGGGCATCCACTTTTAACTTTAGTCTATCCTCTTGGCTCATTTCTCTCTCTTCTCCCCTCATGCCCAAAAGGCTGAATATTTTCAACCCTCTCCCACATCAAGCAGCAGGATTATGAGTCAATCATTAAACTTGGCCTCAGAGCATAATGCAACATATGACAATACACAATTACAGAAGGCACTGTACAGAGTTATAGATGGTCATCAATAAATTAAGAAATATAATAACAGTATCTCTCGTAAAGCCACAGGATATTGTGCTTGTGCCATCAACCATAAATCCCAAGCTAAAACTTATTCTCTTCGCATTCCTCCGGCAAAGTGATTTAATAACTTTCAGCTATCTAAACACATTACACAAAACACCTACAAAGTTAATTGCATATTGATGCATTAACTGACGGAAAGGCAATATTCATGTTTTCTTTCCCACAGCAATACAGATGATGTCTTTAGCGATATGCTGTCAACAGTCATCCAGAAAAAAAAACCCCCAAAATATGCATAATCACAATAAAATGTTAAGAAAACCTAAAAATTATCTAATAGGTTTATTAAACATAGTGGGCCCGATATTCATACAATGGGAGGCAGCTCGGCTATCTCCCGTGATTGGTGGTGAACCTGGAAATTCAATGCCAGTTGGGCCGTATCCAGCAACTGGAAGTCAATTTCAGGGTTTGTTTGGCCTCTAGAAACATGGAGGGGCATTTCTGGTAGGATGTCTAAGTCCAACTTTGGACATTTTCAGAAAAATCATCTTTTATTTTCAAAAATGGCCCAGCTAGACTTTTTTTTAAATGGCCCAGCTAGATGTTTTGCCCAGCTAGACATCTTTTGTTTGCCATCTTTATAATATGCTATATTTAGCAAACTATGTGTTTTGCTGCTCCATGTCTTCCATCCTCTATCCAGTTCTCTGGTCACCCAGTCGAAAAAATATGATCAATTTCTTTGACTGGGTGACCAGTGAATTGGATAGAGGATGCGCGCTAGATGTGGTGTATTTAGATTTTAGCAAAGCCTTTAACAGTGTTCCACTGAGTATCATTGAAATGGGTTCCAAACTGACAGCCTGGGTCAAGAACTGGTTGAGTGGAAGGCGACAGAGGGTAGTGATCAATGGAGATCGTTCTGAGGAAAGGGATGATACCAGCAGTGTGCCTCAAGGTTCTGTTCTTGGGCCTGTTCTTTTTAACATTTTTATAAATGATATTGCTGAAGGGTTATCGGGTAAAATTTGCCTCTTTGCTGATGATACCAAAATCTGCAATACAGTAGACAAGCTGGATGGTGTGACTAACATGAAGAAAGACCTGACGAAGCTTGAAGAATGGTCTGAAATTGGGAAGCTAAAATTTAATGCTAAGAAATGCAAGGTCAAAAACCAGAGGGAACGGTACAGTTTAGGGGGTGAAGAACTTATGCGCACAATGGAAGAGCGGGTCTTGGGTGTGATTGCATATGATGATTTTAAGTTGGCCAAACAGATTGAAAAGGTGATGGCGAAAGCTAGAAGGATGCTAGAATGCATAGGGAAAGGTAGGTATTGATGCCTCTGTATAAGACTCTGGTGCAACCTCATTTAGAATATTGTGTACAATTCTGGAGGCCACACCTTCAAAAAGATATAAAAAGGATGGAGTCGGTCCAGAGGAAGGCTACTAAAATGGTGTGTGGTCTTTGTGATAAGGCGTATAAGGATAGACTTAAAGATCACAATCTGTATACTTTGGAGGAAAGGTGGGAGAGGGGAGATATGATAGAGTCGTTTAAATACCTACATAATATAAATGTGCATGAATCGAGTCGCTTTCATTTGAAAGGAAACTCTGCAATGAGAGGGCATAGGATGAAGTTAAAAGGTGATAGGCTCCAGAATAATCTGAGGAAATGCTATTTTACGGAAAGGGTGGTAGATGCGTGGAACAGTCTCCCGGAGGAGGTGGTGGAAACAGAGACTGTGACTGAATTCAAAAGGGCCTGGGATAGGCACGTGGGATCTCTCAGAGAGAGAAAGAGATAATGGTTACTGTGGATGGGCAGACTAGATGGGCATTTGGCCTTTATCTGCTGTCATATTTCTATGTTTCTATGCTATGTTGTAATATACACTTGGCTTACCAGTTTTGCGGCTTTGTAATACACTTCTCCCTCCGTATTCACGGTGATTGGGGATGAACTGACCCGCGAATATGGAAAAACCGCAAATAACTTTCTCATATGTTATTTGCGGTTTTCTGTTAAAAACCCTCGAGAATATGATAAAACCGCACCTGCCTGGGTCTCTCCTTAACCCTGGCCCTACCGAACTTGGGAGAAAGAGAAGCCCACCACCAACTCCCGTTGCGTTGATCCAACCCCTGCTAACCCACCAAGCTGCCATTCTTACATCCGGGTCCCCCTCGTGCCCGGCCCGTCTCCTCTCCTCAGAGCCGCGGACCCAAATTCCAGCGGCGCTCACATGACAATCTCAGCCACTGTCCTTCCTGAGATGCATCGGGGAGGGGCTCTGATTGGCCCAGATTGTATAAGGCCCCTCCCATAGCTATGGGAGAGGCCTTATACAACCTGGGCCAATCAGAGCCTCATGCCCCTCCCCGGATGCACCTGGAAGGGGCCTAAGGATCTGATTGACCCAGATGCCTAAAGCCCCTCCTATGGGGTCTCTGGGCCAATCAGAGCCTTAGGATGAAGTTATGAGGTGACAGGCTCAGGAGTAATCTAAGGAAATTTTTACAGAAAGGGTCGTAGATGTGTGGAACAGTCTCCCGGAAGAGATGTGGAGAGAGAGACTGTGTCTGAATTCAAGAAAGCGTGGGATAGGCACATGGGATCTCATAGAAAGAGGAAGAGATAATGGTTACTGCGGATGGGCAGACTTGATGGGCCATTTGGCTTTTATCTGGCATCATATTTCTATCAATTCCAGTTTTCACCAAAATTGATCAACCTGACATAAATATTGAGGGTAGAGACAGAAATGCCAAGGATGAGATTTACCATGCCAATGAGTAAGATTGAAGGCCAATGACTGGGATTTTTCGAACGGTATATCCAGAGTGTAAATCTAGAATGATTTAAGTGTAGTATAGCTTTACAAATGAATCGAGGCAGCATTAAATAATATTGGCTTTTCTTTGGCGTCTCTGGAAGAATATAGACAAAGTGGCGAGCAATTTGAGTACAGTTTTTGGGTTGAAAATTGTCTTCCACCTAGTAGTTAAAAGTAATGTATATCAATTTCAGAGCACATGTACTTGAACTAAATGGAAAAGAAACAGGGCAATAAGCAGGAAGGTGTGCTCAGATTTCTTCTTACTGGTAAACCTAGGGCAGGATGCACAACACTCCAATAACACGGTAATAAATACTGTATTGGGATAAATTTACTTTTACAAGACTATGCTCACACAAATAGCATACAAATCATATGCATACTATTTGTGCGGTGTAGCCCCATAAAAAAGGAGAGGAACTGTACTTGGCACCAGCTCAGAAGAGCACATTGCTAGGCCCAGCTCCTCCTCCTGCCTGCAGCTGCTGTTCTCTTCTGCCTAGCTGATGGCGGCTTAGAGCCACCATCAGCTAAGAGCCAGCAGAGAAGAGAACCAGCAGGGGAAACTGTGAAATCAACAGAGCTGGCAGCTGCTGCTTTCCCCTCTGCCAGCTCTCAGCTGATCATAGCTCCGGAGCCACCATCAACTGAGCAGAGGGGGAAAACAATGGCTGCAGACTTGATTTGTTTGGGTGGGGAGGGGGAGGGCACAGCTGTTGTGCATGTATTGTGTGAGTGCACAATACATGCAGAACAGCTTTCTAACTGAATGGGGGAGGGGTTCCCTTTTGTGCATCACAAGAAGATCTCATTAGAATACTAATGAGCTCCTTGTAAAGCATTGCATAGAGTTCTTGGTGGCTGCTATGAGAATCGGTAGCAGCCACGGAGAATCCTTTTGTACATCAGAAGCTAAGCTTCCATGCCAGTAAGACAGCTTTAACCAGTCTTACCAACACGGAAAGCTTTTGAGCATCAGGGCCTTAGTTTACTTCTCTAAGACGTGCCTCTCATGAAAGCAGTAATCAAGATCAGCTCTAATGAGTGCACGTAGTGGTTAGAGTTACAGCCTGAGCACCCTGAGTTTGTGGGTTAAAATTCTGTGCTGTTCCTTGTGACCTTGGGCAAGTTACTTAGGTCTAAATCAGGGATCTCAAAGTCCCTCCTTGAGGGCCGCAATCCAGTCGGGTTTTCAGGATTTCCCCAATGAATATGCATTGAAAGCAGTGCATGCACATAGATCTCAAGCATATTCATTGGGGAGATCCTGAAAACCCGACTGGATTGCGGCCTTCAAGGAGGGACTTTGAGATCCCTGGTCTAAATTCTCAAAAAACGTGTAAAAAAATGATGGGTTGCTATCGCAACCGTTCTGGTAGCAATTTTAAAATAGGAAGTCATTCTCCCAAAATTGCTCATGCAAATGAGGTTGGAGGTGATAGTGATATGCCCATGCGCAGAATAAATGCAAAAAGAAAAAAACACAACAACACCGGGAGAGATGTCCACTCTCTCCCACTGCCAACCAACACCCTCCCCCTGACAGTGGAGAGATAACACCCCCCACTAGAAACACCTCCCATCAACACCGGGAGAGATGCCCATTCTCTCCCGCTGCCATGCAACTCCCCACCCCCAACTCCCGCGCCTCTGACAACCGGCACCCTATTCCCCTTACCTTGATTTAGATGGCTGACTGAAGGGATGCCTACTCCATCCGGCCAGCTGGCCCGCCTCTTCAAAATGGGCCTTCCGCTGTGATTGGCCCAGATGCATAAGGCCTCTCTCATAGGAGGGGCCTTAAACATCCTGGGCCAATCAAAGCCTTAGACCCCTTCCCTGTAAATTTAATGTGCCAAACTGACAAGAAATCTAAAAACCTTCAATGCCACTCCTGAGCTGGAGGTAAGTTTTCAGAGTTAAGGTCAGCATTTGCTTCTGTGTTGCTAAGTATTGGGAGGGAATACCAACTGATCTCATTCATAGGCATCTGAACGCATTTTAATACAATTGCGGCTGTCTTTGACATGTACATTAATATTTCCACTAGATCTCTCTGAACATTTTGCACACTAATCTGGTGCTAACTGCCTCTAACACTGGTGTCAATCTTTAAGCATAAGGCCCCTACATCTCACCACAAAAACCATGAAGACAGAACTCCTCTTTCTACACTAGAATGAGGTGCTGTTCAAGAGTACATTTACTTAACTCTCTTTCAGGTACTGATTCATATTTCTATCTTTTCTTAACATATTTTAAGTATGAGAACATGTTTAGGTATAGTAAAGTCCCAGAAGTATTTAGGCACTCCAAATTGTATTTCCAAAAGATTTAACAGCAGATGGAATATTATCTTTCAAGACCCCTTCAGAGTACTCTGATCCTTGGAGCATTTTCATGCTTTATTACCCTCAAGATGAATAAAACCGTTCTCTGTTCACGAACCACTGCTAGATATCACTTGCTACTCCCATTACATATCTCTGGTTAACGGTGACATTGAATCGCATATTTGCTAATCTGAAATGAAAAGCTTTACTGGCAATTTTAAAATCCACTAACATAGGTACAGGTACTTGTAGACATGGGATTAGATAAAATTACATGGGTAAACACCTGCTCTGAATGCCAGATCACACCTGCTTTTGCCCACTGTAGGTGAGGGTTTGGAAATATGAACATGGGTGTGTTTTCCAAAAACTGAGAAAAAGGTATCTGCACAAATTAGTAGATGGGGCCCAATTTTCAAAATGATTTAAACAAGCAGGAAAGGCTTCTGGCCATTGAAATCACATGTCTGCGGCTAACCAGGCATTTTCATGGCATTTAACTGAATAATGCTGCTGAAAATGCCTGGTTAGTGCCTAAGCAGAAACCGGCTACTTTGGAGGTGTTCTGGGGCAGAATCACCACTTAAATGGTTATGTGTAATATTTGGAACTGAACTGGTTAAAGTTAACTGCATAAAAGGCAGTCCTATCTTTCGGCATTTTTTGTAGCCAATTAATTCCCCCCCCCCTTTTTATCACATTGTGCTAGAGCAGGGGTGTCCAACCTTTTGGCTTCCCTGGGCCACATTGTCTGAAAAAAAATTTTCTGGGGCCGCACAAATGAGCAAACGCTGCAGCAAGACAGAGGAGGGAACTGGCAAGATGGTAAACACCGGGGGGCAGCAGAGGAAAACACTACATTGCCCTCGACTGGGGCCGCACAAAATACTTCATGGGGCTGCATGCAGCCCTTGGGACACAGGTTGGACATCCCTGTGCTAGAGGTTTTTAGCATAGGCCGGCGAGATAAGTGGTCTGATGCTCATAGGAATCCTATGAGCATCAGAGCATTTACCGCACCGGCCTGCACTAAAAACCTCTAGCACAGCTTGATAAAAGGGGCCAGATATTTACTGACTCTGTATACCCAGAAATTGAATGCCAGAGCCTCGTCATGGCCCAGCATTGAGTTTCTGGGTACAATGCTGGCAGTGGTCAGCAAAACATTGATTGCCGCTGCCCGAATATTGGTCCTGTATTATTTTCAAAGCTCTATTCACAACCTGCACCTGCAAATACAACACTTGCATATGCATCTCGTATGTACATTGAAAACCCAGTTTTAGAAAGCAGGAATTTACATGTACAAAGCATGAATATGAGCATAAGGCAAGGGGTTGTTGTCTGGACACTTCAATGTACACTTACCCATGATAGTGATAACAAGGTGACTAAATGTCATTCTACAATGGCACGCGCAGTGGTAGAGTAAATTGGGGGGTGAGGAGGAGACTGCCCAGCGCCCGGCTAGATGGGGGTGCAGGCACCGCTCCGCCTCCCCACCATGCTTGCATCCACCCTTCCCCCCACCCCCATACTTCTTTAAATCCTTGCCAGTGCGAGCAACTTCTCAGGCCTGCTGCTCGTGCTGGCTTGGTTCCCCTCTGAAATCACTTCTGGGTTGTGGGGCCAGGAAGTGACTTTACATTTCACCACATTGCAACATTCTCTACCTCCCCTGCCCAGCAACAAACAATCCAAAACACATTACTGAGACTTTTCTATTCATTGAGGAAACACGACCACATCACAGAGGCATACCTCAACTCACACTGGTTTCCAATTCCGGCAAGAATACTATTCAAATTCTACTGTCTACTATTTAAAACGGCGACAGCCAAACCTACCTGAACAACCACCTCATCCAAACTACATCAACTAGACATAGGAAAACCCACACTCCATTCACGTACCCTCCAATCAAAGAAGTCAAACGGAAAAAACTATATGATGGCCTCCTAGCCACACAAGCAGCAAAACTCGACAACCAAATCTCCAGTCTTAATTATGACCCCAGACTACAATATATTCAGAAAAGAAATAAAGATTCTACTTTTCAAGAAATTCCTACAAATGACTTAATACTGCTAGCTCCTTCCCACTTCCCAATACCTTCCTGATTCCCCAAAGCAACCTCATCTACTCTTTATCTCCTCTAGAAATTACCAGATATCTTCTTCTTGTAATACGTTTTTGGTAATTCTTTTGTAATCCGCCTTGAACCGCAAGGCAATGGTGGAATATAAATCTCTAATGTAATGTAATATTTGAGAGGCCAATTATCTAACAGAGAGGTTTTATGGAGAGGTTCAATAAATCCTACTGAATTTTGGGCTCATTATGAATCTGTATCTCCAAAAGAAACTCCCATTGATTTTCACTTACATTGGGAGAAACTCTGTGGGTCATTCTTGATGATACAGTCCCAAAGCATTTATATTTTTTTAAAAAATGACATGGGTGGTATGATAAAGAACTTTTTGATCTGAAACACCATATTAGGCAATTAGAGCAAATTTAGTGTAAAACTGGAAAATATGTTGATCGTGAACAATGGAGAAAGGTGTACATGATTATAAAAGGATGATAAAAGAAAAACTTTGAGTATATTATTCTGCTACGGTTGGATTAAATGTTATTAATACAAAGGATTTCTTTAGGTTGGTCACTTCTTCACTTCTATATTTGACGTTACCCATTTTACACAAGCCCCTCAGGATTTCCCACCATCCTTGGAGGAGTTAGCCCAATACTTCAGCCCAAAGATAAGTAATTTAAGGGCATCTTGTTCAAAACCTGTGGACATAGATGTTAGAATGGTAATTCCACCAAAAGATGCCTGCTTTGCAGAATTAAGTTGGAATTCTTTAAAAAACAAAAAAACAAACAAACACCTAACTGGAATCAATTTAGGAAACTATACATCAAATATGTGAATTCATATTGTCCTTTAGACCCTTGCTCCCCAGTGGTCATACAATCTGCCCAATTAAAATGTCAGACAACATAACATTGTGCTTGTTAACCGCGTAACCATTAGTTCAACGCGGTTTACAAAAGATCCGAGAGAACTTTATGATTGATTAACCCACTTGCTTGAGGTAGTTGAATTTCCACTGAAAGAGGGGTATGTTATAATTATTATCAAATTAGCCTTTGGTTTGGATTTCTGAGATCCTTTTCCTTCAGAAAAAATATCATGAAGTAATAATATCTTTAAGAAAAATATTATCTACACAATTTGCTATTATGCATTTTCTTTGAGTAAATTATTTTGGGAGTATCTGGATTATCGTTTATTTACTCTTATTTTTGTTGGTTTTAGCATGGTTTAATTATGGCAATAATTAAAAATCCTGAGTCTATATCGTTAATTTCCAATTATAGACCATGTAGCAGCTATATCTTTCTTTGTTAAGCTGATGGAGGGTTTAATATATCTACAGTTGGATTATCTGGAGCAATTTCCATTATTGCATGTTTCTCAATTGGGTTTTTGGCCATTATATAGCACTGAAACAGTTTTAGCTTCACTTTTGGATTATTTGCATAACTTGGTTAGTAAAGGTATAGGAGCCCTAGTATTAAAGTTTGATTTGAGCAGTGCATTTGATCTTGTAGATCAGGGGTGCCCAACATGTCGATCGCGATCGACCAGTAGCTCAGGAAGGCAACGCGAGTCGATCGCGGAGCCCATCCCGGGCTCCGTGATAGACTTGTGTTGTCGACCTGATCTACCGGGCCGATCAGCCTTCCTCTCCAGTGTTCTCTCTAGGGCCTTTTAGCTGGGCGGTCCGCCCAGCTGTCATCTGCTGCTGCCGCCGCTGCTGAACATTTAAAAAAACAAAAAAAAAACGGCTTGGAGATTTCAGCCCGTAGTGAACTTATGCTCCGTGGCTCTAATGTGTGCGTGCCGGCTTCCCTTCTCTTCCCTCCGAAACCAGAAGTTATGTCCGGGGGGGGGGAGAAGGGAAGCCGGCACGCACATGTTGAGAGCCCTGAAGCAAGCGTTCGCTATGGGTAAAGGCGGGAGACAGGTTAGTGAAGCATTTCCTCTTCTTGCTGCCAGGTCCTGCCTACTTTCTGTTTCCGCGAAGGCAGAACCCGGCAGCATTTTCCCCAACAGCTCGATCGCGATGCTGGTCAGCCGAAGCAGGGAGAGGTTGGGGCGGCGTCGGCTTTCGGGCCTGTTATTGGTGGCGGTTTGGGGCCTGTTATTGGTGGCGGTTTGGGTCCTGGTCCCCGATGGCAGTGGCTTGGGGGAGGGCAGGGAGAAAGAAAGAAAAAGGGCAGGCAGGGAGACAGAAGGAAAGAAGAGAAACAGGAAAAAAAAGAAAGGGAGGCAGAGAGAAAGAAAGGGCAGGGAGAGAGGAAGGAAAAGTTGGGGGAGGGAACGAGGTCTGGAGGAGAGGAAGCATACAGGCTAAAAGAAGGGAAGAAAGATTGGATGCACAGTCAGAAGAAGAAAGTGCAACCAGAAATCACTAGACAAGGTAGGAAAAATGATTTTATTTTAAATTTAGTGATCAAAATGTGTCTGAATTTATATCTGCTGTCTATATTTTACACTAAGGTCCCCTTTTACTAAACCGCAATAGAGCTTTTTAGCGCAGGGAGCCTATGAGTGTCGAGAGCAGTGCTGGGCATTCAGCGCAGCTCCCTGCGCTCTAAAAACTGCTATCGTGGTTTAGTAAAAAGGGAGGGAGGTATATTTGTCTATTTTTGTATGGTTGTTACTGATGTGATAGTGTTACTGATGTGATAGAGTCATCTGCTTTGACCTCTTTGAAAAACCCTGGAATAAGAATGATAATTAACATTTTCTATGCGTACAGTGTGCGTTGTGTTTTTTTTAATTTTATTGTTGGTAGATCATTTTGACTTGGTCATTTTAAAAGTAGCTCGCAAGCCCAAAAAGTGTGGGCACCCCTGTTGTAGATCATGAGAAACTGTTCAATTGTTTGGATGATATAGGCATTTCTGGTAAGGTATTTTGATGGTTTCAAGGTTTCTTGCAAATTGTCTACTTATCAAGTTCAATTTAGTAATATACTATCTAGTAAATGGAATAATCTATGCAGTGTTCCACAGGGTCCCCCCCTTTCCCCTCCAATATTTATTTGACTTCTTTTCGATCCAGACTAGCAAACCCGGATATAAAACACTGAGACGAGGACAAAGTTTGTCCCCATCCCCGCTCTGTCCCCATCCCCACCCTGTCCAGCAGGATATATCTGCATCCCCACCCCATCCCTATGGACTTTGTCCTCATCTGCACAAGCTTCGAACATTTATGATTTTATATTTAAATCTTTTCATTAACCCTTTAATTGGCAGCTGGTGAAATGGCTTCTTTATGTAACTTGATATTGAATGAGAGCAACAGTGCCAAGTAATAGGCATTTGGAGATGCAGATCTCCCATAATCACCTCTCTTGTCATTCTGATTTCCAGATCTAGCTAGATACTTGGGACTTAGGCTGGTCACCGCTGGAAACAGGATATTGGGCTTGATGGACCTTCGGTCTGTCCCAGTATGGAAATTCTTATGTTCTTATAAAAGCCATAGAAAACACATGTGGCTTCTGAGCAACAATGCCAAATAAAAGGTTAAAGTATAAAAAAGTGACAATATCACAAATTGTTTATAGTTTATATTCCTCTACCTGTGTCCCCAACACATTCAGATCAACCACCTGAATTTCTTCCAAACCTTGGCCCACAAACATAACTTTGGTTGCCGCGTGGCAACAGCCCCGAAGTCCTTTAAATCTCTATGGGTTTCGGGGCTGTTACCGCAGTGGCCCGCGCTAAACGGCTTCGCAAAAGAGGTCCTCAATCTCAAACCATGAGATGACATCCACATATCCACCTTTGTAATGCAAGAGTTAAATTTTTGCTCAATGTTCTGTTTGTGTTTCCCTATTGGGAAGTAAAACAGAATATCATCAGCATATATCCTGCATTCCACCTCTAACTGACCAAAAATGTTCCTGAAACTTGCCATATAGATGTTAAATAGCAGCGCAACCAAAGCTGATCCCTGTGGTACACCTTTCTTAACTATCTTCTTTCCAGACATTTTTTGACCACCTTTTACACAAATAGATCTTCCCAGGAGGTAAGATTGAAACCATTCAATCACCACATCACCAATTCCTATACTTAGAGAATGACACGGTGGCGGTTTACCCGCGGCCATCGCATTTTAGCCGCGGGTCACCCGCCGAAAACGGGGAAGAAAACTAGCAGTCGCTGCGGCGACGGGGACAAGGCCATTCACCGCCCGCGGGGCGGTGAATGGTCTTGTCCCCGCAGTGAGGCATGAAGGATCGCGCGGTCCCCGCAGCTCATACCCGCCTGCCCAATCGATTCTAGTGTTTAGCCAGCTCTCTCCCTTCTCCTCACCTTAGTTTGTAGATTTTCTTTTTCGGCGACCCGCACGCTATCAGAGAGCCGCGCACCCGCTGCTGCTCAGTTTCGATCTTCTGCTCTGACGCAACCGGAAACAGGAAGTTGCAGCAGAGCAGAAGATTGAACACTGAGCAGCCGCGCGTGCGCGGCTCTTTGGGAAAGCGTGCAGGTCGCCGAAAAAGAAAACCTATAAACTAAGGTGAGGAGAAGGGAGAGAGCTGGCTAAACACTAGGATCGATTGGGCAGGCAGGTAGTGGCTGCGGGGACCGTGCGATCGCTAGTGTTCCCGGCTCAAATTGGAAGGAGGGAGTGAAAGGGAAAAGGATTCTGGGCCAAGGGGATGAAGTCGGAAAGAAAAACCCACAGCAGGAAAGAAAGGGAAGGACTGGCAGGTGAGCCAGATGCTAGAAGCAGGGGGGGGGGGGGAAGAAAGAGGGAAAAAAGCTAGATGGGGTTGAAAAGAAGAGACACACTGGTATGGAAGAGGAAGATAGGGGAAATCTGGACACAGGAAGGTAACAGAAAGAGGGGAAATTATGTGCATGGGGCATAGGGACAGAGACATAAAGGGGACATGCCATGGGGATGGTATATGGACACAGGGGGGGCAATGACAGATACATAGGGGAGATATTAGAAATGGAGAAAATAGGAGCACAGAAGCGAGATGGTTTGTGGGGATGGGACAGGGACCGAACTTGCAGGCTCCAGTGGCTTGCACAAATTACATTGTAACGTGCCATGAAAATAAGAGGAAGAAAGGTAGATAGGCCACGCGAGAGGAGCTGAAGGGTAGTAGAAAGGAACAGATGGTAAAGGAGGGAGGGAAGGGTGGTGGTGGAAAGGAATAGAACAGACATTGAAGGAGGGTGGAGAGGAACAGACCCCCAAGGGAAATGTGGAAGACAGAGTGGGAAGAAGACAGATGCCAGACTATGCGGGAGCGGAGGGAAGAAGATGGGTGCTAGACCAATTGGGGGGGGGGGGGGTTAAGGGAGAGGCACAGTAACAGCAAATGGAAGACGCAGAGAGAAGACACACAGTGGATGGAAGGAATTCAATGAGAAGATGTGGAAAGCAGAAACCAGACAACAAAGGTAGAAAAAAAAATTATATTTATTTATTTATTTTTTGCTTTAGGATAAAATAGTATATTAGTTGTGTTGATAAAAATTTATAAACAAAGCCCTGCCAGCTGAACATCTCTTTCTCTAGTTCAGCAGCAGGAACTTTGATTTATAAGAAAGGAATAAGCTAAATATTACAGTACTAAGGCTTATATGGATGCAGCGGGGACGGTGACGGGGCGGTGAATGGGATGGCAGTGGCGGTGACGGGGCGGTGAAAGGGATGGCGGTGACGGTGACGGGGCGGTGAAGGGAACGGCGGTGACGGGGCGGTGCAGAGGATGGTGGGTCGGTGACGGGGCGGTGACGGGGACAGATTTTTTCCCTGTGTCATTCTCTACCTATACTCTCTAATTTGAACAGTAATACAGATAAGTTCACAGTATCGAATGCTCCGGACACATCCAAAGAGATCATACAATTTGATTTGATATATAAGTATGCAATTTGTTATAGTGTGTCCTTGAAGTGTTTTTTTACAACAAATGTTTTCCATCCATACCTTCCGTCAGAGTGTCAAGAACAGACAGCACCAATAGCTCGACACTATGTGCCTTTCGAAAACCAAACTGAAATGGGTCTACACAATCAACATTCTGAATGTATTCATCCATTTGATGTAATACTGTTTTATTCAATCATTTTACCAAGAAAAAGGGTCACTGATATCAGTGTATAACTTAACATTTGCTCCGGATAAAAGCTGCTTTTCTTTAATATCGGCATTACAGTCATTTGTTTACAAATCTCAAGAAACACCCCCTCTTTTAAAGACTTATACCGAGGTCACAAAGGGGGGGGGAATCTTTTGAGATATCATTGGCAAAATACTCATATTACATGAATCGTGTATACATGAATTGTGTATTGAGTATGTAGGTGTGATTGTTGCAATGATGTTTGTCACATCCTCTATATCCACCTGTCAAAAAACTCTCCGGGACTGACCATCAGTTCCTACTGTCAGATCCGGGCACATGGAAACATCTACATCCAACCCGCCATTCATCTTATTAGCCAGATAGATAATGTATGCTTCTACATTGATATAACTATTGTTTTTGGATCATCACCATCATCAATCAAGTATCGCACCATATTAAATAACTCCCTGGGCCTATTTTGTGCTGAGTTTGCATGTTCTTGAAAGAACTGTTTACGAGTATCTTCACAAAGTGATGTATACTCCATCAGTTTAATCATGTAGCTATCTAAATCATCTCTATGATGGCAGATAAGGCCAAATGGCCCTTCCAGTCTGCCTATCTGCAGTAACCATTATCTCTTCCTCTCTCTAAGAGATCCCACATGCTTATCCCACGCTTTCTTGAATTCAGACACAGTCTCTGTCTCCACCACCTCTTCCGGGAGACTGTTCCACACATCTACCACCCTTTCTGTAAAAAAGTATTTCCTTAGATTACTCCTGAGCCTATTACCTCTTAACTTCATCCTATGTCCTCTCATTCTAGAGCTTACTTTCTAATGAAAGAGACTCGACTCATCCGCATTTATGCTACATAGGTATTCAAATTTCTCTATTGTATCTCCCCTCTCTCGTTTTTTCTCCAAAGTATACATATTGAGATCTTTCAGTCTATTGCCATATACCTTATAACAAAGATCATGCACCATTTTAGTAACCTTCTTCTGGACCAACTCCATCCTGTTTATACATTTTTAAAGGTGCGGTCTACAGAATTGTACACAATATTCTAAATGTGGTCTCACCAGAGTCTTATACAGGGGCATCAATACCTCCTTTTTCCTTCTGGCCATACCTCTCCCTATGCACCCTAGCAGCCTTCTAGTTTTTGCCGTCACCTTTTCAACCTGTTTGGCCACTTTAAGATCATCACATACAATCACACCCAAGTCCCACTCTTCTGTCATGCACATAAGTTCTTCACCCCCTAAACTATATCGTTCCCTTCATATGTGCAATGTTTAGCAGTGCTATGTCTGTGGTCTATAATCCCCACATAGATATGGCAGTGCTAAACCTGATGTGTTTATGTGGTAGGTGCTTCACATCTATTATATTGCCTTTTTTTTCCTAGATAGGTGCTCCCATTGGACATTGCTTCGATAGGGATATCCATGCAGATGGATTTTGAAAAGGGATCTATGCTTAATTGTAACCACCATGACCTGGACATCTCAAATCAGGTTTGTGTCTTTTCTAAAATGCCACACTACATGATTTGAGGCACTGGTGATTGGATGATATAGGCATTTCTGGTAAGGTATTTTGATGATAAACTCACAAATCCATCTTTTTCCTACAGAGCCTCATGCACACATTCATCTTGTTTCCCCACAAACTTATTTCTTTCCTTTCACAGGCTTTCTCATTTTCCTCCCTTGCTCCCCAGAGATATTCACACATACCCCTTCTCCCAGGACTCTCTCTTCTTCCAGTGGACCCAGACAGGAAAAGGAGGACAAGAAAAAGCAGCAGAGAAAGCACAGATGTTACTTTGTCTGGGGTGGAGTAGGGAAAAAATGGGCTCCCAAGCTTGGAGACAAGAAGTTTTTTGATGCCAGCATTTTCAGAGGGCTGGGACGGGCTCCTGAAGTCAGAGATAAGAAATAATGGTGGTGTCATTTGCCTCCAAGCTGGGATGGACTCCTGGGATTCAAAGATAAGAAGAAGCTGTAGTGTTTTTGGTCACTCAGACTAGGAGATAAAAGGAAATGGTGCAGCATTTTGCAGCCCAGAGTTCTTTAGTGGAGGTAACTGTGGTATACTGGAGATGGCAGCCAAGAAATAATTTAAAAAAAAAAAACTTTTATCAAGAGCAGATACCATGGGAAATGTAATTCTGCAGGCTACATTAACCTATGATGTGCAATATCTTTTCAAGTGCATTTCCCATGATGTGTACAAAATGAGTCATGTTTAGGACATATGGATCATCAATTTGAAACACAAGTTAGGTAAATATGCAATTGCAACTCATACCGCAATAATTAAGCCACAAAAACATCCACATTGTTCTTTGATATTCTCGCTATATTACATCTTGGATCCTAATTACTTGAGCTGAATTTAAGCTTATAATTTTTGCTTGTATATGAATAATTTTATTGTCTATTTCTTATAATCTTGAAAACTTCTGTGCTTCTAAAGTGGATATTTTTCTTTTCTTGTTTATTTCTTTTCAATGACTTAAATTGCTTTCTGTACAAGTTATGCTTGATATATAATTAGAAAACTTATAAATAAATAATAATAATAATAATAATAAAAAAGAAACATTCACATTAAGTTACAAAAGTGGAACATTTTAAATTTGGTGACTAGTGGTTAGAGTAATGGGCTAGCAGCCAGACACCATGGTTCAAATCCCATTTCTGTCACTGATCCCCTTTGTGACCTTGAGCAAATCTGTTTATCCCCCTATAACCTCATCTATCCCCATGGAGGTAATTTTACAAAACATTTTCTGCACAGAAAGCATGCTGTGCACCAAGAAATGGCTATCATAACCCTGCACACATGTACACCTGTGCATGCTGACATGCTTGCACTTTTCACATGGAACATCTGTAGGCATTTATGGGGGAGTAGAGTTCACATGTGCACAGACATCTGCTCAGAGTGCATAGACAGCTGTACCTGCCTTACCACTTGTGCAACTTTGTGCAAAAGCATTTGTACCCTATTGGGAATTAGAACAGGAGCCTATCTTATAAAGATGCATACAGATGCATGCTTCTCTTCTAAAACAGAAAGAGGGATCTTTTTTTGTTTGCATGGCTTTTGTTTTGTTTATTGTTTTTTTACAGGTACCCTGTTTCTGAAATTACTATCTTAAAGACAGATATTAAAAAGAAAATGCTGAGCAGATAAGATAGCCGAGTCAATTAATCCATTACCTTTACGTGGCTGTTCAGCAGTTCTTAGTTGTTCAGATATACAACTGAATATCCAGCTATGAGTTCTACCCATTCCAAATTTGAATGGGCAGGTTTAGGCCTGCCCTCAGTATATCTAGGGTTATCCAGCTAAATTTAGCTACTTAGAATGGAGCGTCACATTGATCATATACATTTGACAGCCTGTCTTAGGAGCATGTCTAACCCAAACCTTTTCTCCCAGTTATATTTTTGCAGTTTCTGATTTTAGCTGTATAAATCTTACAGTTCAATTTCTTAAAATGTCTAGACCTGCCCACATAAAAGCTGATTTTAGCCAAATAAACCTTCTGAATATCAACCCTTATAGACCAGGGCTACTCAATTCTGGTCCTCGAGGTCCACAGGCAGGCCAGGTTTTAGGATATCCACAACGAACATGCATTAAAGAGATCTGCATGCACTGCCTCCCTGATATGCAAATCTCTCTCATACATATTCATTATGGATATACAGAAAACCTGGCCTGCCTGTGAACCTTGAGGACTGGAACTGAGTAGCCCTGTAAGGCTGAAAATCGCCCAGATAATAACTCATTTTAAAGGTAGCTATCATTGACAACTTCACCCCTTAAAGAGTTATATAAATACAAAAACATTTTAATTTAATTATTTATTCACCCCAGTATGGATACAAATAAAGTGCTCCCCCGTGAATTTGCGGTCCGCGATTTGTGGTCCCGGTCATTCGCGGTATTTTCCGACCACAAATGACCGGGCAGGAGAGGGCAGCCAGAGAGGCAGGAGAGGGCACCGGAGTGCTGGCGAGTGAAGGAAATCACTCGCGGTATGCTCTGACAACCTCTTCCTGTACTAAAGTCGGAACTCACCAATCAGGAGCTGCTTTGACACGCTGGAGTCTCCTAGGGTAACCTCATTGATCCACCTTCCTCCTCTGTCCCATAACGTGGTTATTACTATTATGTTTTTCAATTTATAAATGTTGATGTTATGTTAGATCATTTGCTTTAAACAGATGTTTTGCAGGGTTTGTTTGTTTTTTTTAGATTTTGTAGTACAGTGTTCCCCCGGTTGTTCGCGGTCCTGGTCATTTGTGGTATTTTCCAACCGCAAACCGCCGACAAGGAGAGGGCAGCAGGAGAGAGCAGCCGGAGTGCAGCGAGTGCAGGAAATCGCAGCTCCTGATTGGATAAGACCCAACTTAGTGTAGGAAGAGGCGGTCGGAGCATACCGCGAGTGATTTCCTGCACTCGTGACACTCCGATTGCTCTCCTGCTGCACTCTTCAGGCTCCCCCATGAAAAACTGTATTCGCGTTTTTTTGAGATTTGCAGGGGTTCCTGGAACGGAACCCCCGCAAATATCGGGGGAGTACTGTATCACTAGGGACTAAAGCAGTGGTCTCAAACTCTAACCCTTTGCAGAGCCACATTTCGGATTTGTAGGTACTTGGAGGGCCTCAGAAAAAAATAATGTCTTATTAAAGAAATGACAATTTTGCATGAGGTAAAACTCTTTACAGTTTATAAATCTTTCCTTTTGGCTAAGTCTTAATAATAATATTGTAATTTATAGCTAAAGAGACATATGATCAAGAAACAGTTTGATTTTACTTTTGTGAGGGCCTCAAAATAGTACCTGGTGGGCCTCAAGTGGCCCCCGGGCCGTGAGTTTCAGACCACTGGACTAAAGGCACCATATTACACATTGATTCTCCTTGGCAGCAGCAGTTTATGTGTAAGAAAAGCCTAGCAGTCTTGTGCCTGCTGAGTTTTTGTGTTGCTGGCAGAACCTAACATTGTTTGCCAGATAGATGATACGTAGCTGCTCCTAAGAGGGCAAAGAGACACAAGGGAATGAGCTCTGTGTCACCTAACGTTTAATCAGTCTACCAGGTTACCAAATAATACTTTTACATGTACCCAACTGTTCAGTTAGTTGTTTTCAGAGAACTAGATGTTTTATAAGAAAACAGAGGAACCCTATGAGGCCATGAATAATGCAACCATTAAACAAATGAAAACCTACACATGAATCTAACATCAGAACAGGGTTTCCAAATGTATTAAGTAAATCTAAGTATGTGGAGGAGCATTTCTGATAAGATATCCCAATGTGAGTTTGGATGTTTTGCAAAAAAACACACGAAAATCCAGTAGCAAACATTTCCATTATCGAAACAGAAGAATGTCTTTTTGTTTAGAAAATGGTCAATCTTCAGATGGATGTCCTCGGTGCATCTATCTTTTTGAACCATTTTTGAAAAAAAAACACATCCTAAAGAAAAAGGGCCAGCATATTTAGCAAACTGGCCACACAGACATCCCATCAGAGCAGTGGGGCGCCCTGTAAGGCCCAGGTACACATCTCACCTTATAGTGCATGGTGATCCCTCCAAAACCCACCTACAATTACTGGACCCAACTGTATACCAGACCAATAGCACTTATGCCTGCAGGTGTTACCTATATGTAGGTAAAGTGGGATTTGGGTTTTGAAAGGTTCACATGTTTCACCATAAGTGTAGTAGTTAGAGTGGAATATGGGCTTGAGTCCCCTTCTCTATATGTAGTTCAGTACACTGCCTACTAGGCTAGTTCAGGAGATATGATTGAAGTCTACAAAATCCTGAGTGGAGTAGCATGGGTTACAAGTGGATCAATTTTTCACTCTGTCAAAAATTACAAGGACTAGGGGACACTCGATGAAGTAACAGGGAAATACTTTTAAAACCAATAGGAGGACATTTTTTTTTTTCACTCAGAGAATAGTTAAGCTCTGGAGCGGATAGCGTAGCTGGTTTTAAGAATGGTTTGGACAATTTCCTGGAGGAAAAGTCCACAGACTGTTATTGAGAAAGTTGCCCTAGATCGATAGCATGGAATGTTGCTACTCGTTGGGTTTTGGCCAGATACTAGGGACCTGGATTGGCCACCCTGAGAATGGGCTACTGGGATTGATGGACCATTGGTCTGACCTTGTAAGGCTATTCTTATGTTCTTATGTAACCTGCTTGGTGCTCCACTAGGACTGGCTATAACATCTGAAACTATCATACAGGCAGCTATGTACTGTTTCAATCACATCTTTGGGGGCTGGATTGTAAGCTCTATTGAGCAGGGACTGTCTCTTGAATGTTTAATATATACATTGCGTACATCTAGTGGTACTATAGAAATGATAAGTAGTAGTAGTAGGGTCAGGGACCACTGGGGGAGTGTGTCTGTATGTGTGTATGAAGGGGGAGAGTTGGTGCTCATGCCTTCATCCCTCCAATGGTCGTCTGTTCAGTCTGGGTAACGCTTTAGCACTTTTTCATTATTAAAACAGGTCTAGCCCCAAATGTACAAATTGTGCCCTGGCCGTTTTCTACAATATTCAATTATTGCAGAAAAATGTCCAAATCATAGGCCTGCCCTAGTCACGCCCAAACCATGCCTCCAACACGCCCCCTTCAGATTTAGATATACTGCAGACAACCAACACAGAAATCCATCTACAAAATTTGTTTGGAAAATAGCAAATTGAAAGAGTTTGGTGAGACAAACTCCATCTTCCCCTTTATGCCACTTTTTGAATATTTTCTTTTTTGGAAAATGAGCTCCATGTTTTTCCACAAAGCAGCAGGGTGCATCTGTGTACCCTGCCATAAACACTCAATGGAGCCAGAGCAGTTTGGGACTGAGAAGTAGTGCAGAGTCCTGGGGTCCAGCAGGATGAAGCCAGTTGGGTAGCTGTGAGTTGGGTCAAATAGGGAGGGGAGAAATAAGACTACTGATTGGGATTGAGGCATGCTGGGGGGTTACAAATACAATACGTCAGTAAATATAGAATTTATTAAAGGGATGACACATTAAAAACAATGAAAATCACTGACAATCCCCTGAGAATTACAAATAGATCAGACGATATCAAAATTTGTCTCTCTTTTTTTTTTTTTTTTTTTAAGAATATTAACAACTTGGTGTGTAGAATTGTTAGCTTGGAAGAGTGAAATGGTGTGGTGGCCATGTTAGTCCATTTTCCAAGGTAGTATAAAGAAATAAAACAAAAAACAAAGGAAATAAGATGATACCTTTTTTATTGGACTAACTCAATGCATTTTATGATGAGCTTTCAAAGGTAACAATAAACAAAGAATCCAACGAAACAGTGAAATATCAAGTCAAAGAAAAAAACAAAAACTGTGGTGATGATGTATAGGACGCCAAGTCTTTATTGGACATACATGAAAATAAAATCATGAAACAGTTTGTATCCAAAAGAACAGATAAGGCCGGACCCACATAGGAGCTTTCACGTCTGCTCAGTTATTCACTGCTGATTCTAGTTTTTATCCAGTTGTTATCAATCAAGTTTTCTTGCATTGACACATTATAGATTAGAACCCCTAAGGAAGGAGTGCTTCTTCAAAACACGGACCATGTCGGGTCCGGCCTTATCTGTCCTTTTGGATACAAACTGTTTCATTATTTTATTTTTATGTTTGTTCAATAAAGACTTGGCGTCCTGTACACCAGTGTTTTTCAACCTTTTTACACTTATGGACCAGCAGAAATAAAAGAATTATTCTGTGGACTGGCATTGGTCCATGGACCGGCGGTTGAAGAATACTGGGCTAAGTCGTGGGCCAGACCCCGCCCATCTCCACCCAGACCCCGCCTCCATAATAGTACTAATTGCACCTTGCATGTCCCGTGCCTCATCTGGAAGCCTTCCCTCTGACGTTGCAATGTCGGAGAGAAGGCTTCCGGTTCAGGCGCAAGATGCCCGTAGGAGCCACCGCCCGTGGCTTTGTGCACTGAATCAGTTAGGAAGAGGAGAGGGACCTGGCTCGAAGATGACGTCGCGTTGATCGCACTGTGGACCGGCGGTTGAAGAACACTGTTTTGGGCTTGATGCACGTGCTGGCCCTGTGGACCGGCAGGAAATTTCTGTGGACCGGCACTGGTCCATGGACCGGTGTTTGAAGAACACTGCTGTACACCATCACTGCAGTTTTGGCTTTTGTTCTTCGAGCTTTCAAAGGTAACCCTTCTTCTTCAGATCAGAAATAAGCAAATGTTGACAAATATCAGTATATATAAAGAAAACATGAAAGCATTTTGGGGATAGGAAGAGGGAGGGATGGGTGAGCGGGCAGGAGACAGAAAAATGGCAGAGCAGTTTTAAATTTCCTGTCTGGTAGGTGTTCCAATATCTTATTATTTTGATTTCAAAGAGTTTATGTTCTTGGATTAACTTAACATTCCCTTTTAGTATTATCATCATAAAATCATTGGTGCAGAGGTCAGTTTTTTTAAAGTGTTGTCCGACAGAGGTGTCATCCTGGTTGGTATTGCAATTCTTAATATGATATCTAGCTTGGAAGAGAAATGAGCAGGCCATTTTATCTTGATTCATCTTCAATTTCGAACTAACCACCCCATTTATGAAGCTGCATTAGCATTTTATATCATCGGCTGCAACAGAATTCCTATGAGTGTCAGAATTTTTACTACCGTGGCCGGCGATAAAAAACGCTAAAGTGGCTTCATAAAATGGGGAAGGGGTACATTTTTCTTGATGAGCCTACCTAGAATTGACGTTAGTGACTATCAACTGATAATGAATAATAAACCTTTGAAGTTAGAAACGGAATGCAGAATTTTGGGGATTATAATTGATAGTTGACTAACTTGGGAAGCCCAGATGCGAGCTTTAACTAGAAGATCGTTTATGGTATTAAGGAAATAGAGGAGAATTTGCCACTGCTTTGAAAGAGAACATTTCAACTTATTAGTTCAATCGCTAGTATTGCCTCAGATAGACTATTGCAATGTTCTTTTGTAGGCTGTACGGCAAGCATTCGTAAGAGATTACAAACTATTCAAAATGTCACTGCAAGGCTTATTTATTCCGTAACAAGATATGAGAAGATCATTCCTTTTATATTTTAAATTGCATTGGCTACGGGCCTTTGGTACTTGGAAGTTACGTCTTTTAGATTCTGTTTGTTGGGGGTGGGGGTAGGGGCTGTTTTGGGGGGGGAGGTTGGGGCTGGGGGGTTGTTGGCTTTGTACGACTTTACACTGCACGGATTTGGGTATTTTTGGAAGCTTAGCCCTTTTCAGTGTTGTAGTTGTTATTTGTTGCTTTCTTATTCACT
Source organism: Geotrypetes seraphini (assembly GCF_902459505.1). Lineage (NCBI taxonomy): Eukaryota > Metazoa > Chordata > Amphibia > Gymnophiona > Dermophiidae > Geotrypetes > Geotrypetes seraphini. The sequence goes on along the minus strand of NC_047084.1, from coordinate 19,546,191 downwards.
TAATAAAAAATAGATTTGAACATAAATTGCATTGGCTTCCAGTGAAAGCAACCGGCGGTTGAAGAATACTGGGCTAAGTCGTGGCCCAGACCCCGCCCATCTCCACCCCAGACCCCGCCTCCATAATAGTACTAATTGCACCTTGCATGTCCCTTGCATATTTTAAAGTATGTATATTGATTTTTCAGATTATTCATGAAGAAATACCAAATTATATGATTAATTTAGTTGTAACTCCCCCTCCCCATTTTTTACCAAAAGTTGCACTATTGGCTGCCGCTGTGGTACCTGCCCTGAAGCCCATAGAGATTTAAAAGGCTTCGGGGCTTTTACCACGCAGCTTTGTAAAAGGGGTGGGGGGGGGTTATATGATAAGATTGAAATATTAGTGGGTAATTACATGAGACTGAGGACTCCTTTTACTAAGGTGTGCTAGCGTTTTAGGCGTGTGCTGCAGATTAACGCGTTCTGTCCCCCTGCGCTAGGTGTAAAAACTAATGCCAGCTCAATGGTGGCGTTAGCGTCTAGCACACGTGCTAAAACCGCTAGCACAGCTTAGCAAAAAGAGCCCTGAGATTTCTAAGTCCAAGAATAATTAGATATAAAACATTACATTCTATGACTTTTCAATATTTGGCTGCAACATGGCGGAGTACTCTTCCAATGCAGCTGAGATCTACTTCTTCTTATAAAATTTTCTGTAAAGCTATTAAAACTTATCTATTTGAAAGATATGTTCTACACTTTGCTTGATTTAAGATTTTGTGTGTAGTTCTTATGTTTTTAGGTTGTAATTCCTGGTTATTACCAGTACAGTAAAACCTTGGTTTGCGAGCATAATTCGTTCTGGAAACATGCTTGTAATCCAAAGCACTCGTATATCAAAGCAAATTTCCCCATAGGAAATAATGGAAACTCGGACGATTCATTCCACAATTCAAAAACTTTAATACAAAATACTATATGTACTTGTATTGCAAGACCTCTCTCATTTAGAACAGTCACTACACTCCCGCAGCGTCAGAGAGAGAACGATCGGCTCGGTTGTGATGATGCGACGCGTATACTGTATGTACTCGTATTGCAAGACTTTGCTTGTTTAGAACAGTCACTACACTCTTGCAGCGTCAGAAAGAGAAGAACCGTCGGCTCCGTTGTGATGTGTGTATACTGTATGTACTTGTATTGCAAGACATTGCTTTTATATCAAGCCAAAATTTAATAAAATGTTTTGTTGTCTTGCAAAACACTTGCAAACCAAGTTACTTGCAATCCAAGGTTTTACTGTATTTTTTATTTGAACTCCTATTGAGGTATATTAGCGATTCATAAGAATGTAATATCTGTAGCAAATATGCATTAAGTTTATTTGAATGCATACTACTTCCATTAGGGACAGCCCGAAATGCCAACCTGCTTGTGGCCCCCAAGGATTGGAAATGAAAGTCACTGTGGTACAACTAGAACCTTTAGTTTTCATTTAAAAAATATGCTTGACGCTTCTGAATCTCTTTTCCTAACATTTTCATATGAAAAGCAACACAGTTTCTCAATGAATAAATCACTGCGAGAAAAACCATTAAAATTTTTCAAAATCAAACTGATTACAATTTAGTGAAAGATACACCAAAGCTGGTTACCTGGTTGGTTTGTTTTTGTTTATACACACACTTTTAAGCAGTAGCTGAAGGTGAGTTGCATTCAGTAAGAGTAAGCCCTGGAGGGCTTGTTGCATAAGTTTACTGAGTTTGCAATTTCTTCTGGAAAAGCAGAATACAACTAAGAAACAGACACAAATTAATTCTTTCCTCCAGCAGAAGTCAAATTAGTAGCTTCTGCATTCTTTCCCACCTGAGGCTCAAGCACATCACCTCCATGACTCATCTAAGCCCCGCCAGCTCTGCAGAAGAGATCATACTGAACAGAAAATGCAAGTCAATGCTAAAATTCCATTCTGGAAATGAATTCCTTCTAAAACTACAGGGATCCTACTGAATACAATCTTGGTTACGCTCCCCCAAATTAGAGGCCGACCGAATTTCAGTTTCGGTTATGGTGCTAAAACTGGCCCTAAATCCTTTTTCTGCCTGGTTTCGGTTTCGGCTGAAAAAGATTGTGTGTTTTGGTAGAAGCCAAATATTTGTGTTTTATCCTGTTTATTTCCCTCCCTCCCCCTCAAATAGGAGTTGACTTCACTCTACCCTCCTGTAGGGACCCTCCCTCGGCCTATCTTACAATTACTGTCATTCTGAGAGTATAGTCAGGGCAGAAATGATCCCCAGTTGCTCCTGACCATGTTGTCTCTGCTTTCAAAATGGCTGCTAGGACCTCTAGTGGCATTCTTGTGAGACCGCCTCAAGAGGTCATAGCAGCCATTTTGAGAGTAGAGCTGACATGGGCAAGAGCAACTGGGGATCACTCCTGTCTTGTCTACATCACTAGATCACAAGGGATAGTAATAATAATAATAATAATAACTTTATTCTTCTATACCACCATAGTCGAAAGACTTCTAGGCGGTTCACATTCGAAGAAGGCAGGACAATCAGTGAATTACAGGATGCAAGAAATGAGGGTTACATAAGAAATAGGTAGAGGACAGCAAATTACATCGAGGTAGATAGAGGAAAAATGTATCATTGTGAGTGGAGAGGCTTCTGTTTAGGTAGTTGTGGTGGGGGAGGGCTTCCTGCATTCTTTTTTTGTTTGTTTGTATGTATGTGATTGCAAGTAATGTAGTTATGATCTTGCTTAGTAGTTTATGGTGCATAAAGTGCTCCAAATAAATGCTTTTGATACAAAAGATTAGATGATAAACTCCTTAGAAACTAGCTTTTCTGTGGAGATATGACGATCAACTGTTACTCCAAATGTGGCACAAAGTCAGCCATTGTAAAAGCACTGTAGATTTTAGTTTCAGTTTTCATTAGCAAAGGTTATTCTGCTTGGAGGTAAAGTATGGTCTTTTATTATTTATATTATTTTATATACTCTGGCTTGGATACTATTTGATTGATTCTAAAGAATTTCCAGGCTCTCTTGGTATAATAAAGATGCAGTATTTTAATCAAACCTGTGGAGTGCTGAAGTTAAGATTCTATGAGAAAGGAACCTGTGGTGATTGCTTTCAAGCACAAGTATTGGAGAAGATTATAGTGTTATTAGAGAAATGATATTACAATGAAATGGAGTTTATATATTAGAAAATAATTTGAAAAAATGTATTGCTCTTGACTATAATTTTTCAGAGCATATACAGTAGTTCTCAGTAACATCAGTGTGCTTTTTTAATCTGGAACGTGCATCAGCCTGGTACAATGTTCCCAGTGTAGATCAGTATCTGGACTCTTTACCCTATTTTAGAAAGAATCTATATCGTTCTTGTTCTCTAACTAAATATAAAACAGGCAACATATCAGTGCTACTCTCTATTGCTATTCATGAACAATTGGGTAAGCATAAAATGCTAGAAATCATGATTTTTTTTTTACATATTCTCGCAAAGGCCCAGAGGATATTGAACTCCATCTGTACTAACTTTATTAAAATAGTTCTCCCAGTTGTCAGCTGTGTGCTTGCAGTTCTTGGGACCGAAAGGTAAAAATCTCCTGTGGGTTTAGCAGAGATCTAACAACTGAAGCTCTGGAAATCCCCAGTTGTTCACATTTATACAACCAAATGATAGCTTTCGATTTTGACCGAAACCAAGTGATATGTTTCTATTGCAGTTTCAGCCGAAACTGGAAAAAAAATAACAATGGCCTCTACCCCAAATGTGGACAACATTGGAAAGATGCTTTTGCCACTTGTATTGACTATGGAAATTTGAGAAGACATGTTTGGTCATGTTACTGCACACACTAACGAGTGTACATCAAACATTTTATGTGATTCACTAAAGCCTTAACACATGAGACATCCATTAACACTTTAATGAGCAGATAGTAAGTTATAATGTTGAGGCACATGCTAAAAATAGTATAATGAGAGGCAAATGATGGTACAAACTTGCACATATATGACCATCTCTGAGGAAAAAGTGACTGAAATCACCAGAAACAAAACAATGAAGCTTTAATGAATTCTATTAGAGCAAACAATTTGTAATATAATAGTCCAAACCCCATTCTTTTATATACAAAAATAAAAAAGTTACATAAGTTCAAACAAGTATCTTTTGCAGACTACTTATGGACCAGTGACATGAAAATTTGGCCATTCTCAACATTTTGGATCTGCTAATTTAATCACCTTTCCCAGAGATGGTCACATATTATTATCCTTTATATTAAGCCATATGCTAAATAGAGATGCACAAAGGGGGAAATTCTATAAAGAGGCACCTATTTGGAGACTATTCTTGGGAAAGCTAGCTTATTAGAAGTTGAGCAGCATGGAATTTTGCTACTTTTTAGGACTCTATCAGGTATTTGTGACCTGCATTGGTCACTGTTGGAAACTGAATACCGGCCTAGATGGATCTAGTAAGGCAACACTTATGTTATGTTCTTATTTTAGATGTGAGCACGTATGCTCCCAACTAAATTGCTCAAAAATGTATGCAAATTATAGCATTCTATAGATTATGCTCCTCTCAGCCTCTACCATCTTCAAAGTATAGGCCGTTGTATTTAGAGGTTCTTAAACCACAAGATGATTGTGAAAAATAAGAGCATCTTGCGAGAGTAGGAGACTGGGCATCAAAATGGAAGATGACGTTTTATGTGAACAGGTGCAAAGTGATGGATGTTGGAAAAAGGAACCCAAACTATAGCTATATGATGCAGGGTTCCACATTAGTAGTCACCAACCAGGAAAAGGATCTAAGTGTCATCAGTTGATGATATGTTGAAACTCTGCTCAGTGGTGGCTAAGAAATAGAATGTTAGGGATAAGGTCATACTAGACTTAGTGCTTACAAATGGGAAGAGTGTTTTTGATGTTATAGCGAGTAAATGATTATTTGACATCCGGTGAAAACTGGATGGTATGGAGAGTGTTCATTCAAAAGTGATTTTTAAAAAACTAACTTTGTTCAGATGAAGACTTACCTCAAAATTGTTGTCTGGATATGAACATCTGGAAGAATCAGGAAAGCAGTAGGCAAAACTGAGAGGAGCTATTGTAAGGGAAATAAATCTTTATAATAAGGAAAGAATAAAAGTAAGAAGATAAAAAGGCCACTTTGCTTGTCAAAAGAAGAGCAAAAGAGGCTAGCCTTCACAAGCTACAAGAGATCTCAGAAAGAGGAAGACAGGTTATAATATCTGGAAAAGCAAAGAGAAGCTGATGGAGTAGTCAGGAAAGCAAAGAAAAATAGACAATATTGTAAAGTGTTTGTGTGCGTGTGTGGGGGGAAGTCAATTTTTAGATATGTTAGTGATAAGGGAACTTGCAAAAGTGGCATTGTGAGACTCAAAGGTGAAGAGAAGGACTATACAGAAGCTGATAAAGATAAGGCAGAATTGTTTAACAAATATTTCTGTTCTGTGTTCATGGCTGAAGGGCAGGACCACAGAAGATAAATACAAATACAAATGGAGGTGTGGTAGACTTTTCAGAGGACTGTGTTTGTGAGGAGCTAGCTAAACCAAAGATGTACAAAGCAATGGGGCTGGATGGCATATATCCAAGGGCACTGAAAAAAACTTAGGGAAGTTCTTGTAACTCCATTGGCTGATTTTTTTCAATGTTTTTCTAGAGTTGGGAGTGGTACTCGAGGACTGGAGAAGGACAGATGTGGTCCATTTCCATAAAAGCGGAAGGAAGAAGTATAGAACTATATATTATATGCTGATAAGTCTGACTTTTGTGGTAAGCAAATTAACAGGAACACTTACAACAGAGAATAGTAAATTTTTTGGAATGGATTACAGGATCTAAGGTACTAGAGGCAAGTCTTGTCACACAAATATGATTAATTTCTTTGACTAGCTGACCAGAGAGTTAGATTGAGGGACAGCATTAAATGTGATGTATTTTAGCAAAGCCTTTGACAAGATTCCGCACAGATGACTAATAAATAAACTAAGGGGCCTTAGTATGGGTATCAAATTGACTGACTGCATTAGGAACTGGATGAGTAGAAGGTGACAGAGGGTAGTGGTGATCTGAAATCACTCTGAGGAAAGAGATGTTACCATTGGTATGCTGCAAGGTTTGGTTCTTGGGCCTGTTCTTTTTAACATTTTTATCAAAGATATTGCTGAAGGGCTGTCTGGTAAGGTCTGCTTCTTTGCAGATGATACCAAAATCTGAAACAGGTTAGACACCTCTGATGGTGTAGATAACTTGAAGAAAGACCTAGGAAAACATGAAGAATGGTCTGGAATTTGGCAGCTAAAATGTAATGCTAAAAAATAAAGGATCATGCATTCGGACTGCAAAATCCCAAGAAAAAGGTACAGTTTAGGGAATGAAGAATGTTTGTGCATGACAGAGGAGCGGGACTTGGGTGTGTTCATATGTGATAATTTTAAGGTGATCAATCAGGTAGAAAAGGTGATGGTTAAAACTAGAAGGATGCTTGGGTGCGTAGAGAGAGGAATGGCCAGTAGGAAAAAAGAGGTAATGATGCCCCTCTATAAGACTCTGGAGAGACCTTATTGAGAATATTGTGTGCATTGCTGAAGGACCAATCCTCAAAAAGATATAAACTAAATAGAGTTGGTTCAAAGGGCAGTTATTAAAATGGTCAGTAGGCTTCATCATAAAGCATATGGGGACAGACTTAAAGATCTTGATAGGTATACTTTGAAATAAAGGCTGTAGAAGAGAGGTATGATAGAAATGTTTAAATTCAATAAACAAAAAACTGTTATTAGCCCAGTGGTGGAGATACCCCATGAAAAACCATTTAAAATCAGCGGAGAAAAAGCCTCAACTTATCAACACTATACGGATGGCAACCCAATGAGTTTGTAAGCCAGTCCTGCTCTGTATCATAGGCAAAAAACGCCACACTTTTCAAAATGTAATTTTTCAAAAACGAGACTAAAGCCACCACTGTGCAAAGGGAGCCAAGAAAAAGAACAAAAACACAGTTCACTTATCTTCATCGATGTCACCAAATACAGTGAGTAGATTTTCCTGCTATAGCACTTCACGCGCTGGAAGAAGAAAAGGAACTGGGTGTTACCAACAAGGCTCTTATTTCGCCAATCTATGGCTGCGTCAGGGAAATCACATTCTCTCCTGCTCCGTCCACACACGGCCCAGAATGGCACTCAGATTTATACTTCCGGTTTCATGATGTCAGAATCAATAAACTTTATTCATTGGGACACTTATTCAAAATCTCACAGCTAGTAGAAAGCACACCATTCAATTTTCTGATTGAGTCCATTAGGCCAGATAGTTTTCAAAAAGAAAATGGACTGTTGTTCACTTTGATACAACAATCTCTTCACGACACCACGACGAGCTGTGAGAGGAATATGATCTAATACAAAGCACCTAAACTCCTCAAAGGAATGATTTTTTTCAACATAATGTCGTGTGAGTACATCCACTTGTCTTTTATGTGTAATGTTGGAACGATGCTCAAACAGTCTCATTTTAAGACTACGTGCGGTATGTCCTATGTAGCACAGATCACAAGGGCACAGCATTGTATAAACTACTCCAATGGTTTCACAAGTAACTAGATGTGTCATCCTAATAGACTTTCTTCTAGGTATACGAATTTGATCTACCTCACTTAGTAGAGAACAAGCAGTGCTAATAACAGTTTTTTGTAATTGAATTTATATTTTGTTATTGCAAATTGTATTCTTGTGAGAAATGTTTAAATACCTACATGGCATAAATGCACATGAGGCATGGCTCTTTCAATTGAAAGAAAGACCTGGAATGAGGGTGCCAAGGATGAAAATGAAAGGGAACAGAACCAGAAGTAACCTGAAGAAGTACTTCTTCATGGAATGGTCTCCCAGTGAAAGTGGTGGAGATGAAAATTGTATCTGAATTCAAGAAAGCTTGGGACAATTACATAGGATCTATAAGGGAGTGAAAGACAGAGTAGTTGGCAAAGATGGGCAGATTGGATATGCCATATGAGTTTTATCAGCTTTCATTTTATATGTTTCTATTGCAAATGTGTTATTTTTTCATAATTTGGGGTGACTTTGCTTTTACTCACCTACGAGCTACAAATCAATTGCTGATCTTCCTATTTTTGATAAATTCCTTGAGGCTATTATAGCTACTTACCCTCCTTTTACTAAGCCGTGGTAGAGGTTTCTACCATAGCCTAGGGCGCTAAATGCTCTGACGCTCATAGAATTCCTACGAGCATCGGAACATTTAGGTCCAAATTCTGTAACCAGCGCCTAAAGTTAGGCACCTACTTTGGAGGGGCCCAACTAGACAGGCCCCTATCTAAATCGAAGAACAAGCTCAATTAAGCTTTTTAATCAGCACTGACTGAAACATAGATGCCTATCACGAAAACGTAATTCTGTAACAAGGCGCCTCTAAAAAATTTAGGCGGCCTTCAAAAAAATAGGCGCTATGCATGTTAGGCGTGGTCGTGGCTATGTGTTAGGCGACTTATTACAGAATCACTGCTCTTAAGCATGCTTAAGCGCTCGCATGGGCGCCTAACTTTTAATTGTGTCTAGAGCTGGCTTATTTATTGGGCATCTCCAAAATAGGTGCCACTCAGCGCGATTCACTAAACAGCACCCAATTTTACTTGAATCGCGCTGAACAGTGCCTAAGTAGGTGCCTAACTTTTGGGCGCTTCTTTGGGCCGCGGTAGAAACCTTTACTGTGGCTTAGTAAAAGAGGGCTTTGTTAATTATTTGGATTCCTTTGATCTTCCACACCCTGCTCATTCTGATTTTAGGTGCTTTTATAGCACTGAAACTAAAGGACCTTTTCACTAAGCTGTGCTACAAAATGGCTTAGTGTGCCCTTACATGGGCATTTCCTGCATGCTAAGCCTATTTTTAGTGTGGTTCTCTTGAAAATGCTAAGGGCTCTCGTGTTACAGACACACTAACCAGTTAGCCCAGCATGTGCTTATTAGTGCATCTGCACCCATTTTCCACCCTGGCATGCCCCCTCCCAAAAAATTACAAAAAACATAGAGTTGTGCTAGAGGCTTTTTAGCACAAGCCAGCGAGGTAAATGCTCTGATGCTTATAGAATTCCTATGAGTATCGGAGCATTTACTTTGCTGGTCCATGCTAAAAACTTCTAGCGCTGTTTAGTAAAACTCAGCAATAATTACCACATGCATAGGATGCACAGATGCCAAAACTAACACAGACTGCTATAGCGCCTTCAGTCTTATGTTATTTTTGCTGCATTAGGAATTATCAAGAAAAAAATGGAAAACAAAGACGAAAATGTTATAATGCCCTTGTATTGCTCTATGGTAAGGCAGCACCTTGAATACTGTGTGCAATTCTGGTCTCAATATCTCAAAAAATATAGAGTGGAATTAGAAAAGGTAAAGAGTAGGGCAACGAAAATGATGAAAGGGATGGGACGACTTCCCTATGAGGAAAGGCTAAAGTGGCTAGGGCTCTTCAGCCTGGAGAAGAGACAGCTCAGGGGTGATATGATAGAGGTCTATAAAATACTGAGTGGAGTGGAAAGGGTAGATGTGAATCGCTTGTTTACTCTTTCCAAAAATACTAGGACTAGGGGGACATGTGATGAAGCTACTAAGTAGTAGATTTAAAACAAAACGGAGGAAATATTTCTTCACACAATGTGTAATTATATTATGGAATTTATTGCCAGAGAATGTGGTGAAATCGGTTAGCTTAGCAGGGTTTAAAAAAGTTTTGGATCATTTCCTTAAAGAGAAGTCTACAGGCCATTATTGAGATGGCTTGGGGAAATCCACTGCTTATTTCTAGGATAAGCAGAATGGAATCTGTTTTGCTACTTGGGACCTGGATTGGCCACTGTTGGAAAGAGGATATTGGGCTTGATGGACCTTTGGTCTGTCCCACTATAGCAATTCATATGTTCTTAAGTTCATGTGTGTTAGTACTTAAAGCAGGTTAGTAAAAGAGCCTCTATATTGGTGACTTTGGTATATAATAGCAGAGTTATTTTATCTAAAGGAAAGCAATCAATATTAGCTCAACTGTATATATTTGCAGTCTTTTATATTTTAGATCATTCCCTTTTATAATTAATGCAGAATGAATTGGGGATTTCTAGTATTGTATATACTCGCTTCAAGGAGTTTTTGATTAATAAATATTATAAAGTTAAAAGAATTACTTCCTTTTAGTTTTATTGGCTACCTGCTTGTGTGGTACTTTTATCTCCATGTGTTTCTAAGCTCTTTTGGTTTGGGTCTGAACAATCTTGTGATATGATTTTATTCTTTTCCGATTTTTTTGTGGCCCTTTCCTGCTTTAGATACCTTAGCTCAGCCTTAACTCTCTTTTGATTAAAAGCTTTGATCTGGCAGATGATTAGAGCAATTCCTATCACTTGAACTTAAATGCAGACAACTATAACTTCTACTATTATTTATCTAGCGCTACTAGACGTACGCAGCGTTGTATATTAAACACACAAGAGACGGTCCCTGCTCGAAAGAGCTTACAAGTTGCTCTGGTTGGGTAACAATATGAATTTTAAACTTAAGGATGATCCTATTATTTTGGGTATTAACATTCCTCCTGATATAACAGTGAATAGCGAGTTCAAGTTTAATTTCACTGCAAGGAAAGTTGTTTTTTTTTTTTTTTTAAATTGGGTAACTTAGGTCCTGCCTGCATAAGGAGCATTTTCGAATTTTAGTGCAGACACTGATATTGCCACAATTAACCACCCCCCTTCTACAAAAGCGTAGCACAGTTTTTAGCACTGGCCATGGTGGTAACAGCTCAGTCACTCATAGAATTCCTATGAGCTTAGGAGCTGTTATTGTCACGGCTGGTGCTAAAAATTATACTATGCTTTCGTAAAATTGGGGGGGGGGGGTTTAGCAATATTCTTTATGTAAGATTCTCTGTAAAATTATGTTCCTGATAACAGTTATTGCAAACACTACAGCTAAACTTATAGAGGGGTCTTTTGCTAAGGCGTGCTAGCCGACTTAGCGTGCGCTAAATGCTAACGTGCCCGTTATATTCTATGGACGCGTTAGCATTTAGCATTTAGGTAACAGTAATTTGATAGAGTCTTTCCTTTGCTGCACCCTGCACCAGTTGTCAATTTAAGCAAGGATCATTTTCAAATTGCTATGCTTGGTTTTTAAGATTTTAAATGGGCTAACACCAGGTTATATGTAATCTTTTTTTTTACTTTTTTCAGATAAAATTTTGTTTTTTTTACATTTGGGCATTTTTCTTCAGCATTTCCTTCTCTTAAAAATGTCTGCCAAGCTTTTCCCATTTCAAACAGCATCAGAATGGAAATATTTTGCTCACACCTTTTCAATACAAGTAGCACAAAGGTGAGTTACAATCAGCTACACTAGCAGGCTCATAATCAAAAAGGTCCGAAAAGCATCCTAAATCGGCACTTGGACATCCTAATTGCCATGACGTCCAAGTGCCAATAATCAAAAACGTCTTTCTACGTCTTTCTAGCGAGGTGTTCCAGCCTCTGTACGATTAGAGCACAAGATGGGCGTGTTATGGGCGGGCTTTGGGCAGTCTCAGGGGCAGGTTAGACATGGATGTCTGGTAGCAATAATCAAACATTTTGCAAGACATCCTGGATGGAACTTATACATTTGAAACTAGACCTGTTTTAGAAGGGTCTATGTGCCACAAAGGTGCCAAAGCTGACCAGATGACCACTGCATGCATCAAGGTAAGACCCCCCTCCAATACTCACTGACCCCCCTTCCGACAAAAAGAAAATGCTTTGTTTGCTTTTTCAAGCTGGATTGAAACTTTCATTGTGCAATCATTCTCAAAAGTAAAGTTGCTTACATGTAAACCTGCAATCTATATAAATCAAGCCTGAACTATAGAAACACGTAGCTTTAAGTTGTACAGGCTCTAAACTTGTCATGTAGGGAGTCAAACAGGAAGACAACAAAAACTGACATGCATAACAAGTGATATCAAACCATCGGTCAAGCTTGTCCCTCTGAGTATGCAGAAGTGTCCTCAGTAGTGTGAACTAGAATCAATAGGAAGACTGAAGGTTACAATCTGTCTTTTCTGCTTTCATCTACTATAATACAATGTATGTTAATTTAAAAAGAATCACAATATCTTATAGCAAGAGACAGAGACAAAAAAGGATAGTTTTGAAAAACAACTGCCTGAACTTTACTCAGCTGAGTTGAAATACGGAAACATTAGAGGCCTTCCCTCCTAAATTAGAACAATTGGAAGATCTACTATTTTTACTTTCAACAGGAAGTAGGCATGGTCAACGTGATTTCCTTTCAGCCTTGAGAAAACCCACTTATTTCTAAAGAAATTTAGGCTTGTTTGCACAGTGGCCAACTAGATAGAAGTCATTTGTCTACTCATGGTTTCCTAATGTGAGCAATCAAACCAAATGAACATAAATGATGGCCTGTTATTACTGTTGACAAGTCTCTTAAGGGTAACAAAAACTATGTTTCTAGCGTTTTCTATCTGCACTAGACAGATAAGGAAAATATGCAAGGCTATTGGGAATAATTAGTATCATCTCCCCAAAAGTTATTTCTCACTTCCTGGTAGGCAGAAATCCAAACCACCCAAATTCACAGATTAGTGCTAAGTAGAGTTTTCAATTTTTTTTATGAGACAGACCCTGCAGAGGCTATCTCAGAGGATATGCAAATTACTGGCTAACAGTGATGGATCAAGTTAAAGACAAGTATTTTCAATCCATATAAAGCATAGACTGACAAGAAATATCATATTTAGAAGCAGGGTAGGATTAAGGCATAGATAAGTTCCAAATCAGAAACAGATGGTTTCATTAATTGCATAACGTAGCATAACATAAAATCACATTTGTATACCACAAAACCTTGCAGTTCTATGCGGTTTAATAAACTAATTAGACAGAACAATCTTAGTGATTAACAAGTCAATTCTCCAGGAATTTTGCAAATAAACTTGATTTTAACAGTTTTCTAAAATACATATAAGATGTATACCAACTAGCTGTTTGGTAAGACAGTAATCATTGTAAAAAATCTCTTATATGAACAACCATGAGCTGAAGGGAAAACAAACAGTGCAGTGGCTCACAATAAGCAATTGGGATTGATGAATGTAAATTGATCAACTACCGTATTTTTCACTCTATAAGACACTTTTTTTCCACCCACAAGTGGGTGGAAATGTCGGTGCATCTTATGCAGCGAAGATACAAATTTTTACACCCACCAGTACCTTTTGAAGACCCTAGGCCTTCACAGATAGACCACTCAACTCTCCTTATGCTGGTTCAAATAATATGGATTTTAATAATCAAATAGCACTAGCTTACAGGAACAAATCACACAGTATACAGAGTGATAGAGCATACACCAGACTGGCCAGGCTGATGGAGAACCTCCGATGAGTTCTGAAACCATGGTTCAGGGAGCTTTCTTTTATATGATTCTGGCAGCTCTGGCCCACGTTGGTGCATATTACATTTCACACTTTCATTGGTTAATCATATTCATTATTTCATATATTAAGCTATGGATTGGTTAATATAAATTGAGTGATTCTGTGCCATGCCTTTCCTTATAAGCTTCTCCCTTACTTCCCCGTAAATGTCCTTTTAATATACCAAGTTCCTCTTTTGGGCACCTGGGCCTAACGGTTTTCCAGCTCTTTGGTTGGCCTTTTTGTACACTTCTATCCGTGGTTCGTCTTTCCTCTGGTAAAACTTTCATAAAGTTATCATGCTGCTTATATTTTTCATCAGAACTGTTTTTTTCTATAACCACGCTCTCTGTTTCTAGGAAAAAGCAGAAGTGTTTTCCAGAGTTCACAGCCCCTTTCAGAGTTGACAATTTCTAGTCAGAGAGTCAGAGAGTCCATTTGCTTTTTCAGCAACCATTTTAGGTCTTAGCTGTACTGGCCTTACTTTGGCCTGCTACTGCTGTGACAGGAAGATTCTTGGGGGTCTTCACCTGAGCTTACAGGACTTTCCCCTCCCCCTTCTCACTTTTTAAAGCATCCTCCCCCTCCTCCTCCTACCGTCAAACTGGTTCTTGAGCTCGCCCACCACCAAATTCCGCAGCCTTCCTTCTTCAGTCCCCCGACCACATCGGACACAACTTCTCTCCCTTGCAAGCGTCCCGCATGTGCCGAAAACACAAAGCTGCATCAAAAGAGGGCGGGACTTGTTGCAGGCGATCTCCAGTAGGAAACCAGAATTGGGGACAGGAGCAGTTCCTATGGTGCTCACGTACGAGCAAAAGAGCCTCTCTGTGAGCGCCTTTGTACCCAGGGTCTGCCTGATTAGGCGGTATAAGAAATTTTTAATAAACTTGAAACTTGATTTTAAAAATGGGGTATTAACAATCATGAACAAAAACAATCAGACATACATTGTGCTTACTTCACAATCGGGAAAGAAGGGGAAAGAACTACAATAAAATATAGTACAGAAGACATGTAAGGGAAGAACAAATAAAGGATCGTCTTAGGTATGAAGAGAGAAGTTTGTTACAGTATTCGTGTTTAATTCCTTAAATTTCAAAAGCGTCTTTAAAGAGAAAGCTTTTTCGAGATCCTTTAAATCTCTCCCAAACAATATCCATCAACTGAAAACTAAATCAAGATGGAAACCATAATTCAGGTTTAACAATCTCCTGGAAAGCATTATAGATAATAAGAAATTCCTACCTGCCCAACTAGATAAGCTGAGATGCTGTTTGAGAACAAATGAGCAAGCTTAAATGCAGCTATGAGTCACATATCAAACAGACGTATCTGCAATTTAACTTCTCTCATCTGTCAAATGTTCTTCAATGGTCCTATATGGTATTTAAACTTAGCTTGAACAGATAAAAGATTGTTTGTGTTCTTTGTATGAATCACCGTACTATATATATATATTATATTTTTGTCTTTACATATATGTTCTGCATAAACTTTTTCTGTGTTGTTTTATTCTAAACTCAATCTTGAATTGCAGTCCTGTGACTCAACAGAGAAAACAAGAGAGATCCTTGGTTTTGCGTATCTCTGATCTGAAGAAGAATTATCTTTGGATGCTAATCTAACCATAGTCTAGTTAGTCCAATAAAATTGTATTACCTGATTTCTTTTTTTGTTTTTGTTTTATTTCTTTTCATTTCTACATATTGGATTTTCAGGACATCATAGCGCTCATGGGAGCTGGCGGCACAGAAAAAAGCCCAGCAGTTCAAAGTTATACTGGGTCACATCAGCTTTCTCATATATCTCAGGAGCAAGGCTACAAACTGGTTCCATTCTTTCAGAAGTGGATAGTCTAGTTCTGGGTTTTATTCCAGTCCACAAATGCAACAGGTCTGTTATTCATAGGGAAATCTGTGTGTACAATGGGGTGGAACATAGAATGGATCAGCTTTTATTATTTGGTTTTCAATGGAGTTCTCACAATCCTGCTTTGCTGCCGTGGATAAAATAAGAAAATATATTTGAATCAGCAGCCATGTAGTTTACTTTTAAAACTTAGAAACGAAGACCACAGCATAGCAAGATAGCCAGTTTTGGGTAGGCACAAAATTTTTCTGTCCTGCCCTACCCTCCATCTCAAAATAACTAATGAGGATCCTCAAACTCTGTCAGCTGAAGACTTCTACTGAAGGTGGCCAGAATTCCCTTTTACCAAGCTTGGCAGGCAGCAGCAGCATCCCTAAGCCACTGATGCCGGCATTCCATGCATGCTTAGTTGTTGATGGCTCAAGGATGCTGTTGCAAACTGCAAAGCTTGGTAGAAGGGAGCTCTAGACACCTTTGTAATAGGTCTTCAGCTGGGGTTGCTTGGGGATCCCCACTGGCTATACAGCACAGGTTGAACCAGTGTTAGACATGCTAGGGCCCAGATCAGATTGTCCATTGATACTTGCCTTTTGCAAATCAATATGGGGTCAAACAAATAGTTTGTTAGATAATCCGGTGGCATTATCCTATGATACCGTATTTTTTGGCATGTCAGTGAGGGCTAAGAGCCAAATATCCTCTAATAATAATAAGCTTCTACTTATTATGATAGGGGTTGCCATACAACAGATTACGAATAATTGGAAAAATTGGGATAGGCTGAATTATAGCTTTTGGTGGAACTCTTTGTGTCACATATTCAAAATGGAAAGGGTGATTGCCAGGCAGCAGGGGAATTTTAAGAAATTTCAGGTTATTTGGGAACCATTAACAAGGTACTGTAAAGATTGAAATTACTGCATAGAATAAATATGATTTTTTTTCCCTTTTGTTCATACACGTCCAGGGTGGGGTGGGAATATTTGATGATTTCTTATGCTTATGAACTATTATTGGGTATAAGGGAAGGGGGATATTTGAAGCGAGTTAAAATTTGATGATATATTAAGTGATGTTAAAGTATAAAATGATTGTATTTTATGTTACACTTATTGTGAGTTTTAAAAATGAATAAAGATTTATTTAAAAAAAAGAAAAAAAAGAAAGGAGGGCTTCCTCCCCAATCCCCTCTTCCCTGCCTCCCCTCTAATTTCCCCACCTACCATTACTATCATACCAACAGACCCTCACCAAATACAGAACAAGGAATCACAAATTAGAAATAAAAATATTTAGACAAAAATTGAACTGGAAATCACAAAATGTTAAACTTAGCATGCCCTGCAACACCGAAGAAATAAAAACAGAAATGCAAAGGGACTTGAACAAACTAGAGGAATGGGCGACAAACTAGGGGAATGGGCGACGAGATGGCAGATGAAGTTCAACGTTGAGAAATGTAAAGTATTACATGTGGGAAACAGAAACCCAAGGTACAATTATACGATGGGAGGGATGTTATTAAATGAGAGTACCCAAGAAAGGGACTTGGGGGTAATGGTGGACATGACAATGAAGCCGACGGCACAGTGCGCAGCGGCTGCTAAGAAGGCAAACAGAATGCTAGGCATAATCAAGACGGGCATTACAACCAGAACGAAAGAAGTTATCCTGCCATTGTATCGGGCGATAGTGCATCCGCATCTGGAGTACTGTGTCCAATATTGGTTGCCGTACCTTAAGAAGGACATGGCATTACTCGAGAGGGTTCAGAGGAGAGCGACGCATCTGATAAAGGGAATGGAAAACCTTTCATACGCTGAGAGATTGGTGAAACTGGGTCTCTTTTCCCTGGAGAAGAAGAGACTTAGATGGGATATGATAGAGACTTAAAAGATCATGAATGGCATAGAGAGAGTAGTAGAGAGGGACAGATTCTTCAAACTTTCGAATAATAAAAGAACAAGGGGGCATTCAGAAAAGTTGAAAGGGGGCATAGAGAGAGTAGTAGAGAGGGACAGATTCTTCAAACTTTCGAATAATAAAAGAACAAGGGGGCATTCAGAAAAGTTGAAAGGGGACAGATTCAAAACGAATGCTAGAAAGTTCTTCTTTACCCAACGTGTGGTGGATACTTGGAATGCGCTTCCAGAGAGCGTAATAGGGCAGAGTACGGTACTGGGGTTCAAGAAAGGATTGAATAATTTCCTGCTGGAAAAGGGGATAGAGGGGTATAGATAGAGGATTACTGCACAGGTCCTGGACCTGTTGGGCCGCCATGTGAGCGGACTGCTGGGCACGATGGACCTCAGGTCTGACCCAGCAGAGGCATTGCTTATGTTCTTATGCATTTCTTTTTCTACTGAACACAGTACAAAAACATTTGCTATGAACATTTCCCAAAGCTATCAAATTCCATTTAAAACATTCAAAATAATTTTTTTTTACTACCTTTATTGTCTGAACATTTTATTTTCCATTATGTTGATTCCAGTTTCTCTTTTCTGCTTTCCTGTTTGTTGTCTGCTAATTCTCCTTCACGCGTCTGCTGTCCATGTTTCTTTTCTCATCTCTCCTCTCTATTCGCTCACTACACCTTAACGTATTGCAAGATTTCTCTCTTTATGCCCTCTATGCCCCTTTGCTGTATCTCTCCCTTCCTCCTTTCCTCCCCTCCAACCCTGTGTCCAACAATTCTTCCTCTCTTGTCCCATTACACCCCCATGCAGCATCTCTCCTTCCCTCACCCACACTATCCACAACTCTCCTCTATTTTTTCCACCTCTTATAGCAACTCTCATTCCCTCTCCATGTCCAAAATTTACCCCTCTCTTTTCTCTCTTCCACATGAATCTAGTTCCTTCCCTCTTCTCCACCCCATGTCTAACAATTCTTCCTCTATCTTCCCATCTTATCTCCTGTTGTCTAGCACTTCTTTGGATCTTTCCCCATCTCCCTTACAAAGTCTCTGTCTCTTTAATGGGTCCCCAGCATGACAGCAATTTCCACATGCTGTCTTCCTTTAACTCAGAAGCCTACTCTCTGCACTGCACAACCCAGGCAGAAATGCAAAGTTGTAACTGGGAGGGGGGAGGGTAGAGATGACATGATAGAGGGGTAGTGTGTGGGAATCAATGCTGCAGCTGATGACCCAACTAAAGAAATTGTTAAGGGAGGAAGCCATAGAGCCCGACCTGCTCTCTCCATGCTAGTGCTGTCAAGGCTGCACCACTCCTGAGTGGGTGGTCCCAGGCCCTCCTGAGCCCACCTATGGCTATGCCCCTAGTCGAAGGGGACAAAATAAATCTGAACTTTCAACTAAGCAGGTTGTTTGAATAATGTATCCATAAGTAAACAAGAAACTGTGCTAAGATCAGGAAGTGAAAGTGTGGAGCCAGGCGAGGGGGCAGGTGAGCAGGAGGCAGCAGCAACAGGATAAAAGGTACTGAATTAGGGAGTAAAGTGATTATTCTCTGCTTTAGGCTTACTCCATCCCCTCATACTCCATGCAGACATCCTGAAAGGGAAGTATGACATCAAACACCCTGCTGCTCTACAGTCTGAAAAGAAATGGTGAAACTGTGTTCCAGGCCATTCCCTCCGAAATTAAGCCCTGGCTAAGAGCCTTAAGAACATAAGAATAGCTTTACCGGATCAGACCAATGGTCCATCAAGCCCAGTAGCCCGTTCTCACGGTGGCCAATCCAGGTCACTAGTACCTGGCCAAAACCCAAGGAGTAGCAACATTTCTTGCTCCCGATCCAGGGCAAGCAGTGGCTTCCCCCATGTTAAAATGTTTGTAAGATTGCAATACTACTGAAATCTGTTTACATGTTATTACATTTTTTGTAATTACTGTCATAATACTGGAATTTAAACCAAAAAAGTTATGAACAACATTTCACTAAATAGTTACACTAGCATAAGAAACCTAAATGTGCACTTGGCAAATGAAAATAGTGTATTACAATGTTATTCCTGATTGTGATAGCGGAACCAGTGGGTCATGAAGCACCTGTTGACACCTGATGAAAACAGAAATCTGTACTCAAGAACAGAAAATACAAGGGGGAAGTATTTACCTTTGCAGGCTTCAAAAGGAGAAAGATTCAGTATAAAATTAGGCCATTGTATGTAATAACAGGGTGCCTATGTGAGAAGTTCAGAAAGCACCTATTTTAAGCCTCTCTTATAAAAGTAATATAGACACTGTGGAGACAATTCTAAAAAGGGCACCCAAAATCTAGGCACTAACCCTGGATTCTCTATAGATTGTCCAAATTCAGGCACAGATCTGCGTAGAAACGGAATACTTAATGAGCCTGTGAAGGGGTGGGTGGTATAAGGAAGGGATTTTTTAGGAACATTCCCTCACTGAAGTGGAGCCACCTTACGAATAGGGATGGTAGCCTGTCTGGCCAGGAGGGTGGGGCTCAAGGGGAGAGCAGGCAGCCAAAAGCTCTCTGGCAGAACAGGATAGAGTGGAAAGACCACAAAGAGTAACTATGATAGAGGAATACATAACATTTTCAGATAAAATGGTTTATATGAACTTTGAAAAACTCCAAGATGGCAAGGCAATGTAGCCAGACATAATTTATCATAAAGACATTTCTCAAATGCAGCCAACAATGTAATTTTCTGTGGTCCTAATACAATCAAAGGCAGCAGCGAGGAATCATCTATTGCACACTGAAGATGGCTATGGCAGCTGGCATGGGCATCCAGATCGATGAGCACAGCTAATGTGGACTAAAGAAGACACAAATGCTGGACCGCGCCCCTCATTCACTTTTAGCCTCGTGAACATAAGAGTTGCATGACTGACTCCTATTAAGAGTCCAACTGGCACAGTATCCTGATTCCAACAGTGGCCAGTCTATGTTACAAGTACCTGGCAGAGTTCCAAAACACGGCAAGATTCATGCTACTTAATTTCAAGGTTAAGCAGTGGCTTTCCCCAAGTCTACCTTAATAATAATTTATGGACTTTTCCTCCAGGAATTTATCCAAACTTTTTTTTTTTTTTAACCCAGTCACATTAACTGCTGTTACCACTTGCCCAAGCAGAGTTTCAAAGCTTAACCATATGCTGAGGGAGAAAAAAAAAAATTTTCTCCTATTTGTTACAGGGAAATATTTTTAAAACCAATAGGAGGAAATTTTTTTTCACTCAGAGAATAGTTAAGCTCTGGAATGCATTGCTAGAGATTGTGGTAAGAGCGGATAGCATAGCTGGTTTTAAGAAAGGTTTGGACAAGTTCCTGGAGGAAAAGTCCATCGTCTGTCATTGAGAAAGACATGGGGGATCTGCTTGCCCTGGATCTGTAGCATGGAATATACTGCTACCTTGGGTTTTGGTCAGGTACTAGAGACCTGGATTGGCCACCATGAGAATGGGCTTCTGGGCTTGATGGACCATTGGTCTGACCCAGTAAGGCTATTCTTATGTTCTTATGCCATAATGTAATTTCTTGGAGTGTTTCCTAATCTCTGTACTTTTTAAAAGAGTAAACAATCGATTCACTTTTACTCATTCCACTCCATTCAGGATTTTATAGACCTCTATAAAAGTACCTGCATATAATGGCGTAGTGAGGGTAGGTGGCACCTCCCTGCCCTCTTCTCCATCCCCACGCCCTCTTTAAGTTCCCTGGTACACGCAGCATCTCAAACTTGCTGCCTGCACCAGTTTTGGCTCTCCTCTGATGTCACTTCCTGGTCCTGTGACATCAGAGGGAGAACCCAGGCCGGTGCGAGCAACAGGTTGGAGTTGCTGCTCGTGCCTGCGAAGAGCTAGAGGTATGGGGGAGGGGGGGGAAGTGAAGGCACGCGTGTTGTGGGGGAGGGGTGGGAAGGAGCAGGAGGGTGGAGAGGAGGAAAGGTGCCAGCGCCCCATCTAGATGGTGCTTGGTGCAGTCCAGCCCCCACTCCCCTCCTCCTACTATGCCACTGCCTGCATATAATATTATTTATTTATTTTAAAAATTATACACTGCTTTAATCTAGACGGTATCCAAAAGAACCGCTTTAGTTGTCCCCACAGAAAGGCAGTACATCAGATCCATGAACCTTTATCATACAGCTCCAAGCTGATAATTTCTAACCTCTTTAGTCTTTCCTCTTATAAGAGGTGTTCCATCCCCTTAATCATTTTGGATGCCCTTCTCTGTACCTTTTCTAGTTTCACTATGACTTTTTAGAGGCTTGCAGATTAATCTGCAGGCTTATAACACTGGATGAGCCAGCGAAGATTGCTTGGGGGGAAAGGGTTAATTAAATATTAGCAGGTAGGTAGAAGAATGGGTAGTGGGTTGTTAGGCAAGTTAGGTAAGGGGAGGGGTGTGGAAGCAAGAGGTATATGAATAGGTGTAGGTGAGAGCGAATTAGGACTGGCTGGGCTACGGGCTATGGGATTGGAGGAAGTTTTGTGAGGAGAATTGAGGGGCAGTGGAGCATTAGGGATTTGGAGGGAGTGTGGGAAAGTTAAGGTTAGTGGGGAAAATTGTCCTGCCCTTCCCTTCCCTATTTTGGGGGTCAACTCCTTGGAGGGTTTTTTGGGGTTTGGGGTGGGGGGGGGTAGGGTTGGTCGCAGTTTTGTTGGCGGAAAAAATTCTATGTTGGGGAAACAATTTTGGATCAGGGTGGTTATGCAACAGAGTTGGCGACTAATTTTGTTAACTGCTCATGTGAGACACCACCATGGGTGGCGGCCGGACTCTGCGGTACCGTGAGTCTTACCGAAAGGGAATGGGGGAGAATTTTGGAAGAGGAGCTAGTTCGACACCGAGTAGCTCCTGAATTCTGTGAATAAGCTACACTGTATTGGAAAATGTCGATAAGTTGATTATATTAAGGTTTGTTTTTAGTGACAATAAAGCTGCAGCTCATTTTTGCCACTCTATGTGAGTAGGTGGTCTTTTATTTGAACAATCTGAGTGATGTGCGAATTCCAGTGTTATGAGATGCAGTGACCAGAATAGCACACAATATTCAAAATGTGGTCTCACCATAGAGCAACATAAAGGCATTATGATATTCTTTGATTTTTTTTCTCTATTTCTTTTCTAATAATTTCTAACATTCCCTTTTATTTTTTTTGGCTACCCCTGCACACTGAGCATCAGATTTTAACGTGTTGTCCACAATGGCACTTGAATCCTTTTTCTCTGGGGATTTCTACTGTGGAACTTAGCATCATGTAGCTATTAATTTGGGTTATTTTTCTCTAAGTGCATCATCTGTCATTTGGATGCCCAGTCTCCCAGCCTCCCCATGTCCTTTGAATACTTGTGTGTCATCTGCAAAAGTTGATCATCTCACTCGTTGTCCCCATTTCGAGATCACTTATAAGAATGTTAAAAAGCACTACAGATCTTTGTGGTATTCCACTATTTACCTTACTCCATTGAGAGAATTGTTCATTTAACTAAACTAAACTACCGTATTTTCACGCATATAACGCGCGCGTTATACGCGTTTTTACCTACCGCGCATACCCCTCGCGCGTTATATGCGTGAGCGCGGTATACAAAATTTTTTTTTACATAGTTCCCACCCCGCCCGACGCCCGATTCACTCCCCCCAGCAGGACCGCTCGCACCCCCACCCCGAACGACCGCTCGCACGTGCTCCCACCCGCACCCGCATCCACGATCGGAGCAAGAGGGAGCCCAAGCCCTCTTGCCCGGCCGACTCCCCAACTCCCCGACAATATCGGGCCAGGAGGGAGCCCAAACCCTCCTGGCCACGGCAACCCCCTACCCCCACCCCGCACTACATTACGGGCAGGAGGGATCCCAGGCCCTCCTGCCCTCGACGCAAACCCCCCTCCCTCCAACGACCGCCCTCCCCCCAAGAACCTCCGACCGCCCCCCCAGCCGACCCGCGACCCCCCTGGCCGACCCCCACGACACCCCCACCCCCCTTCCCCGTACCTTTGGTAGTTGGCCGGACAGACGGGAGCCAAACCCGCCTGTCCGGCAGGCAGCCAACGACGGAATGAGGCCGGATTGGCCCATCCGTCCCAAAGCTCCGCCTACTGGTGGGGCCTAAGGCACGTGGGCCAATCAGAATAGGCCCTGGAGAGTCGGGACAGCGCATGGAGAGTTGGGGCAGTGCACGGAAAGTCAGGGAGGGTGAACGGAGAGTCGGGACAGCGCACGGAGAGGCGGGGCAGTGCACGGAAAGTCAGGGAGGGTGAACGGATAGTCGGGACAGCGCACGGAGAGTCGGGGAGGGCGAAAGGAGAGTCGGGGTGGCCAGAGGAGAGTCGGGGCGGGCGAAAGGACAGTCGGGCTGCATGCGCGGTATACCCGTGAGCGCGGTATACAAAAGTTTTTGTACATAAAATCGTGGTTTCTGCGTGCTATACCCGTGTGCGCGTTTTACACGGGTGCGCGTTATCTGCGTGAAAATACGGTAAACCTTAAGTTTGTATACCGCATCCTCTCCACAAGTGTAGAGCGCGGCACGGTTTACAGGAATTGATATAGAAAGGAACTCCAGTGAAGAGTTGAAGGACTTAGTATAGAGAAAGTTTAGAGGGACTTAGTATATCGAAGAGGGAGGAGGTATTACATTTTAGAGAATAGCCAAGTTTTCGGAAGAGTTGGAGGGAGTTCAGAGTCCGAAGCGGGGCAGCGAGGCTATTCCACAGCTCAGTGATCTACTCTGTGTATTCTTTTTTTTAAAATTTTGAAATCTTTATTATTAGTTGGAAAGCACAAATCACCCCACAAAAGATCACAAATTCTTTAAATATAACGAAAGTCACTCCCAATCTTCTGCTGAAGCATTATAACATTCCTTTCTTAAATCTGTCAGTTTTTCCATGCTGCCAACTTAACTCAATTTAGCTTTTTGGCAATCTAAATTTGGAACCTCAACATTTTGCTTTAACGTGCCTAACCCCCCATTTATAAAACAGCAAAATAGGTTTTTAGCATCAACCAGCATGCTGCTGAATGCTCTGCGATGCTCCGGCAGTCATAAGAGTTCCTATGAGCATTGGAGAAGCTCAGAGCATTCAGCGCACTGGCTAACACTAAAAACCTCTTCCACGGTTTTGTAAAAGAGGGGATAAGTTAAATGCCTATTAATTTAGGCGCCTTTTATAGAATTTCTCCCATAGTTTCTTTATAAGAACATAAGAATTGCCGCTGCTGGGTCAGATCAGTAGTCCATCATGCCCAGCAGTCTGCTCACGCGGCAGCCCCCAGGTCAAAGACCAGTGCTCTAAATGAGTCTGGCCTCACCTGCGTACATTCCAGTTTAGCAAGAACTTGTCCAAATTTGTCTTGAATCCCTGGAGGGTGTTTTCCCCTATGAACAGACTACGGAAGAGCGTTCCAATTTTCTACCACTCTCTGGGTGAAGAAGAACTTCCTTACATTTGTACAAAATCTATCCCCTTTCAACTTTAGAGACTGCCCTCTCGTTCTCCCTATCTTAGAAAGGGTGAACAATCTGTCTTTATCTACTAAGTCTATTCCCTTCAGTACTTTGAATGTTTCGATCATGTATCCTCTCAGTCTCCTCTTTTCAAGGGAGAAGAGGCCCAGTTTCTCCAATCTCTCATCGTAAGGCAACTCCTCCAGCCCCTTAACCATTTTAGTCGCTCTTCTCTGGACCCTTTCGAGTAGTACCGTGTCCTTCTTCATGTACAGCGACCAGTGCTGAACGTAGTACACCATGGGAGGGCGCACCATGGCCTAGTACAGCAGCATAATAACGTTCTCTGATCTGTTCGTGATCCCCTTCTTTATCATTCCTAGAATTCTGTTCGCCCTTTTCGCCGCCGCCGCACATTGCGCGGCCAACTTTATCGACTTGTCGATCAGAACTCCCAAGTCTCTTTCCTGGGAAGTCTCTCCAAGTACCGCCCCGGACATGTATTCATGCATAAGATTTTTGTTACTGACATGCATCACTTTACACTTATCCACAGTTATCAAAATTACTGTTATTGCAAAAAAATTAAAAATATTCTTCCAGTCTTTCAGGCACTACTTGAAACTAATGTCATTCAATTCTGTTATAAATTCAGGATAAGAAAGACTTCAAAATATTTTTTTTTTAAAAATCCATTGGGCATTACTTGCAGGTAATCTCATTCAATTTTGCCATCGATTCAAGTTCAGAAGACTTCAAAATACAAAAAAGTTTCACAGAAGTAACTTGTTTTGCAGGAATATTTCTACCCAGTTATCATATCCAAGCTATCCTCAAGAAAAAAATTGAAACACCGTTCATTTCCACATCATTGACCTGGCCAGTATTTTGTGGCATACCTACTCAGCCACTGTATCAGGATCTGCAATACTCATTTCCTCAGTCAAAATTCTATCTGCAGCTTTCTAAACTTAATAGTTAATCTGTACCCCAAAATGGTTTCACATAAACGCTGAGAATAAACTCAGCTTATCATCAAAATTTCACTAGTTAAACTTTTCTTTCTTGTTTTATATCAACCAATATGTGTCAAAATTTCATTGGTCTAATTTCCCTCTATTCTTATTCACTTTCCGGTCTTCAGTAAGAATACTGTCATTCAAGATTTGTATTCAAACCTTGAGGTTCTAGTGATCTCAAATGGTGGATCAATTGTTGTTCCTTTTTGTGCAAGTGGGATTATTGTATTTTGATTTATTTTTCTAAATTTAACCAAACCATTTTCTTTTAATATCATAGCTCTAACAAACTTTCTCATTTCCAATTCCTCCTGATGACTAATAAAATGATTATTTAACCCCTTCTTCATCTTATTCCTTTTCTCACTCCACAATATATCCATCAGATAATTTCCTCCCCAAAAAAGTCTGTTTCATCTGAATCACCTTGTTTTCCTGGACTTTCTCTCCAATCTCCCAAATGTTTCATTTCAGCTGCTAAGTAATATAAAGCAAAATTTGGTAATGCCAACCCTCCCTTCCTCTCTGCCCCAAAATAGTATCTCCTGAAAATCTATCTTTTAACTGGTTTTCAATCCACAACAGAACATCGGGCTCCTTTTACTAAGGTGCGCTAGCATTTTTTAGCGCACGCTCAAAATTACCGCGTGCTAAACCGCGCAGGTCGCTTCTAGAATAATGCCAGCTCAATGCCGGCATCAGGGTCTAGCGTGCGCGGCAATTTAGCGTGTGCTATTCCGCGTGTTAAGGCTTTGTAAAAGGAGCCCATTGTCTCCTATCCCAAGGCTTTTTAATTTTCTCAGGAGTTGCTTAAGAGGTCATTTGTCAAAAGCTTTCTGAAAATCTAGATACACTCCATAAACCGGCTCACCTTTAGCCACATATTTATTCATATCTTCAAAAAAAATTAGTAAAAAATTACCTACTTTCTTTTATATAATAATAGCTGGCTATATATATGTTAGGTTAGATGAGAGCTCTTATGTCAGCTATAGAGCTGTTATTGTTTGCACCTAAATGCTGGCGATACACGTATAAACTTACATAGGGGTGAGTCCTGCCAAGCACTGCCCAGGCTTTACCCATGAGTATAACCATCTATCAAATATGTGCTAATTAAGATATGAAGTTACCAATCCAAAAACCTTCAAAAACACACAAAAAAAATCACAAAAAGAATGCTAGGCTCATAAGCAATGCATGTCAAAGCAAATGAAAAAAAAAAAAAAAAAGCCTCAGTAATGCGGTGAGGGAAACCTACTCTATCTACCACACATCACAGGCATAAAAAAACTTGTGTTGCAGAGACAATTGCAAAGCCCAATTCCAAAATAACGTGATGAAAAATTTCCAGAGTGCAGAGCGGTTCCAAAATTTGCCAAACAACAACAGGCAACTACGTGCAGCCAGCCGACGATCACTTCACAGCCACATTACTATTTCGTCAGGGCTGCAATAGCTCACATAGAACAGGAATTCAAAACTGTTTAGACGCACTGCTAGTCCTCGTTGTTCACTCCCGTATGCTTTGATATGCATTGCTTATGAACCTAGCGTTCTTTTTGTGATTTTTTTTTTTCTGTTTTGGAGAGTTTTTGGCTTGGTAACCTTTTGAATTTTTTGCTAATTAAGATATGCACATATTTGCAGAATAGCACTTAGGTGAATTTTTGGAATTTACACATTTACACGCACACCTCTTTGGGCATATGCTACTATTCTAATCATTTATGCACATAACTTTTAAGCATTCACTTTATAAAATTACCCTCTAACCCTGAATTCCATAAAAAAGTGCTAAAAATTGCACATACAAATTTGGGCAGGCATCCGATTTGTATGTGGAATTTAGTTGAAAATCAAGCCGGTTTAGTGCTGATAATTGGGCTCTTAATGAGCACAAGATAATTGGTTCTAATTAAAATTTATGTGTGTAAATTTAGGCACAGGATCCACACTTAAATTTTACGCATGGGTTAAAAAAAAAAAAGGGGAGGGCAGACAAGTGTCATTGGCAGATCGGGGCATACCTTGAATTTATGTGCTTAGTTGTAGAAAAAGGGGGATTCCACACTCCATGGTTACATTTTTTCAAAAATATTATTATCAAGTAGTTTTTGCACATATTGTAATAATGTGTTTATAGCTAATGAACTGATTTGCATAACTTCTTGCTAAAAGAACCACTAGTGTGCATTATCCCACTTTAGTGGCGTTGTATGCAGTCACATTTGCAAACTTTGGCTCATGTTGGTATACTGGCCAGTATGTAAGCTAAAACTGTATTGTGTTTTGTCCCAGAAACTACAGGAAATCATGTGTAGAAAGGCATTCCCTCCTCCACAAGCTTTCTTTCTGGCGAAACTGTAAACAAACCTGTCTCTAGAAGCAGCAACAACTTTATTTTCTTAAAAAAATTGTTTACTAATCTTATGGTCAATACAACCTGGGACTTAGAAAATATTTTTGGCAAAAGAAAAATATTTCCTGCTTCGGGCAAAGACATTAGATCAGATCCTTTGTTTGTGAAACGTGCTAAGGGACTGGGATTTTAGATCCATCCTCATTTGTACACTTCATTACAATATGCATTACAATATTCAGTAACTGCTCTGGTACATAAGAATTGCCATCTCCAGATCAGACCCTAGGTCCATCAAGTTAGGCAATCCGCACATGCGGAGGCCCCGCCAGGTGTACCTTGGCATAGTTTTAGTCCCCATCTCATAAGGAGATGTGCATCTAGCTTACCCTTACCCGTATAACTCATAAGGAGATGTACATCTAGCTTACCCTTAAATCCTAGAACGGTGGATTCCATAATTACCTCTTCTGGGAGAGCATTCTAGGTGTCCACCACTCGTTGCGTGAAGCAGAACTTCCTGAGATTTGTCCTGAACTTGTCCCCCCTTAGCTTCAGTCCATATCCTCTTGTCCGTGTCACATTGGACATTGTAAATAATTTTTTTTCCTGCTCTATTTTGTCAATTCCTTTCAGTATTTTGAAAGTCTCGATCATATCCCCTCGCAGTCTCCTTTTCTCAAGGGAGAACAATCCCAGTCTCTTAAGTCGTTCCTCGTATTCCAAGTTCTCCATACCTTTTATTAGCTTTGTTGCTCCTCTCTGCACCCTCTCCACCCTCTCCAGCAGTTTTATATCCTTCTTTAGGTATGGAGACCAATGTTGGACGCAGTATTCCAAGTGTGGTCTGACCATCGCTCTATAAAGTGGCATTATTACTTTCTCCGATCTACTCGTGATTCCCTTCTTTATCATGCCTAGCATTCTATTTGATGAAGAAAGCACATGGAACATGTTTATCACATGGTGGTGGTACAGTTTACATTTAAGAAACCAAAAAATGCTGGACTGCAACTGGTTGCCCTGTGAACTTTAGAATTAAAAGTCTAGCCCTCCCACACTTTCTCTGTCATAAGAAATGCACTTATATTTGATTAAGACATTAAAGAGAAATGCCACAAAAAATCTTTTTCTACAAAACATTCAACATTTAAAAAAAATCAAAAATATATTTGTAGAGTATTAATATTCTAATTTATTTTATTTGATCACATTTATTTCAGTTGACCAAAATACACACAAACAGTTCCTCCCTCCCAAAAAAAGAAACCGAAGGGCCTCAAGCACCACTTATTAATAGCACAATTGCTGAACATAGTGGTGAACCCTCATCATTACCCCAATATAATTGTCCAAACAGGACCAGATTTAAAAAATGGGTACTGGAAAAGATTGGCATGATTCTATAAAGTGTGCTTGCCCTTCATAGAATTGCACTTAGCAAAGATTTCTGTGCCCTAACTTTGGGTACCAAACTTGTACCTGCCAAAACCTACTGGAAATGATGGAACCCAACTTGGGCGCACTGAGCTATTATTCTGTAACAAGGCACGCAACCTTTTGGAACACCCCTGACCTGCTTATACTCCTAAATTACCTAAACATAGGCTATTGCAGAATAAACCTAACTCAATAGCTCTCTATTAGAGACAATGGATCTCAAGTGCTCGCAGCTAGTAGCCACTCAAAGTAAGGCTAGGCTTACTGGCCTACATGCGGGCTATCATTGGTCCATAACGTCTCTGTTGAGAGCTACTTAATTTTTTAAATTAAATTACTTATTTATTAATATATTTCTCAAATATAGGCCCTTATCAGAGCCGTAGTATTTGTATAAAGTACTTAGTTCGGGTCTGACTGTATACCCGGCCTCGCAACCAGTGACAGAAGATCTCTGTTTCACTCTCACATTAATGAGAGCTTCTTCAAGGCATAGATGGTAAGCGTTTAAAAATACTAGTGACCCTGTCCCAACGTTTTCTCGCCGTTACAGGAACCTTTCAGCAACGCTTATACTCCTCCCACGGCAACGCCCCCTTTTGAGTTGGGTGCTACAGGATTTGGATGCCATGCATTATAAAATAGTGTGCAGCCAGATGTGTGTGCAAATTCTAATTGGTGTCAATTAACATCAGTAATTGGTTGTTAACAGTCAATTATTGCTCATTAATGGTTTATTAGCCAATTTTGTTGCATGCACATCGTGGGATCATGCCCAAATTTAAGCATCCAAATCTGGGTGCCATATATAGAAATCCAGAAATTATGTGCAGTCAAATTCCAAAAAACTCAAAATTACAATTTGTGAATTTACATCCCAATCTTTAAAAATGTATAAAGTTCATATTACGTTCCATCTTAAAAACATGACAGAGAGACTCCCACCAAAAGGAATGTAATATAGCCATACATCAGGGATATTATAAGAAGTTTCTGAAGATTTGGGAGCCATTGACAAGATTTTGCAAAGAGTGATTGCTGATTATGCCCTTTGGTCATACACGTCCAGGGTGGGTTGGTAGGAGGGCGTGTTGGAATGTATTTTTCAGTTCTCAATTAGAGTGTAGTTCTTAGATATAATTATGGAGGAGGGGATGATATTCTTGGCGGCCCTTAGGTCAAAGACCAGTGCCCTAACTGAGACTAGCCTTACCTGCGTACGTTCTGGTTCAGCAGGAACTTGTCTAACTTTGTCTTGAATCCCTGGAGGGTGTTTCCCCCTATAACGGCCTCTGGAAGAGCGTTCCAGTTTTCTAGCACTCTCTGGGTGAACAAGAACTTCCTTATGTTTGCACAGAATATATCCCCTTTTAACTTTAGACAGTGCCCTCTCGTTCTCTCCAACTTGGAGAGGGTGAACAACCTGTCTTTATCTACTAAGTCTATTCCCTTCAGTATTTTGAATATTTCGATCATGTCCCCTCTCAGTCTCTTCTTTTCAAGGGAGAAGGGGCCCAGTTTCTCCAATCTCTCATTGTACGGCAACTCCTCCAGCCCCTTAACGATTTTAGTCACTCTTCTCTGGACCCTTTCAAGTAGTACCATGTCCTTCTTCATGTACGGTGACCAGTGCTGGACGCAGTACTCCAGGTGAAGTGCACCATGGCCCGGTACAGCAGCTTGATAACCTTCTCTGATCTGTTCGTGATCCCCTTCTTTATCATTCCTAGCATTTTGTTTGCCCTTTTCACCGCCGCCGCATATTGCGCGGATGGCTTCATCGACTTGTCAATCAGAACTCCCAAGTCTCTTTCCTGGGAGGTCTCTCTAAGTACCACCCCAGACATCCTGAATTCGTGCATGAAATTTTTGTTACCAACATGCATCACTTTACACTTATCAAAATTACTGTTATTGCAAAAAAAATTAAAAATTATTCCAGTCTTTCAGGCACTACTTGCATACCAGAATACTGCTGCCAGGCTTATTTTTGGGAAGTTTAGGTTTGATCATGTGACACCACTGCTCTTCAACCTTCACTGGCTCCCGGTGTATTTTAAAGTCCAGTTTAAGTGTGCCTGTGTTGTTTTTAAAATTCTTCTTGGTATTTTTACTCCCTTAGTTCCTTTATCTTGGAATCTTTATAGATTCTCTTTTGCAAGAGGTGATCAACAACTTAAGCTTTCCTGCCCATCTAATAAAGGTATCAAAAGAACCAAGATTTTTGACCTCTCTTTGTCCTTCAAGTTCACACAACTTTGGGAATGATCTTCCACTTTTCCTGAGAAGTTCTGGTTCCCTTTCTTCTTTTCGTAAGGCTTTGAAAACTATTTTGTTTACTACACACTTTGGTAATTAATCCTTTTTGAGATCCATTCAATATGTTTCTTTCAGCTTAATCTAACTATTGGAAACCGAGTCGAGCTCTCTTAGATTGAAGTCTCAGTATACAAAACCAAGTATTGGATTAGATTAGATTTGCATCTAATATCATTCAATTCTGTTATAAATTCAGGATAAGAAAGACTTCAAAATATTTTAAAAAATCAATTGGGCATTACTTGCAGGTAATCTCATTCAATTTTGCCATCGATTCAAGTTCAGAAGACTTCAAAATACAAAAAAATTCACAGTTTAACATGTGAAAAGCCAGTTTGATGTTATTTGAAGAATGTCTTTGAGCAACAAACCCCATTTGGTACATACCAATCATATAAGGGAGAGCCTTGGCTAACCTTAAAGCCAATAATTTAGCCAAAATTTTAGAAGCCATTTTGATTCTTACGTGAATCTAGGGCTCCTTTTACGAAGGCACGTTAGGGCCTTAACATGCGGAATAGCACGCACTAAAATGCCCTACGCGCTAGCCACTACCACCTCCTCTTGAGCAGGTGGTAGTTTTTCAGCTAGCTTGTGCTATCGCGTACACTAATCCAGTGCAGGCGCTAAAAACGCTAGCGTACCTTCATAAAAGGAGCCCCCAGTGTTTTATGACAACAGACTGTAAGGTCATTCTTTCAGTCTTTTCACTCTGTAACAGGTAGTATGTAAGAAAATATCAGATACTTAACATTCGCATTCTGTCACCTGCATATATATATATATATATATATATATATATATATATAACATAATCCATAACAACTAATAAACAGTCACACTAATTTGTGGAACAAGTATTTGGCTGCAACTTTATAAACTATTCACATCATTTTAACTCACAATTCAATCCAAATAAAACATCAAATACCTTAAAGCAGCTTCACAATTTCAGAGAGCTATTCAGTGATGAAACTAACTCTCTTTAATTTCATACTTTTAAAAGTATGAGCCACAGTAACGTCAGGCCAGGCATTCCCTTGTAGCGGTGTCGCCTACGAGCGCTACATTTTAATCATTCATGAACTTCTCATCTCCCAGCTGCATCTAAGACTGGTGTCCCCATTTTCTACCCTCACTCCACAACTGCGACCTCTTCATCCTACCCCCAAATCCCTGCTAACCCTCCACCCCAAAGCCTAAGTATCACCCCAAAAACCACCAAATCCACCATAACACAAAACAAAATATATGGAGGGGAGGGGGATTACAACAGGTGCCTTCTAACCTCCTCCTTCCCTGTTCCTCACATACTAATCTCGCAAGCCTGCCAAAAATTTCCACCAATCCCACTGTTTGTTTATTTAGCTCCACCAATCTAGAATTTCGTTACATCTCTACTTCCATTCTTGCTATCTTTTCCATATGTACTGTCCTACACAGCTTTCACTGCCCATCTCACCTTCCTTTATCCCTCCCCCACCCCACCCCATTTACATAAATCCCACCTGGAGGTGCTCAGCTCAGCTTATGTTATTAACACACCAGCTAAATCTGATGTGTCTCTTTATGAACTGAATGACTTCTTTCTTGAAGAATCAGCTGTAACAAACAAGAATGACCATGTAACTAAAGGTTTATAAAGATGCATATCTGGGTGCTGGAAAGTGATAACGATAACATTTCACAACATCGCTATGATGGACGATTGTGTAAAGACAGGCATACATCTAAACACAGCTCAGTAGGGATGTTTTACTGCTGTTCAGCACCACCAGCTGGACAGCTCCTGTGATGGACAACGAAATGCTGAAATCAAAATTGATAGGGCTTTTCAAATTTTTGAAACTTACTAACAATGTAAATTCATTTTGTTATTCTAAGCAATGCAAATATTTCATTTATGGATGGAAGATGACACCAGAAAGACAAAAGAGAGAATTGTGTGCTTTGTCTGATGGAGTTTTGCCAGGATGGCTGATTTGTTGACTGTAAAATTCAGTCTACTTGCGAATTCTCTGATCCTTGTGAAAACAACCATAGAAGACTAAGGACTGCATAGTCATTATTACTGAAAGTAAAAGTTGCTTCCCTGTATGTCACTCCCTACAGGAACTACTCCCCCTCCCCACACACACACCTCACAATACAAAGCATGACACCAGCTCTAGGAAACACAGCCTTAGGTACACCCTACAGAAAGCCTCTTCCTACTGCAGTTAAGCTAATCCAAATTTGGATGGGAGAGTGAGTGAGGCATATTAGGAAAGGAAGAGCAAGCATGGGGCTAAGGAGATAGAGTATGTGTGAGAGGATGAGGGCAGGAAAATAAAGATGCTGTTGGTGAAGGGTAAGTGGGTGGATGGATGGGGGACAAAGGATAGTGAATGAGTCAAAGGTGGCAAGTGTGCTTGAAAGAATAAGAGGTGTTATGAGGTGTGAATGACAGGACTGGGGAAACAAGAGAAAGTGAAGGGATCTGAAGTATTATGTGGGGAATGAGAGAGATGACTGGAGAGAGGGACCAAACCAGTCCAGATGGCTTGGTTATATCCATCGACCAGTGGATGGAGATAGAAAGAAAACTAGTCTCATGTGATTTACCCTTTAAGGGCATCATGCAGCCATAGAATGTTCAGTATTTTGATTAGTAAAGCAATGATATTCATGTCCACACAGCCCTTGAAGAGCCAAAATTTTGTTGTCAGCAGATATGATGATACTCTCAGCCAATAAGAGAACTGGTAATGCTGGCATAGACTGAATTGACATGCAGCCAGGTCACTGCATTAGGAGATTAAGTCCTGACATCTAACACAAAACCATGAGAAATATGTAAGGGCAACTGGAAGCAAAAAGGCTAACCACCCTGAGTTAAAAGACCTACTTAGAGAGGGTTTCTAGACCAGTCTGGTAAGATTAAAGGAAAGAAAGTTATCAGGTATAACCTAACTTTACCTTCTTTAGCATCCTACCAGGCCAGTCTAGACAAGTGAGATGTAGCAAAGTAGTTTCCTAAAAAAGGGTGGGTACATAAAGTAAGTCATAAAGTCATAAAGCTGTCCCATTGCTTCCTGATCCTAAATTGAGATGATAGTTTTATATATTACAGGGAAAGCAAAACTGAAAGAAATAACAGATTTGATATCTTCAGCCTGAAAAACGTGCAAGGGAGACACAGCAACTGGTTTGAAACAAAGAATTAGAGCCAGCCATCCATCCTGACAAGGAAGCCAAAGCTGAAACATTTATCTTGGGAAGGAAGAAAAGTTATTCTGGGCTAGAAGAGAGCTGAAATATTGAGGCTGAAAAAAAGAGTGCTAAGCACATGAGTAGAGTGCTGAGCCACTCAGTTTCAGTAGAGGGGAGAGTGACTCCATTGAAAGGAAGATGATCTACTCACCCCATGAAGAAAGGAATGCCATGCACCATGCAGCCTGAGAGGTGCACCATGCAGCCTGAGAAGAGAGATATTCTATTCAGAGAGCGCAGGAGGTGACTGCACTATTCCAGGTGAGAATGAGTTAAGCCAATTGACCTGAAAGTAGAGCTGAGCTATGCAAGCTAAGAAGAGAGGTGAACTATGCAGTCTAAAAAGAAACCCAAGAGGTCACCATGCAATGAAACCTAAGATGCATCCTTTAAGAGAAGGACAACTCAGTCTGAAAGGAAAGCTGAATCACAGTTATAGGAACTTAACCAATGGTCTATCTAGCCCAGTAGCATGTATCCACAGTGGCCAATCCAGGTCACAAATACCTGGCAACAACCCAAGTAGCAAAATTCCATGCTAACAATCCCAGGGCAAGCAGTGACTTCCCCATGTCTATCTCAATAGCAGACAATTGGCTGTTCCTCCAGGAATTTGTCCAAACATTTTTTAAACCCAGCTATGCTAACTGCTGTTACTACATCTTCCGGAAACAAGCTCTCAAGTTTAACTATTCTTTGAATGAAAAAAAATATTTCCTCCTCTTTTTTTAAAGGTATTTCCATGTAACTTTATCGAGTGTCCCCTAGTTTTCATAATTTTTGAAAAAGTAAAAAATTGATCAAATTTTACCTGTTCTATACCACTCAGGATTTTGAAGACCTCAATCATATCTCTCCTCAACCATCTTTTTTCCAAACTGAAGAACTCTAATCTTTTTAGCTTTTCCTCATATGAGAGGAGTTCCATTCCCTTTACTTTTTGGTAGCTCTTCTTTGAACCTTTTCTAATTCTGTTATATCTTTTTTTGAGATATGGTGCCCATAACTGAATGCAGTACTCAAGGTGAGAATGCACCATGGAGCAATAAAGAGGAATTATAATATTCTTGGTCTTATTTATCAGCTAAGACAAAACTTATTGGTTTTGGAAATTATGAGAGTATCTGTATGAATGAAGTAAAGTTAATATCTGGTGAAGTTTTGAGAATAGATAATGCATCTAGAATCTGCCTTAGCGAGCGCCTTTGCGAAGCGACCAAGAAGCGACCAAAACACAACCAGCTCAAGTCTAACTTAACCATCCCTTACGAAGACACACTCCAACACCAGCCACCCACAATACCAAAAATCAACCTCTTCATCACCAGAATCGACTCTCAACAAGCAAAGGAAGAAAAAGAACTTCCCCACCACCTCCAGCATCACAATGAAAACTACACCACAAAAATATCAAACTATCCTACTGATTACCCTACTCCTAACCAACCAGAAGATAACAGCAAACATCTCCCCAATACCAACCATATCTAACTCCAAGGGAACGAAAAAATCACAAACCATCAGACCTACACCTACCAATCCACCACACAAATTACAAGAAGAAAACCGGCTAACCCTTGCAAGACCAAAATACAACTGCACCACAGATCACTCATCTACCCGAAAATAACTCAGATCACATAAACAGCCTACACCACTCTTACCTATGCATATGTGAACATCAGAGCCATAGGCCCCAAGACAGAACACATAAAGAACTGGATAGAAGAAGAAAACATAGATTGCCTTTTCCTCACAGAAACCTGGCTTACTTCTGATTCAGACCCCAGAATTACAGAAGTCTGCCCAAAGGGATACAAAATAATAGTAGTCTACATAGAAAACAAAAGAGGAGGAGGTATCACCATAACAGCCAAAACCACCTTAGACCTAAAAATACAAGACAAATCAACTACCCCATATATGGATCTACTAGCCTATCAACTCTCAAGCACATCACTTAAAGGAACGCTAACATGCATGCTCTTCTATATAACTCCAGGAAACTGGAACACAGCAAAACCAAAATTCGAAGAGTTCATTTACCAAAACTCGCTAACAACAACCTACACCTTAATCCTAGGAGACCTCAACCTCCACCTCGAAAACCAATCCCACAAACAAGTTGAAAACTTACTAGCATACCTCGAGGCCCTAACATACAAGATACTAGACCCACAAACCACACATGAAAAAGGTCACCAACTCGGCATTGCAGCCTACATGTCCCAACAGCCCACACAACCAGAAATCTACACATCAAACGGATACTGGTACCGATCCCTATGGTCTGACCATTATACGTACTCCTTCAAAATCAACTGGACCAAAAACAAAAGCAAACCAATTACTCAAAAAATAACCTACAACTCACGCCCACACATCGATCCCACCAAATTCTGAACAAAGACAGACACCGTAATCCAAGACTACAACCCCAAAGACTTCATCCCACAAAGGATCAGTTTAAGTACAGCAACCCTAGATGAGCTAGCCCCGGAACAATCCAAAACAAGAATACATAGAAAATCAGACAAATGGTTCGACAATGAGCTACTCCAACTCAAAAGACAATGCAGACAACTAGCAAGAAAATGGAGAAAAAGTAGCCAAGATTCCACAAAAATAGAATGGAGAACACTTCACCAAAAATACAAACAAAAGCTGAAAGAAAAAAGAAAGACATACTACACAAAGCAAATAGAAGGATCCCAAGACATAAAAAAGCTATTCCATTTACTAAAAGAACTCACAGACACCACACCATACTTGACCAATAACAACAACACCCCTCCCCCAGCCACCGTATTAGCCACTTTCTTCAAAAATAAGATCGCAAATATCAGAGACATGTTAAATGAAACACCCACTCACCTAGAAGAAATCTCAACTTCCCCCACAGAAAAAGAATCGATAGCAGCAGACAGAACCTGGTCCCACTTCTCACCTATACTATGATCAGACTTCAACAAACTATATAACAAATACAGTCAAGCAGCCTGCGAACTTAACCACTGCCCACCATACCTACAGAAAACCTCCAGTACACTATTCCGCACTCTACTTCTACAATGGATACAAACCCTACTCACAGACAGCCAGTTCCCACAAAACCACAGTGAAATCATCATAACTCCAATCCTAAAAGATCCCAACGGAGCAACGGACCAACCATCCAACTACAGACCCATAGCCTCAATCCATGTCAAACTAATGGAAGACCTAGTAGCCAAAGCCCTAAACGTATACCTAGAAAATCACAACTTAATCCACCCCACACAATCTGGCTTCAGAACCTACTACAGCACTGAAACCCTACTAGGAACACTCATGGACATCGCGAGACAACACCTCTGCACAGGCAAAAAAATGATGATCATACAACTAGACCTCTCCGCAGCCTTTGATCTAGTAGACATTCTCTTACAAACTCTAGATGCAATAGGAATTACAGGAAAAGTTCTAACATGGTTTAAAGGATTCCTACAATCCAGAACTTATAGAGTCAAAACAAAAAGAAAAATCAGAACCTTGGTCCAACCCGTGTGGAGTACCACAAGGATTACCCCTGTCTTCTACACTTTTCAACCTATACATTGCCTCCTTAAGCTCCTACCTTGATAAACTAGGCATTATCTCCTACAGCTATGCAGATGATATCACCATACTCCTCCCCTTCAACCAACTTGAGCCCTCCATGATAGGCACAATACATGGAACACTTGAAACAGTAGCAACATGGATGAAAGAACACAAACTAAAACTTAACCCGGACAAAACAAACTTCATCCTCCTTGAAAACTGCAAAACCCCAACTTTGACTAACATAGAAATTAACTCAATCTCACACCCCATTCAACCCACGCTAAAACTCCTCGGAGTGCTGATAGACAGAGGCTGTACCATGCAACCACAACTCAACAAAATTATTTAAAAAACTCATTCACCACTATGAGAAACCTAAGACAAGTTTGAAAATTCTTCGACAGAAAACAATTCCAACTCATGGTTCAATCACTTGTCCTAGGACTAATAGACTACTGCAATATATTATATCTCCCCTGCCCAGCAACAAAGATTAAACAACTTCAAACAATACAAAACACAGCCCTAAGACTTATCTATTCATTGAAAAAATATGACCACATCACAGAGGCATACCACGACTCACAATGGCTCCCAATATAAGCCAGAATACAATTCAAATTCCTTTGCCTACTATTCATAGCTATTAACGGAAACAGCCCTACCTACTGGAACAATCGACTAACTCATTCCACCTCAAACAGACACAGGAGAACCCACACAATATTCACACACCCGCCAACCAAAAAAGTCAAACGAAAAAAAATATATGACAACCTACTGGCCGTTAGAGCAGCAAAACTGGACCGACAAGTCACCAATCTGCTGACTTCAACCACAGACTACAAAACTTTCAAAAAAGAAACAAAAACCCTACTCTTCAAAAAATACATAAAACCAATATAACACAATCAATAATGTTCCAAACTGCATTACCAATATACTCCGTAGCAAATTAGAAAATGTTAAAACTATTCCTCAAATTCTTCTTAATATGTACTTCTTAAGATCATAACAATTTCTTATGCAATCTGCCTTGAACCACAAGGTAAAGGCAGAATAGAAATCACTAATGTAATATAATGTAATCCTGGATTCTCATTTAGAATTAAATCATCATATGTGAACACTCTCAAAAAAATTATTTTTCCTTCTTCAACTGAGAGTTATAAGATCTATCTAGACACAATTCAGTTTTCGAGTACTT
The DNA here is from genome assembly GCF_902459505.1 of Geotrypetes seraphini. Classification (NCBI taxonomy): domain Eukaryota; kingdom Metazoa; phylum Chordata; class Amphibia; order Gymnophiona; family Dermophiidae; genus Geotrypetes; species Geotrypetes seraphini. Next base: position 19,506,213 of record NC_047084.1, on the reverse strand, counting down.
TGTCAATCGATATTATTGCCATATTTGGATTACTGCAATTCTATATGCTCCAAAAACAATTAACATCTCTTTTATGTATTTCAGCTAATTTTATTGCTACATGGAGTAACTTTAGCTTTAAACTTCAGTTTCCAACTGTTTTTAGAATAATTAAGAAGAGGCAACTGATATGATCATTTTCTTATCAGGCAGTTCAGACATGGAACCATCTTTCTTTAGAAATAAGAAGTCTAATATATTATTTTTCATACAGTTTTAAAGACCTACTTTTTTGATAAATGTTACTCTTGATATTTTATCTCTGTGCAATAAGTTTTAATATAGGGTTCTTCTTGTAATCCACTCTGAATCTGAATTGAAAAATAGCAGAATATATGACTACTGATTAGATTAGATCAGATCCCTTTCCTAATAATTCCTAGCATCCTGTTTTTGGCTGCCGCCACACTTTGAATAGATGGTTTCAGTGTATTGTCTATGATGACACCTAGATCTTTTTCTTGGGTGCTAATCCCTAAGGTAGACCCTAGCATCGGGTAACTGTGATTTGGATTATTATTCCCAATGTGCATCAGTTTGCATTTGTCCACATTAAATTTCATCTGCCATTTAGATGCCCAGTCTTCTAATTTCCTAAGGTCTTCCTGCAATTTTTCACAGTTCACATTTGTTTTAACAGCTTTGAAGAGTTTAGCATGATCTGCAAATTTAATCACCTCACTTGTCATTCCAATTTCCTGATCATTTATAAATATGTTAAATAGCACCAGTGCCAGTACAGATCCCTGTGGCACTCCACTATTCACCTTCCTTCACTGAGAAACTGACCATTTAGCTCTACCCTCTATTTTCTGCCCAATAACTAATTCCTAATCCACAACAGAACATTGGCACCTATCCCATGATTCTTTTTCTCAAAAGTCTCTCATGAGAAACTTTGCTGAAAGATTTCTGAAAATCTAGATACACTACATCAACCAACTCACCTTTATTCACACCTTCAAAAAAATGAAGCAAATTGAAGCAGTAAGAATTCCCTTGGCTGAACCCATGTTGACCCTAACACATTAAGCCATGTATTTGTTTGATCACACCATGAATTGTGTGAAAAACATACACCTCAGCGCGGGACATCAGTGTTCCAGATAAGTAAAGACTTTTTCAGGTCAGTGTTTATGCTTATACATTATAAAGATCAATAAGTTAAAACAAAGATTCAAACTGTTAATGAGGTGGGAAATGGAATATACATGTGCGATGATGGTTCCCTTCAGTTCAAAAGTTGGTCCTTGCGCATTGCTAATGACCTGGGTGGAGGAGTACTGAGCACATTGTACAGGAGACACAACACGACGCAACACATACAGCTTTGAAAAGGTTTTATTTAAAAGAATAATTTTTATAAGCAAGTTAGAACAACAGTTAATACTGTAAAGTTCAGCATTATATTCTTTGATACTGAACACCAGCATTGCTGGGCAAAGAAGGTGGCAGCTGCTGTAGTTGGAAAATGGAACAGACTGCTGCCATTGAAGCCAGTATATAATTGAACTGAATGTTGACCCCGCCAAACTAGCAGATGGCCAACTTAAAGGGCATTATCAACCAAGTTGTGGTTCCATTATCAGCCATGACTGACAGCCAGGTACTGCCATAGCTCTAGCAAATAAATTGCTAACAGAATTACAACCTTCATCCAGCCTTCACAGCCATGCTATATAGCTAGCTGCTATGGCGCACCAGTAGTGCAGCAGAGAAATGCATAATTTGACAAATATTGAAGAAGAGAGAAATCCAGTAACTGGTGCAGAAGAAAAAAGCCAAACTGCTGCTGGAATAACAAAAGACAGCAAAACTGAAAATCACTAAAGGTAAAGCGTGGGCTCAGAGCAGCAGAAGAAAGCCTGTTATGGCAGATCATAGTAGAGCTGACTAGCTATGAAGACATGCTGTCCTAGCAGGTTTATAATACGGTTGAGTATTTTTTCTCCTTATTATTATTATTTTTTTTTATTTCACTTGAGAAGACCTACATGCTCTGCCTCCCTGAATAACGGGGCACCAGTTAGCAGAAAGCACATTCCTTTGCTTGCAAATGCTCAGAAAAGTAGATGCATGGGTCATAAGAACATAAGAATTGCCGCTGCTGGGTCAGACCAGTGGTCCATCGTGCCCAGCAGTCTGCTCCCGCGGTGTCCCCTAGGTCAACGACCAACGCCCTAACCGAGACCAGCCCTACCTGCGTACGTTCCAGTTCCGCAGGAACTCATCTAACTTTGTTTTGAATCCCTGGAGGGTGTTTTCCCCTACGACAGCCTTCAGAAGAGTGTTCCAGTCTTCCACCACTCTCTGGGTGAAAAAGAACTTCCTTACGTTTGTACGGAATCTATCCCCCTTTAACTTTAGAGAGTGCCTTCTCGTTCTCCCTACCTTGGAGAGGGTGAACAACCTGTCTTTATCTACTAAGTCTATTCTGCAGGATCAGAACAGCAAATAACCACAGCATAATGTGCTGGTATGACTCACCTCAACTGAGACAAAACAACCCACAAAAACGAGAGCATGAAGTACACTGCTCAAAAAAGGGGCCTCACAGATCAACTCATGCCAACTCCCACATTGCAATGCTGCTGCAATTGGTTGGCAAGCTAAGAAAGGAAAGGCGCATACAGAAGAAGAACATGCCAGCCCAAAAGCCCATTGTAACTGAAACACAGAGAAGACACCATTAACTGTTGGAGCTGGTAGTATCATTTACCCTGAGAAGAATGCAACAAAAATAGTAATGAAGTAATTTGTTTCACCGAAAAATAACTCATTTACACTGGTTTTTACTAAACCATGGTAAAGCTTCTTACTGCAGGTCGACGAGACAAATGCTCTGACGCTCAAAGGAATTCACTGAGCATTGGAGCATTTACCTTACCAGCTCATGGTAAGAAGCTCTACCATGGTTTAGTAAAAGCAGCCCTTAAGCTTTAGTTTACAGACTGCTAAGTAACAACTGTACAACAGCATATTGAAAGGGAGAAGGGAGGACTTGGCACCACCAAGTGTCACCCAAGCTCCAAAGAAGTCTTCTGGATAAATAAAAAGGAACTAAATTGCACCATTTGCTGAACCCACATCCAAGAACAACTAGGTCAGGAGTTGGCTGAGAAGGTAGAGAGACATGGTCAATCCACCATCTGGTTGGAGACAGAGAACACTGAACATTCTATGGCTGCATGGTGCCCTTTGGAAGACTTTTTTCTCTGTCTCCATCCACTGGTCGATGGACATAACTCACTGTCTGGATTGGCTTGATAGGATGCTAAGGAATAAGTGGATCGAAGGGGCTGAGGAATGTGATTGAGGAATACAAGGGTAGTATATGGGGAGAAAGTAAGTGAAAGGATTGAAAGGAGTATAAGTGTGAGTAAGAGAAAGAACCAGAGTTGAAAAACAATGTGGGAGAAGACTATCCCTTCCTCTCCTTATTCTGAATCCCCTCCATAATCCTGGATACCCTCCTTTTTTCTTTCTATCATGCTTCCCTCCCCTCCCCCTTTCCTTCCACTGCTCTGCCTTTTCCTATTCCCCTTTCCTTTATACTTCTTGCCAGTGATTTCTTCTCCACACACCCCCCCCCACTCTGAGATCTACTCTCCCTCTGCCGAGATCTCTTTTTCTTTCCAGATTCCCAAATCCCTTTTCCTGTCCATATTTTCTATACCTCTTCTCCTTTACCAGCACTGATCCTTTCTCCCCAAAGAGTAGACCAAAAATTCAACTAGACATAGATTTGTCTCTCAGAGGAACACTGGACAATAATTATCTTTTTAGCAGCTGCTTTCCAATTTTAATTGATTGTTTTTATTATGTCATTTCAATTTTATTGATTGTGTGTATTTTATCTTTTGTTGTGAACCACTTTGAACCTTTTCTGGTATAGCGGTATACAAAAATAAATTATTATTATTACTATTTAGATTCAACGCTGCCAAAAGGAGGTTTTTGCTGACGAAGTAATCACCCTCTCTAGTCAGAGGACATAATTTTACTCATGATGGGGTTTAGAGGTTCTTTTCCTCCTATCATTGAAAACCCTATTTAATATCATATTTTAAATGGTTTTTCATATAAAATATTTTTGTTCATTTGTTGCTGAGAAGCTTTTTCTTCTTTTCATATTTCAAAGCTTTTTTATTTGATATTGTTGTTATGTAAATAGCTTCATTGCTTATTTTTATTTTGTTGTTTTGGGGGGGAGGGGGGGTTGTCATTGATTTTGTACCTTACTGACTTCCAGCCTAGCACTATTTGTCTTTAGCATAGCTTCCCAGAGTTGTCAGTCTAGTTTCTAACAAACACTTAAGATCAGCCTGCAACCAGTGGGGTCAAAATGGCCAAATTGCAAGGCTTTAAGCTGAACTTGGTCTACCTGACTATAGCGGTTGCAGTTCACAAGTAAATGATGGAAGCATATGCAGTGAGGTGTTGCTGCTTCCCTCTGATCCTCCTTAACCTAGCTGTAATCCAGACTTTTATAATGCCTGGACCATGCCATCCTGGTTCAACCCTCCTGAGTCACTTCCCCCTTGGCAAGACCATGGGTTTTAAAGTGGCTCTGACACTGTGAGGGGGTATCCTTAAGGAAAAGTGGCAGCATTCTATAGACTCGCCTCACCTATATGTTAGGATAAGTTATGTTATGAGTTAGTAAATAGACCGCACTGAAAATATATTTTAATTTCTTATATACCACTTGTAACTACTACTGCTACTATTTATCATTTCTATAGTGCTGAAAGGCATACACTGCACTGCAAATTTATTTTTTATTTCAAATTTCTTTATGAATTTTCAATTAACCAACAAAACAGTACAAGGTAAAGTGGGCCACCCATGTTTGTCCTTCACGGTGGCTCCACAGAGTATAAACACACAGTTCCCCCTCTGCCCCTCCCAAACCTCCCTCCCCCAATACATATTCAACAAATAACTACGGACTCTATGAGGCAAATTATCCCAGATAGGTGACCAGGCTTGAGTAAATCGCCGTCATACGGAGCAAAGCATACACTGCATTTTTCCATTCCGTCACCGAGGGGGCCTCAGGCCGCCTCCAATTTTTTTAAATACATTTGCATGCCAAAAAAAGAAATTTGCTCAAATAAACGATTATTGGCACTACTCGTGCCCAAAGAAATAAAGTTAGAAAACAGTAAAAAAAAATAAAATATAATAAAATCAGCCTGACAAGAGTCTCTGCTCAGAAAGCTGATCTAACCATTAAGCGCCTCTTCCACTTATACATTAACTCACATTAAACTGTATTAACACAGGTTAAGATGAGTGGCTGTAAGTACATTTCTCCCTCCCTATTCGCGGGGGTTAGGGGCAGAGCCGGCCTTCGAATAGGGGAAAAACTTTTGGCCGGCTCGGACCCACCCCCGGACCTTACCCCTTACCTGGTGATCTAGAAGTGACGCAGGGCAGGAGTGATCTTCCTACACTCCTGCCCTGTGCAGAGCCGTGCTGCAGAGTTCATGTTGTAGTCTCGTGAGACCACAGGAACTCAGCAGCATGGCTCTGCACGGGGCAGGAGTGTTGGAAAATCGCTCCTGCCCCGCGCCACTGCTAGACCACCAGGTAAGGTCCATGCTCCGATCGCCCCCACGCCACCTCTGGTCACCCCTACGCCACCTCCGATCGCCCCATGCCACCTCCGATCGCCCCACACCACCTCCGATCGCCTCCCTCCGCCTCTGGTCACCTCCCTCCGCCTCTGGTCACCTCCCTCCCCCCCAGGCCGCTTCTAATCGCCTCTCTCTGCCTCTGATCACCTACCTCCAAGTCCCAGGGCTGTTTTTTCTCAGGGGAAGGGGGGGCTGGGGAAAAAATGTGGATAATCGAAACCACGAACATCGAAACCACGAATAGGGAGGGGGAAGTGTATGTACCTGCGACAACAAGGGTAAAGTGGCTTGTCCAAAGTCACAAGGATCATCAGTGGAATTTGAGCCCTTGCCTCCTTCGTGCTCCACCTGTTGCTCTAATCACTAGGCAACTCCTTCACCTTTAACAGCAGAAAAGCTACCGTTTCTCCCCCCCCCCAAAAAAAAAAAAAAAAAAGACTGGGTCTTATATTAATTTTTGCTCCACAAGACGCATTAGGGCTTATTTTTCATGTCAGGGTGGAGTCGGGGAGTGTCAGGTAGATGTTGGGGTGTCAGGGGTTGAGTCGGGGTGTCTCGGGGTGGAGTCTGGCAGTGTTTGGTGGGATTCGGGGGATGAAGAGGCCAGCGGCAGGAGGGAGTGAGCATCTCCAAGGACAAATCTCTCTTTGCTGGTAGTTTCATTCTTCCATACATGTGAAGTGACAGCTGCTGTTGAACAGTTTCAATCACGAGATAATTTCTTTTAGTGCTGGTAAACAACAGTGCTTACACTTAAAGTGGCACAACATTGAAGCTGGTTATTGCAAAGATCGTAGCAATAAGATATGGTTAAGAACCAACACAAATTCTTGCCTGGCAGAATTCATTTAAGTACCACAAGAGCTATCTAAAACTAATTGATTTTAAGTTTCAAACACTCATTTTACAACAGAACTGAAATCAGTCAGTACAGTACTTCTGAAACAACAACTACACCGATTAATTCATAACATAGCTGACTCTGGACCAATGCACAAAAGTCTGAAGTAGGGTCCCTACTCCACCATGAATTTAGCACAAAAATGAGCCACCGACCTCTCAAACTAATGAACATACAAATTACTGCCACATTAAAATTCCAGCAGTAATCTGAGGTTTAGCACTAAGGGCTCCTTTTCGAAGCCGCGTTAGCGGTTTAATGCGCATAATAGCATGCGCTAAACTGCCGGCCGTGCTAGACACTAACGCCAGCATTGAGCTGGCGTTAGTTCTAGCTGCATAGCGCGGGTTTAGCGTGCACTATAAAGCTGCGTACGCTAAAACCGCTAACGTGGCTTCGTAAAAGAAGCCCTAAATGTCAACCTTCTCATCAGTGTCTGGTTGGAGGAAGAGAAAGAGTGCTGCCTGACACCTGATCCTCTTAACCAACCAATGCTGCCCTGGACCCAGCACAAAGTTTCTCATGCTAAATGCATGTGTTAAACTTTTTCTTCTTTTTGCACATGGCCGCGCATTAACATACCCTGAAACGTATTTTTTAAAATTGTTTCCTCATTATCAATACATACAAACAAATGTACATCTCAAAAATAAGAAACAATGTAAACATATAGTTTACATTCTGGGACACTCCATCCTAAACACACTCAAAATGAAACAGGCAATATGGCAAAATATTATGCCTAAGAGGGCTGATTCTATAAATGGGTGCCTACACTGTAGGTGTTTGTCGCGGATGCAGAGAGATGCCTAGGGACACTTAAGCTCGCTCAAAGCTGGACGTGGATGTGGTTTCGCCTGGAAGTGGCCTTGAGCGAGCTTACGAGGCTCTTAGCGTCTCTCTAGGGCTGTAACAGATGCTTGAAATGTAATAATAATAATAATAACTTAATTTTTGTATACCGCCATACCCCAAAGAGTTCTAGGCGGTTCACATTAGTTAGACAGAGATTACAAGTGGTTACATATCAAATTGATCATAGAGTTGCAAACAGCAAGGAGAGAGTAGTTACAAGTGGTTACATGTCAAATTGATCATAGAGTTGCAAACAGCAAGGAGAGAGTCGTTACAAGTGGTTACATGTCAAATTGATCATAGAGTTGCGAACAGCAAGGAGAGAAGTAGGGGGGAGAGGAGGGGGATGGGGGAGGGGAGTAGATCAGAAGGGGGGGAGGAGGAGGATAGAAAAGGGGCATTAAGGGTCTTGGTCTCGAAATAGGTGAATTTTGAGTAGTTTTCTAAAGTCGAGGTAGTTATAGGCCTTGAGGACCATTTGGGCTAGCCAAGGGTTTAGTTTGGCGGCTTGGAAGGCGTAGGTTTTGTTGAGGAATTTTTTTGAGTGGCATAGGCCAGGAAAATGCTAGCCTACATTTCTAAAACCTAAAAGTAGACGCGGCTACCCCAGCAGATCGTTGCAAGGGAATCCTCGATCAGCTGAGCCGGCAGGCTTCCTTGAAGCCATGGGGGAGTCCTGTTGGCTCAGCTGATGTGATCAGCTGAGCAGCTGCAGCAGGGGACCCTCCTGAACCCTTGTCACCCGCCTGTAAAGTTTCCCAGCAGGAGAGATGCGCACTTCCTCCTGGCACCACCCCTCTCCCCCCAGAAGCCCTGACACCCATCCACAGTTGACCAGCATTTATAAAATATCTTATTTTTCTAATACCTGGGCTGGTTCATTGCTTTTCGATATACCAAAAAAGCAGTGGAGCACCTTAGAGAGCACTGCTGTGAACTTCACATAAAGGGTGCCAGATGTACATCTCACCATAAACCCCTTATAATTTATGGCAAGCCCTCCAAAACTCTCCCAAACCTACTATACCAGGGATAGGTAATTCCGGTCCTCGAGAGCTGGAGCCAGGTCAGGTTTTCAGGATGCCACAATAAATATGCATGAGATAGATCTGCATCTCAAGGAGGCAGTGCAAGCAAATCCATCTCATACATATTCATTGTGGAGATCCTGAAAACCTGACCTGGCTCCAGCTCTCAAGGACCGGAATTGCCTATCCCTGTACTATATCCATATCCTTCTGTTTACCACCCCAATAGACCTTATGGCTGCAGGTGTCGGAGAATGTGGTAGTAATTCAAGTTATATTTGCAGTGGCATGCGAGTTTTAATGAGATTCCATTTGGTGCAGGGGTCTCAAAATCCCTCCTTAAGGGCCGCAATCTAGTCAGGTTTTCAGGATTTCCCCAATGAATATACATGAGATCTATGTGCATGCACTGCTTTCAATGCATATTCATTGGGAAAATCCTGAAAACCCAACTGGATTGCGGTCCTCAAGGAGGGACTTTGAGATCCCTGGTTTGGTGTATTAGGCGGTGCCTTTGAGATCCATCTGACAGTGGTGAGCACTCCAGGGACAGGGAAATAACTCCAAGGACAGGGAAATAACTCCAGGGATAGGGAAATAACTATTATACCTGAATGTACACTACCTCAGTAGCCCTCAGGCTTGCAGGTGCCTTTAATATTTAGGTACAGTAGGTATGTCTCTGTTTCTGGAAGACTAACTATTTAAATATAAAGAGATTATTGAAATGGGATTTGAACTTGGGTCTCTTGGTTTACAGTCCATTGCACTGACCATTAGACTTTAGACCTACTTTGCTGCTGTGTTCAGAAGGCCCACAATACCTGATTATATAAGGGAGCTTAGTTTCCTTTTCCGGTGTCACTTTTAGGAGTGAGGGAAGGGGACAGTAAACACTGGAAGATTCATGAGGGGTCATGCCTTAATCCTTCCATTGGTCAGCTACTTAATCAGGGCACTTTTTTATACCCTGGATGTGATTAATAACTTAGGAAGCCCTTCTTTTTTGACTTGGATGCTTTTTCCCGGATCGATTATCACTCTTAGATGTCCTAAATTTGGGTCGGCCCTAGTCCTCCCCTAAATACACCACCAACATGTCATCTTGCTATTTGGACGAAGTGCAGTGCAGAGCGTCCAAATTCTGTCTTTCTAAAATCAAGGATTGGACATTTTGGGCAAATGGATATGGGGGGTGGGGGCATTTTGAGATATCCAACCGCTTTGAAAATGAGCGCCACAGTGTCTACAATGCAGATGAAGCATTTACAGCAGCTCTTAAGCTAATGTAAATGTCCATGCCAGTTTTTTGTTTTTTTTAAACCTACAAATAGATAGCATATTTTAAATTCTACATGTGCTCTGCTGAAATTCCATTCATATATGCCTTACAGCAAAGTACATGTCATGATATCATGGCGCAAAATTTTATGCCAGTCAGTATTTTATAAGAATTTCTTTAAGCATAAAAATGATTTAAGAAATTATTCTCAGAATGTCTGGTTTTATTTTAATTCAATACAAATCAAAAATAGGGAGTGTCTACCTTTCGAAGGGGGGGTGGGGGTGCCCAAACTAACTACAATCAATGTTAGCAAATGGACCTCAAAATCCAAAGGATAGCCTTGTGAAGTACAAAGACTTGGAACAGGGAGATATAAGGCTATCACGGGTCCAGCTCTGGAAAAAAAGAGAAAAACTCCCAGCAAGGGTAGAAAAATCTCTCAGAGCTCAAAAAAACAGGCATAAGTCATTACAGCTTAGCTCCACATGGGGGCGCCCCACAGTGATTCACACTCCTCCTCACTGTGGGGTGCCCCCTTGTAGAACTAAGTTTTAATGACTTATGCCCGGTTTTTGAGCTCTGAGAGATTTTTCTACCCTTGCAGGGAGTTTTTCTCTTTTTTTCCGGAGCTGGACCCGTAATAGTCCTTTATCTCCCTGTTCCAAGTCTTTGTACTTCATGAGGCTATTCTTTGGATTTTGAGGTCCATTTGCTAACATTGATTGTAGCTAGTTTGGGCGACCCCCCCCCCCCCCACCACACACACACACAGAGGTAGACACTCCCTATTTTTGATTTGTACTGATTTAATTTTGGGTGTCTTAGCTCTATTTTTTGTTTACATTTATTTTAATTCACACAGAAGCACAGCGCAGGAGACGGCAATCAATGGAATGGAAAGGAACACTCTGGGGTCCTTTTATTAAGATGCGCAAACCGATTTAGCGCGCTAAATGCTAAGACGTCCATTATATTCCTATGGGCATCTTAGCATTCAGCGCACACTGAATCGGTTAGTGCACCTTAATAAAAAGGACCCCTTTATTAGATATTACAAGGTGACTCGGCACGAGTCGTGTTTCGGCCAGAGGCCTGCATCAGGAGTCTAAAAATGATAATATAAATATAAAACATTAATAGAACCTAACAAATGAAAATCTATAAAATGACGAACAACAAATAAATAAAATGATCAGTATAAAATGAAATCACATTAAACTTAAAAGCATAAAATGCAAATATTTAAAAGACGAACAAACACCATGGAAATGAATATACGAAAGATGGAACACCAGAAAAAGAATGTTACCCAAGGCGTTCTATTGTTCAAAGATGTTCCAAACGAACAGATAGGGAAAATGCTTGTAAACTACTTAGATAACTTTGATAGGCAATATATTAACACCTACACAAATACAAATATCCGTGGTTAGTTGGCCAAACACTATTTAACAGGCCAGGAGCCGTTCCTGGCCAGTTAATACAGAATATTGGGGGGAGAATATTTCTATCTGAAGATTATATTGAGGGAAAGCATTTGACTTTGAGACACTGCACACATCTGGAAGTGTCTCAATGGGTGAACAAGGTTTAATATAACTAACTCAGGGTCATCTTGGTGGCCCCTGAAAGTAGAACTTTCTGAACTAATGGGTCCTTTTACTAAGCTGTGCAGCAAATGCTCCAAGGCCCATTCAATTTCTATGGGTGTCAGAGCATTTACCACACTGAGCCACGCTGTCGGGCTTAGTAAAAGGGAAGGCAAGTTTCCAAGTTTTATTCACACTTGATATACTGTGCCAATGGGAAATCTCCGGACTGTTTATAATATTTAAAATTTCAGTGAATTAGAAAGGAAATACCATATTAAATAGGACAGCGTAGGAGGTAGAGGACAGAGAGGAAATGGGTAACAGTTCCTTTACCCTTATTTTAATGATTTTTTTTTTTTTTTACTGTTATCTTTATTTTATTAATAAATAAGATACATCTGAAACATAAAATGGGGCCAAAGCCTGCAGGAAAACTGTTGTCAACAAGTTTCCTGTCCCTTTGGGTGTGTCTCTTCTTTCTTCTGACCCAAATGGCTTGTAGGAAGCATAAAGATCTAGCAGTCAAGAAAACATGCTGGGAGGGGAGGGGAAGAGATCAGAGGGAGGAGAAACAGATGAGTGAGATCAGCAGTTCTTGCCATGTCTGTCATTCAAGGAGAAAAAGAACATTTCCTTGTCAACACAAAACCAATTGGGAACTTGGGAAGGGAAAGGGGGGGCATAGGAGAAAAGCTGTTCGAGACAAACACAGTTGTTGTATGATACTGGTCTGGTCTGTAGGATTCTGCATAACCCTTGCTGCATGACAGGACAACAGAGAGAGGAGCAGGGTGTTTCCTAGCCAAGCTGTTTTTATGCTGGCTCCTTTCCACTAACCCAACTGGTCAGGTCAGATGCAGGAAACAGCTAGAGAGAGTGTAACACAGCACTGTACAAGCTAAGCGTCTGCTTTTACGCAAAGACTTGAAAAAACATGCACACCCAGACGGCACGCTGTGTCAAGAACAGAAAGAGAAGGGAAGAAATGGCTGCTTCTTTGTAACCAGGAACTACATGGAGGATCGGCTGGAGGGAGAGGAAGAGGCGTTTGCAGGAAACTAACCAAAATATTACTTACCTCTGATGGCCTAGCTACCATGAAATGGTGTTTCCCTGAAAGACTTTTAGGGAAAGTTACTAATGTATACTAAAGGAATAATGCATGCTTTTTGCAAAATACTGTGTATTAAATAGCACAATAGTGCATTATTTGCCTGAGGTGTACGATCTTTAGTGCACCACACGTAAAGTATTAATGTGAAGCAACCTAAAACATACAAAGCAGATCATTTCAAGGGGGTGCTAAAAAGTTCTTAGTACAATCAAGAAGAGAATGACGTGGACATAGTTCAGTCAATGATCTGAAACAATGTCAAGACATAGAATTTCATTTCTACAAATTGGCTCTTAACGAAATAACCGTTTTCAGTAGCAGCGGCAAAATACTGCTCAGAATTTAGGAAGTTGGTCGGTCGGGCCGAGAACTTTTCAGCACCCCCCTCATATTATGCAAAATGAATCTATTTATTTATTTATTTAAGCATTTGCAAGTATATACCACTAAGCCTAAGGGCTCCTTTTACAAAGGCGCGCAAAAATGTCACGCGCGCTAGCCGCTACCACCTCCTTTTAAGCAGGTGGTCATTTTTCGGCTCGCGTGTGCTAGAGCGCGCACTAATCTTGTGCGTGTGCTAAAAATGCTAGCGCACCTTAGCAAAAGGAGCCCTACGTGGTTTACATTCAGGAACTCAAGCATTTTCCCTAACAGTCCTGTTGGGCTCACATTCTATCTAATGTACTGGGGCAATGGGGGATTAAGTGACTTGCCCAGGGTCACAAGGAGCTGTGTGGGAATAATGCATAACTTTGCAAACTGTGTTATTTATGGAAAAATAATGTGTGGCCTGATGCTCCTAGGAACATCTTAACAGGGTCAGTGCTGGGAAAATTTACCCATCCCCCAACTCCATGATTTAAGACTGCCCCTTCCCCCCAAAAAAAAATACTGTAGCTCCTCACAGCACCTCCACCCTGATGGGGCGATGCAAGAGTGATCCTGGGTCGCTCCTGCCCTTGTACTACCTGGATTCAGAATGATAGCCAATGCTCCCTAGTGATAGTTTTGTGGTATTACCACTAAAAAGGCCAACTCCCAAATAGGGGAGCATGCTTTCCATGCATCAGCGGTCATGTCACATTCTACAATGTACATCTGTGAGTAACATTGCGGCTGCTTTTGCTTGCTATCTGAGACGAAGAACTGCTTTGATTGCAGCAGGCCGATTATGTAATAGGAGGAGCTGCCTCTGCTCAGCTCACTAAGGGATCAGGTTGCTTCCACTGAAGAAAAAAACAGTACCACTGAGCCTGAGCCCAAAGTTAGTGGGCACGAGAACTCCGCCCCTGCCCAGCATCTCTCCCGCCTCTCCCCCCCAAGTGACTGGGTCTCTCTCAACTCTCTCCCTGGCCCTCTTTACCTTTTAAAGCCTTCATTTCTTTGTCAGCAGTGAGATGAAACTCAAAACTGCGCTTGCTGGTTCTGAGCCTTCCCTCTGACTCGGTGCTGCCTATGCAGAAAAAGGAAATTGCCTAACAGAGAAGGCTCAGAGCCATTGCTCACTGCTGGCAGTGAAATGAAGGCTTTAAAAGGTACAGGGGATTGCAGGTGGAACTTAGATGCCAGAATGGGGGGGGGGGGGGTAACGGAGAGATCCCAGGTGTCTTCGTCTGGCGGGGCTTGGGGAGTCGTCCAGCAAGAACAGAAATGTGACACTGCTAGGTGGCCTTAAGCCATAAGTGGGTGGCTTGTGCCCACTCGGGCCTATCCATGGTTACGCCACTGTTCCATCTACCATCTTGCTCCAGGAGTTGAAGAGGAAGCATTAAAATAAAAAGGGCAAACTACTAATTAAGAACAAGTGTAAAACACACACCAAAATAATAAATGTGAGAAGAATACAACTGCAACTCTTAGGGGATATGGTAGGGCTTGAGCAAAAGAATGTGTGGGGATATGGTGAGTGGGCAAGAGTGAATGAGTGAGATGCATGGGAGGGATCAAAAATATGTGATGGGATCCCTATGTGTCTGCACAGTATTCTGTATGCCTGAAAGTACTTTAACAATGGTAAGTAACTTGTTCAATAGTAGAAGGTCTCAGAAGGCGTGGGGCAGCTCATGGGGATGTGAATGAGGGACTGCCCTTCCCTCATCCAGGATCCCCTATTTCTCTCATTCCTGTACCATCTTTCTCTGTTCTCTGATTCTATCAGTGCACCTTTATCCCATTTTGTCAGCCCATCTCTTATTTTCCTGACATTTTCCACCTCAGCCAGAGGTGGGAATATTTGAATATTGCATGATATTGGAAGACAAACTTGACAGCAATCCTGCCCCAGCTCAGGAGTGGAGCTGAGGGCCTCCTGAACTTTTTGTTTGTGTTTTGTGAAAGTAAGGCAGTGAGGAATAATTCACTGTAGTGTTTGAACTCTGCTATCTTTTGGAGAAAGGCCCAATTCATACATGTAATCCTCTGTAATATAGTGCCACAATCTTTTGTAAGAAAGGTGTTCACAAAAGATTGTGGCGCTATATTACAGAGGATTACACATGCGTTCCGTTTATGCCAGAAGATTGGTGAAGGAATAAAAAGTAAAATTTTCAGACTCCTGAGGCAGGCCCAGTTGGGGCCGAAACACGACCGTTTCGAGTCTTGTGATACAATAAAGATGATTGGATGCCAGAGTCTCCTTCATGTTTCTTCTTTCTTTCCATTCTTTGGGAAGTTGTCATGGCCTGTTTCTCTAAGACATTTGTTTGAAATGACACTGAGTGGTTGAAATTCAACTGGTGGTAATTAGCATTTTGCCAACCACCACTGGTGTTATGCCTGGAAATTCAGTGCCAGGCCATGCCCGGTCTTTGGCATTGAATTTCTGTGTTTCCAGAGCTGGCTACAGTATTGCCGGTGTGATATTCAGCACTTAAATGGCCTTGAGGCCACCACACAGAGATAAGACTGACTTCTATGTATCCTTTTTATGCAGTGATCTTGGCTGGCTAAGTGCTGAACATCAACACCAAACCAACCAAATGTGCACTCCACCCCAAGAATGCCCCCAAAATAGCCAGTTTTGCTTTAAGCATTAATTATACATTTTCAACAGTACCAACCAATCATTTTCAGCAGCATTAACTAGCCCCAAACCAGCAATGTAACCGCCCAGAAGCCAGTTAAATCACTTTGACTATTGACCCCTGAGTTGTCAGGATTTATGTAGGCAGATGACATCCAGGTTCTTATACCTGGAGGAGCAAGGATGAAGGGAAAAACAGCTTGGGGAACATACTCAGAGCGCATTAGGTGTGAAAATTGAGCTAGTGTTGCCTCCCCTCCCCCTCTTGGATGCAAATTGGAAGAAGAAATACAGGAGGTGGAGAAGACGCATGATTTGGGTGCTATTTGGAATGACCTGACAGGATCTCAGATCTCAATTATGGTTTGGGAGGAGGGAGTTTTGGAAATTGCAGGAGGTTCATAAGTTGATGGGATTTTTGGCACAAGGACATTGCAGACTAGTGCTGCACGATTCACGATTCGAATCGGTTCACCAATTCACTTTGGGTGAATCGATTCGAATCGATTAAAATTTTTTAAAAACCGGCTTCCCGATTCGGACCCTCTCCCCTTGCCCCCTAAAGCAGGAGCGGCAGCGCTGCTCTTGCTGGCTGGCTGCTGCTGTACCTGTTTTAGAGGGCGAGGAGGGAGGGTCGCGGTTACAGCGTTTTTGCAAAGTGTTTTGAGCTGTTTCCTCTGCTGCGGTCCCGCCCCTCCTCTGATGTCAGAGGCAGGATCGCAGTGGAGGAAACAGCTCAAAGCACTTTGCAAAGATGCTGTAACTGCGATCTTCGCTGCAGGGTGAAGCTATAAGGTAAACGGTTCGGGGAGGCCAGGGGGAACACAGAGGCCTTCCCGGGGAGGGGGGTGCACAGTCTTTCATGGGGCAGTCCTTTGGGGGGACAATCTTTTGGGGGGGTGGGCAGTTCTTGAGGGGGTGGGACAGGCCTTGGGGGGTGCAGGCCTTCAAGGGCGGAACAGGCCTTTAAGGGGGGGACAGGCCTCCAAAGGGGGGACAGGCCAGGGATGGTGGCATAGGCCTTCAGGGGGGACAGGCAGGCCTTCGGGGGGGGGAAGTCCTTTGGGGAGGCAGTCCTTCAGGAGGTGGGACAGGCCTTGGGGGGGGGTACAGGCCTGTTGGGAAAAGAAAGGGAGAGATGGTGGAACCTGGGGTGGTGGGGAAGGAGGGAGAGATGCTGGATGAAAGGGTAGTTAAGAAAAGGTGGATCAGTGGATGGAGACGAAAAATAAGAAACATGCCAGACCTCTGGAGGAGGGAAGAGAAACAGAAGGGGAGGACAGAGATGGCAGATGGATGGTTAGCACGGAGAAAGAAGAAAGAAGGAGACCCTGGCAAGCAAGTTATCAGAAGACAACTAGAGCCTGGGACCAACAAGATTTGAATAATGACCAGACAACAAAAGGTAGAAAAACTAATTTTATTTTCCATTTTGTGATTACAATGTGTCAGATTTGAAACTTGTATCCTGCCAGAGCTGGTGTTAGACCACAAACGTGAGCTAGGATTTAACAGAGAGAGGAAAAGTCTTTTTTTGTTTGTTTATTTTGTTTACACCACAGCGCCAGTGTGGTTAGGAGAAGGCAAAGGGGGTGAAGAGGCTATAAAATAAACCCACCAGGATGTTTGAAAAAAACACCCAATTTAGCAGGAAAATCGAATCGAATCGAAAAACCAATTTAGTAGGCTGAATCGAATCGAATCGAATTTTTTTTTCCTGAATCGGGCAGCACTATTGCAGGCTGTGTGCTGGACCAGTGTACTATTTTGTATTTGGAGTAGAGTGGCTGGCGTTTACAGGCATTGTAGAATATGGAAGCTAGATTAATTTATGGATATAAGAGAAGGTAGAATGATAGCCCATTGTTGACTATGTTGCACTGGATATCAATGAAGGAATAAATATATTGTATGATGGGAAGTTATCAATATGGGCTACTGTTAGGATAGGCTATTTTAGAACAGAGTCTCATTGTTTCCTTGAATTCAGATACACTTTTTGTCTCCACCACCACCACCGGGAAGCCATTCCAAGCATTCATCACTCCATAAAAAAGTATTTTCTGAATCAATCCCCTTTCAGCTTCATCCTTTGCCTCCTTATTCCAGAGTTTCCTTTTCAATTGAAAGGGACTCGCACATTTATACCAAGTATGTATTTAAACATATCTATCATATCTCCCCTCTGCTTCCTTTCCTTCAAAGTATACATATTGAGATCTTTACGTCTGTCCCCGTACACCTTATGATGAAGACCACCAACTAATTTAGCAGCCTTCCTCCATCTGCACCAACTCTACCCTGTTTATATTGCTCTGAAGGTGCGGTCTCCAGAATTGCACACAATATTCTAAATGAGATCTCACCAGCATTTTATACAGGAGCATCAATACCTATTTTTTCCTACTGGCCATTCTTCTCTCTATGCACCCAAGCATCCTTCTAGATTTCGCTGTCACTTTTTCAACCTGTTTGGCCACCTTAAGATCATCACATACTATCACACCCAAGTCCCGCTTCTCTTTTGTGCACAAAATTCTTCACTCCCTAAACTTTACCATTCCCTTGGGTTTTTACATTACATTGTTCTTTATATACCACATATCTTACAGTTCTATATGGTTCACAATCAAAAGAAGCTGAGACAATCTCAGGAAGTACAGATTAACAAATTATCCAGTTCTAATTTTGTAAACATTTATCAAATAAATGTGTTTTCAAAAGTTTTCCTAAAATGCGTATAGAATACAGCGTTGATTAATAGCCAGCTAAATTCTTTGTCTCTAATTGCTGCCTGAAAAGAGAGTAGCCTCTCAAAGTATCTTTTATATCGACAGTTTTTAACAGAAGGAAAGGAAAAACAATGTCAGAATACGTTGTGAACGTTTAGATGTAGTAAGTACAAAATGATCCAATAAATAGTCAGCTGTAAGACCGAACAACACTTTGTAACACAACAACCCGAATTTAAAAATAGCCCTCGCCTCAATCGGAAGCCAGTGCAGCCTACGATAAAAAGGAGTGACATGATTTGATTTTTTTCAAGTTAAAAATCAACCTTACAGCCATATTCTGGATCAGTCGCAGTCTGTGGAGATTACTCTTAAGGCCAGCATAGTCCAAATGCATGACCTTGCTTTTCTTAGAAATTAATTTCCTCAGAGCAATCTCCATTGGCCACTAGACTCCATCATCTTCCACTCAACCAGTTCCTGACCCAGTCTGTCATACCAAAGGCACTCATTTTATTTATTAGATGCCTGTGTGGAACAGTGTCAAAGGCTTTGCTAAAATCTAAATACACCACATCTAGCGCTCTTCCACTAAACAATTCTCTGATCAAAGAAATTGATCAGATTTGTCTGACAAGACCTGCCTCAGATTCTGTACTCCACTGGATTCCTGAAAAGCCACTATTCTTTGTTTTAAAAGTGGTTCCATTAATTTACTTTCCAAAGATGTCAGACTTACTGTCCTGCAGTTCCTTACCTCTTCCTTACTTCCACTTTCGTGGAGAAGGACCACATCCATCCTTTTCCAGTCCTCCAGTACCACTCTCGACTCTAGAGAAGCATTGAAATGGGTCAGCTAGTGGAGCTGCCAGAGCTTCCCTAAGATCAATACTCACCATCAATGTACACCATCCTGCACCATCGCTTTGTCTACCTTTAGTTCCAAGTTATGGTCTACACAGGGCATTTTTCTAGAGGTGGTGAGAAAAAGCAGGTTTAAGTAGTGTTACCATATGGCTCCAGAAAAAGGAGGTTGGATTGAGACATCCGGGTTTTACTTGTGTCCTCATTTTCCAGAAGCCATATGGTAACTCTACGGTTTAGAGCAGTGTCTCTCAAAATGTGTGCCCAGGCCCAGCGGTGTGCCCCAAAGAGATTCCAGGTGTGCCCCTTAAGAGATTCCAGAATTTTACTTTATTTTTAAAAATTCCCTTCATATTTCAACCCTCTATCTTTTAGACTACTGGTTCAGTCATTGGTTCTATCCACATTGGACTACTGCAACATCATTTATGTGGGTATACCTAAAAAAAACTGTGAAAAAATTAAGAATAGTGCAGAACAGGGCCGTCCACTTATATTCGGACTAAAGAAAAGCGAGCACGTTAGCCCCTACTACAAACTGCTACACTGGTTGCCAATGGAGGAACGAATAATGTTCAAGTTCTCTTGCTTTTGCTTTAAACTGGTATGGGGAATGGCCCCTACCTATCTCTTACCACATTTCGAGCTACACATCCCCACTAGGACAACCAGAAATTGCAATATTTTTGCCTATCCAAGGATCACTGATTGCAAATACAGGTCCTTTCTGGACAGAACTTTGAAGTTTCAAGCTAGCAAACAGCAGACCTGGCTAGGCAATTACATCAACGGAGCTAGGTTGACCTATGGTGCATTTTGGAAAGAAATTAAGACAACACTATTCAATAGATTTATTTCCTAATCAGTTACCATTTCTAAAATGATTAACACCATGCTGATAACTTGAGAAATATGTGTATTTTACTAATTGTATTCTGTAATTCGCTGAGTGTCCAGCTCTCTTCACTGTAAACCGCCTAGAAGTCGTAAGATTGTGGCGGTATAGAAAAAATAGTTATTATTATTATCATTATTAAGTATACACTAGACTAGATGACATGTACATCAAGTACACAAGAGTATGGGGAATTCAGGAGACACCTAAAAACATATCTGTTCCTGAAGTACTTAGGTAGCTGATTTGCACAATCTTTCCCACAATAACTGATCTCTGGAGCTGTTAGACACCAGTTTTTGTAACAATTTGTAGCATTTTTGATCATTGTAAACCGCATAGAACTTCACGGTAATGCGGTATATAAACTGCTATTATTATTATTATGAGCATCGGTGTGTGTAAGCATATAACTGCCCAGACAAGTGCATTCAAAAACAAGCACATCCGTTGCATTGATTAGCAATTCTATTCTATCTACTTTAGTTTCACCATTGTTACAATTACCCAAACGTAGCTTAAAGGACTTTAAATAAAAAACTTTCAAATTTAATTTTTTCTTGGTTTTGCAATTTTGTAATTTCAATTATAATGTGCCTTGAAAAACATTTGCTCCATATAGTGTGCAATGAAAAACATTTGCTTTGTTTGGTGTGCCAGAGCTTAAAAAAAAAAGTTTGAGAGACACTGGTTTAGGGCCAGGACTTTTTCTATGAAATGCCCAGAAATTTGGGACAGCATACTCCTGGATGTGAAACAGGAAGAAAATTACATGCACTTCCCTAAAAAGGTGAAAACGTGCTACTTGATGTATAGGAGCAGCTCAGCTTCTTATACGTAAATCAGGGCTGAGTCAGTACGCCAAGACTTTGACTCTGACTGACTCCGAATCCTACTATGTACAGTATAATAAATTTAAGAGTGGTGTAGAATGTGTAAAAGTGAATTTATTTTTCGCTCTTTCATAAAATGCAAAGACGAGGGGACACTCAATGAAATTACATGGACATACTTTGAAAACAAATAGGAGGAAAACAGAATAGTTAAGCTCTGGAACTCATTGCCAGAGGACTTGGTAACAGAGGTTAGCATGTCTGGGTTTTAAAAAGTTTTAGACACAGTGGCGTAGTGAGAGTGAGAGGCGTCTGGGGCAGTGACACCCCTTCCCTGTCCTCTTCTCCGCCCCCCCACCTCTACACGCTCTATCCCCATCCTCTCCTGCCCCGCGTGCGCCGCTTCCTTTCCCCTGCACCTCTGTAACGTTCCTGGTCCGAGCAGCAACCCCCCCAAGCTGCTGTAGTCTCTGACGTAACTTCCTAGGTGCAGGTCCAGGAAGTGATGTCAGAGGAAGAGCAGACGCTAGTGTGACAGCAGGCTGAGGATTGCTGCTCATGCCAGGAACGATAAAGAGGTCTGGGGGAAGGGAAGCGGCACCCACGCACAGCAGTGGGGGGCAGGGAAGGAGCAGGGGGGTGCCTCCCCCCCCCTTATTAAGTTACTGTTTGGACAAGTTCCTGAAGCTATTGAGACAGACATGAGAGAAATCATTGCTTGCCCTGGGATCAGTAGCAAGGAATATTGCTGCTCTTTGGGTTTCTGCCAAGTACTTGTGACTAGAGAATGACACGGGGAAAAAATCTGTCCCCGTCACTGCACCGGCCCCGGCCCACCATCCTCTGCACCGCCCCGTCACCGCCGTTCCCTTCACCGCCCCGTCACCGTCACCGCCATCCCTTTCACCGCCCCGTCACCGCCACTGCCATCCCATTTACCGCCCCGTCACCGTCCCCTCTAGCACCCATCTTCTTCCCTCCGCTCCCCCATAGTCTGGCATCTGTCTTCTTCCCTTCCAGCGTCTTCTCCCCACTCTGCCTTCCACATTTCCTTTCAGGGTCTGTTCCTCTCTACCCTCTTTCAATGTCTGTTCTATTCCTTTCCACTACCACCCTTCCCTCCCTCCTTTACCATCTGTTCCTTTCTACCACCCTTCTTTCATATCTTCTATCAGTCCCCCCACCATCACTAGCAGTCTCTCTTCTCCCTTACCATGAGCACATAGAACTTCTGAAAATTGTATTGCTGAGGCATTATTTCTAGTACGCCTTTTTTCCAGATGGATAATGACATCAATTTTATAATTCTTACTGTCTGCTCTGATTTCATTCACAATTTGGTTTGTGTTTTGTACCTGAGGATTCCATGAGGCATTTAACCTTTTCCTGTCTCTTCTGTGATTTCAAGTTGATTCCTTCAATAATGGAGTCTCAAGGCAGTAGCAGTTTTCTATTTTGGGCTCTTTTGACATTGTTTAAGGGATTTCTTGTACATTTGGTGCTGGTCTTCTTTGATGAGGTCACTTCAGAATCTATTTCCAAGGAAGAGAAACTTTTTCCCTTTCACCCCCTCCTTCCTTGTGTGAGCCGGAACACGCGGTCCCCGCAAGCAAGTAATTTTATATAATTTTCATTCTATTCATTCATAGAAATTAAAGTCTAGATAATGCCAGTCACATAACAAAACATGATTTTATAAAAATAATTCCCTGCACAGTCAAGCCTGCAAGGATTACTAGATGTCTTTCAGCAGCTCCCCTCCCTCCCCCTTACCTTTGTGGCCAAGTCAAAATGATCTACCAACAATAAAATTTTAAAAACACAAAGCACGCTGTACGCAGAGAAAATGTTAATTATCATTTATATTCCGCGGGTTTTCAAAGAGGTCAAGGCAGATGACTTTATGCAATGTCACCTCAGTAACAACTATACAAAAATAGACAAATATTCCCCCTCCCTTTTTACTAAACTGCGATAGCGGTTTTTAGCGCAGGGAGCTGCGCTGAATGCCCCATGCTGCTCTCAACGCTCTTAGGCTCCCTGCGCTAAAAACCGCTATTGCGTTTTAGTAAAAGGGGGCCATAGTGCAAAATATAGACAGCAGATATAAATTCTCAAAACGGACACATTTTGATCACTAAGTTGAAAATAAAATCATTTTTCCTACCTTTTTGTCTGGTGATTTCATGAGTTTCTGGTCCTTCTGGTCCTTCTTCTTTCTTCTCCTGCCCCCCCTCTTTCTTTCTCTCTCCCCCTGGCTCCCCTCTTTATTTCTGCCTTTCTTTCTCTCTCCCCCTGGCCCCCCTCTTTATTTCTGCCTTTCTTTCTCTCTTCCCCTGGCCTCCCTCTTTATTTCTCTCTCCCCCTGGCCCTCCTCTTTCTTTCTGCCTTTCTTTCTCTCCCCCTTGACCCCCTCTTTATTTCTGCCTTTCTTTCTCTCTCCCTCTGGCCCCCCTCTTTATTTCTGCCTTTCTTTCTCTCTTCCCCTGGCCTCCCTCTTTATTTCTCTCTCCCCCTGGCCTTCCTCTTTCTTTCTGCCTTTCTTTCTCTCCCTCTTGACCCCCTCTTTATTTCTGCCTTTCTTTCTCTCCCCCCCTGACCCCTCTTTATTTCTGCCTTTCTTTCTCTCTCCCCCTAGCCCCCACAAAGCCATCGTGCCAATTTCTCCACTTCCACGATTCTTTCCCTACCCTCACCCCCAAGCCAGCAGCCGATTTCTCCCTGCTCCTTCCCCGATGCCCTGAACTTCATCGGACAGCAGCAGCATTCACAATTCACTGCTGTTGTCCGCTTCAGGCCTTCCTCCCTGTCGGGTCCTGTCTTCATGAAAACAGTAAGTAGGCAGGACCCGGCAGAGAACAAGGCCTGAAGCCGGCAACAGCAGCGAATTGTAAACGCTGCTGCTGCCCGAAGGTAATGGAGCACGAGGCAGACCGCTTCTCCCCCCTCCCAGCCGAACCCCCTCTGACCCTCCCATCTCCCCCCCTCCGTGAACCTTTTCGACCCTCCCAGCGAAAGTAGCAAACCTCCCTCCAGTAGCGTCGGCTTTCTCCTCCCTCTGCCGCGTCACTGATGACGTCATCAGTGATGCGGCAGAGGGAGGAGAAAGCCGACGCTACTGGAGGGAGGTTTGCTACTTTCGCTGGGAGGGTCGGAAAGGTTCACTTGGGGAGGGGAGAGATAGGAGGGTCAGCGGGGGTTCGGCTGGGAGGGGGGAGAAGCGGTCTGCCTCGGTGCTCCAAGGCCTGGCGCCATTACCTTTTTCGCCCCTCCCGCCCCCTTGGTACGCTACTGCTCTCCAGCTCTCCTTAGTTTGCCGGTTTTCTTTTTCGGCGACCGGCACGCTTTCAAAGAGCTGCACACGCGCGGCTGCTCAAAGTTCAATCTTCTGCTTTGCTGCAACTTCCTGTTTCCGGTTGGGTCAGAGCAGAAGATTGAATACTGAGCAGCCGCACGTGCGCTGCTCTTTTGAAAGCATTCCGGTCGCCGAAAAAGAAAGCCGGCAAACTAAGGTGAGGTGGAGAGAGGAAGCTGGTTAAACGATCGAGCCAGCGTGTGGGTGGGCGGGTGGGGACTGCGGGAACCGCACGATCCTTTATGCCTCACTGCGGTGACAAGACCATTCACCGCTCCACGGGGCGGTGATGGCCTTGTCCCCGTCCCTGCAGAGGCTGCTAATTTTCATTCCCCGTTTTTGGCGGGTTACCCACGGCTAAGTGCAGTAGCCGCGGGTAAACCGCCACTGTGTCATTCTCTGCTTGTGACCTGGATTGACCACTGTTTGAAACAGGATACTGGGCTACATGGACCATTGGTCTGACCCTGTATGGCTATTTTTATATTCTTATGAAACATAGGATGTTTCCTTATATACAAAATTAGGATTAACAGACCTCAAAATATATTTATTTGAAGTCTGAACAAAGAACTTGAACAAAAAAAATATATAAGTATACAATGATAAATTTACCATTTATTGGGGATCATTTTCAAAGCTCTTTGACACACAAAGTACCACAGAAACCTATGGTGCTTTGTGTATCTAAGGGGTCCTTTTACTAAGACGCGCTAGCCGATTTAGCGTGCGCTAAACGCTAACGCGTCCATTATAGTATTAAGCGCGCTAAATCGGCTAGCACGCCTTAGTAAAAAGACCCCTGAGTGTTTTGGAAATGAGCCCCTAAATGTCATGTTTTGTTTTGAAGCTGGAGTCAGAGTTGGTACATTTTTATTGACTCCAACTCCACCCAAAATTGCTTCCGATTCTGACTCCAACTCTACAGCCCTGAGGGAGACTAAGGATAGACATTCATTAACGCATATTTGGCTCGTTAATGTCCCTTAAAAGTTTTCCTGTGTGAAAAATTGATTTAATGCATGTGATGTTACACGTTAACATGTGTACAGGATAATTAATTTGCATGTATTAGAAAAAGAAAGGAAAATGAATGTGTGGAAAAAAAAAAAACCCTCATCAAAACAGCTGAAAACAAGGGTGGAAAAGCCAAATGAACTGAAAACATAACTGAAAATTTTTGGTTTGTGCACATCTCTACTGAACAGAAGCTGAAGGCCATGATTTATTTCTAGTTTTGGATAACTCATGTAAAGGAGCTTCAAATATAAGGCAAATTCCTGTGCTGGTTGCTCTGAAAGAGTCCCATCTGGAGAACCTACAACTGACATTTCTGAGATTGCACTATCCATCCAATCATTGTTCCCTCTAAGCCAGGGGTGTCAAAGTCCCTCCTCTAGGGCCGCAAGCCAGTCGGGGTTTCAGGATTTCCCCAATGAATATGCATGAGGTCTATTAGCATACAATGAAAGCAGTGCATGCAAATAGATCTCATGCGTATTCATTGGGGAAATCCTGAAAACCTGACTGGATTGCGGCCCTCAAGGAGGGACTTTGACACCCCTGCTCTAAGCTGAGCAGGAGGAGTCCTCCAACTGCATTGCTGCCAGTAAGGTGTGTGTGTGTCAGTCCAATCCTTAGGTTTTTAAACCTTACCGTCTTTCACTATTGAAAATGTGATAGTGACACAGCACCCTCCTTCCCCTCCACTGGTAGTACTATAGGTAGAGGACTCCTACTTAGCGTAGAGCAGGGGTGTCAAAGTCCCTCCTCGAGGGCTGCAATTCAGTCGGGTTTTCAGGATTTCCCCAATGAATATGCATGAGATCTATTTTCATGCACTGCTTTCATTGTATGCTAATAGATCTCATGCATATTCATTGTGGAAATCATGAAACCCAACTGGATTGCGGCCCTCAAGGAGGGACTTTGACACCCCTGGCGTAGAGGGAACAGTGCACCCAATGAAGTCAGAAAACAGGTCATCAGGAACAAACAAATACCCAGGAAAAGAACCCCTCTGGTTATTATCTACATTGCCCAGCTGAAACCACTAAAATGTATCATAAAGGATTTCCAACCCATACTGGACAATGCTATCACCCTTTCACAGGTCCTCTAATCTCAAACAGATATTTACCAGCAGCTACAAACTGTTCAACAAGGACACTCAGTCAAGGACTGGCCAGAAACACAGACATCAACTCTATCCCCACATAACAGTATCACAAGAACCAATAACATCATCAACTACAGCATCTTGGGCTCATTTACCTGCCCTTCCTGTAATATGATATATGCCACCTTTTGATAGCAATGTCCCTCTGCAATCTCCACAGGACAAACAGGTCAGTCCTTAGGAAAAAGAATACATTGGGCACAAATCTGATATCAGAAAATGGCAACATTCAAAGACTAGTAGGAAAACATTTTAACCATTTAAGATATTTTCTATGGGGCCGATGCACAAAACCTAATGCCTGCATTAAAGGTGATTATTAACAGAAACCTATTGCCAGGTCCAGGGAAGCATTAGAAGGATAGGTTGAGAGAAGACACCAGACCACCCTGCCCCAGATGGGCTTCCCCAACAATGCTGCCCCCCTTTCCCCCACCAAACTAACAAAAAGCCCTGGTGGTCTAGTGGGTCCCCAACCCTATTGGCACCCCATAAACTTTGAAAAAGCCCTGGTGGTCTAATGCATTTTGTGGTGACCTAGCGATGACCTAACTCCCCAAACTCCTCCATACCTCTATCAGGAGGTAGGAGGGACGCCTATTCCCTCCTGCCGCTGGATGCTGTCATCTGCAATGGGCAAGGCCTAACTACCATATAAGGGAGAACTTATATGGTAGTTAGGTCCTGCCTAGTGCATCCCAGGATGCCCCAGACAGGATGAGGCACTGCCATTTTGAAGATGATGGCATCCAGAGGCAGGATGGGACTACGGAGATGGGCAACTGTTAGGCCACCAGATGGAAGGGGATGTTCACCGATGGATTAAACACTGGTTGGCAGAAAGAAAGCAAAGGGTTGGAGTAAAGGCCAATACTCGGACTGGCAGTGGGTCACGAGCGGTGTCACGCAGGGATCGGTGCTGGGACCACTGCTGTTCAATATATTCATAAACGACCTGGAAACGGGGACGAAGTGTGAAGTTATCAAATTTGTGGATGACACCAAACTCTGCAGCAGGGTCAGAACCGTGGAAGAATGTGAAGACCTGCAAAGGGACCTAAAGAAACTGGAAGAGTGGGCAAAAAAGTGGCACATGCGCTTTAATATAGAGAAATGCAAGGTCATGCATATAGGGAAAAAGAACCCAATGTTCAGCTACACAATGGAGGGATCATTGCTAGGGGAAAGTAACCTTGAGAAGGACTTGGGTGTGCTGGTGGATACAACAATGAAATCATCGGCACAGTGTGCAACAGCCTCTAAGAAAGCAAACAGAATGTTGGGTATCATTAAGAAGGGTATCACGACCAGGACGGAGGAAGTCATCATGCCACTGTATCGTGCAATGGTGCGCCCGCACCTGGAGTACTGTGTCTAGTATTAGTCGCCGTACCTCAAGAAGGACATGGCGATACTTGAGAGGGTCCAGAGAAGAGCAACGAAAATGATAAGAAGTATGGAAAACCTTTCATACACTGATAGGTTAGAAAGGCTGGAGCTCTTCTCCCTGGAAAAGCGGAGACTTAGAGGAGACATGATAGAAACCTTCAAAATCATGAAAGGCATAGAGAAGGTAGACAGGGACAGATTCTTCAGACTACGGGGAATCACAAGTGCAAGGGTGCACTTGGAGAAACTGAAAGGGGACAAGTTTAGAACCAATGCCAGGAAGTTCTTCTTCACCCAGAGAGTGGTGGACACATGGAACGCACTCCCGGAGGTTGTGATAGGGCAGAGTACACTACAGGGATTCAAAAAAGGGTTGGATAAATTCCTGAACGATAGGGGGATTGAGGGGTACAGATAAAAGTAGAGATATGTTAGGAAGAATATAGATAGAAGAAAAAGGGGGATCATAGGGCTAAGTCAAGGAACACCTGACAGGTCATAGACCTGCTGGGCCGCCGCGGGTGCGGGCTGCTGGGTGCGATGGACCTCTGGTCTGACCCAGCGGAGGCAACTTCTTATGTCTTATGTTCTTATGAGGCATAGAAGGATATGGGTGACTAAAAATTACGCCAGGTGTACACCTGGCAGGGCCTCTATGTGTGCGGATCGCCGGACTAGATGGACCGATGGTCTGATCTGGAGATGGCGCTTCTTATGTTCTTATGACTTTGGAGGTTCTAGGCCTGGCCAGGGGTACTATTGGACCAAAGGGCTTTTTCTCAGATTATGATGTAAACAAAATAACAGACCTGTACTTCTTTCTCCTTGATCTATTTCATACTCCTCTCACTTATCCAAAACATGAAGGTAGCAGAGGTAGCAACATAAGCAGCATTCAGCACAGGGTCTTGTGTGTTAGTAAGTATTCACAGGACTCAGTGCTCTATATGAGTTTCCATTTGAATAGGAAGCCCAAGTAGAAAGTTTATCAAGTCAAAGGCCTACTACTGGCATAAGTCACACTGGAAGTTCAGAGAGAAGGAGAACAGCCTTGTTTATTTGACTCCCACAACTGATGTGACACCCCCTTCTCCCCATGTAATTTGGGAACTGCTGTTCTAAGTACTTACTGGGAAACCTTTTGCATAATTTAAATCTTAGATTTTATATTTATGCAGATGATATTACTATAGTCATCCCGTTAACTTGTTTGACAGTCGAGATCACAAATTTTTTAGCGACTATTCTGAATCAGATTGAACTGTGGATGATTGCTTTTAAATTGAAACTAAATCCAGAAAAAACTAAATTTTTTCTTGCAACTCCTGATAAAATCAAAGAAACATTTGAACGGTCTCGACTTTAGTATAGAACAGTCTATAAAAATATTGGGAGTAACTATAGGTAGACATCTTACTTTGGAACAGCATACTGATCTATTACTGAAGAAATGCTTTTCGGTGCTTTGGAAACTTCGCACCATTACGAAATATTTTGATGACGCTTCATTCCGTCTTTTACTGCAGTCATCTGTTTTAAGTATTCTTGACTATTGTAATATTATCTATCTGAGTGCCTATAAGAAAATTTTTAGAAAATTGAGAGTGGTTCAAAACACTGCAGTTCGATTGATTTTTGGATTGAAAAAATGGAAGCATTATCAGAAAACGGAAAATTATCAGAAACTTCATTGGTTGCTGATTGAGGCCAGAGTTTTGTTTAAGTTTGCTTGTATTTGTTATAAATCAATCTTTGACTTGTCACCTGGCTACCTTCTTTCCCATTTTTCTTTGAACCACTCAAATAAGTCCACATGTAGAGTTTGTTTGTTTATATTTCTTTCTGTTAAATTATGTTGTTATAAAAGATTTCTTGAGAGAACTCTCTCTTTTCAGGCTGCTAAATTGAATGGTTGGTTTGGAAAAATTATGCTAGGAGCTTCCTCCTATCTTGATTTTAGAAAATTATTGAAGACCCAGTTATTTGATAAATTTGCATCCTAACTGTATTCTGTCATCATTTAAAAATTTATGCATTTCTTATGTTTTATTATCTGACTAGTGTTTAAGCCCGTTACATTAATGGGTGCTAGAATAAATGTGTAGACTTTTAGCACAATGGGGCGCTGAGGCGTTTCTTTCTTTCTGTCTGTCTTTCTTTCTCCCTGCCCCCTTTCTTTCTGTCTGTCTCTCTCCCTGGCCCCCTGTCTGTCTTTCTTTCTGTTTCTTTTCCTTCCTTTTACCTCCCATGTCCAGCAGTACCCCTTCCCTGCTCCCCCTGTCCAGCAGTAGCCCTTCTCCCTTCATTTTACATCCCCCCTGTCTAGTAGTACCCCTTCCCTGCTCCCCCTGTCCAGCAGTAACCCCTTTCCCTTCCTTTTACCTACCCATATTCAGGCTCCCATTTCCCTTTACCTTCCCTATTTCCACCTTTTTCTCCCCATCCAGCATCATTCCATCTTCTCTCTCCCATGACCGATCCACACACCTTACCATTACTTGGAGGACGGGGTTGTCCTGGGTTCCCATCCCACCAGGTATGCTACTGGCCCTTCCTATCTACAGCTGTAAAAGCATATACAGTGAGACTAAAAGCTCATGCATGTGCAAGTCCTAGGTCCACAGGCTATCTTATAAGACCTGGTGCAGATTCTCCATTTCAGAACCCAAGGCGTACCATTCTCCCTCCCTGTTTCTCTTGGTTTTTTCCTTTCTCTCTCTCTATCCCTTCCTCTGTATCGTCCCCCCCCCCCTTTCTTTCTGGCTCCATGGCTTCTCCATCAGCTAGAGCAGGGATCTCAAAGTCCCTCCTTGAGGGCCGCAATCCAGTCGGGTTTTCAGGATTTCTCCAATGAATATGCATTGAAAGCAGTGCATGCACATAGATCTCATGTATATTCATTGAGGAAATCCTGAAAACCCGACTGGATTGCGGCCCTCGAGGAGGGACTTTGAGATCCCTGGGCTAGAGGGAGCAGTTTCCTCAGCTGTTGAGTTACTTGCCGGATCAGGCGCTTCTCTTTCCTCTTCTAGCCCTGTCTTCAGCCCATCCTTTCCCAGCACAGCCCGGAAACAGAGAGGCAGGGACACGGTCGCTGGAGACACTGTGGCTCACTGCCACTTTCCTTCGCGTCCTCTTGCATTTGAGAAGTCAGGCTTCAGCCATCTTCCGCCATGGCCTGCAGCCGCCGACGCCTTCATCCGCCTCGGGGGATTCTTGCGCATGCGCACTCCTACCTGTGGTGCCCTACAGCGCACGGAAAATGGGAGCACGCAGGTGGGAGTGCGCATGCGCGCTTAGGGCTTTATTATATTAGATGCATTTCCATTTTAAATTGTATTCTTCGTTGTATGATCTGTTTTTATCTGTTGTGAACCGCCTGGAACCATTCCTGGTTAGGAGGTATATAAAAAATAAAATTATTATTACTGGGTCCTCATTTCCTTTTACTTTCAAAGAGAAAAGGGTAAGGTTTACATAGGAAAAGAAATACTTTAACATACAAAATTAGCACTTCATGTATGTGTGGGCGGGGAGGGATTGGAGGGGAGATAAACTTAGTAAATTAAAGCAGATGACAGAAATGGCTCGTCCTCTGGATGAGAGATCCTGTGTTTCTTCCACAACCTTCGAATACCATTACCGTTTTTGTCTCTGCCACTTCCTTTGGGAGTCCATTCTATTTGGCAAAAGACAAGCAAGATTGATACAGTGGTGTGATGACAGCTAAATAGCAATGTTTAGGTACTTTCAAAACAAGGAGTTTCACATTTCAATCTTAATAAGGTCATCTTTAGGAAGACTTATAACTAGGAGTATGCAGGCAAAAAAAAAAAAATCTATTTTGTTTCATTTCTCAGGGTAATATTGTTAATTAAGAAGTGGCTGCATCTACTGCAGCTATTTCCCCCGCCCTCCTCCAAACCAAAGACAACAGCTTGTGGCAAACTTCCCAACCCTTCCCCCTCCCATCACAACCCATACCTACAAGGGCAAACCACTACCTCATTAGAGCATCACCCAACCCCCCAGGCACCATCATTAAGAAATGCAGAGAGGCCTAGTTACCCAGTTCCAGACTTGAGATTTTGGAAGTGACCTGGATTTCTGCCACCCCATCCTGGTGCACTATGGGACTTGCAGCACTGATTTCAATGGGTAGGATCAAGCATTACAAATCCTAACTGTTTGGAAATTGCCAAGGATATTGGTGGTACAGTGTTGGGGCAGGAGCAATCCCCCTTCACTAGCAGCCCCACTGTACTGAAGCAAAGGTAACTGTAGCCTCTGGACAGGAATACCAGGATCTGAAGTCTTGGAACATAGAAGCAGGATTGTCCAATGTCAGTCCTCGAGAGACACAATCCAGTTGGGTTTTCAGGATTTCCTCAATGAATTTGCATGAGTCTCATAAAAACATAGAAACATGACGGCAGATAAAGGCCAAATGGCCCATCTAGTCTGCCCATCCTAAGTAATCATTATCTCTTTCTCTCTCCAAGAGATCCCACGTGCCTATCCCAGGCCCTCTTGAATTCAGACACAGTCTCTGTTTCCACCACCTCTTCCGGGAGACTGTTCCACACATCTACCACCCTTTCCGTAAAATAGCATTTCCTCAGATTACTCCAGAGCCTATCACCTCTTAACTTCATCCTATGCCCTCTCATTGCACAGTTTCCCTTCAAATGAAAGAGACTCGACTCATGCACATTTATATTACGTAGGTATTTAAACTCTCTATCATATTTCCCCTCTCCCGCCTTTCTTCTAAAGTATACAGAGTGAGATCTTTAAGTCTGTCCCCATATGCCTTATCACGAAGACCACACACCATTTTAGTAGCCTTTCTCTGGACCGACTCCATCCTTTTTATCTTTTTGAAGGTGTGGCCTCCAGAATTGTACACAAATAGATCTCATGCATATTAATTTGGGAAATCCTGAAAACCTGACCTGACGAGGGCCAAGGTTGGACGCCCCTGACTTAAAGTTACACATTTCTGAATTTTTGGTTGAGGTAAGGGCATTCCAAAGCTGAGGGGCATTGCAGATACAAAGTCTTTCAGACTGCACAGAAGTGAGCTGGGCTCATCCAACAGGGAAGTAACTCAGCATAATATTTTCACCCTGCAGATGAAACACACCTGGGCATTTTCTGTAGAACCTCCCCTGGATCTCCCAGAAACTATTGTAAATATTTCATAAGGAAGAACTCAAATGTAGAACTGTCAATTACCCAGTTCCAGGGGGAAACCCTTTGGTCGATCCTGGATTTGAACTTACACCCCAAAGTAATATGGGATATATACAGTAGTCTATTTCTACCCACTGGAATCTGTGCTGTAGGTCCCTAATGCATCATGATAGGCTTCTCAGAAAGCAGGAATAGCCAAAAAATTTAGCTGAGTCCTACTATCAGCTTTTTTAGGCCCCCTTTTATGAAGTCACGTTAGGCTTTTTTATTGCCGGTTGCGGAGGTATTAGCTCCAACACTCATAGGAAGTCTATGAGAGTCAGAGCTTTTACTACCATAGCCGGTAATAAAAAAAGCCTAATGCAGCTTTATAAAAGGGGGGTTATTTAGGTGACTCAACATATATATATTTACTTGGGTAAGCTTATTCTGTCACAGCATCCTAGACCAATGTTCTTCAACCTTTTTACACCAATGGACTGGCAGAAATAAAAGAATTATTTCATTGACCAGCAAACTACTAAGACTGAAATTTAAAAAACCCATCTCCTTCCCGTCCCTGCGAACTCGGTCCCTGCAAACTATTTGATCCCATCTGCACAAGCCTCACAAATAGTTATGATTTTATATTGAACATATTTTATTAAAGTATAAAAAGAAACAATATTCTGTACAACTGTCATTTTATAAATACAAATAATACAGAGCAAGGATCAACAAAATCCCTGTCTCATAAGAACATAAGCAATGCCTCTGCTGGGTCAGACCAGAGGTCCATCGTGCCCAGCAGTCCGCTCATGCGGCGGCTCATCAGGTCCAGGACCTGTATAGTAAATCTCTATCTATACCCTTCAATCCCCTTTTCCTTCAGAAAATCATCTAATCCCTTCTTGAAACCCAATAGCATACTCTGTTCTATCACTCCCTCTGGAAGCGTATTCCAGATGTCCACCACCCTTTTGATGAAGAAGAACTTCCTAGCATTGGTTCTGAATCTGTCCCCTCTCAATTTTTCTGAATTTCCTCTCGTTCTTGAAGTTTTTGAAAGTTTGAAGAATCTGTCCCTCTCCACTTTCTCTATGCCCTTCATGATCTTGTAAGTCTCTAGCATATCTCCTCTAAGTCTCCGCTTTTCTAAAGAAAAGAGCCCCAGTTTCTCTAATCTTTCAGCATATGAAAGGTTTTCCATACCCTTTATCAGTCGTGTCGCTCTCTTCTGAACCCTCTCGAGTATCGCCATATCCTTCTTGAGGTACGGCGACCAGTATTGGACACAGTACTCCAGATGCGGGTGCACCATCGCCCGATACAACGGCAGGATAACATCCTTCATTCTGATTGTAGTGCCTTTCTTGATAATACCTAGCATTCTGTTCACCTTCTTTGAGGCCGCTGCACACTGTGCCGACGGCTTCATCTCCCCTCCCCTTCACATATATCTACTATCAAGAAAACTGAATAAGCCAAATTATTACAGAATGGTACTCAGAAATATCATGTTAACAGAATACCGCAGTCACATATGACAGGAATAGTGTTAGGGGAGTGCAACTAGGGCAACTGCTCCCTGGTCAGAGAGAGCCCTAAGCCAGCTGGAAGCTAAAGAAACACTGCCTAGGCTTTGCAGTTCCCAGTTATGTCTAACACCAGCTCTAGCAGGATGCATATTTCAAATCTGATATATTCTAATCACAAAATAGAAATACAATAATTTTTTCTACCTTTTAACATCTCTGATTTCTGCTTTTATCTTCTTTTCACTCCCTTCCAGTGTCTGCCCTCTGTCTTTTCAAGCCAGCATCTGCCCCTTCCATCCACTGTCTGACCTCTTCCCCCTTCCATATGGTATCTGCCTTCTTTCTATGCCCCTCTCTCCTTTCCATCCAGCCTGTGCCTCCTCTCTCCTTTTTACATGATTCATTCTGCTCTCTTCATTTTTATCTCTCCTACACCAGATCTAGCATCTTTGTCCCTTGCTCCTTATTTCTCATCTGACCCCCCTTCCCAGCAAAAGTTTCTCTCTACTGTCTCATTCCTCTTTCTCTCCCCATTCCCTCATCTGATCTCTCCATTCCATCCTGACCCCTTCCCCTCATCTAGTCTCCCTGCCAGCTGTTTCCTTCCTATTTTCCTCCTCTCCTGTCCAGCAGTACCCCTTCTCCCTTCCCTCTTCCCCCTTATCCAATAGTAACTCTCTTCCCTTCCCTTTCCTTCCTCCCCTGTCCAGCAGTACCCCTTCTCCCTTCCCTCCTCCCCTTTATCCAATAGTAACTCTCTTCCCTTCCCTTTCCCTCCTCCCCTGTCCAGGAGTACCCCTTCTCCCTTCCCTCTCCAGCAAATTTTTCCTCTCTCTAGTCTAGTGGCAGCTCTGAGTACTTTTAACTTCGCCACAGAGCTTCCGCTAGCAGTAGTTATGATGCGGTTTCATCAGGCAGCCTCGGGGCCTTTGTTAGGCCGGCCCGCTTCAATGATGCGAGGCGGATCAACCTAGCAAAGGCCCTGAGGTTGCCTCATGAAATCACAGCTAAACTACTGCAAGCGGTAGCTGTGTGCTGAAGTTAAAAGCACACAGAACTGCCTCTGCTGGTCCGGGAGACAAGATAAAGGCAGGAGGCCCAGCATACGCAGCAAAGGCAGGAGGCATAAGCAGCAGGAATCCCGGCGATGGAATCCCGGCGAAGGCAGAAGGCATATGCGGCAGGAACCCCGGCATACACGAAAGCAACAGGAAGTTGCAAGTCAGCTGACGCCGGTAACGGAGCCTCTCTTCCTGCCCAGTGTGCAGTTTGTGGAGGGGACCCGAATCCTTCGCGGACCGGCAGGAAATTTTTGCAGACTGGTACCGGTCCAAGGACCGGCGGTTGAAGAACACTGTCCTACACGGTTAACCCCCAAGGCTTATATAAGAGATCAGTGATTTTTAACCTAGTCTTCGGTGCACACCTAGCTGGTCAGGTTTTCAGGATATGCACAAAGAATATGCATGAAACAGATTTGCATACAAAGGAGGCAGTGCATGCACATCTATTACATGCATATTCACTGAGAACATTCTTAAATCCCAAATGGCTGGGTGTGCCCTGAGAACTGAGTTGAGAACCCCTGCACTAGACAAGAACAAACTGAGAACTAAGATTGCTTAGGGCAAGGTTTAATGTCACTGTACCTCCCAGAAAGTGCATCTAACCCAAAAGGCAAAGAAGGATTACTGAAAGCAAAGAGCTTGGCAACATAAACTTGGATAAACAATTAAGTTAAAAAAAAAAAATCACAGATTATGATGAGTATAAATCATGCCATAACAGGCTAAAATATTCATGCAGTTTGTACATATATGGATTACTGAACACGTGGCCCTGTATAAAAAATTCATGTGGCCCAAGAACACATGGGTTTCTGATTATATTGCTCTCAACTAAAAAGAGCTGGCTGCCCCAGCTAAAGAATACTGACAGATGTTATAGCCCAGGAAGCAGCATGGACGGCCTTCCATAGAAATACAACTTGTTTGATCAAGATTCCACTTTCTGGTTAGGACACTTCTTTATTCAGGTCATAGTTTTTTGTCACAACATCTTTTCACAAACAGAATCACTTTCTTGCCAGATAAAATGTTAGCATTTATTTCTAAAATTTCTAGACCACCTGTCCCTAAGCGGTTAGCAGTAAAACATTCACAATAATTTAAGGCAGCATACATGAAAACATTTTCAATTACAGTACAATCACATATTAGAGTAACCCCCTTCAAAATTAGAGAAAAACTATATTATCGCTCTGTACTAAATTAAATCATCATGATCACAGTTCGAGATATCCTACAACAGTTCGAGATATCCTACAACACAGATTCAAAAAAAGGCCTCATCATCTTTAACATTTTCCTGAACTTTAACCGGTCAGAACAGGTCCTCAGCGTGCTAGGGAGGTGGTTCCGCAGTTTCACACCAGCCACAGACATCATTGCTGTTCTAGATTTAACATATCGAACAGTATTTTCCTACATAGAGGTCAGTCTCATAGTACCTTCTAATCTCAATGCCCTCCTCGGCTGGCCCACCTCCTACAAAGTTTGAAAATTCGCTGGCACAAATCCATATAAACTCTGATGTACTACTGATAGCATGAGCCGACAAGTGGCTCTATTAGACAGTAAAAGCTTCTGGATTTGACAAGGATGAAAAATAGAGACTCGTGCCATGGTACGTATTTCTACATACACTACAGAGTGGTTTCTAAACCTGATGCAATGGAGGCGGTGCATACAAATCTTTCTCATGAATGTTCATTGTAGATATCCTGAAAACCCGACTGCTTTGGTTGCCTGCAGGACCAATTTTTGGGAAACCCTGCACTACAGCACTTATTAAAACGGGACCCTTTAGAAGAGATAGTTTCAAAATACTTTGCAATTGTTTAAACATTTACAGTAGTATGACCTTTGAAAATATATTAGTCCAACCTTTATTAGCAAATTCCCTTAGCAAACGCTCTGCACCTTATTTTGTCACAAACATTTAATCGCAATTTTATCTTCTTCGCTACATGCCAGTTTGCTAAAATGGAACTTAGGGCTCCGTTTACAAAGGCGTGTTAGCGATTTAACGCGCGCGAGACCGCCGGCCGCGCTAGCCGTTACCACCTCCTCTTGAGCAGGCAGTAGTTTTTCGGCTAGCACAAGGGTTAGCATGTGATTAAAAGTCGCTAACGCGGCTTAGTAAAAGGAGCCCTTAATGGTCACTTCCTGAATGACTTTGTTTTGAAAACAGGGATCATCCAGTTTTTACAGCAGCTTGCAGTACACCTGTCAATGATAGTAATAATTTTTTAATAATAGTATATTTGTTTTTTGGCTCTTTGGGAAAATGTGTGTGGGGGAGGGGTACTGTTTTGTTTTTTCCCCAGACACCGTAGACATTTCTGCTTTGAAAAATGGTAGCTCTGCAGCATATTTTGCACATAGTTCACCTTTTATACTAACAATTAATGAACAGCTTTGCACCATTTAGCTTCTCAGCAGCTCATCAACTGCTACTTTAATGAAATTCTGTGCTTTGCTGTCTGCATGCAAAATGTAATTTATTTGTAACTAGGTAAACCTCTATAAACATTGTCTTATGCCCTTAAATGGAAAATGGTCCTTGCCCACCTTCAAACTATGTGTTATTGAATTTAGGCACCATTTATAGAATGCTGCATTACAAAGAATATTGGCATTTTTGTGACTACAAGCACATATATGCCAGTATTCTCGTCATTTAGGTGCAGTGAGGTGCGAAGCACTATTTATTTATTCAATTTTCTATACCGTTCTCCCAGGAGAGCTCAGAACGGTTTACATGAGATCATCCAGGAACTCAAGCATTTTTCCCTGTCTATCCTGGTGGGCTCACAATCTATCTAATGTACCTGGGGCAATGGGGAGATTAAGTGACTTGCCCAGGGTCACAAGGAGCAGCGTGGGTTTGAATCCACAACCCCAGGGTGCTGAGGCTGTAGCTTTAACCACTGCGCCACACTCTCCTCTCCTGCGCCACACTACCCGCTCCTTCCTCGTCCCCACCCCTGCCGTGCATGCTCCACTTCCCTTCCCTCCCTGGCGCGAGCAGCATCTCCAATTTGCTGCCCGCAATGCTCGTTCTGATGCCACTTCCTAGTCACAGGACCTGGAAGTGATGTCAGAGGGAGCGCCAATGCTTGCAGCAAATTGAAGCTGCTGTTCACGCCGGCAAAGAGCTAGAGATACATTGTGTGTGTGTGGGGGGGAAATAAGCCGTGCACGGACGGGGGGAAGGCGTGGGGGCGGAGAAGAGGATAGGTACAAGCACCCCCATCAAAATGACGCCTATGGCGGTCCCCCCTCGCACTACGCCACTATTTATGTGTATTCTTGGCACCTAAATGTTGGCACTCCCTCAATGTATATGTTATACATTTACACGCATCACTTGAAGCCCTAAGGAAGCGATTCTGTAAGTGAGCACCTCCATTTAGGCATCCCAAGGCCGAACAGTAGGAGCCTATTCTATAATGGAGTCTAGACCATTGAGTTCCATTAAAGAATACGGACCATATTCTATCGATGGCACCTACAAGGACGGCGCTTAGTGCGGTTCTATATAACACCTCCAAAGTTATGCGCAGTTTATAGAATCATGCTTAGTTTCCGAATTAATTTTCTCATATTATAATTTGAAAGCACTGTTCCAGACTTGAAAATCAATAAAGTTAAAAAAAAAAAAAAAGAATCAAGCTTAGTGCCCGTATGCATGACTAACATTCAGGTGCACCCATTGAGGTCAATGAAAACCAGGCCGAATTACCTGCGTCTATGTTATGAACAGATAAGAACATAAGACTAGCCATACTGGGTCAGACCAATGGTCCATCTAGCCCAGTATTCTGTTTCCAAAGTGGCCAATCCAGGTCATAAGAACCTGGCAGAAATCCAAAAAGTAGCAAAATGTCATGCTACCAATTCCGGGGCAAGCAGTGGCTTTCCCCATGCCTATGTCAGTAGCAGACTATGAACTTTTCCTCCAGGATTTGTCCTAACCGTTTAAAAATCCAACTATGCTTTCTGCTGTTACTACATTCTCTGGCAACAACTTCTAGAGCTTAACTATTCTTTGAGTGAAAAAATATTTCCTTCTATTTGTTTTAAAGGTGTTTCCGTGAAATTTCATTGAGTGTCTCCTAAGTCTTCAAAATTTTTGAAAACAGCAAAAAAAAAAATCAATTCATTTTTACCTATTCTACACCACTTAGGATTTTTGTACACCTCAATCATATCCCCCCCCATCAGCTGTCTCTTTTCCAAACTGAAGAGCCCTAACCTCCTTAGCCTTTCCTCATACGAGAGGAGTTCCATCCCCCTCAATCATTTTGGTTGCTCTTCTTTGAACCTTTTCTAATTCTGCTCTATTTTTTTTTTTTTTTAGATA
The DNA here is from genome assembly GCF_902459505.1 of Geotrypetes seraphini. Classification (NCBI taxonomy): domain Eukaryota; kingdom Metazoa; phylum Chordata; class Amphibia; order Gymnophiona; family Dermophiidae; genus Geotrypetes; species Geotrypetes seraphini. The sequence continues at coordinate 19,466,348 of NC_047084.1, read as the reverse complement.
CGGAGACCAGAATTGAATGCAATACTCAAGGTGAAGTTGTGCCATGGAGCGATACAGAGGCATTATAATATTCCTGATCTTATATACCAACCCTTTCTTAACAACTTAAAACCCCCCCAGAAGGCTGCTAAATAAAGATGGCGAGCTCTACTCCAGGCGTATTATATAGCAGTGCGCCTAACTTTTAAGAATGCCCACAATCCACCCATGCTCCTCCCCTAGTCATGCCCCTTTTTTGAGATTCACACACTAGAATTGACGTGCACCACTTTATAGAATGCGCTTAGAAAGCTGTGCGCTTAACTTCTAATTAGTGACAATTCAGCATCAATTATTAGCTGTTAAGTGGCAATTCTCAGAACTGAATGGTGAGGCAAGGTTTCCCTTGACTAACTAAGGCACAGGTGTCAAAGTCGGTCCTCGAGGGCCGGAATCCAGTCGGGTTTTCAGGATTTCCCCAATGAATATGCATGAGATCTATGTGCATGCACTGCTTTCAATGCATATTCATTGGGGAAATCCTGAAAACCCGACTGGATTACGGCCCTCGAGGAGGGACTTTGACACCCCTGAACTAAGGGATGCACTAAACTTACCAATCGTCTAACACATTGGTTTCCAACCCTGTCCTGGAGGACCACTAGGCCAATCGGGTTTTCAGGCTAACCCTAATGAATATGCATGGAATAGATTTGCATGTCTGTCACTTCTATTATATGCAGATCTCTCTCATGCATATTCATTAGGGCTAGCCTGAAAACCCGATTGGGTTGGGGACCACTGGTCTAACAATCGCCCAAATTTTGAACACAAACTACCAGAGTCTAATGATCTAATATGGTGATATAATTGGCAGCATGCAAAAGTGTCACCCAGATATTTGTGCACCTGCTACCGTACATCCTCCAGGGGGAGCATAAACATAAGAACACAGGTTTTTGCCATGTGGTCAGTTTTGCCAAAACATAGCTATCATTAAGATCTCACACACTATGCTGAATTACTTCTAGCCCCCTGCAAAACAAAATAGAAACATAGAAACATGATGGCAGATAAAGGCCAAATGGCCCATCCAGTCTGCCCTTCTGCATTAACCAGCCCTCTGCCGAAGAGTAGGCGCTTCCAAATATCATTCGCCATAATTTATTCAATTTAACTTGCTCCATCAAGGACATGCATCTCTTGTAAAAGAAAAACAAAAACTCCCAGCAACAATTATATTGGCCTTTTGATGACCGAGAGCTCAGAGAATCTTTCATCTCTTTATGAGGGAAGAAATGCTCCCCCACTTTGAAAGAAACCACTTTAAGTGTCATTCCCAATATAAAAAAGTATTAACCTATCACATGTAAAATCTGAGTTTAGTAAGAGAAGGGCCATCTAAACCTGCAGCTCCCTCTGAAACACAAAAGTTATGAAAACACAGAGGCCCTCCTTCTCCTGATATGGCCTCTCCTACAATGAAAGGAAAACCAAAAGGGTTCTGCCAATCCCTTATCCTCCTGCCCCCCCATCACCCCCAAAGTTCCCTTCTCTTAATTGTCTGCATATGGGACATGGTCACTGTAAGATCACCCCCATTCCCCAGGCTCAGTATATGATCCATCAAGGCCTCCTTCCAGTTAAAAATACAAATAAAAAATATTACCCCCCCCCCCCAATTCTATAAGCAGTGCTAAAAATTACATGCGGTAAATTTGGGTGCTCGCCCAATTTGCACACACAATTTAATTCCATAACAAGCCAACTGGCACTGATAATTGGGCTCAATTAAAAGTTACGTGCCCATATTTACATGTCCAGATTTGCGTGTACATTTAACATGTGGCTCCAAAAAGGGGGTGTGGCCACGGAAGGGTTATGTTTGGATTGGAAATGTTCCTGTAATTTATGCACATTTTTACAGAATAAGAAGGATCCGCACCTACTATAATTTAGACACGGGGATTTATACCAGGGTTTAGTTGGTGTAAATGGCCAGACAATCCTGGCTAGGAAACTATATAAATAAAACCAGACAGACCTACAATGCATTCCGAAAATCAATCAAAACCACTCAGTTTGACAAATTCATCACCTAAACAGACCGACCTTTGCTCTACGCATTTTTCCCCCTACAAACCTGAAACAATCTCTCAGGCAATCCCAATCCCCCTCTCACATCCCCTCCCCTCTCAACCCCGCTTACATTCCCTCCCCCTCCCTTTCTTCTGCAATATTCCCCTCACACATTTGTAATTCACTGAATGTCCAGCCTTCTTTCGATGTGAACCGCCTAGAAGTCGTCTGACTATGGCGGTACAGAAAAATAAAGTTATTATTATTATTATTAAAGTCAGGCGTAGTTGTCGGCACCAAGCACTTATCTACAAATGATGCCTAACCTTGAACACTACTTACAGAATAGCGCTAAGTGCAGTTTTTAATTAGCACCAATTTTTTAGCGCCATGTACAGAATTCAGTCCTAAATGCTAGTAAACAGTTGCTATAAAGAACAGTAAAAAAAAAAAATGAAGAAACAGACTGAAACCTCTCCAAGTTGTTCTCTGTCAAAGGAAGTATAATTAAACATATAGCGAACTTCTGTGTCATAAACTTAATCATTTGGGTCTCTCTAGCCAAAGTGCTAATGTTTCAAATAATGTAAAATATCTCTTCAGCGCATTGATATACTTGTAACAATGACTCCAGTGAGTCCAAATCATCATGGAGGCAGCTAAGAAAATAGAATACATGTTCTCAAATAGAAATTGAGTAAAGCAAGATTGCGTTCAAAACAAAAACCTTCCTTCTGCTTGTTAATGTGACTTTCTTTCTGCACTATGCAACAAAATCCACACCTCTCTCAGGATGACTGGAGACTGCTAACTCAACTGCACATTTAGGGCTCCTTTTACGAAAGTGTGTTAGGGCTTAACACGCAGAATAGCGCTAGCTAAATTGCCAAGCGCACTAGCCACTACCGCCTCCTTTTGAGCAGGCGGTAGATATTTGCTAGCATGCGCTAATCCGGTGTGTGCGCTAAAACACTTAGCGCACCTTCGTACAAGGAGCCCTTAGTTGCATCAATAAAATGACATAAATTATCTCCCTGTCTCTGCACATCCTGTTCTGTAATGAGATCAACATAGAAAATCTCCAGAATGCTCCAGCAGATCTAGTCTTTACCAGGACTGTGGAGTCGGAGTCGAGGAGTCGGAGTCGGAGGAAATTTCGGGTACCTGGATTCGGAGTCGGAGTCAGAAGTACAAAAAACTGAGGAGTCGGAGTCGGAACATTTATCTACCGACTCCATTTTTGAACTTGGCATACCAATCACGAGCGATTCTTTCAGCTATAGCACCTACTATATACACAGCACAAATGTTGCGAGCAGCTTCTGCGGCCTTAGAACCTTGATTAAAAGCAAAAAGAAGGTGGTGTCGAAAATGCTCATTTCTCTCAACTTGACATTCTATTTTAACGATCTGAAAATTAACCAGTGCTGTGGAGTCGGAGTCGAGGAGTTGGAGTCGGAGGAAATTTCAGGTACCTGGAGTCGGAGTCTGAAGTACAAAAAACTGAGGAGTAGGAGTCGGAACAATTATCTACCGACTCCACAGCCCTGGTCTTTACTCAAATACTGGGTACAGAATGTAGTCATCAGCTAATTCACATATTGTAAAGTCTCCAGTGCTTCCCCAAAAACGTATACTTTATCTTGCTGGTGTACTCATAATTGAGCCAGTCACAATAAAGAAAAGAGGAACTTATCAGGTACATAACACTGGCTGAGCCAGTCACCATAGGAAAGATAGTAGGGGTACTTTAAGGGGGGGAGGGGAGGATAGTTAAAAAGGAGCAAGGAAGGATGAGTATCAGTTGGTAAAAGGATTAGTAATTAGGGTAGGTAGAAGACAAGGTTGGGAGGGGTACGGTGACTGATGGAGATTATGAGGTTTTTGATTGACTGTGTCTGTGTGGTGTGTGTGACTTTTGGCGGGATAGCAAGTTGTTGGAATTGTTGTGAGGGAAGCTAAAAAAACTGAAATATGAAATTGATGTCCTGCTGTTAGTGATCTGCAACTTGTCGCTAAACTTGTCTGTAGTACCTGAAGATTGGAGGGTAGACAATGTTACGCCAATTTTTTAAAAGGGTTCCTGGGGGGATCTGGGAAATTATAGCCCAGAAAGCTTAACTTTAGTGCCGGGCAAAAAGGTGAAACAATTATAAAAAATAAAATTGTGGAACACATGGACAAACATGATTTAATGAGATGGAGTCAACATGGGTTCAGCCAAGGGAGATCTTCCCTTACCAATTTGCTTGACTTCTTTGAGTGTAAATAAACATGTGGATAAAGGTGAGCTAGTTGATGTACTGTATCTAGATTTTCAGAAAGCTTTTGACAAAATGCCTCATTAGAGGTTCATGAGAAAATTAAAGAGTCATGGGATAGGTGGCAAAGTTCAGTTGTGGATTAAGAATTGGTTATCGGATACAAAACAGAGGGTATGGTTAAATGGTCATTTTTCTCATTGGAGGAAAGTAAACAGTGGAGTGCCACAGGGATTGGTACTGGGACCGGTGCTATTTAACTTATTTATAAATGATCTGGAAATTGGAACAATGAGCGAAGTGATTAAATTTGCAGATAACACTAAACTGTTGAAAGTTGTTAAAACGCATGCAGATTATGAAAAATTGCAGGTAGACCTTAGGAAATTGGAAGACTGGGTGTCCAAGTTGCAGTTGAAATTTAATGTGGACAAATGCAAAGTAATGCATATTTGGAAGAATAACCCAAATCACAGTTACGGGATACTAGAGTCCACCTTGGGGGAGTGGCGCCCAAGAAAAGAATCTGGGTGTCATTGCAGACAATACGATGAAACCTTCTACCCAATGTATGGCAGTAGACAAAAAAGCAAACAAGATGCTAGGAATTATTAAAAAAGGGATGGTTAACAAGACTAAGAATGGTGAGACCTCACTTGAAGTATTGTGTTCAATTCTGGTCTCCTTATCTCAAGAAAGATATAGCGGCACTAGAAAAGGTTCAAAGAAGAGCAGCCATGATAAAAGGGATGGAACTCCTCTCAAATGAGGAAAGACTAAAAAGGTTAGGGCTTTTCAGCTTGGAAAAGAGACAGCTGAGGGGAGATATGATTGAAGTCTACAAAATCCTGAGTAGAGTAGAATGGGTACAAGTGGATCGATTTTTCATTCAAAAATTACAAAGACTAGGGGACACTCGAAGTTACAGGGAAATACTTTTAAAACCAATAGGAGGAAATATTTTTCACTCCAAGAATAGTTAAGCTCTAGAACACATTGGCAGAGGTTATGGTAAAAGCAGATAGCTTAGCTGGTTTTAAGAAAGGTTTGGACAAGTTCCTTGAGGACAAAAGTCCATAGTCTGTTATTGAGAAAGACATGGGGCAAGCCACTGCTTGCCCTGGATCGGTAGCATGGAATGTTGCTACTCTTTGGGTTTTTGCCAGGTACTAGTGACCTGGATTAGCCACTGTGAGAATGCGCTATTGGGCTTGATGGACCGTTGGCCCAGTAAGGCTATTCTTATGTTCTTATGAGGGAGAGGTTGTGTGTGAATGGTGTTTTCCCTCCCACCCTCCCTTGGGTAATTTTGTGGGGCGGGGGGGGGGGGGGAATTGAGGGGTTGGGGTGGTTGAAACTGGGTTTTCAGTTTTTAATGCTGAAAATGGGGGATATATTGTTAAATGCAGCTGGGGTATGAGTCAATGTACATATGAAAGTGGGAAAGAAAATGGATCGCTCATGAGCGTCACTGACATGAGTTGGGGTGTGACCTGATGATACCATGAGTCATGCTATGGTTTGAAGTGGCAAGGGGTTACCAAGAAGGATAAACTAGTTTCATCACTGAATAGTTCATGAGTGGGTGGGGTCAGCCGCATTGGGGAATGGGGTAATGTCACTGAAGTAAGCTATGAAATCTTGACCATGTTACAGTTGTGATGAATAAAGCTGTGGCCAAACATTTATTCCACTAGAAAACATTGTATGTGATTTCATTTGAGTACAAGAGTTATGGGTGTTATGTGTTGGTGACTGTGTGCAAATGTTAATGTTATAGAATTTTTTTTCTTATATAAAAGGGTGCAAACAGCTACAAACTCTTTTTGCCCAGCTACCAATCTTGCAGAAAAATTTTGACAACAAAGTATTTTATGATTGTCATAATTCAAAACCCCACATTATTATGACTGTGAGCATAATTTAAAAAAGTTCAATATTACCACTGTCAGGCAGGAATGAGCTGATCTATGAAGTCCCAGTATAAGTGCCTGCTCTATATGTAGTGGGCCCACTGTTGATTGCGACTGTAGTGTCTGAACCAACCACTTTTCCAGGAATCTATGAAGTTCTCCACAAGATGTTTTTTGTCAGCCCCGCTATCCTGAGGTTGTAGCAGCGAGAACAGTTCTCCAGTCATCGGGTTTGTCTTCTAATTGCAGCATCATGGCCTGCATACTTGTCTTGACAGTCATGGTCTGCTGCACTTGATCTTTCAAATCGGAGACCCTCAGTTTTCAAATTTTCCATACATTCATCCAGCATATCTATTTTATCGGATTTCTTCCAATGGTCGCCCAGGGTAGCCTCTATTGCAAAGTCAACTTCTGCAATTATTTCAGCCACCTAGGCCTGTCTAACAGATGGCATACTTCCAGGGTCAGCCTACGTCTTCTAGATATTTGGGAGAAGGGTAGTTATAACCAAAAATTAAACACTAGCCTGGAAGATGAAGACTGAAGAGGAGGGGCCGGGAGTTTGTCTCATATGCGCCCATTTCTTAGCAGAGCATCATGTAACCCCCCCTCCCCTGTGTAAACTACTTAAAGAATCATACAGTTTTATTGGTTGTTATGTGTATTGTAAATTAACACCTATCCCCCTCCTTCTTCCTGTGTGAGTAAGCCTGTCCTGTCTGCTTCCACTATAACTAGCAGCAGAGATGTAGGAATGGGTGGGTGGGTGGGGGAGGGAGGGGGGAGGATGAACTGGAAGGCAGTCACAGGAAGGGAGTAGGTGATCTGGAGGAAGTTCCTGTGCTGTAGAAGTAAGTCAAGTTTCTTCAAGTAGTGGAAAGAGAAATGAACCTCCTCCAAAACATGCCCCAGTACATGATAGAAGTAGTTCCTATATCTGCAGTCTACATACACTGATCCAAAGAAACATAGTGATTAAGAAACTGCACCTTTTAAACTGCCTTCCCCTTTCATCTCCTCTCCTGATCACAGACACATAGAAAGCACACACACACATACTTTTATACCAACACACATGCATGTACATTTCTCCCTCCATATTCACGGGGGATAAGTTCAAAGACGGCATGGAAATATCAAAATAATGCAAATAACTTTTTCCTATCATATCCACGGGTTTTTGGTATAGCCCCCGAGAATACCATGAAATCAGCAATAAAAGTAAATGTTGTTATTTGCGATTGCTTTTAAAAACAAGCTAGGTATTGCAGTTCTTGCATTGTACTATACACTTTAGCAATACAATTCAACTCCTGTACAGCAGTGTTTCTCAACCTGTGGTACGCATACCCCAAGAGGTACACGGGCCGCCTGTTGGGGGTACGCGGTCTGGCCACTGCCCGGGATCTCTCCCTGCCTGACCCCTGCTGAAGCCGCCACCAATTCCTCCCTGCCACCTGATACACTACATCCACCCCCTGGTCCGCCGCTGCAGCATCCTGACATGCTCCATCCAATCATCCCCCAACACTACCGCAACTCCAGGCAAGGAAGAGCCAGGCGCATGCAGCAATTGCACACTGCCGGCCCACAAGCCTTCCCCCGATGTCAATTCTGACATCAGAGAGAAGGTTCCGGGCCAGCCAAGAACTGAAAAAAAAAAATGCATTGAACTTTCTCGGCACTCCAGGATGATGTCATTTGGGGGGTGGAGCCATCAAGACAAAAACCACGAATAACTGAAGTCACGAGTGCCAAAGTCACGAATATGGAGGGAGAAGTGTACATGTACTCTCATCCCCCTTGCCTCATCAGTTCAAACTCTTTTTACTGACCTACAAGTGTATTAATTCTGTAGCTCCTCAGTATCTATCTTTCCTTGTCTCTCCCTATACTCTGCCCCGGAAGCTCCATTCGTCAGGCAAGTCTCTCATGTCGTTGTCCTTCTCCTCTACTGCCAACTCTTGACTCTGTCCCTTTTGTCTTGCTGCACCTTATGCCTGGAACATACTGCCTGACTCAGTACGGCGCACCCCATCTCTCATGGTGTTCAAATCCAGGCTAAAACCCCACTTTTTTGAAACTGCGTTTATGCTCTACCCTCCCAACTTGTAAAGCACCCATAGCTGTTGTCATTCCCTCTTTACTCCCCTCCCTATAGTCCCTTATATTTCCTCACCTAAGTAATATGCATAAGCCTTTGTCCTATGTTCGTTTTAATTAGATTGTAAGTTCTTTCGAGCAGGGACCTTCTCTTGTGTGTCTGTTGTACAGCGCTGTATGCATTTGATAGTGCTTTATAAATAATAATATTAGTAGTATGTACACTGCCCCACACACAACTGAGCACATACACACATAAATCCAAGCATTCACTCATATGCCACCACAAACAAACACATGTACATACACAAATATGCACACCCCTACACAATGAACATAAAATACATGTAGAAACACACAAACATGTACATCCCCTATATAAGCATACCAACATATAAGCATACCAACATATAAGCATAATAATTATTTCTTTATTCAAATTATAAAATATTAAACAACTTAACATACACTTTCATAGAGATTGGAAATAAACATAAATCAGTTATAATGACTGATATAATCAACCAAATTTAGAGGAAAATATATATATAAATTATTTAGACCCCTCCACCCAATTTTTGATCCAAGAACAAGGAAAAATAAATAAAGAAAATATCTTTAATTATTTTTATTAATTTTTCAAATGACATATCAATATTCACTTGTACAGAAAGTGAGTTAGTAAGGATATGTATAAATTATTTAGACCCCTCCCCCCAATTTTTGATCCAAGAACAAGGAAAAATAAATAAAGAAAATATCTTTAATTATTTTTATTAATTTTTCAAATGACATATCAATATTCACTTGTACAGAAAGTGAGTTAGTAAGGATATGACCTATATCCAATATAAATCATTTACAATCCAATAAAAAAAAAAACAACTAAATACAAGAAAATCTTCCATCTAAGTCAACTCAAGTCCTCAAAATGTGGATCCAAGATTTCATTGGAGCGAACAAAGAAATATTATAAATAAAGAAAATATAAGAAAATTACATAGGTAGAACAAGAGACATTTTTACCTCCCAGACAGCTGGTTCGTTAAACTGTTGGCAAAGCCCCTTCTTTAGCCACAATAAATTCAAGTAATTGTTTAGGCTTAAAAAAACTGGTAATTCTTTCCTTCAAATGAGACACAGCATCTTATAGGAAATTTCAAAACAAAGGATACACCTAAGGCAATAACCCTAGGTCTATAAACCAGGAAATCTTTCCTTTTTTGTATGTGTCTCTTTAGAAATATCCTGGAATATTTTAATTGGTGAGCCACAAAAAGTATTATTCACGTGCCGGAAATAAGTCCTGAAGATTAAATCTCTGTCAAACTCCAAGGCGAATGTCACTATCAGAGTGGTTCTTTCAGTTATGACTTCCAATGAGTTCTCCAAAAAATGCATCAGATCTAATTTAGTTCCCATGTTCCTGCTTCTTCGTTAGGGGTAGAAGCAGTTTGTTTTTTCCCACCTGTAGAGATATATTGTGCTCTTGTAATAGGTGGTAAACTTTCCTCTGGGAATGACAAAAGCTTCTTTTAAATACCTCCTCACCATTTAAACCAGAGGAATTATCGGAGATTTCGGAAAATTCAAAAATTTCAAATTGTTCCTTCTTTGTTTATTTTCCATATATTCTAATTTCTTTTGAATATAAAATCTTTCTTTAACACTCTCCGATTCCAGAGACTTTATTTGACTAATCTGATCATCATGCCTTTTAATGGACTCACTCTGTTCTTTCAAAATTACCCCTTGTGTATTGACCTGGGAGCTAACAGTGGCACAGTCTGAATGCACCATAGATACAGCTTTTATAAGGTTGGAGTCCATAGTGACTTTGACTTTCCACAGGTCATCCATGTTAACTTTAACAGGCTTAATTAACTCCCCAAACTGTTCACTTAGAGTAGGAAAGGTCTCACCAGCTTCAGTGTTGGGTTCCGTTGGCCGGGAATCAGCGTGAGTCCTCCTTTCAACAACTCATTACACATCGCTCCTCAAGTGGCTTCTCAATCCAATCTCCACACAGGCAGATTGATTAACCTCCTCCTCCACTGAAATCCCACTCCCAGGCTGGAGAGGAGCCTGCCAATTTATCAGGCTTAAGGATGCCCGATCTAAACTAAGATTCGCCAATGAGGTCGATATTCCTCCTGAAGTCTGGGGCGTCTCTGGTAACCGGCGCGTCAATCCAACATCCAGTGTTGTTTGTTTGAGATTTATGGAGCCGCCGACCGCCGGAGGTCCTGGCTGCAAGGCTCCCTTCCTCTTCCCCATACCAGTTCCAACAACCCTCAATCGAGTGGCACTGAGAGAAAGAGAACGCTAACTGCGTTCAAAGCAGGTAAATAGAATATGAAGAGGGCTTACAAGCAACTTGAATGCGGCGCACCACTTCAGATTTCCACCCTAATCGCTTTCTTAGATCTGTCTTATTCCAGATACATATATTTACACATGTATTTACCAAATCCCTCAACACACATAGAAACATAGAAACATAGAAATAGACGGCAGATAAGGGCCACGGCCCATCTAGTCTGCCCACCCTAATGACCCTCCCCTACCTTTGCCTAGTGAATAGAGCCCACGTGTCGATCCCATTTGGCCTTAAAATCAGGCACGCTGCTGGCCTCAATCACCTGCAGTGGAAGACTATTCCAGCGATCAACCACCCTTTCAGTGAAAAAGAATTTCCTGGTGTCACCTCTGATTTTCCAGGGATGCCCTCTTGTTGCCGTGGGTCCCTTGAAAAAGAAGATATCTTCTTCCGCTTCGATGCGGCCCGTGAGATACTTGAACGTCTCGATCATGTCCCCCCTCTCTCTGCGCTCCTCAAGCGAGTATAGCTGCAGTTTGTCTAACCTTTCTTCGTACGGGAGATCTTTGAGTCCCGAGACCATCCGGGTGGCCATTCTCTGAACCAACTCCAATCTCAGCACATCTTTGCGATAATGTGGTCTCCAGAATTGCACACAGTATTCCAGGTGGGGCCTCACCATGGATCTATACAATGGCATAATGACTTCCGGCTTACGGCTGACAAAACCCCTGCGTATGCAACCTAGGATCTGTCTTGCCTTGGATGAGGCCTGCTCTACCTGACTGGCAGCCTTCATGTCCTCACTGACGATCACCCCCAAGTCCCGTTCTGCTACCGTTCTTGTTAGGATCTCACCATTAAGTCTTGTATGGATTATGGTTGCCTAGGTGCATGACTTTGCATTTTTTGGCATTGAAGCTGAGTTGCCAGGTCCTAGACCAGCGCTCCAGTAGGAGTAGGTCGTGCATCATGTTGTCGGGCATTGAATCTTCGTCCGTTGTGCATTTTCCCACTACATTACTTAGTTTGGCGTCATCGGCGAATAATGCTATTTTACCTCGAAGCCCTTCTGCCAAGTCTCTTATAAAGATGTTGAATAGGGTCGGTCCCAAGACCGAACCCTGTGGCACTCCACTGATCACCTCCGTCATTTCTGAGGGGGTGCCGTTCACCACTACCCTTTGAAGCCAACCACCAAGCCAGTTCCTAACCCATTTCGTCAATGTGCCACCTAATCCTATAGAACTCATCTTGTTCAGCAACCTGCGGTGTGGTACGCTATCGAATGCTTTGCTAAAGTCCGGGTACACGATGTCCAGGGATTCCCCAACATCCAGCTTCCCTGTCACCCACTCAAAGAAGCTGATCAGGTTGGATTGACATGATCTCCCCTTAGTAAATCCATGTTGACGGGGGTCCCGTAGATTTTCCTCATCCAGGATCTTATCCAATTGTCTTTTGATCAAAGTTTCCATAAGTTTGCTCACTATAGATGTTAGACTCACTGGTCTGTCTCCATCTTTGAGCCTTTCTTGTGGAGTGGAATGACGTTAGCCGTCCTCCAGTCCAACGGGACGCTTCCTGTACTATGGGAGAGGTTGAAGAGTGCCGACAGTGGCTCTGCCAAGACATCACTCAACTCCCTAAGCACCCTGGGGTGTAGGTTGTCAGGCCCCATTGCCTTGTTAATCTTGAGTTTTGACAGCTCATCGTAGACACTGCTGGGCGTGAATTCGAAGTTACTAAACGGGTCAACTGAGTCAGCCCTTGTCTGTAGTTGAGGGCCAACGGGTGAAGACTGAGCTGAAGTATTCATTTAATAGCTGGGCTTTTTCGGAATCCTTTTCCACATAGTCTCCGTTTGGTTTCCTAAGACGTACAATCCCGCCAGAGTTTTTACTTCTATCACTGATATATCTGAAGAAGGATTTATCTCTCTTCTGGATGTTCTTTGCCAGAGACTCCTCCATGTGGAATTTAGCCTCCCTGACTGCTGTTTTGACTGCTTTTGACTTGGTCAGGTAGTCTGCTCTAGAGTCCTGTTTCCCCAATTGTTTGTAAGAGATGAATGCTTTTTTCTTTTCCTTGATGAGGTCCGAGATCTCCGCAGTGAACCATTGCGGCTTGTTGTTTCTTCGCCGCTTACTTACTAATTTAACATAGCGGTTTGTCGCTTCTTGTATGGTGGCTTTCAAAGTCGACCACATTTCTTCCACGCTATCGGTTTTTGCTTGGCTTTGTAGCGCCTGGTGAACAAAGGAACCCATGTCTTGGAAGTTTGTGTCCTTGAATTTGAGGACCTTGGTCAGCGTGTTAGATTTAGTGAAACCTTTCCTAAGATTGAACCATACCATGTTGTGATCACTGGAGGCCAATGTGTCGCCCACCGAGACCTCTGTGACACTTTCTCCGTTGGTAAGTAATGCATTTACACACAGAGAGATGTTTCATGAGCCATGCCCCCCCCCCAATCTATAAATATATGCAAATAGTTAATAGATATAATCTGTGGTGTAGTAAGGGGGAGGGGTGGGGGGGTCTGCCCCAGACACCATGTTAGTGGGGACGCCAGTACCCCTTCTCATCTCCGCCCCCTCCGCCTGTTCCCACTCCTACCTTCGCCACACGCATGCCTCTTTCCCTTCCCCCGTATCTCTAGATGTTCAATGTATTCCTTGTGAGCGCTCTCCCGCCGATGTCACTTCTGGGTGCCGCACACAGGAAGTGATGTCAGAGGGAGAGCCGCTGGGGTTATGAAGAGCACACTGAAGTTGTTACTCATGGCGGTGAACAACTAGAGATATGGGGGGAAGGGAAGGGGGACGAGCGCGCAGCAGGGGGGGGGGGATTGGGGAAGGAGCAGGGGGGTTGGAGATGAGGGCAGAGGAGGGGTGCCTCTCACTGGAAATAATGCATATATAGATGACTAAATGTATTGGGGTATTTTAATAACTGAGCAGGAATGTAATTACCTGAGCCTCAAGAAAATGCTGGAAAATTACCTTCTGGCCAGCGCCATTTTCAACTTTGCCTGACTACGTTTGCTGTGACTTTTGGAGAGCAAGTAGCGATAGCAGAGCTGGTTCCTGAGGAAGGGGGTTGTAAACCCTCGAAACGGAGCCCCATTGGACGGACCTATAACATGTAGACTATATAAGTTTACTCCGGACTTTCTTTGAAGAAGTTAAGTACTACGTTCTTTTTGCTTATTATATTTTCCTGTCCAGCTTGCGATTTTGTTCGGCTTGGATGAACTTTGGCTGCTGGGCACCCTCGGGTGGGGGGCAGAGACAGCCTGACAATTTATTTTCTTTTGAAGTTATTATTTAGTTTGCTAACTATTTGCACACCAGTTTGTGCACTAGTAATCACACAAATCACACATTTGGGGTCGTCCTAGGATGTTTCACACATCATACCCTTTTGGGTGTATGATTGTGGCAGCTGGGCATTAGGGGCGGTGTTTCCCCATTGCGGGTTGTGGGACTGAGGACTCCCCATTTACACAAAAAATTTATTAGTTTTGTGTTGTCAGGGCTGTCTCTCCCCCTCACCCAATTTGGGTCAGGGGACATTTTCTCTCTTTTTTGGGAAAGTTACCTGTGGCATCTCCATCTCCTTCTCAGCAAGCTGCTGCTTCAAAACTTCCCATCTGATAGCTGGACTCCTGAGGAGTTGCAGTGAAGGAACCAGAGACACTGCTGCCTGCTGCTCACTGCGGGATCCTTGCCAGCTTTATTACTTAAATAAGGCTTCATTAAAAAAATTTTTTTTTACACAAATCAGAGAAAACGTTTTCATTTCCCATCCCCCCTTTGTTCTCCTGCTTGTTTTGACAATAAGAAGTAGATACTGCAATTTCCATTGCAAATTTTCAAACTAGGAAAGCTGTTCCGAGCAATAGCTTTACACACTGAATTTCTCTCTCTCTCAACAGAAGATTGTAGAGAACACCCTTCCCCCCTCCTTTTCTACCCTCCCACTTCCTTCCTCTGGCTCTCACAATTTCACCCTCTCTGTCCTTTTCCTGCAGTGCTTGCATGCAGGCACTCTGGCAGTGTTCCTGTTTGCAACCCCTGAGCATATTTATAGAGATGAGAAAACAGAAGTTATTGTTCATGTAGAGACACACAGTCAATCCAAACAGAGGGGGAAAATCCCACTTATTTACTATAGAATGCAAGCAGTCCTCCCACCCAAATCAGCTCTTAAGAAAATCCCGGAAGCCTGAGAATATTCTCAAAATGCTGGCATGCAGGCAAGATACTCTGATTCAGAGGAGAGCGAGCGTCAGAGGGAAGGCTTCCAGGTTAGCTGCATGCAGGAGCCACTGCTCACGGCTTTGCAAAGAGAAATGCGGCTGGGAGGATGCAACCAACCAGCAGAGGCAAATACCCAGAGGAGGGAGGGAGAGAAGCATAAATTTTGGACACAGAATGGAGGGACATGGAAGAGGACGAGGGTCACATTTGGACAGGAAGGGATAGGGTTGCCAGATTTTCCTTTCAGAAAATCCGGACACCCTAGCCCTGCCCCCAGGCCCATCTAGTTCCGCTCATCCCTGCCCCCAAACCTGCCCTAGCCCCGCCCCTGCTTTCTGCTCTTGTCGGGCAGGGAGGAAGTCCATGCATGCGTGGATGTCATACGATAACTTTACACGCACATGCATGACATCATCGTGTGATGACCTCCCTGTCCACCACAGCTTTTCAAAACCCAGACAAAGTGCCGGGTTATGAAAAGCCGTCCGTACTAGTGCTACCCGATTCAGGAAAAAAATTCAGCCTGTTGAATTGATTTTTCGATTCGATTCGATTTTCCTGCCCAATTGGATGTTTTTTTCAAACATCCTGGTGGGTTTATTTTATAGCCTCTTCACCCCCTTTGCCTTCTCCTAACCACACTGGCGTGCTGTGGTGTTAACAAAATAAACAAACAAAAAAGACTTTTCCTCTCTCTGTTAAATCCTACTTCACATTTGCGGTCTAACACCAGCTTTGGCAGGATACACATTTCAAATCTGAATTATTGTAATCACAAAACAGAAAATAAAATTATTTTTTCTATCTTTTGTTGTCTGGTCATTATTCAAATCTTGTTGGTCCCCGGCTCTGGTTGTCTTCTGATAACTTGCTTGCCAGGGTCTCCTTCTTTCTCCGTGCTAACCATCCATCTTCTATCTCTGTCCTCCCCTTCCGTTTCCCTTCCCTCCCCCGGAGGTCTGACATCTTTCCTTTTTTTTGTCTCCATCCACAGATCCACCTTTTCTCAACTACTCTTTCATCCAGCATCTCTTCCTCCTTCCCCACCACCCCAGGGTCCAGCGTATCTCCCTTTCTTTTCCCAACTACCCTCCTATCCAGTATCTCTATCCCCCCTCCACACCATCCCTTGTATCCAACTTCTCTCCCTTTCTGTTCCTTCCCTCCCTAAATCCCATTGTCCACCATCTCTCTCCCTCTCTTCTGTTTTTAGACCCATTATTTCTTCCCCCCCAAAGTCCGGCATATGCATGTCTCTTTGAACCCCCCTTCCCTCTCTCCCTCCGTGTACTTCTACACCAGGGCCCCCCTTACCTGAAAGTCTGTCCCCCACCCCTGAAGGCCTGCCTGTTCCCCCTGAAGGCCTGTGCCACCATCCCTGAAGGCCTGTCACCCCCCTGAAGGCCTGCATCCCACCCCTGAAGGCTTGCCTGTCCCCCTTGAAGGCCTGTACCACCCCCCAAAGGACTGCGCACCCCCCCCCCCCAGAAGGCCTGCATGTTCCCCCGGCCTCCTGCGCACCATTTACCTAATATCAGCAGCCTACAGAGAAGATCGTGGTGCTAGCGATCATTGCAAGCTGCCATAGGTCTTTGGAGCTGTTTCCTCAGCCGCAATCCTGCCTCTGACGTCTGGAAAAATCTGGACGTCTGGCAACCCTAGGAAGGGAGGATGAGGGGGCACGTTGGCACAGGAAGGGAGAGGCAGGACCCCGGATCGTAAGTACGAGTTTGATATAGGTCAGACTTTCTTAACCCGGGACTGTCTGCACCCTAAGGCTGTGCGATCAAATCCCAGTGTTCCTTGTGACCCTGATAGTTTTACCAGATGTCCAGATTTCCACGGATATGTCCTCCTTCTGAGGACATGTCCGGGTTCAGACAGCTTTTTAAAACTTGGCACGTTGTCCGGACTTTGGAAAGCTGTGTTGGGCAGAGAGGAAGTCCACGCATGGGCGGACGCTACGTGATGACGTCAAACACACGGGCCCAACAAGAACAGGCAGGGGGAGCGGGGCTAGGGTGGGCTTGGGGGCATGGCTAGGTTTCCAGATTTTCCCAAAAGAAAATCTAGCAAATATAGACCCTGGGCAAGTTACTTAATCCTCCATTGCCCCAAGTATAAAATAAGTACCTGTATATATGTGAACCGCTTTGAATGTGTAACCTCTAAAAGGCAGTACCGTATTTTCACGTAGATAACGCGGACCCGTGTAAAACGCGCACACGGGTATAGCGCGCGGGAAACCGAAATATATGTAAAAAAAAATTTTGTATACCGCGCACACCCGTATACCGTGCATGCTGCCCCGACTCTCCCGTCGCCGCCCGACTCTCCTTTCGCCCACCCCGACTCTCCTTTCGGCCGCCCCGACTCTACTCTCCCCCTTGAAGTCCTGTCCCCACCCTGAAAGCCTGATGCCCCCCCCGACGTCTGATTCACCCCCCCGCAGGACCGCTCGCACCCCCACCCCGAAGGACCGCTCGCAGCCCCACAGCCTCCCGACCCCCCCCATCATGTAGAAGCTCCTACCTGACGTCAGAGAAAGGGCGGGACCGCCGGAAGAGGAAGCAGCGCAGGCGCAGGGCTCACAGAAGGGCCAGGACTGCCAAGAGGAAGCAGCAGGACACCGGTAGGAGCGTCTACATGATGGGGGGGGTCGGGAGGCTGGGGGGGTGCGAGCGGTCCTTCAGGGTGGGGGTGCGGGTGCGGGTGGGAGTGCGTGCGAGCGGTCCTTTGGGGTGGGGGTGCGGGTGCGTGCGAGCAGTCTTTCGGGGTAGGGGTGCGAGCGGTCCTGCGGGGGGGGGGGGGTGAATCGGACGTCGGGGGGAGGGAACTATGTAAAAAAAAATTTGTACAACGCGCTCACGCGTATAATGCACAAGGTTATGCACGGTTTGTAAAATCATGTATAACGCGCGCGTTATATGCGTGAAAATACGGTATATAAGTCCTATCCTCTTTTACTTTTATTAATCACACCCTCAAAAATAAATATTGCCACAGACATCTTTCTTCTGTACTTCAGAGACATTCTTTCCTAACACTATATCCAACTGATAAAAGATGTACAAGCCTAACAAAAAGCACACAATTGAAAACTCACAGTCAAGGACTAATCAAGAAAATGAAATAGACTTTAAACTATGATGAAAAATGAGAAAAAATATATTTCCTCCAGAAACCACTAAAGTCATGTAGAGCAGCCAAGTGGCAACACCATAAAAGCAAACAGCCCTGGAGCAGGAAGAAAATGTTCAGTCGGGTTTTCATTTGTAAACAAATGATCCAGTGATACAACAGTCTTGGGAAAATGAGAGTGAGTTCATGGGAACTGGTGAGTTTATTACTGCAAATGTTCCTTCTTTTCTAAAAGACAACAGTTTTCCACAAGCTATAGCATGACACCCCAACTAGATAAATGAGAACAGGGTGCACACCTAAAATTACTAATGCAACAGGAGTAGGAAAAAAGTCATATTTATTTCTTATCTAATAGATATTAATTCATACTTATATAATGGAACAATCAGGCAAGTTTATTTGCATTTATCTGGAAGAGGTTATGGGAGGGTGATATGTGAAGGGGATTTATTTGGGAGATGGGGTATTTGGACTGCCCAGATGAATAGAGGAAGGAATGTTGGGGGCATGGGTACGTGAAGCGGTGGGGTGGAGGTGAGTGGTGGGAGGGGTGGTGCATGCAGGGTGTATAAGGTATCTAGTTTAAGGGATTGTCTAAGACAAGATAGATTTGTATGTCAGGGACATGGGGAGGTATTGGTGACACACTCTTCCCTCCACCTCTCTCCATGCTCTCTCACACCTCGTATCTGCCTCCCCCAGAATCTCCCATCGTCCTCATTCCACCTCACTTCACTTCTTCTCTCACTCCTCTGATCCTACTATCTCTTTTCCTCTATGTCCATATGCAATATCCTCAGTTTCGAACAGTACAAGAAAGAAAATGTGTCATCCTACTGCTTAAATACATATCTGCTGCCGCTGTGGGCCCAGTCTCATGCTAGGAGCTCCAAGACCCAGTGGCTCTCACCTGTGAGACTTGCCCTACAACAGTAAGAGATGACCTGCACTTAAACCAGGGATCTCAAAGTCCCTCCTTGAGGGCCGCAATCCAGTCGAGTTTTCAGGATTTCCCCAATGAATATGCATTGAAAGCAGTGCATGCACATAGATCTCATGCATATTCTTTGGGGAAATCCTGAAAACCCGACTGGATTGCGGCCCTAATGGTTTCAGAGGAGGGATTCACAATGAAGAACAGGAAGCAGTAGAATGACAATTCTTCCTCTTGTGCCAGTGAGGACTGAGGATGCCTACCTGCCAGTGGCATAAACAGAAGACAATTTTTGGGTGGTCTTTTGATAGGCATATAATTCCTCTCCCCTCCCCCTTCTCCCCATCTGAACTTTAAAAATTAAATACTTTAGTTATCAAAAAATCCTTCACCAGCTTCCCCGCCAACCGCAAGAAGGATGACTCGTCGGAGCAGAGCATGGCGTCCACGAGATGAGTGGCGCCACGCATCCTGCGCGTGAACCTACAGCCCATGGTGCTGATGCGGTGCTTGTAAAATGTGATGACGTACGTGAGCTGATTGGGTTAAAAAAATGTCTACCGGCGGGCCAGCTTAAGGACACATTTGTTATTGTCTCGTGGGCCAAATATTATTACACCGAGGGCCAGATTTGGCCTGCAGGCCAGAGTTTGACACTGCTGTCATACAGTATAAAAGACACAGGAGACTGCATGGGAGGGAAGATTTGTATAGAACTGGTTGTGGGAACCTTTGTGTACATACACCCAGAACAGTAAAGGACCAGAGAGAGAATGTCAACAAAATGGACTTGGATAAGAAGCAAAATCCTACAAATAGGGTTACGGCCGGGAAAACCTGGACATGTCCTCTTTTTAGAGCAGTGGTTCCCAACCCTGTCCTGGAGGAACACCAGGCCAATTGGGTTTTCAGGCTAGCCCTAATGAATATGCATGAAGCAAATTTGCATGCCTATCACTTCCATCATATGCAAATCTCTCTCATGCATATTCATTAGGGCTAGCCTGAAAACCCGATTGGCCTGGTGTTCCTCCAGGACAGGGTTGGGAATCACTGTTTTAGAGGACTGTCCGGGCTCCTGGATGGACTTTGCAAAACCCGGCATTTGTCCTGGTTCTGGAAAGTCCCGACGAGCTCTGGCCGATCTGGAGGGCCTCCGAGCATACGCGGATGACGTCGCACACATCTGCACATTCTCCAGGCCCTCCAGATGCAGCTGGAGCTCGTCCGTAAGAAGAGAGGAGGCTGTGTGGGGGCGGGGCTTGAGGCGGAACAGGGTGGGATTAGAGGCGGGATGGGGCGGGGTCATGTGCCCAGGGTTTCCTGCAGAAAAATATGGTAACCCTACCTACAAGTGTCCATGTTGGTATGGCTGACACCTGGGAGAAGTCCCCAGCTATGGGTGTGCAGAGAAGAACAACTTGAGAAAATGAATGAGCAAGGTGGTCCTCATCTGTCACATTGGAGATACCAGGAACATTTTATTATTTTTTTTTTTCTTACTGCTGCAGGATTGGAAGATATTTAACTTTTCTCCACTGTAATTTTTACTTGTATTATAATGCTTTGTACATCTCTGAATTTCACACTATTTACAAGAACATAAGAACATAAGAAGTTGCCTCTGCTGGGTCAGACCAGAGGTCCATCGCGCCCAGCAGTCCGCACCTGCGGCGGCCCATCAGGCCCATGACCTGTACGGTGATCTTTGTCTGAACCCTTAAATCCCCCTTGGTCTCTATCTATACTCTCTCTATATCCCATCTCTACCTCTACCTCTATCTATATCCCTCAATCCCCCTATCTTTCAGGAATTTATTGTATATATTACAAACACACCCCAGTGTGTACCATCCCAGGAAGGCAGGAGAACAGGCAAAGGGAACTGTGGTGACGAGTGGCCACCTTCAATAAAGAGCTGTGGTGTATGGCCCATGACCAACACTGGACTAGATAATTTGGGAAGGGGGAGGGGAAAAAGACATATAAAGCAGGGGGAAGTCCCCAGGTAGTTGTGAATATAGGTTCAAGGCACCAAATCCCACTACTTATTCTGATTGGGCAGGAGCTCCATATAAGCATGAGGAAAACTGTAGGCTAAAAATAAAAGCACATCCATGTGTTTTATCATCATTTCTGTGTCATTTGCCATGTTAAATCAACACACCTTCTCTAACCAAGATTGCATGTTTAAACTAACTAGAGGTGTGTTGTTTTTTTAAACCATAATAATAATATTCTCCTGATTTAATTTCTCGAGCAAAAGCAGCACAAGACTGAAAGGGTTTCCACTTCTGTATTGAGTGCGACACTTCTCAATCAGATTTACACTTGTGTCTGCTGAAGCCCCGCTATCAGTTCAGCACCTGCCAATCATAAGTAATCAGTCAGGCTCTTTACAAGTACCAAGGAAGAGGGAAAACACTTCAAAGCATCATTTCCTTCAGCAGCTACTGCCACAAAGTCAAACAAAACTGTAGATTGCTGATAAAGGGGTGCGTTTGTCATCTGTAAATCCTCTCACCACTGGATACTGGGCTGTGCAGCAAACTAGTAATTAAAGATGCCAGAATTTGACATCTTAGATGCTCATTTTCAAAGTACAGTCAAACCTCGGTTTGCGAGTGTTTTGCAAGACAAGTAAAACAGTTCAGCAAATTTTAACTTGTAAAACGAGCGCGTATGCACGATTTACGTATAAGCACGCACAATGTTGATGAGCGCTCTGTGCCACGCCTTTTCAATGTTGTGCGAGTTTATACGTAGCACGTGCGTACATGATTGTTTAGTGGGACGGCACTCGTCTCAAACATAGCAGCCTGCACTTCAAACGCCCGGACCGGCAGGCTTACTTCGGGAGTTTAGAGCCCAGCAGCAGGACCTGAGCCTGTACTCGTCAGCTGGTAGCCAGGAGGCGGTTTTGGACCCGCCTGGGCTGCGCTGAATTTGACTTACTGTCCAGGACTGGCTACATTGGCTCGGGGTTCTCCAAAGTGGTGTGGAAAGGGAGGCTGGCAGACGGCAGAGGCACATCCATCGGGAGGGTAGTGACATGCGGCGCTGCCTGCAGCTGTATGGGGACCCTGAGGGCTGCTAGTGCCTGGCCCCTACAAACTGCTGAAGGAAGTCACCCTGCTGAAGGGGCTACTGCACCTGGGCATCATCCAGGCAGGTACCCACCCCTGGGCTACCCCTTGCCACCTCCTTCCAGTTCCTTTTAGCAAACCTTTTGGGTTGTGGAACGAATCGTCTAAGGTTTCCATTATTTCCTATGGAGTAATTTGCTTTGATATACGAGTGCTTTGGATTACAAGCATGCTTCTGGAACGAATTATGCTCATAAATCACTGTACTTAGACACAATGTACCACAGTACCCTCTAAGTCAAGTCAAGTACCCCCTAAGTCGAACAAATGTCAAACAAGTACCCCGACCTCCAATCAGCAGAGATTTTGAAATGCACATTTTGTTATTCAACAGTTAACTAACTTGGCAAAAAACATAACAAACGGGTTAATAGAAGTGGCCTACAGACCAAGCCACAGTTTGCATGATATTTCACTCCCATATAAACTTTCTGGCCCCATGAAAGGTGGTATGGTGGGTTCTTACAAACTGAGTAGAAATGAACAATGAGATTTACAGATGCAGCCTATTTATAAAGGGATATAAAGCGGCCTTAGTGTGCTCTCACATGGGTTTTTCACACACGCTAAGATCACTTCCTGCACCCGTTTTGTAGGTGGCAAGGGCTCACACAGTATTACTGCAATAACCAGTTAATGCGCATTAATGTAAATGCGATACCTGTCTACTGCAAGAACACCCACTCTCTGCTCTCTGGCATGGCCCCTCAAAACAAATGTTATCTTGTGCACATATGCCAGTTGCTGTGTAACACCATTTTAAGTGGCGTTAGGCATGTCTTAGTAAAAGGGCTCCAAAGACAGGAGAAAAGAACATTCTCCACAAATATGGAGAATTTTGTCTACAGAGATCAAGCAGATTCCTTGTTTCATTTTCCCAGAGAATAAAAAAAGATGAAGCTTGATTGGTCATTATGGGCGGCTTCTCCACTTTTGTGAAGAACTTTTTTTTGTTTTCACTAATCTGAACTATGTAGAAACCTAGGCAATGACTTTTTGTTGTGCTGGAGTGAAATTATGGAATTCAATGGTAGGGCAGCTAAGGAAATGTGCTGATAGAGGAGGAACTTTCAGAAAACTCCTCTGACAAATCCACATTCATTTTTTCCTATTTATACACTGCACATAGATTTGCCCACCACAAAGTGAAATTAAGACGGTCCCAATTTTTCCAGTTATGCGTGATCAACTGCATAGCATGTTATGCTGCACTTTTTGTAAGATCTGAAAATTAATAAAGATTTATAAAGAAAAAAAAAAACAAACCTCCTCAAAAAAACAATTGTTCGTTAATGCTTTTTTTCATAGAGTCTGACTTGTCTTGATTGAGGATTAACTGTGAACTTGCCCCCTCTTTTACTAAGGTGTGCTAATCAAATTAGCGCATGCTAAACGCTAACACGTCCATAGACTAACGTGCACGCGTTAGTATTTAGCATGCTAAATTAATTAGCGCACGTTAATCAGTTAGCACACCTTAGTAAAAGAGGGCCTTAATTTTTGATGATTTGTCCCTCTTTTGTACTGTTTTAAGTATTGTGTATGTGGATATATTGTAAACTGCCTAGGAACTAGACGGTATAGAAATTTAAAAAAAAGAAAAATAAATAAATAAATAAATTGGCCCCAGTGAACCAAGGCGCCTTTCTGTGCACATACCAAATGAAAACTAAGGGCTCCTTTTACTAAGCTTAGATAGCGGTTTTAGCGCACGCTAGACGCTAACGCCTCCATTGAGCTGGCGTTAGTTTTTCCATGTAGTGTGGGG
This sequence comes from Geotrypetes seraphini, assembly GCF_902459505.1. Taxonomy (NCBI): domain Eukaryota; kingdom Metazoa; phylum Chordata; class Amphibia; order Gymnophiona; family Dermophiidae; genus Geotrypetes; species Geotrypetes seraphini. Next base: position 19,442,433 of record NC_047084.1, on the reverse strand, counting down.
GTTAGCGTGCGCTAATCTGCAGCGCGCGCTAAAAACCGCAGCTTAGTAAAAAGAGCCCTAAATAAACAGCACATAATAATGACATAGAAACCAATTGTCTTTAGAATGTGTAGAGATAAAAACCAAAAAAAATCCAAGTGCTACCTTTTTTTATTGGACTAACTAGAGCATGGTTAGATTATCCTTCTTCAGATGAAAGAAGGATTACCTTCGAAAGCTAATCTAACCATGTTCTAGTTAGTCCAATAAAAAAAGGTAGCACTTGGATTTTTTTGTTTGTTTTATCTCTTTTTATTTCTCCATATTATCTTTAAGAGTGGACTAACACGGCTGCCACACCATTTCTCTTTAGGATATAACACAGTGGTCTCAAACTCGCGGCCCGCCAGGTTCTATTTTGAGGCCCTCGGTATGTCTATCATAATCACAAAAGTAAAATAAAACAGTTTCTTGATCATATGTCTCTTTAGCTATAAATGACAATATTATGATTAAGACTTAGCCAAAAGGAAAGATTTATAAATTAGAAAGTTTTAGCTCAGGCAAAATTGTCATTTCTTTAATAAGACATTAACTATATTTTCTGAGGCCCTCCAAGTACCTCCAAATCCAAAATGTGGCCCTGCAAAGGGTTTGAGTTTGAGACCACTGATATAACAGGAAAGCAGTCTCAGCCATTTTAAACTCAAAAGTGGGGCCGGTTACCTCTTTTAGCATTCTGCGTTTAGAAACTTTGGAAATTTTCACAGTTAGCATGATACGCTATACTTCATGCTAAAACCAACTCTGGTAGATGTACATTCCAAAATCTGACATATTCTGATCACGCAGGAGGCCAGAGGAAGGTGCTGTTTTCTATTGGTTGTGGGTCAGCACAGAGCAGAGCACAGGCAGTGGCAAGTCAAGAAGAAAGGCCGCAGCCGTGATAAAATTGGATCCCCTGACCCCCCCCCCCCTTCCCCCAGGGCTCAGAGAAGGCAAGAGAAGGGTGCAGCTTTCTGGCAGTGAAGGCAGCAGAATCAGAGCACTACACAAAAGCGAGAGAGGCATCCTGCATATTGCACCAGTAGAGCTCCGCTGCAAGCGTCCCATGTAGCTTCTGCTCCTGTTTCAAATTCAAGAGCCAACGCTGAAGAATCATGCAAAGGTGAGAGGGAGCAGGAAGGCTCAGTTTCTTCTTGCCTCCTACCCCCTGCGGATGGCTCACTACAGACAGGAACTCTGCATGCACCCTGTGTAGCTGAACTGCCACCATTGAAGGACATGCAAAAAGGGAGGAAGTAAGAAGGATCGCTTTTCATGCATGTATTTTACACAAGGTTCAATGGAAACAAATCCTTTTCTGAAATACTAATGGAATGTCCCAGTGAGGGCATCTCAATTCCTATTTCCTCAATCTATCTAGTATGGAGCTCATTGGATAGAAATCAGTTATAGCTCCAGGAGCTAATATGACAGCACATTTATTTATTTAATTTGATCTCTATCCCGTTCTCCCTAAAGAGCTCAGAACGGGTTACAATTAACTATTTTGTATTCATTGATTCTACACACAGGCTACATACATGACATTTTTTTGCTCTAAACTAATGTGACCCATGCCACTGGTTGAAACTCTGTATTCAATTTTACTAACCTGAAGTCACTATTTCTACAGGAGAATAATAGCTTTCAGTCACACTAAGAATACAATAGTCTTAAGGCCTTGGGTCAATTTTTCAATTAAGACACAACATCAGCTGTGAAAATGCAATCAAGTTCTTCAGCCTAGAAAAACAAAACTCTGATTGCTGTTTGGTTTATACATTTCAGGGAGATTCCAGGTAAAATTTTAAATTTATCAGAAAGGTACACCTGTAGCCTTCCCCTCCCCTCAGATCCAAATATGTCCATGTGTAGAATAAATAACAAATTGTTTAGGCTGACTACCAAATACATGAAATGAGAGCCAAAGCAGAATAGTTAATAAAGAAAATAAATATGAAGCACTCGGGTACAAAAATGTCCGGATCTTTTCCAGATAAGCCCCGCCAAAAAGTTAACCCCCGCCAATCAAAAAAGATTATAAAAAAGAGGCGCGATCTGTATAAAGTAAAGTGGGGGGGGGGGGGTTTCCCTCCCCACACCCCTCCCGTCGGAGCCCTTAAAAAAATGGTCGACAGTTTATCCTATTTTTTATAATGTTAAGTTTCATATCCACTTTTTTATAATCTTTTTTGGGTGCTCCGACGGGGGGCTGTGTGGGGGGGAACCCCCCCCCCACTTTACTTTATACACATCGCGCCGCGTTGTGGGGGTGTTGTGCTGAGAACTTCACTGGTTAAGGTTGCGTGCGCTGGCAAAAGGTGGCGGGGCTTAACTTTCGGCTTATCTGGAAAAGATCCAAATGTCCTGACTCAGCACAACGTCCATCCCGATGTTAAAGCTGCGATGAGGAATATCAGACGAGGTCCTAACTAACTTCAAGAGAATTCCTTCTGCTGTGCTGACCAGGTGCATGTCAAAGTTATTCTAAGGATATCAAAGAACAGCATTGCTGAAGCAAACAAGACATCGGAGCAAATTATCAAAACATATATCATTACATTCCACAAGCTGACAAAAACAGAAGCTAGAGAAAATTTGAATTATAAATATATTCTCCAGCTCTTCTGGCACTAGGCTAGAAAGGATAACTTTGTTATGCTCCAAAAATGAGCATCTGTGGGCAAGGACCACAAAGCCGAAAGGATATAATCACTATGTGCCAGAAAAAAATTTCCTTTTTATTCATAATACATGAGAACGCCACAAATCATGACAACACAGTATTCAGAGACTCATAAAAAACATGATGACCACAGTATTCAGAGCATCATAAAAAGACAACACTGTCAGCCCAGTACATACTTCATTTACGGTTGTATGTTGGAGGAACTTAATTATTTCAGGACAAACAGCTTATTGTAGGGCAAGATTCTAGATCATCCTTTGCCATTAAAAAAAAAAATTGCCCCCGTCTGAACTCATGTTTTCATATTCAACAGCCAGCAAAAGGCTGGCTCCAGATCTACGTTCCACTGACAGGATGGAAAGAGGGGGAACAGTGTGTGTGTGCGCGTGCTATAGCAGCCAATCCCATACCAAAGATGTTGTGTAGTCCCTGTACTGACAGAAGACCTGCAGTTCCTGCCACAGGGCAGAAAAGGAGGAAGGACAGGCTCTGCCAGTTATAGCATGATTCTCCCTCCCACCAAGTGATATCTGACATTTCAGCAAAACATTTAATCCACTTTTATTGCACAGGAGGAAGCTTAGACCATAGACTACTAGTGACGCTGGCAAGCGATCCAGGAAATACTTGTGTCAGGCTCATAAGGACAGGTAACCCAATTTTCTCACCCACAGGACTGCTGCTATGCTTTCTTTCTTTTTTTTAATTTGCAGAAATCAAACGATGAAAATGCTTGTGTCTTGTTCCAAAGCCCATTTTACACAAGATCCCCCCTCCTAATATTTAGCGCACACTAAATCAGCTAGTGCACTTTAGTAAAAGACCCCCTATATTTCTTCTGCTTTGAAAGAACTACACTGGGTTTTGGTCATTTGGTGGAGCCAGTTTAAAGTATTGAATTTGAGCTTCAAGGCATTGGGTAACTTTATCGATCGCCACTGCTCTTCGGACACATCAGTGTGCAGTGATGGCCAAGAGAAGCAATAGAATGTTAGGAATTATTAGGAAAGAAATAGAAAATAAGATAAAGTTTGAACATAAAAGTTGTCATTCTGGGACAGGTCCAACGGGCCCAGTATCCTGTTTCCAATAGTGGTCAACCCGGCACAAGTAACTGGCAGAAGCCCAAAGACTAAAACAGATATTATGTGGTTTATCCTAGGAATAAGCAGTGGATTTTCTGAAGTCCATGCTGGTAGTGGCTTGCGGACTTTTCTTTTGGGAAGTTGTCCGAACCTTTCTTGAACTCTGCTATGCTTGCTGCTTTTGCCGCATTCTCTGGCCGCGAGTTCCAGAGTTTGATTACGAGTTAACTGAGAAGAATATTTTCTCCGGTTTGTTTTAAATCGACTGCTTAGTAGGTTCATTGTATGCCTCCTAGTCCTAGTATTTTTGGAAGGCGTAAACAGGCGACTCACATCTGCCCATTCCACTCCACTCAGTATTTTGTAGACCTCTGTCGTGTTTCCCCTGGGCCATCTCTTTTCCGGGCTGGGGAGCCCTACCCACTTTAGCCTTTCCTCATAGGAAAGTTGTCCCATCCACTTTATCATTTTTATCGCCCTTCTTGGTACCTTTTCTAGTTCCACTACGTCTCTCTTGACCAGAATTGTATACAGTATTAGAGGTGCGGCCATATCACTTAGTGATACAAAGGCATTATAACATTCTCATCTTTGTTTCCCATTCCTTTTCTGGTGATTCCTAACATTCTGTTTGCTTTCTAGGCCACCGCTGCACACTGAGCAGGGGGTTTCAACATGACACCTATATCCTATTCCTGGGCGATGACTCCTAATGTGGAACCCTGCATCATGTAGCTATAGTTCGGGTTCCTCTTTCCCGCATGAATCACTTTGCACTTGCTCACATCAAACGCCATCTGTCATTTTGATGCCCAGTCTCACAAGGTCATCTTGCAATTTTACACAATCCACTTGCAATTTTATGTCATCTGCAAATGTAATTACAATCAAACCTCGGTTTATGAGTGCCATGGTTTGCGAGTGTATTGCAAGACAAGCAAAACATTTGCAAAATCCGCACCTCGGAAGCCGAGCGTACCTCGATTTGGGAGCCCCCACCCTGCAATCTGGCACCCCCCCCCCGCGATCCGGCATCCCCCACCCACCCACCCAAACACAATCGCTTACCCCGCTCTGGCACCGGCACCAGTACCAACGCACAGGACATGCCGGTGTCCGAAGATCCTCCCTATTGCTTGTGCTGGGCCTTGAGCATCTGCGCATGCTCAAGGCCTTCTAGTTCTTGTTCTCTCCGAGATTCTCCTGTGGGGGAGGCTTAGGCACATGGGCCCAACCCAGCCCATGTGCCTAAGGCCATGCCCACAGGAGAGGCCTAAGGCAATTCCAGTTGGCCAAGGCGCCTAAGGCCCTACCTGTGGGCGGGGCTTGAGCCGCCTGAGCCAATCAGGCCCTAAGGCCCGCCATTCTGCGGATGGCGGGCCTGCTGGACAGACAGGCTTGGGATTTGTCCGTCCGACCAACTTTTTTAAGGTAAAGGGGGGTGTTGCGGGTGGGGGTGGGGTGTCATGGGGACAGCGGGGGGTCTTGCGGGTCAGCAAGTGGGGGGCTTCTGGGGTGCAGTCGTGGGAGGGGGCTGTGTCGGGGCAAGAGAGCCTGGGATCCCTACTGCCCGAACTGATCCAGGGGGGTCGCTGGGGGCAGGAGGGGTTGGGCTCCCTCCTGCCCCAGCCGATCGCGGGGCTTCATTGGGGCAGGAAGGGTTGGGCTCCCTCCTGCCCCGATCCTGTAGGAGGGGTCTTGGGTTGCCGAGGCAGGAGGGCCTGGGCCCTCCTGCCGCGATCGTGTCGGGGGTCTTGGATTGCTGAGGCAGGAGGGATTGGGCTCCCTCCTGTTCGATCCGATCGGGGGACGATGGATCGCAGGAGGAGAGATTAGCTATCTCTCCTGCCGCGGCACTTCGGGGAATTGTTATCGTGGCAGAGGAGATGATCTAAGTCAAAACATATAAGTGCCGACTAGGCAACCTGTCAAAATCTTTGGTTAGACCTGCTGTATGCCTTTGTCTAGGTCGTCCCACTTCCCTCCCTTTCCCCTCCTCTAAAAACGCCTCTTTTCGCTCTATGCGTTTAGAGGCAGGGGAAAAGCCTAAGCTGGTTTTAGTTACGTCTAAAACCAGCTTTGGTTTTAGGTATTTGGACGATCAGGCTTTTTGATCATCCAAGTACCCATTTAGGCCATTTTGTAGACTTTTTTTTAAATTATTATTATGAGCCCCATAACTCCAGATACTTGTTTAAAAGTATATACATTTATCATTTGATACTGGATGCTAATGACACGTCAGACTGTTGCTGTGTAAAGCAAATCATAGCACCAAAAGAGCTTAGCTTCTAGAGGTATAAATTTAGCAACCAAGAAACAAAATAGGGACTTGTATACTGCCTTTTTGTAGTTTCACAATCCCACTCAAAGTGGTTTACATACAAGTACTCAAGCATTTTCTTTATCTGTCCTGGTGGGCTCACAATCTGTCTAAAGTACCTGGGGTAGTGGAGGATTAAGTAACTTGCCTAGGGTCACAGGGACCAGCATGGGGTTTGACCTCACAACCTCAGGGTGCTAAGGCTGTAGCTTTAACCACTATGCCACACTCTAGAGAAATGAACCCACTTTTGGCTCACCAGACCCATGCAATTATATCTTTTAACTATGGCAATGCTACAGAGAGGAAAGCCAAATACCTATCATGCCACAATTAAAATTACAGTGGTGCGATTTTAGAGATGTATGCAATGCAGAGGAAGAGGGTTTACGTAAATATCAAGAAGATAGGTTACACATAAAGATACTTTTGAGATGAGGTTGCATGACATTCTGGGGAATAAAATGATTATTTGAGACGATGTCCTGCTTACATGCTAGATGCAAATTCAGGGACATTCCCTTTTTGGAGTCATAATGGCATTTCCTCCACAGGAAATAAGGATACCAACAGAGGGTTTCTTTGTCCTTTCTTTGGCTATGAAGCTGACAAACACAGCAAGAAAAGGACCAACATCGAGGAAGTTTTCACGTTCCTTGAAACTCACCTGCTTTGCTCTTATGACAAATCAGTTGTGTCCTTAGGCCAGTGTCTCTCAAAAGTTTTTTTTTAGCTCCAGCACACTAAACTGTGCAAATGTTTTTGGCGACACACTAAACAGAGCTAATGTTTCCATCTTATCTTTCATTCTTTATTATTTCTATTCTTTCCAATCCCAAAAAAAGTTGGAAAAAAATTATACATAATGTCAAAAATGTCTAGCTATGCATCTAAGGGAAAACAACTCTGAAAATTTTACAGGACTAAATTTAATAGGGGAAGGGGAAACCTAGAGAAGATGTATGAAAGGCAGTTGTCTAAACCAGTGGTTCCCAACCCTGTCCTGGAGGACTACCGGCCAGTCAGGTCTTGAGGATAGCTCTAATGCAGTGGTTCCCAACCCTGTCCTGGAGGAACACCAGGCCAATTGGGTTTTCAGGCTAGCCCTAATGAATATGCATGAAGCAAATTTGCATGCCTATCACTTCCATCATATGCAAATCTCTCTCATGCATATTCATTAGGGCTAGCCTGAAAACCCGATTGGCCTGGTGTTCCTCCAGGACAGGGTTGGGAATCACTGCTCTAATGAATATGCATGAGAGAGATTTCCATATAATGGAGGTGAAAGGCATGCAAATCTGCCCCATGTAAAGTCATTAGGGTTATCCTGAAAACCTGACTGGCTGGTGGTCCTCCAGGACAGGGTTTGGAACCACTGGTCTAAACAGGACACTATCATTTATGTATCTATTGCCTGTATACATGTTTAGAATACTAACACATTTAGGGGCCTACATTTAGGCCAGCTCTAGGGTTTGTTTATGTTTTAGCGCCTAAATGTTAGGCACACCAACACCAGGTTATGCTAGTATTCTAGACTCCTAAGTCAGTGATTCCCAACCCTGTCCTGGAGGAACACCAGACCAATCGGGTTTTCAGGCTAGCCCTAATGAATATGCATGAGAGAGATTTGCATATGATGGAAGTGATAGGCATGCAAATTTGCTTCATGCATATTCATTAGGGCTAGCCTGAAAACCCAATTGGCCTGGTGTTCCTCCAGGACAGGGTTGGGAACCACTGTCCTAAGTTACACTATAGAATAGGTTTCCTAGCACAAGGCCTTAGGACATGAAAATGGGCACTTAAGGTCTTTTTGCTTTGTGTTTTAGATGTGAATTTCATTTTCTTTGTTATAAATTTTACTATGAAACCTAATGACTGAATCATAGCTTTCTTAATGGTTTTGTACAGTGACACCTAGGGCTCCTTTTACTAAGGTGTGCTAGCATTTTTAGCGCACGCAGGATTTTAGCACGCTTCTAGAACTAATGCCAGCTCAATGCTGGCATTAAGGTCTAGCGTGCGTGACAATTTAGCAGATGCTATTCCGTGCGTTAAGGCCCTAACGCACCTTTGTATAAGGAGCCCCTAGTGACTGAAGCACATCGTTTGCTTCTGGCTATGTGTTCTACTTATTAGTGGTGAAGAAATATGGAAACACCTATTGCCTTTAGTCAATAGCCCCTCTGGTTAAACTGTCAAAATCCATCCTTTAAAATCTGCCAACAGTAACATGTAATGGTTAGATATATCATACCTGGTTTCACTTTATTATTCTTTCTAAGCCAAATGAAACCCCACACACTGCTCCATTTTAACTGCTGCTTCCTTATATTAGAGAATGACACGGTGACAAAATTCATCACCGTTCCCGTCCCCGTGGATAACCGCGGGAAACCATCTTCATGTCATTCTTTAAGGAGAGAGGGAAGAATCAGAGTATGAATGGCCACATCCACTGACCCGCAAGCTTTACTTTGAAGAATGCTGGTGTAGTAGGACTGAGGTTGAAATAGACGCTAGAAAATGATATGGAATTATTTCCCGTGGTTATCCGCGGGGACGGGAACAGTGATGAATTTTGTCACCGTGTCATTCTCTACCTTATACCCTCCACGTCAGAGACACACACACACAAAGAAAACCCAAATACACATACACACAGGCAGCATTGATACAAACGTGTGCACACACTGAAGGGTTAGAAAGAATACCATGAGCCATGCTCTGCATGCTTTCCCCACTTGTTCCTTTTTCTTTCTGGCATCAATCATTTTTGGCCAGGTCACTTTTGTCATCTCTACATCTCTTCCCTCCGTTGCTTCTTTCCCTCTTTCCCCATGTCCTTCACCTGTGACTCTTTTCCTCCAACTTCCTACAATCTTCACCCTCAGTTAACCTAACTGCCTCTCCCTAGTCCTCCATCTTCTTCATCACCCTCTTCTCTCACCATCCACGGATTCCTGGCAATTTATAATTATGTACACTTTGCACCTGATTCTATAAATGATGCCTAAATTGATAGGCACCTAGGAAAATGAATTCCATATGCTCCTCCTATCCCCCCTCTTCTCTTAAGTCTTTCCTTTAGTCCTCCCCTGACTTTCCCTTCTCTCTCCTTTCACTGTAAGTCGCCTAGAGCCTGCACAGGTTTGTGCGACACACAAATGGAAGATTAGATTAGATTAGAAAATGGCATCTACCACAAGTTAGACATCATTTATAAAATCGTACCTAGAAGTACCTAAATCGAGTTAGGTGTCAGTAGGAATCAAAAACTTAGGCACCAGTATATTAGGCCAGGGTTTTCTTGGCCTAAATTGCCAGCACCTAATTTCATCCACGCCCACACTCTGCTCCTAACCCCACCTACTTTTCAGGTAGGTACCGCTAGGCACCTTGGTGCAGATGCCTACATCCAAGTTGTAGGCACCTATGGGCAAATTACTACTTTTATTGTTTTTGCTATTGTGGCTCAAAAGAATAGTAGAAAATCTCATGCTCTATTTACGTTCCCGTCAGCCAAGGGCTGTAAAACTAAGAAACATCATGGGCATGGTCTTTCTTACCAAGCAGATTACTATGACAAAGATTTTCATTTATTATTAATTAGAGCCATGTCTTATGAACATTTTAGAAAACTGTTGAAAACTTTCCCTTTCTCTAAATTTCCGACCAATTAGACCTTCTATATACTATAGTATTCCTTGTATCTTTGCATAGCATAATCTTTTGTTAACCACATTGAACTTATGGCTATACAGTCTAGAAATCTGCTATTATGTTGTTATATTATGTTAAGCAGCTTTTAATGGTGCTTTCAATTATCAGTTCAAATTAGCCTATTAAAAAAAAAATAAGTTAGGCATGTAAATCGGTAAGCATGCCGATCTAGGCACCTACTGGTAAAGGCCACACATAGAATCAGCATCTTTATGTCACTTCTTTAAGAGGAACAGAGCTCCACAGACACAACTATTTCAAAAATGCCATTCAATACCAGTTTTACTTGGTTAAAGAGGAATATAACTCTTTTATAGCCTCCTTTGCCCATTTATCTCTCTCGCTTTCTCCCTTGAAAACAAATACATATTTCAGTCAAGATAATAAGAATCGACATACTAATAAGGGAAAAACCTCAGTTTTAGCATCCTAATTTGAATGAATGAACGAATAAATGAATGAAAATATAAATAAGTTCACCAGTTATTTGGTGGAGGATGGGCTGGGGAGGGCTTCAATGGCTGGGAGGGTGTAGATGGGCTGGAGTAAGTCTTAAAAGAGATTTTGGCAGTTGGAACCCAAGTACAGGTCACGATAAAGATTTGGATTCTTGCCCAGAAATAGCTAAGAAGAAAAAATTAAAAATTTAAATTGAATCAGGTTGGGCAGACTGGATGGACCATTTGGGTCTTTATCTGCCATCATCTACTATGTTATGTTACTATGTTATATTAGTTCCAGTAAAATAAATTACCATTTAATATTAAATACAAAGAACCTTGTATACATTTACATATCTGCCACTTCAGTGGGACAGTGTAGTTTGTTGTTTCCTAGAGATTCATATCATTCAGCACAGATTTACTGTATCTGATGAAGTCATGTATCTATTGTAACACGTTTTTCCTTGAAATTGTTGATTGTACATCACTTTGAAACTAAGGTAATTTCGTGGTATATAAAAAATAATAAATCCAATCCAATTCCAATCCAGTGTCTGCTCTGTTTTTCACCTTGTTAACTGTCCTCTCGTTTTTTTCCTGATGTTTCCCACCTTATCTTTCATTTCTCTTATCATTTTTATTCTTTCCAACCTAACTAACTCCAGATCTGTAATTAAGCATGGTTTAGTGGTAAGACTGTAGGGCTGGCACCATTACTACAACACAAGAGATCCCGTTTTAAGTGTCCTGTCCGGTGAGACTGGTAGATACAAGCTGTATATCACAGAGCCGATGATTTCACGTCCTGTTAGGGAGAGAGGAGACATTATGATCTTCGATGTCTAGGCGCCGCAGCTCGTGTCTGAAAGCTTCCATCTCAGAGGATGCCTCCCTGCCAGCTCTCTAGCATGCGGTGGTTTTTATATGTGCCCTCAGCAGTGCAGTGACTACAGCAAAAGTGGGAAAATTTGCCGGGGTGAATCATGCACAGCTCAGCCCACAACACCAAGTCATCATTTCAGTTTTAAAACCATCACTTAAAAATTCCTGCAAAACAGGATAGCAAGTGAGATATGACCTCTCTGCTTCAAGGACAACCACCGATTCTTCTTAAGGAATATTACAGAAATTGAACACCATTATCACTTATTACAGGCAGCCAAGAGTTTGGAAAACTTTTAGAAAATCAGCCCGCTTTTTTTTTTGGGGGGGGGGGGCTACAACAGTGGAAACCTAGCTTTTATTGTTACTAAACGTATAAGATTTCATTACACTAAATCAAAGCAGAAAGGAAGATGTAAATGTTAAGGTGCCAAAAAAGTATACAGTACTCCCCCGATATTCGGGGGGGGGGAGGTTCCGTTCCAGGAAAATCGCAAATATGGGACAACAAGGAGCTGGAAGATGCTTCCTGAGGCTCCCGGACACGGACTCGGAGCGCTTCAGCTTGATCCCGGACGGGCTGGATTCTGTCACTCCGGCCTGCCCTTCGGATCTGGAGCGCTCGCCGGTCATTGCTTATCCGCCGATGCCCAAGAGCAACCCCCTGCAGGCCACCCGCCTGCCCGTGTTCTACGTTCAGCTGCATGGGGAAAGCGCCCACTGGCTGGAGTCACATGAGCAGCCGCTGCAGATCCAGAATGACTACCTGCTGCAGCTGGGCTTCAGGGACCGCGGCCAGGTGCAGGAGGTCATGGAGGCCTGATTTAGGTGGTTTTTTGCCTGGGGAGGCAGGATAGGGCAGCTGGAGCATTGTCGAGTGAAGGAAATCAAACGCGGTATGCTCCGACCACCTCTTCCTGCACTAAAGTCAGGCTTCACCAATCAGGAGCTGCTTTGACACACAGCTCCTGATTGGTGAAGCCTGACTTTAGCACAGGAAGTCCTGGTCAGAGAATACTGAGAATGACCAGGACCGCAAACTGCAAACCGCGAATGACCAGGGGAACACTGTAGTTTGTTAAAGGGGAAAGCAGCACTATAGTTGTGGGACTACATAGCTACAGCACAAATGTTTCAAGATGCAAGCTTTCAGGACTCCTAAAGTCTCTTTATTTTTAAAGGACCAATTACAATGAACACAAACCATTCTGAACACATTGATGCTTGAATACCTCTGGAATAAAGTAGTGTGGTTGCCATGCTAGTCCACTTTGAAGATAATAAATAGAAATAAAACAAAGGGAAAGGAAAATAACGCTATATATATATATATATATATATATATATATATATTTATTTTTTTTTTATTATTATTTTTTTTTTTATTGGACTAACTTAATACATGTTTTGACACGTTTTCCAAGGCAGAGCCTTCTTCTTCAGGTGAGTTATGAGAAAAAGATGACAATATCAAAATACATAAAGAGAACCAAGCATTCCAGTGACAATCTCAGAGAGAGGAGTAATGCGGAGAAACAGGGAGAAGTGAATGAGTAATCAGAAGGTGACAAAGCAGCAGTGGCATAGTAAGAGGGGGGCAACGGACTGCCCCAAGCACCGTCTTCACGAAGGGTGCCAGCGCCTCTCCTCCTCTCCGTCCCCCTGCGTATCTCTTTAAATGTTTGCCGGCACAAGCTGCATCTTCCATCTTCTGCTCGCACCAGCCTCGGCTCCCTTCTGACATCACTTCCTGATTGCGGGACCAGGACATGACGTCAGAAGAGAGCCGAGGCCGGCGCGAGCAGCAGACGGAAGGTGCTGCTCGCGCTGGCGAACATTTAAAGAGGTATGGGAGCGGAGAAGGTGCTCAGGCAGCGAGGAAGAGTAGGGGAGCGCACGGCACGGTGATGCCACTTCAAAGCAGTCTCGATTTAAGGTTTGTAATGTGACAGGAAACCCAGATTCTTGTTGAATTGTGTTTGGTGAATGTCAATATATTTCATCGGTTTAATTACAAAGATTTTATGTTCCTGGATGGCTCAAAGTTACCTCTTAATATCCTGACCATAAGGTCACTGATGCACTTGTCCAGGTTTAAAAAAATGCTCACCCACAGGAATGACACCTTCATCTCTTTTGTAGGTTTTAGATTCAAACAGTTTTTGTTGATGCAAACAACATCAAATACAACAAATACAACATCAAGATGCTTAGTACAACAATGATGCATCAAATATAATAATATGATATACATAATAAAATAAACATATATAAATAAAACATATCAGCAAACTAATTCTCTCCTCCCTTCTACAATACTTGATGAGTAAAAGGAGAAAAGGCATCCCCAGGCCCCTTCCAGTAAACCCCAATTAATCTATATCAGTGGTTCCCAACCCAGTCCTGGAGGACCACCAGGCCAGTCGGGTTTTCAGGATAGCCCTCATGAATATGCATGGAGCAGGTTTGCATGCCTGGCACCTCCATTATATGCAGATCTCTCTCATGCATATTCATTAGGGTTATTTTGAAAACCCGACTGGCCTGGTGGTCCTCCAGGACAGGGTTGGGAACCACTGATCTATATATGACTATGTGTTTGAACCTTTCAATAACCTCTACCTCCCTTCCCCAAATCCCCCTTCTCCTCCCCACCCAATGGTACTCTCTACCCCACCTCATCAAGACACACCATTACTATCTCAATCCTACTAAATGAAAGCCCAATTAGGACACCCATCTTAAAACCGCACTATGGCCGTTTGGATGTAAAGCTTGCAAATATGAATCCCAGATTTGCATAAACAACATCTTTCACTTCCTAGCTCTTCCGGCATCTCTAGCTTCCCAGATGGCCAACTGATGTAATTGGTTCCGCCAATGCCAAAACTTCAGAGAGTCAGGGATCGTCCAATATTGAAGAATACAATTTTTGGACAATAGACTCATCTTCCTACACAGCCCCTTATGCCCCTTAGGCAAATGACCAAAAGCCTCTGGCAAATCCAAAAGTGCTGAATAATGGGACAAAACCAAAATGCATGTTCCAAAGTATGACCCCCCATCCCATATTTATGACACAATGGTGTAGGAAGACCTCCACTATAAAACAACTGTGTATGAGTGTAATAGGCACTTAATGTTACCCTATAATACGGTTCTCTTAACCATGCACACGGTGTCACCCCAGGTGTCACCCTTAAAGTACGGGCTACATCCCAATATATAATTGGGAAGTCAACATAGTCATTACTGTCCCCAAGTACATAAACTGCCCATGCGCCCAAGTCAACGGAAACACCTCTGATTTATCTAAATTTAAGCGGAAACCTACATGAGTCACCATATTCTTTAATCAATTCCAATAATGCCGTTAAGGAAGGTACAGGATCTGTAAGGTGTACTAAAATATCATCTGCAAAAGCCGATAGCTTAAAAGTATTATTTCCGATTTCAATCCCTCGTATAGACGGCATTGCATATATATCCCAAATAAGGGGGTCTAGAGTAAGCACAAATAATAACGGAAATAAGGGACAACCCTGTCTCATCCCCCTGTGAATAGAGAACTTATCAGTTTCAAAATCCTTTAACACCAATTTAGCCTGTGGAAGAGCATACAATGCACGGACCGCCAATACAAAAAACCCATCAAAACCATATGCTGTTAATGTATCATACAGAAAATCCCATCTTACTTTATCAAATGCCTTTTCAGCATCAAAGCTGACCAGCACAGAAGGTAAATTATACATCGCCAGCAATTTTCTTACATTTTTAGTTATTCTCCTTCCCTTCACAAATCCCACCTGAGCATCATGAATAAGGGAGGGCCATCCTATTTGCCATAATCTTCGCTAACAGTTTAACCTCCGTATTCAATAAAGAAACAGGACGATATGATCCCGCCTTTTTGGGGTCTTTATTCGGCTTAGGCAACACCAGAATTTGGGCCGTGTTCATATCTTCCGACAAAGCCTCTGCACCGACCATAATGTTAAACAACCTAGCGAGTGGCTGGATAATTTCTTCTCTTAAGAGTTTATAAAATTCAATGCGCAGGCCATCCTCACCTGGTGCCTTCAGGAGAGGACTATTCCCAATTGCCCAGTACACTTCCTCCGGTGTAATTGGCGCATTCAGACGCTCCCTGTCACTCTCTGAGATACAGGGCAACTTTATCCCATCCAAATAGGAACCTGCCAATATTCCTCTTTCTAACGGGAGGGCAGAGGGGGTATAAAGAGTCTTAAAATAGTGGAAAAAAATATCTCCGATCTCCGGGTCAGTTATAACCCGCTTCCCTTGCTCATTTATCAAGGCCCGAACCCTACTGGGGCCCATTCTAGATGAAACTAATCGGGCCAATAGTTTTCCCCCCTTATTCCCATGTCTATATAGTTGGTATTTATAGTAAGCAAGGGATTTGTGTGCCCGCTGATGCAGAAGGAAATTGAGTTATTTGATATTCCATCAACTCCCATCTATGCATTGAGTCGCCAGATTGCCCATATTTCTTCCTGGCCTTTACAATATCCCTCTCCAAACGCAAAATCTCCCTATCCCGAGCTTTTTTTAACATGACTACTATAACTTATTGTATCTCCCCTCAACACTGCCTTCACCGCTTCCCAGAATAAAATAGGATCCCCTTCTGCGTGAGGATTATGCCTTTTGTAATCTTTCCACGTGCCCAATAGTCGTTCCCTATATTTTTGGTCCCTATACAATGATAGCGGAAACACCCATCGCCACATCCCCTGAGGCCCACTACCTTCCTGCCACCTCACATGTACCTATGCATGATCAGAAATTGTATAAGAACCTATATCTGCCCGCATGGATATTGTCTCTCGGTTACCTAAATATCTGTTACCTAAATATAGTCTATACGGGATTGTGTACCATGTGCTCGAGACACATGGGTATAATCCCTCTCGGAACCATGTAGTACCCTCCAAGGCAGTGGCGTACCTAGGGTATGTGGCACCCGGGGCCCATCATTTTTTGACAACCCCCCCATGTAAAAAAATATTTTTTGTAATGACCATGAAACGGAATAAATGGTCAGAATAGAAACAGGCAGTGAAAATTTTCTTATATTCCAAACATAACATAAATTATGTCTGAATTGTCATGACATCAGAAGTACATATGGAGTAGTTGCAGGTGATGCTTGGGACAGTTCTGATTGTGTTAGTTCGGTTTTATGTGTTTTTTGAATAGAAGGGTTTTTATTTCTTTTTGAAGGTTTTGCAGTCTGTGGTCGATGTCAATTGGTTGTAGAGTTGGGGGTCGAGTGTTGCAGCTCGAATGGCTAGGAGGTTGTCGAACAGTTTTTTTCTTTTGACGTTTTTGGTTGGAGGGTGTGTGAATGGTGCGTGAGTTCTCCTATGTCTGTTTGAAGTGGATTGAATTATTTAGCTGAAGAAATTAGTTACCCCCTCATCCCACACACATTAATTCTCTTCCATTTTTGTTCCCATTATAAAAAACACTGATAAGTTCCCAGAAAAAAAATACATTAAAATAAGAAGTGAAAACAAAGGCCCCTACAGATGAGAACATAACATAAGAATAGCCTAACTGGGTCAGACCAATGGTCCATCATGCCCAGTAGCCCATTCTCATGGTAGCCAATCCAGGACACTAATACCTGGTCAAAACCCAAAGAGTAGCAACATTCCATGCTACCGATCCAGGGCAAGCAGACACTTCCCCCATGTCTTAATAACAGATTATGGACTTTTCCTCCAGGAATTTGTCCAAATCTTTCTTAAAACCAGCTACACTATCTGCTTTTACCATAACTTCTGGCCACTTCATTTTTAAGTTTAGATCTTTCCTTTCAAACAGAGACCTTGCTAGATGTCAAATACAGCACAAGGTAACTTCACATGGACTTAGCTGTGCAGGAAATGTGAATCTCCTCATACACCCACCATATAGTGCAAAAATGTGCAAAGGTCTGTTTTTTTCTTTCGATCACTACATAGCCTAATGCCACACAAGCAGCGCTGTTACAAACATATTCTGTAGGTCAATGCTAAGGATAACAAAGTTTCCTTCCTTGGACCAGAAGGAGATAAACCACTGGAAGAGATCCCAAAACAACACCCAAAGACCCACTCAGTGTGTGAACCAGTTGAGTGGAGTGGACTAACTGGGGGGTGGAAATGGGCCCGGAGTTTGCTCAGCAGAATTTCCCAGACCACCTCTTCCTCTCAACACATTGACATGCTGCCACCATCACCACTAGGAACACCTCACTGGGTAGGCCAGCTATGCTATAAACTTTATAAAACACATTATTATATTTTCTTATAAAGCACATATTTTAACTGAACTCTCTGACATCCTCAGCCTTTCCATTCACAAAAATAGAAGGAAGAAAAGTTCCCATTTCCTGCTGTCTCATGTCCCTGGCCTATACAATATTTTTTTTCTGCAGACCCTTCAAAAGTCTGACCAAATCCTCGTTTCACTTGCATTATAAAGTACTGAGGATGCCATCTCTCCCCAATCCCAGGTCCTAAAGTCTAAGACAGTAGCGCAAACTAATGCTGCCAGATACAGGAAAAAATTTTTTGATTCGATTCAGCCCTATTGAATTGGTTTTTCAATTCGATTTTCCTGCCCAGTTGGGTGATTTTTTTCAAAACTCCTGGTGGGTTTTATAGCTTATTCACCCCTTTTGGCTTCTCCTAACCACACTGGTGCTGTGGTGTAAATAAAATAAAGAAACAAAAAGGACTTTTCCTCTCTCTGTTAAATCCTAGCTCACGTTTGCAGTCCAACACCAGCTCTGGCAGGATACACATTTCAAATCTGACATATTATAATCACAAAACAGAAAATAAAATTAATTTTTCTACCTTTTGTTGTCTGGTTATATTTCAAATCTTGTTGGTCCAAAGCTCTGGTTTTCTTCTGATAACTTGCTTGCTAGGGTCTCCTTCTTTCTGCATGTTAACCATCCATCTGCCAACTCTGTCCTCCCTTTCCATTTCCCTTCCCTTCCCAGGAAGTCTGGTATCTTTCCTTTTTTTCATCTCCCTCCACAGATCCACCTTTTCTTAAATACCCTTTCATCCGGCATCTCTCCCTCCTTAACCACCACCCCAGAGTCCACCATCTCTCCCTTTCTTTTCCTAATTACCCTCCTATCCAATATCTCTATCCCTCCTCCACACCATCCCTTGTGTCCAATTTCTCTCCCTTTCTGTTCCTTCCCTCCCTAAATCCCATGGTCCATCATCTCTCTCCCTCTCCTCTATTTTCAGACCCATTATTTCTTCCCCCCCCCAAAGTTTGGCATATGCACGTCTCTTTGAACACCCCCTTCCCTCCATGTACTTCTAAATCATGGTCCCCCCCAAAGGCCTGTCACCCCTTAAAGGTCTGCCTGTCCCCCATTGAAGGCCTGAACCCCCCTTGAAGGCCTGTCCCATCCCCTTGTAGGCCTGTCCCCCCCTTGAAGGCCTGCCTGCCTGTCCCCCCTTGAAGGTCTGCACCCCCCGAAGGCCTGCACCCCCCCGAAGGCCTGTCCCCCACTTGAAGGCCTGTCCCACCCCCTTGTAGCTTCTCCCCCCCCCCCTTGAAGGCCTGCCTGCCTGCCTTTCCCCCCTTGAAGGCCTGTCCCCTCTTGAAGGCCTGCACCCCCTTGAAGGCCTGCACCCTCCCCCGAAGGCCTGCACTCCCTTGAAGGTCTGCACCCCCCCGAAGGCCTGTCCCCCCCTTGAAGGCCTGTCCCACCCCCTTGTAGGCCTGTCCCCCCCCTTGTAGGCCTGTCCCCCCTTGAAGGCCTGCCTGCCTGCCTTTCCCCCCCTTGAAGGCCTGTCTCCCCCTTGAAGGCCTGCACACCCCCTTGAAGGCCTGCACCCCCCCCTTGAAGGCCTGCACTCCCTTGAAGGTCTGCACCCCCCCCTTGTAGGCCTGTCCCCCCTTGAAGGCCTGCCTGCCTGCCTTTCCCCCCCTTGAAGGCCTGTCTCCCCCTTGAAGGCCTGCACCCCCCCTTGAAGGCCTGCATCCCCCCTTGAAGGCCTGCACTCCCTTGAAGGTCTGCACCCCCCCTTGAAGGCCTGTCCCCCCCTTGAAGGCCTGTCCCACCCCCTTGTAGGCCTGTCCTCCCTTGTAGGCCTGTCCCCCCCTTGAAGGCCTGCCTGCCTGCCTTTCCCTCCTTGAAGGCCTGTCCCCCCCCCTTGAAGGCCTGCACCCCCTTGAAGGTCTGCACCCCCCCAAAGGCCTACACCCCCCCCAAAGGCCTGCACCCCCCCTGAAGGCCTGCCTGCACCCTTGAAGGTCTGCACCCCCCCGAAGGCCTGTCCCCCCTTGAAAGCCTGCCTGCCTGCCCGCCTGCCCCACCCTGAAGGCCTGATGCCCCGACCCACCCCGAAGGACCGCTCGCCCCCCTGGCCTCCCCGCACCACCTATGAAGCAGCCGCAGCAGGATCGCGAAGTCAGCGTCAGCGATCCCTGCGCTGCTTCCTGCGCCACGGTCCCGCCCCTCCTCTGACGTCAGAGGAGGGGCGGGATCGCGGCGCAGGAAGCAGCGCCTAAGCAGCGCAGGGATCGCTGACGCTGACTTCGCGATCCTGCTGCGGGCTGCTTCACAGGTGGTGCAGGAAGGTCAGTGGGGCGAGCGGTCCTTCGGGGGTGGGGGGGGGACTGAACGGCAAGGCCGGGAGCACCCCCTTAGGGCTGGCACCCGGGGCGCACCGCCCCCCCGCCCCCCCCTTGGTACGCCACTGCTCCAAGGGTCTATTAATTCCAGATTTTTGGAGCTCCCTCTCCCCCTGGCCCCCTGGCCCCGTACAATCCAAACTAGAATCATGAACAGCATTAGAGTCTTCCCCAATATAATGTGCTATTGATGCGAGTTGATTCTTTAGTATCTATCCTCCCTCCACAACATAGCACCATTCTTCGCACTTTCTGCTTTGAATAATGCATACAACATGCTACCCCTCAAAAGCCTGTATGCATGTATAAGTAACATTCATAACTCACGACTTTGAAAATTCTGATTCTGCATATGCCTATATACCAGAGCCACATTAAATTACATGCTAAGGGAAGATGATGGGAAAAGTAATAAAACCTCCAAATAACAATTTTGAAGTTAAGCTCCAAACATTATCTCTTGTTGAGCTACTAATATGCAGTGTCATGACATCCCCATACACAATTTTTAAAAAACCATCACTGTAAAAGAAGCCTCATAAAAATGTGTACCTAGAGATATGCAGGGCACTGACTGACTACACCCCAGCTGGAAGTTACAAAACCTGCTCCGTCAGCTATACAAGTCGCTGCTATCAGGGGGGAAAAAAATCCCTACCATTCCTAATAAAAAAAGAACTGCAGTTGCAAAAGTAGCCGACCACGATTTCACTAGAAACATAATGCACTTCATCCTGAAACCAAGGTGGACTCTGCAGAAGATGTGGTTGTTTGTACTCAAGACAGTAAAACCATGATCAAGTATTGCACTGAATTTTGAACTAGCAGTCTGTCTTGAGGTGTATTTTCTTTCTTTGTTCCTTTTGGCATCCTTTCCAGATCCAGGTTCTGTCCCTCCCTCAGATAGTGTGCCAATGGGTGCTCTGCTCCCACAAACCATGGAGGCAGCCTTTCAAGAACTCACTGAAAGGTTTTGCCAGGTCAGCCAAATCAGGCTACCATTGTGCCTTCTTTACGGCTGACCTCTGGTATTTTTCCAAAACTTGTAAGAAAAACCACATGATAATAAAACTAGAGGGCATAATTTGAGGTTGCAAAGAGGAAGACTCAGGAGCAATGTTAGGAAATACTTTTTCATGGAGAGGGTGGTAGTAGATGCCTGGAATGCCCTCCCGAGGGAAGCGGTGGAGAGGAAAACGGTGATGGAATTCAAGAAAGCGTGGGATAATCACAGAGACTCTCTAATTAGAAAATGAAGGATGTAAATAAAAGAACTAAGGCCGGTACTGGACAGACTTACATGGTCTGTGTCCTATATGTGGTGATTTGGTGTAGGATGGGCTGGGGAGCGCATCAATGGGAATTCCAGTAACTTGGAACATGAGGATATTACTGGCCAGACTCTATAGTAGATACCCTGGCATTCAATGAACCCCAGTTCATATCAAAAATGTTAATCCCCCACAGTTCTGCATGTGCACTTAGATCATCTTCTCAAAATCTATTAGTTGTTCCCTCTTTAAAAATAATAGGTACACGAAGATCAGACATGTTCTCCGTAATTGGTCCCCAATGGTGGAATTCATTGCCCCAAAACATTAAAAACGAAAAAGATATATCTTCCTTTAAAAAATCCCTGAAAACATACCTTTTTAAAGATGCTTTTAATATTTAAATTTTCTTTATTTTATGAATTTCTCTTTTAAAAATTACCCTGCTCCCTTTTGTTTTTTCCCTTTAATGTCTTTCTTAATATAACAGATGTAACTTTTTACCCTCCTTCCCTTCCAATCGATGTCTGTCCTGTCCGATTTTTAATGTTTATGTATTTTGTATATATTTTTAACTCTATCTAATTTTATAATTATGTACATCGCTTTGTATAAAGATATAGCGATTCATCAAATATTTAATAAACCTTGAAACCTTGAATATCCTGCAAACAGGATGGATGGATAGGCTGGAGTGAGCTTGGACGGTAACTTCAGCATTTGGAACCTAAGACAATACCAGGTGGACTTTACAGTCTATGACATTATCAAAGAAAGTCAAAAATAAGTGAGATGAGGATGATTGTACAAACAAAATTTTCAAGGCTGAGAAGTCAAAGCAAATATATATAACACAGAGAGAAGACTTCTCAGGAGAAAGGTCACAAATGTATTTTTAGAGAAAGATTCAGTTACGATAAAAGACACTTAGGCATACACTCAGAATATGTGTAATCCGACCAAGAGCCAAAGCTCCTATAGCCGAACCCACCGTCCCATCACTGTGTATGGCTATTAAGTGTTGAAAATAAGGTGTTCTTCTGAAATATCTTACTGAATTTTTCAATGGCAGGAAGGATAAAGAAATCCTACTTAACTTAAATTTGTTAAGAGGTCCCGACATGGGCCATGTTTCGTGGTCTTTTTCATGGAACCCAGAGGGAAGAAATGGAAAAATTCCAATGCCAAAGAAAAGCAGGGTGATGTAGACAAGAGGATGATTCATAAATTTAAGAAACAGGTTCGTGGCGTGATGCCGAAGTTTCCAATGCTTCAAATTGGAAACTTCGGCATCACGCCACAAAGCTGTTTCTTGTAGGAGTGTAGGAGTGTAGGAGTGTTTCTTGTAGGAGTGTTTCTTGTAGGAGTGTAGGAGCTTTGGCTCTTGGTTATATATATTATCAAAGAAGAGACAAGTTAATTTAATCATGTATTTTTAATCGGCATAACTAATGGGCAGACTGGATGGACCGCTCCGGTCTTTATCTGCCGTCATTTACTATGTTACTATGTTACATATCTTCCATTTTATAGGTTTTGTTTTTTTTTTTTTTTTTTTTTTAAATCTCTGCTAGGTGAATTATGAAACATAGAAACATGATGGCAGATAAAGGCCAAATGGCTCATCCAGTCTGCTCATCCGCAGTAACTATTATCTCTTCCTCTCTATAAGAGATCCCACGTGCCTATCCCACGCCTTCTTGAATTTAGACACATACCACCCTTTCTGTAAAAAAGTATTTTCTTAGATTATTACTTAGCCCATCACCTCTTATCTTCATCTTATGCCCTCTCATTCCAGAGCCTCCTTTCAAATGAAAGAGACTTGACTCATGCACATTTACACCATGTAGGTATTTAAACATCTCTATCATATCTCCCCTCTCCTACCTTTCCTCCAAAGTATACATATTGAGATCTTTAAGTCTGTCCTCATACGCCTTATGACAAAGACCTCTGGACAGACTCCATCTTTTTGAAGGTGCGACCTCCAGAATTGTACACAATATTCTAAATGAGTTCAGCATTCCCAATCATTTTCAAAAGTTGGCTCCTATAGACACAAGGGGGAAAGCCCACTCTTTATCCCTTGGGTCAGTAGCATGAAATCTTGCTAATTTTTAGAATTCTGTCAGGTACTCGTGACCTTGGGTGGCCTCTGCTGGAAGCAGAATACTGGGTTAGCTGGACCTTTAGCAGAAAAAAAGAGAGAATTTCACGGCACTGCCCTGGACTATGGTTGGAGAGCCGTGTACTGTACCATATCAGACAACAATGTGAAAACTGCAGTTAAGCTAAGTGTATACTTTTTGCATTTATCAGCTGCCTCACATTTGTATTTGTAAAACGCTGTTTATAAGCTGTCTCCCGGGGCTTTTTCAAACTTACCTCCTGAGACTACTTCCCTTAATGGTAGGAGTTCCTGAGCCTTTTTTGGTTTAAATTCAGCCCGGTTATTAGAAGCCTAGGGAGGGTTTTTTTTTTTCCTCTTTTTGGGTTTTCTCCCTAGTTAATTGTCTACCCGGAACGGACCAGTGATAATCCGTAAGTCTCCCTTTTTCAAGTCTTGGTACTTCAGGGAGCAATATCCTGTGGATTTTGAGGTCCATTTAATAAATACTGACTAACTTTTTTGGCTCTGCTATCCATGACATTAAGGGCTCCTTTTACTAAGGTGCGCTAGCGTTTTTAGTGCTTAAAAGGAGGCAGTAGTAGCTAGCAAGCGGGGCATTTTAGCGTGCGCTATTCCGCGCGTTAAGGCCCTAACGCACCTTTGTAAAAGGAGCCCTAAGTGTGACACTCAATTCTATTGCTTGATTACTGGGTAGTAAGAGTGTCTTAAGCTCCTTGATTGTATATTGACAGTTCTTATATTAAGACATTCCTCTTTGACCCAGGTTCCTAAATCTAGGACTAGCCAGAGTTTAAAAAAAACAATAACAACAACAAAAAAAACCTTTTAGGCATGGGGCTGCAACATACACAAATATTTTATAAAATATTTAGGTATAAGTATTTAACGCATACATATACCTTTTTTGGAGCAGATGAAAATTTGTATGTGAGCATCTGTGTGCTGCTGACAGTGGTTCTGGGTGCCTGTTTTACAAAAGCACCTGGGAGCTATATTATCTTTATAAAACAGGCATCTTTATAGACTTTCCACACAAGCACTCTATTACTAAATTACCCTCATAATAGACAGTCCCCACTCCTTGGAGTTTACCGTCATGTCAAGATAGAGTACACACAGCATGAGACTCCAAGTAAAGACAGCTAGGCCATGACTGAGAAGATTCTCAAGGTGAAATTAAATTGAGGAAGGGCAACATTTTATTATCATCAGTACCAGCAGAGCCAGCTGTCATGGAGCTGTTGCTTGTGTCTAAAAATAAATGCATACATACCTACTTATGAACCTCAATTAGAATATGTATTTTATAGAGAGAGCTTTTTAGGCCTGGAAAATGTACTTTACATTTAAAAAAAAAAAGTTTCACAACTGTGTTTACCTTCCCACCAGGACACTATGAAAATACAGATAGCTGAACAAAATTCCACCCATTCATGAATTCTAATGCATGCTTTACATTTTTACTCTGCAACCTTCTCAAAATTTGGGAGAAGTCGATCTGAAATTCAGGATAATCTTCCTCCATTACCTGGCAATTACAGACCCAGTAATAAGCTCAGCTGATCTGCTAATAATATCTTTAAGTGACTCCTCTTGCACACTTTTCATGACCGAGTGGAAAACCTCAAGGCACATACATCATCCTGCGATCAAGCTCTGTGAAGAGCGAACACTGAAACATCCTGAATCACAGCTGACGTTGTAACACCTCATATAAGGAACCCCATATAACAAGCTTCTTGCAGTGAGCTGGTGAAAAATGAGCTTGAGAACAGGCATGGCAGGCCAAACCTCTCGAGATCACTGAGACGCCTGTGCTTGAATGGAGCTGTCACATCGAAACATTATTGTAAATGTGAAATGCATATTCCAGAACATAAATCAAAAGGCAGAGCAAACAGATCATCGGCTGCTTTCACAAAGCAAGGACCACTTAACAGGTTTTCTTACACAGGGCACCAAATCACCCAAAAATAGTTACGTTGTCTGCAGCTCATTCAAAATGCGGCAATTAAACTCATTTTAAGGTAGGAAAATATGATCATGTTACTACCCCTCTTCTGCGAGAAGCACATTGGCTACCCATAACACATCGTATCACTTATAAAACTTTACTGCTGGTCTTTAAAATCAAATTTTCCCGCCTCCAAACTCTTTCTTGATAAACTCATCATCCCCTATTGCTCTTCCCAGACCCTTGGATCGGCTGATCAGAATTTATTGACTACACCTACTATCAAGGAATTCTACTACACTAGAAATACTAATTTTTCCGTTGTAGCTCCAACTTTATGGAATGCCATGCCACCTCAACTCAACTCCACCACGAAAACTCACTCGACAAATTCAAGACTAACCTAAAAACGTTCTTATTCCAAGATGCATACCATAGCGTCTAAATATTTCCTTTTCCAACAATATAGCAGTATATTAAACAAACCGCTTTTACGAAGCAATCCCCTTTCCTGGTGTCTTATTCTGCCCCCCCCCCCTTAATTAATTTGTTTTAACAATGTAATTATTAACTTTCCTCCCTCTTTACCCTCAAACTCATGTTTGTATTCGTAATCTGTTTATTTAATGTTCAATTTTCTCCTCCTACCCGCCTTCTAAAATTTTGTTTTAACATTTTTTAGCTTTGTAAACCGGCCAGCTGCACGTCGATGGTCGGTATATTAAAATTTAATTAAACTTGAAATGAATGGAAACACCACGCAATGTTCTGCTAAAATCAGAGTATTTTAAAAAGGACTTTACTACTGGTGAAAACTAGGCTGGATTATTTATTCAGTTTTCTATACTGTTCTCCCAGGGGAGCTAAAAATGGTTTACCTGAATTTATTGACAGTTCAAGTAGCGTACTATGCCGTATTATCTACTGTTATCTCAATGTTTTTACTGCTGTAAATGTCTGTTGCCTATGTCCAACTTACTCTTGCTGTATATTGCCTGTCACAAGGAGAAGCATGGGTTTGAACTCACAACCTCAGGGTTCTACAGCTGTAGCTTTAACCACTGCACTATACTCTCCTTAGTATTAATTTACTGCCTTTTAGAAAAAAATCCACCCAGGCAATATACAGCAAGAGTAAGTTGGACATAGGCAACAGACATTTACAGCAGTAAAAACATTCAGATAACAGTAGATAATACGGCATAGTAGCTACTTGAACTGTCAATACAGTATGCAAACAGATGTACAAGATATACACAGTTTATTTAAACAAATTGTTGCGTATAAATTGACCACTTGTTACACAATATGGAACCCAACACAAGCATAGTTGTTGCGTGTTCTTTGATTCCCTCATTTTATGGGACTCCTGATCGAAACACAAACCATGTTGGTTCCCATATTTTGTACAAAGTGGTCTAATTGTACGCGACAATTTGCTTGTTTAAATAAACGTTGCCTGTAGCTTGTACATCTGTCTGCAGTTCCTTTCTTTGTCCTTGGTTTACCGCATTTTCACTGCAGATCTGTTGGCTTTTCTTTTTTTGTCCTTGTAACATAGTAGATGACGGCAAATAAAGACCCGAATGGTCCATCCAGTCTGCTCAACCTGATTCAATTTAATTTTTTTTTCTTCTTAGCTATTTCTGGGCAAGAATCCAAAGCTCTACCCGGTACTGTGCCTGGGTTCCAACTGCTGAAATCTCCATTAAAACCTACTCCATCCAATCTAAACCCTCCCAGCCACTGAAGCCCTCTCCAGCCCATCCTCCCCCAAACGGCCATAAACAAACACAAACTGTGCAAGTCTATCCAGTATTGGCCTTAGTTCAATATTTAATATTATTTTCTGATTCTAGATCCTCTGTGTTCATCCCACGCTTCTTTGAACTCAGTCACCATTTTCCTCTCCACCACCTCTCTCGGGGGCGCATTCCAGGCATCTACCACCCTCTCCATAAAGTAGAACTTCCTAACATTGCTCTTGAATCTACCACCCCTCAACCTCAAATTATGTCCTCTAGTTTTACCATTTTCCTTTCTCTGGAAAATATTTTGTTCTACGTTAATACCCTTCAAGTATTTGAACGTCTGAATCATATCTCCCCTGTCTCTCCTTTCCTCTAGGGCAGGGATGCCCACACTTTTTGGGCTTGAGAGCTACTTTTAAAATGACCAAGTCAAAATGATCTACCAACAATAAAAATGCTAAACATATATATATTTATTTATATATATATATATATATATATATATATATATATATACACCGAGTGTACTTTGTATTTATGTTCAAATATTTTTTTATTATACAGCCCCCCTCCCCTGAAGGCCTGACCCCCCCTGAAGGTCTGCACATTCCCCCTCAAAGGCTGACTCCCCCCTGAAGGCCTGCACTACCCCTTGAAGGACTGCACCCCTCCCCCGAAGGCCTATCCTCCCCACATCCATTTACCTAATTCCAGCAGAGAGCAGTCTGCAGAGAGGATCGCTGGTACTTTAGCGATCCTTGCAGGTTGCCATAGGCCTCAGGAGCTGTCTTCCCTCTGCCCCAAGCCTGTCTCTGACTTAGAGGAGGGGCAGGACCACGGCAGAGGGAAGACAGCTCCTGAGGCCTATGGCAACCTGTAAGAATTGCTAAAGTACCACCTGCCACCGGCTGTCTCCCATTCGTCCCCTTTGGAGATCCCCACAGGAATAAGGAAGTTAAATTAATAGAATACTTAGGCACAGAAAAACAAAGAAATACCTCCAACAACTGGCCCATAAGAACTGCCTGTCACAATGCTCATTAGTTGAACTAAATAAAAGACAAGTGGATTTAGAAGGGGGACGATCCGCCCGGGTGCACGGCTTGGAGGGGTGCACAGCTTGGAGGGGTGCACAGCTGGCCAGGTCCGGGTCATCCTGCCTTTCTTTTCCCCCGGTCCGCGCTCGGGACTCGCGCCTGCCTGGTCCCGCGCCGACGCTCGAATGGTGCCGTCAACTCCCACGAGTCTCGCGATAACCAACAGCACCATTTGGGCGGCGGGTGCAAGCCCCATGCGCAGACCGGTGGAAAGGAAGGGCAGGAGGACCCGGACGGCTGTGCATCCCTCCAAGCCGTGCACCCGGGGCAGGGGCGGACCGACCCACCTCGGTACGCCACTGATTGGGAGGCCGATTTTGGGGTTTTTTTAATTGTATATCGGGCAGCATTAGGCCTCGCTCTTACCTCAATCATTACAGGCGCTTCTATTTCTTGTGATGCGCTGAGCTCCGTCCCCCACCGACCTTCACCCTGCCCTTCCAGCACTCTGATTGGCCAGCGTTCTTTAAGAGGCGGGCCAGTCAGGAGGGGAAAAAAAGAGAAGGGAAGAAGGGAACCTGCTGTGCAATCGACTGGGGTCGCCTGAGCGAACGACCTGTCGATCGCGATCGACGCGTTGGGCACCCCTGCTCTAGGGTATACATATTCAGGGCTTCCAGTCTCTCCTAATACATCTTCTGGTGCAAGCCTCCTATCATTTTCATCGCCCTCCTCTGGACCGCTTCAAGTCTTCTTACATCCTTCGCCAGATACGGTCTCCAAAATTGAACACAAAACTCCAAGTGGGGCCTCACCAATGACCTGTACAGGGCATCAACACCTTCTTCCTTCTACTGGCTACGCCTTTCTTTATACAGCCCAGCATCTTTCTGGCAGCAGCCACTGCCTTGTCACACTGTTTTTTCGCCTTTAGATCTTCGGACACTATCACCCCAAGGTCCCTCTCCCCGTCCGTGCATATCAGCTTCTCACCTCCCAGCATATACGGTTCCTTCCGATTATTAATCCCCAAATGCATTACTCTGCATTTCTTTGCATTGAATTTTAGTTGCCAGGCATTAGACCATTCCTCTAACTTTTGCAGATCCTTTTTCATATTTTCCATTCCCTCTTCGGTGTCTACTCTGTTACAAATCTTGGTATCATCTGCAAAAAGGCACACTTTTCTTTCCAACCCTTCAGCAATGTCACTCACAAACATATTGAACAGGATCGGCCCCAGCACCAAACCGAGGGACCCCACTACTCACCTTTCCTTCCTCCGAGTGACTTCCATTAACCACCACCCTCTGGCGTCTGTCCGACAGCCAGTTTCTAACCCAGTTCATCACTTTGGGTCCTAACTTCAGCCCTTCAAGTTTGTTCAACATCCTCCTATGAGGAACCGTATTAAAGGCTTTGCTAAAATCTAAATAAATCACATCTAGCATATGTCCTCGATCCAGCTCTCTGGTCACCCAATCAAAAAATTCAATCAGGTTCGTTTGGCACGATTTACCTTTTGTAAAGCCATGTTGCCTCAGATCCTGTAACCCATTAGATTCAAGGAAGTACACTATCCTTTCTTTCAGCAACACTTCCATTATTTTTCCAACAACCGAAGTGAGGCTCACCGACCTGTAGTTTCCCGCTTCATCCCTGTGACCACTTTTATGAATAGGGACCACATCCGCTCTCCTCCAATCCCCGGGAATCACTCCCGTCTCCAGAGATTTGTTTAACAAGTCTTTAATAGGACTCGCCAGTACCTCTCTGAGCTCCCATAGTATCCTGGGATGGATCCCGTCTTGTCCCATTGCTTTGTCTACCTTCAGTTTTTCAAGTTGCCCATAAACACTCTCCTACGTGAACGGCGCAGAATCCACTCCATTTTCTCATGTAACTTTACCAGACAATCTTGGTCCTTCTCCAGGATTTTCTTCTGTGAACACAGAAGAAAAGTATTTGTTTAGCACATTTGCTTTTTCCTCATCACTCTCCACATATCGGTTCCCAGCATCTTTTAGTTTAGCAATTCCATTTTTCAGCTTCCTCCTTTCACTAATATATCTGAAAAAAATTTTGTCTTCCTCTTTTACAATTTTAACCATTTGTTCTTCCGCCTGTGCTTTCGCCAGACGTATCTCTCTCTTGGCTTCTTTCAGTTTCACCCTGTAGTCCTTTCTGCACTCCTCTTCTTGAGTTTTTTTATATTTCACGAACGCCAACTCTATCGCCTTTATTTTCTCCGCCACTAGTTTGGAGAACCATATCGGCTTCCTTTTTCTCTTGTTTTTATTGATTTTCTTCACATAAAGGTCCGTAGCCATTTTTATCGCTCCTTTCAGCTTAGACCACTGTCTTTCCACTTCTCTTATGTCCTCCCATCCTAACAGCTCTTTCTTCAGGTACTCTCCCATGTCATTAAAGTCCGTACGTTTGAAATCTAGGACTTTAAGTATCGTGCGGCCGCTTTCCACTTTAACCGTTATATCAAACCAAACTGTTTGATGATCACGTATGCAAAAAATATTTAAATAGACAGCACCGGTGTAAGCAAAGGTGGTATACATAGGGCTTTTACTAAGTTGCGGTACAAACTGGCCTTAGTGCACCCTTATGCCAATTTCAAATTTTCTGAATTAATGGGCACGCACTAATGTGCACAACCATTACCAAAACTTAGCATACGAGCCCTTACCGCCTCTTATTTTGTATGCAGTAAGGGTCAGGTTCTATAGACGGCGCCTACGTTGGGCACTGCTAGGCACCCTAATTACAGCTGCTTAGCAATGCCTAAATTTGGGATCCGTGCCTAATTCTTATTTCTTTATTGGCTTAACCGGCATGGTAATTAGCCATGCCGGTTTTTCAGCCAAAGAAAAAAACCCAAACCATTAAACAATTTAAGAATTTAATGTCAAACTCTTAGAAAGCCTACAATGCCTAAGTGGAGACATCTTCCCGCACCTAAGGACACCTGATGCTGCCTATGTTAAGAAGTAGGCCTGGTTATGAGCCGAGAATAGGCATGGTCGACTTAGGCCTCGTTAAGGCGTCTGGCATAGGTACCACCAAATTAGGCAAGTGAAAACCTGGCCTAATAGAGCAACACCTATGTCTGCTTAGGCGCCACTAGGTGTAATTCTATAAATAGCATAACTATCAAAAATAGAAAGAAGAGATCTATGTACACTTCTCCCTCCGTATTTGCGGTTGTGGCACTCGTGGTTTCACATGTTCATGATTTTTCGGTGGCTGACTCCGCCCCCAAAACGTCATCATTAAACTCAATAGGTTCTCAAAGCAGGAACCCTGCAGTGCACCAAGTACCAAGTCACAAATAGATCATAATAACAGGGAAAGCTGTAATCGCTCGAGGTGTTAGTGGTTCATAACAACCCTGCTGGGACTCAAAGCAGACCCGACAGAGATCAATTTAGATTGAAACAAATCAAAGTCATTCAAAGCTTCTGCCGAAGCGGTGAAGTACAGAGAGGCTGGCCCAGGGTCCACCATTCTCGCCCCCATGGTACCTCATTACTGGAAAAACAACATGAATTCGATCACTTACGTTGGTTTGTAATTGAAGCTACCTTTGGAGTTTAGAGGGGACAAAGCTGCCCGCAACCAATAGTGGCTTGAACATTCTATTGGCTCCCTCAGTTTTTTGGACACCTCCCTCACTTGTCTTTCTGATTTGCTCTTTAGGTCTTTGCTCCGCCTTATAGTGTAGTCTGCACCGTCCGGGCGTTTCCACTCTTCTCCGTACTTTACCACTTTGGCGGCAGCTTTGAATGACTTTGATTTGTTTCAATCTAAATTGATCTCTGTTGAGTCTGCTTTGAGTCCCAGAAACCGGGCTTGGTTGGACCTCCAGCGGGGTTGTTATGAACCACTAACACCTCGAGCGATTTACAGGTTTCCATGACCAACATTCCAAAGTAAAGTTTGGAGTCTTTTGCTTGGGGGGGGGGGGGGGGTTCATAGCAGATGTGCAGGTCCGGTGAGTTAATTTAAGCTCCCATACCAGTTCTGTTAGCACTGGGGATTCTTATCCTTTAAAATTCATCCGTGTCCCCTTCTCAAATGCATTGACGATATTCGCGGTTTCAATAGCAATAATGATGTCACTTCCCCCAAAACCGCGAATAACATATTCGCGCCTATAGCCGGAACGCATCCATTGCGATTATGGAGGGAGAAGTGTATTAATGTATCACTCGTTGGAAAGACTAAATTGATTCAAAATAAAAATGGGGGGGGGGGGCGGATTTAACTAGTGGATTGCTCTGGTTTCTAATTCACATCTGTTTGGCAGATGTAAATTAGAAACCAAAGCAACAGAATTACCCCACCCCATTTTTACGAAGCAGCAGTAGGCTTTTAAAAAATCTCCAGTCAGTGGTGGTATTAGCTCCAATGCTCGTAGAATTCCTATGAGCATCGAAGCTAATACCACAGTGGCTGGCAATAAGTAAGCCTAGCACGGTTTCATAAAAGGGAGCAGGGAGGTAAATCCCTTCCTCATATAACTTCAGTTTTAAAAACACTCCATTTCCCTCCATGCGCATAGCACTTGCCCTTTTTGCTGCTGATGGTAAACAAGTACAGTCAAACCTCGGTTAGCGAGGAACGCAGTTTGCGAATGTTTTGCAAGACGAGCAAAACACTCGAGCAAATCATGCCTTGCAAACCGAGCGTTGACTTGATTTGCGAGCCGCCCCCCAAGAACCGGCATCGCCCCCCACCCGCGAATGCCCCCCCCCCGAGAACCAGCATCACCCGCCCGCCCAAACTCGCTTTGATATACGAGCACTTTGGTTTACAAGCATGCTTCTGGAATGAATTATGCTCGTAAAGCAAGGTTCTACTGTATCAGATGAATGTTTATCATTTATTAAGAATTTGCTATACCACCTTTTCTGTCAAGTAGGTCAAAGCAGTTCACATGTTAATAAAATTATATCGCAAATAAAAAGAACTCCATTTAATAATAAATAATAATAATAAAACTTTATTCTTATATACCGCCACACCTTTTTAGTTCTAGGCGGTTCACATCAAGAAAAACTGTATTTGCTATATCAGCTTTTCTATCAA
The DNA here is from genome assembly GCF_902459505.1 of Geotrypetes seraphini. Taxonomy (NCBI): domain Eukaryota; kingdom Metazoa; phylum Chordata; class Amphibia; order Gymnophiona; family Dermophiidae; genus Geotrypetes; species Geotrypetes seraphini. Next base: position 19,409,326 of record NC_047084.1, on the reverse strand, counting down.
GTAGGTCAAAGCAGTTCACATGATAATAAAATTATATCGCAAATAAAAAGAACTCCATTTAATAATAAATAATAATAATAAAACTTTATTCTTATATACCGCCACACCTTTTTAGTTCTAGGCGGTTCACATCAAGAAAAACTGTATTTGCTATATCAGCTTTTCTATCAAGTAGGTCAAAGCAGTTCACATGATAATAAAATTATATCGCAAATAAAAAGAACTCCATTTAATAATAAATAATAATAATAAAACTTTATTCTTATATACCGCCACACCTTTTTAGTTCTAGGCGGTTCACATCAAGAAAAACTGTACAATCAGCGAATCATATACATACACTTGACATACACATCTTGAAAAATACAACAATGGCAGATAGGTCACAAATTTATCAAACAGATAAGTTTTCAACAATTTTCTAAAAGAATAGTAAGACTGGGCTTGAGGAAAAAGAGAACTCCACCAGGTATTCATTATAGTAGCCTGAAATGCAAAAGTTTGTCCTAAAAATCTCTTATAGCGACATGATTTTGGCATTGGAAACGCGAACCAATAAGCTTTGTGTGTATTCTTGTTAGACTTATAAAATTCAAAATGAGGAGAAAGATAAGCTGGGGTCAAACCAAATATTGCTTTAAAGCAAATACAGGCAAATTTAAACAGAACTCTTGCCTCAAATGGCAACCAATGGAGCTGTAAATAGTAGAAGCTGACATGGTCATATTTTTTAGACCAAAGATCAAACGGACTGTTGTATTTTGTATTATTCTTAGTCTGTTAGAAATTTTTTTGTGAGATCCCAAATAAATTAGTATATTACAGTAGTCCAGGACAGACAAGATTGATGACTGTACCAATAGTCTGAAAGACACAATCATTCTAGAGAATACAGTAAAAGTAAAGTAAGCCTAACAGAAACCAGGATCTCACATTGCACCTTCTCTCGGTACTGATAAACATGTCCTGTTGTGTTATGGCAGTGTTTCTTAAACCTGTACTATTGAACTCTCAGCCAGTCGGGTTTTCAAAATATCCCAAATGAATATGGGGCTCGTAATCAAAATTTATACATGTCTAAAAACCCGCCCATTGGCACTTGGATGACCTAAAAGACAGGTCGTCCAAGTGCCGATAATCAAACGTATTTTGGGGACGTATCCAGGAACATTTTAGGTCTCTGAATACCACTGTGCGCCCAGAACTGAAAGACCCATTACATCATGGATGTTTATGTGACTCTCTTTTTGTGAAGTTCACAGCAGTGCCCTGTGTTACAGAAAGTTGTATGAGCTTCTCCAATTCATCAGAATTGAATACAATTTCTAGCACTGGTATCTCCCCCACATCTTCCTCAGTAAAGACTGAGGCAATGAATTCATTTAATCTCTCCGCTATGTCCTTGTCTTCCCTGAGAGCCCCTTTTATCCCTTGGTCATCTAGTGGTCCAACCAATTCTCCTCCCAGCTTCTTGCTTTTACTACACCTAAAAAAAATTTTACTGTGTGTTTTTGCTTCCAGCGCAATCTTCTTTTCAAGATCTCTCTTCACTTTCCTTTTTAGCGCCTTGCATTTGACTTGACATTCCTTGTGTTTACAATCATTTTCAGTCGGATCCTTCTTCCACTTTCTGAATGATTCTCTTTTAGCTCCAATAGCTTTCTTCACCTCACCCGTTAGCCATGCTGGCTGCTCTTTGATCTTCCTTCCTCCTTTTTTAATACATAGAATACAGTGGTACCTCGGTTTACGAGTGCACCGGTTTGCGAGTGTTTTGCAAGACGAGCAAAACATTTGCAAACTTGGTGCCTTGTAAACCGAGCTTGCCTAGCTTAACGAGCGCACCCCCCCCAGCGATCCGGCATCCCTCCCGAGCACGGCAATGACATCCCTTACCCCGACTGGGCACCAGTGCTGGTGCCCGAAGACCTCCCTCTTCTGGCGCGGCCTGGGCTGGGCGGTGCGTCGGAGATCCTCCCTCTTCTGGGTTGGGCCGGGCTGGACTGGCTTTGAGCATTTGCGCATGCTCCAAGCCTTCCGGACCAGAAGGCTTTGAGCATGCGCAAATGCTCAAAGCCAGTCCAGCCCAGCCCAGCCCAGAAGAGGGAGGATCTCCGATGCACCGCCCAGCTCAGGCCGCGCCAGAAGAGGGAGGATCTTCTGGTGCCCAGTCGGGGTAAGGGATGTCATTGCCGTGCTCAGGGGGCAACACGAGCAGAGGGGGAGGGTGCCGGTTCGCAGGGGGGATGCCGGATCACGGGGAGGGGTATGGAGCCGCGTCGGTGGCCTCAAGGGGGGGGGGGAATGGAGCAGCGCCGGTAGCCTCGGAGGGGGGAGGGGAGGAGGTGGAACCAATCAAAGCGAGTTTCCCTTACTTCCTATGGGGAAACTTGCTTTGATATACGAGCAATTTGGTTTACGAGCATGCTTCTGGAATGAATTATGCTTGTAAACCAAGGTTCCACTGTATATCTAGTCTGGGCTTCCAGGATGGAATTTTTAAATAATATCCATGCCTGATGTATATTTTTGACCATGGCAGCTGCAACTTTTAAGTTTCTTTTTTACTATTCTCTTCATGTTATCATAGTGCTGTTGTATCAGATTTCCTGTGTAATCTTATTCCAGGGATTATATCAATTCTGATCATGTTATGATCACTGTTATCAAGCTGTCCCAGCACCATTACCTCCCTCACCAATTCATGTGCTCCACTAAAAACTAGATCTAGAATTGCTTCACCTCTTGTCAGTTCCTGAACCAGCTGTTCCATAAAGCAGTCCTTAATTTCATCAAGGAATTTTCTCTCCCTAGCATGCCCTGATAATACATTTACCCAGTCAATATCAGAGTAGTTGAAATCACCCATTTTACTGTGTTACCCAATTTGTTAGCCTCCCTAATTTCTGAGAATGTTTCAGCATCTATCCTTTCATCCTGGTCAAAAGGGAGGTACTAGTACACTCTTATCACTATCCCTTTCCCCCTTACACACAGAATTTCTACCCATAGGGATTCCAAGGTATGTTTCTGCTCCTGTCGAATTTTTAGCCCATTCGATTCAAGGCCCTCCTTAACCTATAATGCTACATCTCTACTAATAAGATCCACCTCTCACTATGATATAACTTCTACCCCGGTATGACAGTGTCCCATTAGTTATATTCCTTCCACCAGGTTTCAGAGATGCCTATTATATCTATCCTTTCATTTAATGCAATATATTCTAACTCTCCCATCTTGTTTCTTAGGCTTCTGGCATCTGCAAAGAGACATTTCAAAGAATGCATGGGAGAAATTTGCATGCCTACTACCTACTTTATAGGCAAATCTTGCTCCTGCATATCCATTATGGATATCTTGAAAACCCAACAGGTTGGGGGGTCCCCCAAGATAGGTTTAAGAACCATTATGTTATAGCATTTGCAATGGAGAAAAGCCATCCTTTGTAACATATTACATTTTCCCTGTTCAATGACAGCGCATGAAAACCCCCCAAAAAACCCCCACATCGTCTCCAAACCTAAATCTGCCTATGCTGACGCAACTCACACTGCGCCTAAACTGAGAAGGCGAATACAGGAGAGATTCACCGTCTGCCCATAACAAGCTCAGCCTACATTAACAGGGATCTAGAATGGAGGGTAGGGCCTGGAGGAGAAGTTAAAAGCCCAAGGCTAGGTTGAAGCAAGGAGACACAGGCTGGGAGGAGGAGGGTCTGAAGAATATGCCTACACTGTTTTTATCTGATGTTTTGTGAAGCTGTGTTGAGGCCTGTGAAGACAATTCAAACATGACTTGTGCTTCCTTGATGGAATAAAGGTTAGTTTTGTATTCCGAACTGGGCTCACTCTGCTGTGTCAAAAGCGGCACCGCAGGCCCAGAACTCCAGTTGCCTGCTTGCGCTGTCACATAACACACAAACTGCCGAGGCATGATTTCACAGTTTTACCTCTCCAAGAATCAGTATGGGCACAAAGGAAATAACTACTGAACCCAGAAAGAACAAAACATATAGTCCATGCTGTTCTCACAACAGTGTTTATACAAGCACATCCGAGGCTGTACACACTGATGCATGCTTAGTACAAAACATTACAAAAGCAGCAGATAAATGCAGATAAGACGTAGTTTGCTATTTTTAGTAAGAAGCAAAAATCATATGAACCAGAATGAATCAACATATTCAGGTTTATAAAGCTCTGGAAGATCCAAAGTCCTTAAGGGGGCATATTTATATGATAGTTGCTAAGATTTCTGCACAGATGCTAGTAAATATTCAGAATGTTAGCATACACTATATGTGAGTATAGGTCATGCATTTGATATACCACCATTCTGTGGTACAACCAAAGCAGTTTACGTATTATTCGCCACTCTGTATCCTCGCTATATATGTAACTATCTTTGCATAGTAATCCACTTAACCGCATTATACAGTCTCTTGCATCGTATCGTGCTCTACAAGTCTCTCGCACTGTATTTTCACTGTATAAATATCTCTGCTGTATATGTACAGTCTCTTGCATTGTAAATCTACATTGTATCTTCGCTGTATAAACACCTATGCTGAATATGTACAGTCCCCTGCATTGTAAACTGCTCTCAACTGCATAATACATTCCCTGGCATTGTATCTTCGCTGTATATGTACAGTCTCTTGCATTGTAAACCGCTCTGAACTGTTTGTGGTATTGCGGTATACAAAAAATAAAGTTATTATTATTATTATTATATACTGGTACTTTCTCAGTCCCTAGTGGGCTCACAATCCTGGGGCAATGGAAGGTTAAGTGACTTAGCCAGGGTGACAAAGAGTTGCAGAAAGAACTGAACCAGGGTCCAGTGGTTCTCAGCCCACCACACTAACCATTAAGCTCCTCCTCCACTCCATGTGTGTGCACATAGGTAGAAACTTTGCAGATATACATAAGTGAATATTTGCAAGGTAGGTATACACATGGGCAGTACACTACACACACTTATGCACATACCTTATACCAGCCTAATCTGCCCACCTGATGTCCCAAATATACCGCTCTGCTCCCAGGAAGAAACACATCTACAAATACCCCCTGGTCGTGGAAAGCAATAAAAACGTACCTCACTTGTATACTGGAAATACCATTAAGTTCTATGCAGTTCACAAAGACTAGGCAGCTGGTGGTATTATTCAGATAAGTAGTCCTGACTGAGACTGGAACCGAGACCAGTCGGTATTTTTCAGCTGCACTATCCAGACAAAGGTACTGAAATGACACCAGACTCTCCTGGCACTAACCGGATAATGCTGGGCTGGTTGAGGAGCAGGGAATTACCTGCAGATTGACGATACTCAGTACTGGTAAACTAAACTAAACCTTAAGGGGCTCATAATCAAAACCAAAAAAGTCTATAAAGTGGCCTAAATCGGTACTTGGACGATCAAAAAGCCAGATCGTCCAAGTACCGATAATCAAAGCTGGTTTTAGACATATCTAAAACCAGCTTAGGCCTTTCCCCTGCCTCTAAACGCATAGAGCGAAAAGAGGCGTTTTTAGAGGAGGGGAAAGGGCGGGAGGATGGCCGACCTAGACATAGTTGTACAGCAGGTATAACCAAAAGATTAAACAGGTTACCTAGTCAGTACTTATACGTTTTGACTTAGACCAAGTCAAAACAGGTATAAGTGCCGAAAAAGGGGCCGCTGAGCTAATCACAACCTGCCCACCCCCCACCGCAACGGTCGCGGCAGGAGAGATTCCTCATCTCCCCTGCCATGAAAACAATCCCCCGAAGTGCCGGAAACCGTGGCATTTTGGGGTGAGCATCTTTCTTGCCACGATCCTCACCCTAAAGTGCCATGGTTCCCGGCACTTCAGATCGCTATCGCGGCAGGGCAGATGAGGCATCTCTCCTGCCATGATCCTCACTCCGAAGTTCCGCAGTTCGGGGGTGGGGAATCGCCATTGCGGCAGGGGAGATGAGCCATCTCACCTGCCGCGATCGTTGCCGGGAGGGGAGGGGGGGTTGGATTCTGTAACCGGTGTTGTTTTTGACAGACGCCGGTTACAGAATCCAGCTTTTAGACGAAGGACTGGCCCCTCCTTCGCCTAAAAGATCCTGTTTAGGGCGTTTGGGACTTAGGCTTTTTTTTGGTTGATTATGTGTTGTAAGTTTAGATGTAGTGGTGGTCTGCGCATTTAAACAGCTGAACGTAGAGGTAGGCCATTCTAACAAAAACCTCATTTTAGATGTTTTTTTTGGAGAATGGACATTTTCCCTGCTTCTACTTTCAGTGTTTAGGGCCTAGGCCAAAAGGGGTCTTAGACTTTTTTTTTATTATGCCCCTCCATGTTTATATACCACATCCTCTCCATAAAGATGGAGCTTGACACAGTTTACAGGAACTTTAATATATGGAAGGAAAAACATAATAAGAATTAGTGATTATAAAGAGGGTAGAGAGATTTATATTTTGGATAACTGAAGTGGAAGAATATTCATTTTAAAAATTGATATCCCCACCTATCTTACAATTCCAGGAAGGTTACAAATGCAATTCACAAATTAAAACATAACACAAATTTGAATAGAAAATATATATATAACTAGTGTTTTAGCCTGTTACATTAACGGGTACTAGAGACTCGGAACCGGGTAACGTTTTTGCAATTGAACAGCACCGTGTTGCCAGTTCGAGCGCTCGCGTAGGCCACCGGAGCAGAGAGGACGGGGCGGAGGGGGCTGCTGCCTGGGGCCGGCGGAGAGGAGCTATTCGGCTGGAGGAGCAGCAGCAGTCGCCGTCGATTTCAGCCTCCTCATAAGCTGGTTGCAAGCTTGGACGCTAGAGAGACATGCAGAGATTTGTGAGGCTGCAGCCGGAGAGCAGCGAGATGTAATGCTTCCCCGTGCCGTCCCACCTTCGCCTACCTGAATCTGTTTTTTTTTCTTTTAGTTTTCTTTGCCGATCCTTTTGTTTCGTGCATTGTGGATGTCATGGTTTGGAGACGGTGTCTTCAGTGAGTGAGGGGGGAGCCGCGCCGGGCGTGAAGTGTAAGGGAGCCGGCAAGACCGCAGGGACCGTTGTTGCACGCATGCGCACTCCTGCCGGCCACAGACCTACAGATCAAGGATCACGCAGGTAAGAGTGCGCATGCGCACTTAGCGTTTTATTATAGTAGATAGCTCAATCTACAAAATACCTTTTATCTTGACATGCTCTTTTCATTCCTAAAACTGCTTTTTCATGTTATCTGACTGTAATAAATGCAGTTTTTAACCTAAGAGAAAACAACTTGGAGGACTATTCTATTTAATAATTGAGTGCTAGAAATTAACCCCTTCCTTTACTAATGCATAGTGCGGGCTTTAGCGCCGGCAGCGGCGGCAACTGCTCCGATGCTCACAGGAATTCTTTGAGCGTTGGAGCAGTTACCACCGCTGCCGGCACTGCGCATTAGTAAAGGAGGGGGGTAAGTGTCAGATTTCTGCGTGCTGAGCAGTATTCTATTTAAAAAAACAACACCACAAATTAATTTAAGGGAGGGACATTATCAACATGGGCTACCATTAACTCATGCTATTTTAGCACAGTTCCATTTCATGCAGTGAGACTCTTGCCTGGATTCTCTATAGGGTGCTGATATCAGTGGTCACCTAAAAAGTGGTTGCCGATTGCATGTCAATCACTGGGTGGCGTCCTTAGGAGAATCGCGCTTCTGTGAAAGAAAGGTGCTGGAAATGTAGGCCAGGGTTTTCTGGGCCTACATTTCCGGCTCCTATCTCTGTTGTGAATCGCACCTTTTATTTAGGCACCAATAGACATGTTAATTTTACTATTTTTTTGTCATTATAAATGGTGTTTCTCGATTAGCTTAGGCACCAGTAGGATGACTACTGGTGTCTAAATTTCAGCACTGTTTATAGAATAACCCCCCTCCAGTAACTAATAACTTAGGTATACAGTAAAATAACACTATCCAACATTCATTTTGGTGCCTCAAATGTTAGACCTGTTGATTCTAAAAATGGCACTATCAGCTCTAGTTTGTGAGATACAGAACATGTGCCATATACCACTCTTCGCTCTGCTCTCCTATTACAAAATCTGGATATTTAATGTAGTGTTTAAATTAATATCTTTTAAATATGAAGAAAACATATTAAAAATTAAAAGAAAAGTGTACAACATAAAAATCTACTTATTTCATACCAAAAGCACAAGTTTATGATACAAACTTTCCAGTCATTTGACACACAAGAATCTCCTTTTGCAAGACTTCCGAGTGTGGGATCTGCCAGGACAATCCTACATAAGACTCCAACAATAGTCTGCCATAATGTGTTCATCCCATCTTCCTTGGTATCTGGTTTCCATTGTTTTTATGTCTTGGTGAAATCTTTCACTTAGCTCTTCATTTCAGGGAGACTGAATAAATTCTTTGCTTTAGTCTTTACGGAAGAAGATATAAGAGATCTACTTGAACCAGAAATGGTTTTCAAGGACGATGATGCGGAGGAACTGAAATAAATCTCAGTGAATCTGGAAGATGTACTAAGCCAAACTGACAAGTTAAAAAATGATAAATCACCTGGACTGGATGGTATACATCCCAGGGTACTAAAAGAACTCAAACATGAAATTGTTGGCTGCTCTTAGTGATCTGTAACCTGTCGCTAAAGTCATCTGTAGTACCTGAAGAATGGAGGGTGGCCAGTCATCTGTAGTACCTGAAGAATGGAGGGTGGCCAGTCATCTTTAGTACCTGAAGAATGGAGGGTGGCCAATGTTAAGCTGATTTTTAAAAGGATTCCAGGGGAGATCTGGGAAATTACAAACTAGTAAGTCTGACTTCAGTGCCAGGCAAAATAGTGGAAACAATTATAAAAAATAAAACTGTGGAACACCTACACAAACATGATATAATGAGACAAAGTCAGCTGAGGGAGATCTTGCCTCACCAATTTCCTTGACTTCTTTGAATGTGTGAGCCAGTTGATGTATTGTATCTAGATTTTCAGAAAGCTTTTGACAAAATTCCGGATGGGAGGTTCCTGAGAAAATTGCAGAGTCATGGGATAGGAGCAAAGTTCAGTTGTGGATTAGGAATTGGTGTTTGGATAGAAAAGAGAGGGTAGGGTTAAATTGCCATTTTTCTCAATGGAGGAGGGTAAATAGTAGAGTGTCATATAGATCTGTACTGGGACCACTGCTATTTAACTTATTTATAAATGATCTTGAAATTGGGATGACAAGTGAGGTGATTAAATTTGCAGATGACACAACTGTTCAAAGTTGTAAAAATGCATGCAGATTGTGAAAAATTGCAGGCAGACCATAGGAAATTGGAAGACTGGGCATTCAGCAGATGAAATTTAATGTGGTCAAATGCAAAGTGATGCATATTGAGAAGAATAACCCAAATTATAGTAACCAGATGCTGGGGTCCACCTTGGGGGTTAGTGCCCAAGAAAAAGATCTGAGTGTCATTCTAGACAATACAATGAAACTTTCCACCCAATGTGTGGCGGCAGACAAAAAAATCAAACAAGATGCTAGGAATTGCTTAAAAAGGGATGGATAACAAGACTAAGAATGATACAATGCCTCTGTATCACTCCATGGTGCAACCTCACCTTGAGTATTCTGTTCAATTCTAGTTGCCTTATCTGAAGAAAGATATAGTGGAACTAGAAAAGGTTCAAAGAAGAGTGGCCAAGATGACAGAAACATAGAAACATGATGGCAGATAAATGCCAAATGGCCCATCGAGTCTGCCCAACCGCAGTAACCATTATCTCTTCCTCTCTCTGTGAGATCCCATGTGCCTATCTCATGCCTTCTTGAATTCAGACACAGTCTCTGTCTCCACTACTTCCTCCGGGAGACTGTTCCACACATCTACTACCCTTTCTGTAAAAAAGTAACATAGTAACATAGTAGATGACAGCAGATAAAGACCCGAATGGTCCATCTAGGCTGCCCAATCTGATTCAATCTAAAAATTTGTTGGGTGTTTTTTTTTTTTCTTCTTCTTCTTCTCCTTAGCTATTTCTGGGCAAGGATCTAAAGTTTTGCCCGGTACTGTTCTTAGGTTCCAACTATTTCCTTAGATTACTCCTGAGCCTATCACTTCTTAATTTCACCCTATGCCCTCTCATTCCAGAGCTTCCTCTTATATGAGGAAAGACTAAAAAAAGGTTAGGGCTCTTTAGCTTGGAAAAAGAGATGGCTGAGGGGAGATTTGCTTGAAGTCTACAAAATTCTGAGTGGTGTAGAATGGGTACATGTGGATTGATTTTTTTACTGCATATAAAATTACAAAGACTAGGGGACACTCAATGAAGTTACAGGGAAATACTTTTAAAACCAATAGGAGGAAATATTTTTTTCACTCAGAGCTTAGTTATGCTCTGGAATGCGTTGCTAGAATTTGTGGTAACAGCAGTTAATTTAGCTGGTTTTAAGAAAGGTTTGGACAATTTTCTGGAGGAAAAGCCCATAGTCTGTTATTGAGACAGATATGGAGGAAGCAACTGCTTGCCCTGGATTGGTAGCATGGATTGTTGCTACTTTGGGAGGGGGGGGGAGGGTTCCAGGTACTAGTGACCTGAATTGACCACCATGAGGATGGGTTACTGGGCTAGATGGACTCAGTAAGGCTATTTTTATGTTCTTATGCTATTGCTCCTCTTGACTGTCAAGTTCCTAAGAAATTGTGAAGGAAGATTTTACAAGAAAGTATATCAAGGAAGATTTTTACAAGAAAGTATGTCAATTTGTTTTCCTTGTTGGCCCGGGAGGGGAGGTAGGAAAGCATAGAAAAAAGAAGACAGTAAGGATGAAGAAGTCCCGGGTCCCTAAATCCATTTTTAATTTGATATTGGCTTTTCATATTTATGTCAGTATCCTGGGGCAAATAAAGTTGGCTGGTGAGGAGTAGCCTAGTGGTAGGACTGCTGCCTCAGCACCCTGAGATTATAGGATTGAATCTCAGCACTGATCCTTGCGACCTTGGGCAAGTCACTTGATTCTCCATTGTCCACTGCTTTGAATGTATAAGCAAAAAAGGAGGTAAACAAATCCCATTCCCTTCCCCTTATATCCTGGCCTTTTACAATATTCGGATCTTATTTTGCGGGCCTATAGAACCTTCAGTTGTCAGGCAGGGCTTAATTCTGATGAGCAGTTCCAAAAAGGCTTGGCCAAGGCCTAGTCAAATCCATGGGGGATTTTAGAGATGTAGATGAGTGGTTGACAGAAATGACTCCAGCAAGGTACCGGATTCCCAAGGGAGGGTTTAATAATCCTGCTCCATTACAATATCTGGGTTTAAGTTTAAATGTTACATCTAGCATCTGAAAGATATACTGACCACTGAGTTTAAATATTGCCCCAAATATACTCGTATACTATACAGCTGTAAGGAATGCGTGGAGTTACAGCCAGTCACACACCTCCAAGAACACTCCAGAGGTTGATCAATCAAGCTGTGACACCAGTAACAAGACCCAATGGAGAACAGCCACCCAAACCTACAAATCAAATGGTTTTCGTCCTGTCATAGAAACATAGAAACATAGAAATAGACGGCAGATAAGGGCCACGGCCCATCTAGTCTGCCCACCCCAATGACCCTCCCCTACCTTTCTCCGTGAATAGATCCCACGTGTCTATCCCATTTGGCCTTAAAATCAGGCACGCTGTCCTGCACTTTTACACACACAACCTTATGATAAGCTCTACATAAGCTGGCCTTTGTACCTGAACATCTCCGGCTAAGCTATTCTGGGTCTTTACATATTTTCACAGATTTGAGGCCTTTCATACAGGAATAACTCCTCGGTCACACATTTCTGGCTCAGTCTTGCTGAGCAGAGAAATTGGGGTATTTTTTTAACTTGTTTACATTGTTAGAAGCACTAAAAGCAAAGGAGGGGCTGGAACAGCAAATCAGCTCACCAACCACTTCTTCCACAGACAATATGCGGAAGTCTCCACCCTGATATATTTACCCAGGAACAGTTAAAGCAGCGAAAGGAGTTCTTCAATTTAAAGTACTGTACAAAAGTGACTAAAAATTCAAAGGCTCCGTCTTCACAACTCTTTCAATTCAAAGTCTGAATTTCTTTGGTCAAGAAAGCAACTATAACTAGGGCAATATGGCATATCAAATACCAATAAACAAACATAAACAATATGGGGCTCATAATTTAAAAAAAAGTTCAAAAAGTGGTCTAAATCAGTTCTTGGACGATTAAAAAGCCAGATCGTCCAAGTACCGATAATCAAAGCTGGTTTTAGATGTATCTAAAACCAGCTTAGGCCTTTACCCTGCCTCTAAATGTCTAAAGCGAAAAGAAGCGTTTTAGAGGAGGGGAAAGGGTGGGAGATGTGCCGACCTAGACTTAGTTGTACAGCAAGTATAACCAAAACTTTACAAGGTTGCCCAGTCGGAACTTATACATTTTGACTTAGACCAAGGCAACCTGCCCACCCCCCATCGCAACTATCGCGGCAAGAGAGATGCCTAATCTCACCTGCCGCGATCGCGATCCCCCGTCCCGAACTGCCTCAAATCAAGGCAGGAAAGATGCCTAATTTCTCCTGCCGCGATTTGTGGCAGTTCGGGGGGATCACAATCGCGGCAGGAGAGATGCCCAATCTCTCCTGCCGTGATCGTGATCCACCCCCCACCCCCGAACCCCGGCAATATAGGCAGAAGGGAGCCCAACCCCTCCTGCCGAGGTGCAAGCCCCCGAACCCCCCCCGACTCCCTCAAATACTGGTAAGAGGGAGCCCAACCCCTCCTGCTGAGGCACACCCCCAGCGACTCCCCCCCACGCCAATACCGGCAGGAGGGAGCCCAATCCATCCTGCCGGAAGGCAACCCCCCTCAAATACAGGCAGGAGGGATCCCAGGCCCTCATACCCACGGTGCACTTCCTGCAACTGCTCCCCTGAACCCCCAATCACCCACGAACCCTCAAACGGCCCCCCTAACCTGCAACCTGCCCCAATCAGGCCCTAGGCCCGCCATTCGGAGGATGGTGGGCCTGCTGGCCAGACGGGCTTGGGATCCGTCCGGCTGGCCAACTTAACATAAGTTGAGGGGGGTTGCGATGTTAGGGGGCTGTTCGGAGGTTCGGGGGCGATCAGGGGTTCAGGAGGGCAGTTGCGGGAGGGGGGTGCGTCGTGGGCTGGAGGGCCTGTGTTCTAAGGTTAGACATAGTGGTGGTCTGGGATTAAACTGCTGAACATAGAGGTAGGCCAAACCCTCATTTTGGACGTTTTTTTTGAGAATGGACATTTTCCCTGCTGCTACTTTCAGCTTTTAGGGCTTTAGGCCAAAAAGGGACTTTAGATTTTTTTTTATTATGCTCCTCTATCTGTTTCCATCCTCTGATTTATAAAATAAAAACATTTCCTCTGCAGTTTTCAAATATTCACCATTCTACAAAAATTAGAGCATGTACTGCACTTTTTGGTTACACATTCAGTATCTTTTCTCCATTCAAGGGCAAATGAACATATTCCTAGGGAATTCAAGTTTTATTGATCTTGATGTACTGCCGATTTTTGACCGGTATCCAGCAGTTTACAATGGTAATAGCAAATTAAAATATTAACATTAACAAAAATCTTATATACCATCTCTGTTTTGAACCCAGTATAGTTCACCAAATCAGTGGAAATAATCAAAATACAATTTAGATCAGTGGTTCCCAACCCTGTCCTGGAGGACCCCCAAGCCAGTCGGGTTTTCAGGATAGCCCTAATGAATATGCATAAGAGAGATCTGCCAGATATGCAAATCTGTTCCATGTATATTCATTAGGGCTATCCTGAAAACCTGACTGGCCTGGGGGTCCTCCAGGACAGGGTTGAGAACCACTGATCTAGATAACAAGATCAATTAAATTATTTTCTAAACAGCCAAGTTTTTAAAAGCTCTCTAAATTTAAAATAATTTTGTTCGCACCTTAAGAGTAGTGATTGTATCTATAGTAACAAGTTAAAACAATAAAACAAAATAATAGTATTTGCAGTATAATGTACAAATTATACTGTATAATAAAATATGGTATGGTCAAGATTACAAATTATCTCTAGAACTCAGCACTAGAGAGTTGCGCGGGGACAGAAATCCCACCCATCCCCGCCTGCCCCCGCCAAGATCCTCTCCGTCCCCGCAAGGAATTACCTTCATCCCCGCCCGTCCTCATAAAAAGCAGCAATTACTTCTGACAGGATCATCAATTCCACAGTTTCTTTTGTGTTTGCGCTGCTGTTTTCCTTGTGGAATCTCTTTGGTGGAACCCTTTTTTTGTTTTCTGTTCAGGTAATTAACTTATAAACCCCCTCTTTTACTGACGTGTCCATTATATTATATGGATGAACCCTGCTTCCAAAGCCTTCCATCCCCGTGGGAGTCCCGTTGGCTAGAGGGGGCCCCCGTGGGAGTCCCGTGGGGTAGGGGGGATTCCCGCGGGACCCCCACGATCCCCGTTCAGACCTCTACTCAGCACAGGAAACAGGAAGTTCTTTGAACCCCTCTCCCCTCCCATGGCACACATACACAGCTTGCTCGGACCTTCCCATTCCTCCCTCTCTCCTCCCTCCCTCTCCCCTCCCCGGTGGCACTACCCCAAGTTTACAGTCAGAGGATGTACCCCTCTCTCTTTCTGTCCCCATGCCATTCTCTAAGGGCTCCTTTTACAAAAGTGCGCTAGTGATTTTAGAGCGCGCTAAAATGCTGCGCGTGCTAGCCGCTGCCGCCTCCTTTTAAGCAGGTGGTAGTTTTTCAGCTAGCGCACGCTAAAAACGCTAGCGCACCTTCGTAAAAGGAGCCCTAAGTATTGGCAAAAGAAAAGCCATTTACAAAACAAAAAAAGCCAAGCAGACATTTTAATGTATGCCTTGCAAACTCCCTTTAATGAAATGTAATGTTTCATAACTACGAACAGAAAATTGTGGCTGCTGGGCTAGTCCATGTAGAAATAAGGGTCAAACAAGCTGTAGGTGATACCTAATTTAATACATGTGTGACATGCTTTTGAGAGTTATTCTTTCTTTATCAGGTCTGTGAAGAAAACCAAAAGGTACCAAAAAGGATAACCACAAATATAATAAGCAGCACTGGGTAGTAATATCTATTCTAATCTTTGATTTTTTTATACTGATTCATCCCAACAGGAAGGCTCGACTATGGTTTATTTAGTTATATCCCCCCTTTAACAAGGTGAGTTACAATACCCCATTCACAATAAACATTACAAACAGCCATAAAACATACATATAGAAATTTCATCAACATATTATACAATTTACCCAATGAACTTGCTCAACACCCATGCTTCATTTCGCAAAAGAAATGTCTCTTCAAGAACCTCTAACAATCACATCTTTTTGCTTTCTAATATACAATGGAATGGCATTCCACGCATCTGGACCAGCACAAGAAAAAGCTCCCATTCTTGTGACTTTCAACCTTGCCTGCTATGTTGGTAACGTCTTTTAAAGTTCAATAAATTGCTATTATATAGAATAAACAATACAATACAAATTATGCAACAGTATTTCTCCTTACCATCATACTTCTACACACTATTCCACATCACTTACAATTCCCCCACCCTATCTGTTATAACCCAACCCTTCTATTTCCATTTTCTCTCTACAATGTAACTTTACCCACCCTTCCCTTTCTTGCCCTCACTATCCAGTTTGTCATGTTAAAGTCATTAATGTTCACTACGTGTTTTAATTTTATTTTTTATATTTTTTAATTTGTGGTTTTTTTTTTAATTTTTTTTTTTTTTAATTACTCGTACCATTTATTTTAGAAAAAACTTTTAAACTTTATGTAAACCGGCTAGATATTTGCTTGATAGTCGGTATATTAAAATTCTAATAAACTTGAAACTATTAAACAGTACATATTCACCAAACACACACACAAACAAAAAAAAAAAAAATAACCTATACACATGCAGTATGGATGCACCCTAAAATGTATAATATAAAATAATAAAGTCAAACAGATTGAAAGAGCAAATAGCTATATATCAAAAGAGGCTTCCATAATTTAGTAAAATAACCCACAGCATTAGTTCTTTCATCAACAGCCCTCTCATATTTAGCAGTGTCCGTGAGGCCCACGCAGCTGAACCTCTTCATCCGCTCTAGTTCAAGTCCAAGTGCACGCCCTCCATGCCACCACCCCACCTCTTGCCACAGCCACTCCACCAAAGTCAGCACTGAGATGTAGGCCCAAGGCCTCCCTGCCTCACCATATTATCAGGCGACTGATAATCTTGTGAACTATTACACTATAAGGACATTACATATAATTGCATAATAGGACTTTTTATCCATGTATTTTTATATGTAATCTATTTTGAGTTTATATAAATATTGCTTATCTTAAGGTTGACGTGTTCTATCCCACTTCCCACTTGCTTTCTTTTGTTCGTTGGACTTTACAGGGGATTTTTGTTCCCTTTCTTTTGATTTACAGATCACTACTGAGACATCATAGCAGCAATCCCATTTCAGCTATATTATTTCTGTCCCACTTTGGGAAGACGTTCACTAAAGATGGCCTGAAAGCCAAAATTCCCAAGTTCTGCATCCACATGGGATCATACAACCTGTCTGAAAATTTGTATGAAAGAATCTAGGGTTCCCAGTTCTGAAGGAGTCCATGCATGCGGGTTCCATTCTATAATGTAATGGCTTCAAAGACTGGGTATGTATGTATATATGTATTATTTATTTATAGAGCGCTGTTTATCTGCAGTAGGAAATAAAAGTGTGGTGTGTGTCAGAGTTTTCCATGTGTGCACAAGTGCATTATAAGAACAAATTAATAGTGAAGAATCAGTGGTTATTCTGTAAGTCCTATTTTAACCAGATGAAAGGTGATTACTTTGCTATTTAATAGATTTTTAAAAACATGTGATGTTCTGAGAGTGCCCTTCCTCTGTGATAGCAGCAGACGAAAAGTGGATTAATGGGGCAGCTACCTAGCCTCTTTCTCCTTCCAGCTTCTATACCTGCAATCAATGTTGGAGGTGTAGGTGCTCAAGCAGCCACTGCAATCAGGAAGTTGACACCTATGGATCAATGTGTCTGGAAGGCTAAACTCATTTCATTTTTAAAAACTTTTTTATTGAAGTTTTCATGAAAACATAGAAACAGGAAAAGAAATAACAGGGCTTGGATATTATACAGTCATAAACTACTATAAATAAGTGGTGATGGTTTTCCTGTTATAAAAATGTAGCCTCCTGTAATCAAGTATATTTACTTATTTCACATTTCTCATCGCTTAACAGTGTAAAGTAACTAATGACAAGCTGTTAACAATATGACAACATAAAATTTATTTATATACCGTAATACCTTGCAGATCAGTGTGGTTAATAAAAGAGGACTGAGTAATTCACAGTGAAATACAAATCATTAATTTTCCAAAAATGTAAAAATGATAAGTTTTCAATAATTTCCTAAAATACAAATAAGAATTTGAATTATCTAATAACACAAGGCAACAAAAATTTTTTTCACAATCATCCGACAACATACCACATTTTTCTAAATCAGTTTTTCAGGCTGATTTCAGATCTGTTATTAGTTTTTTTCAGTCATGTAAACTTTTAAAGTTATGACTAATGCTAGTTTATAGCGTTTTAGCATATAGGATTTTAAGAATTGCAGCATCAACTTAAAGAAATGTTGCAGTATCTTCGGTCCAAAGTCAAAATAAGCACACAGCATAGCATAATTATACTGGATTGTGTCTCTTAGCAACCAATATTTCTTCAAAAATGCTTAGAGTATGATTTTGAGTTGTGTCTGGATTGTCACGGCACAACATCCAGCAGTAGTCAGCCATCTTACTCTCATTCCAGAAACCTTGGTAACAATGCTACAATAATTGAATGTCCTGGTGAAAATGTTCTCCTTGCTCATCGCTCACCATACCAAGATTTTCTGAAAAAAAGTCAAGATGTGAGTGCAAAAAGTGTATTTTTAGTGACATGCGACAGCCAAGTTTCTGATATGAGGCAAGGAGATTCTGAACTCCTTCCTTGTATGAAAGAGACAAATGGTTACCCAGAAAGTTTTCCACTAACCACTTGAATGCCTCTCAAGCTTCAAGCTCAGCTGCTGAGAGTGATTGCTTAAAATATTCATCCTACATAACGGACTTGATCTGTGGGCCTATAAATATCCCTTCCTTCAGTTTTGCAGTGCTGATTTTTGGAAATTTCTTAACAAGATATTGAAAACCTGGAGAGTTTGCTTTACCCATGGCCTTTACCAGGTTTTTCATCAACCCCAGCTTGATATGAAGAGGTGAAAGAAATATTTTATGAGGATCCACCAATGGCATAAATTTCACACTACTTGTCCCTGGGTTATAGGTATCCCATAGCTGCCAGTCACGCTTGACATAATGTTCAGCTGTAGATCTGCTATCCCATAAACACAGGAAACAGCAGTATTTAGTGAATCCTTCTTGCATTTCCATTAGCATGCCAATGACTTTCAGATCACCAGAGATGTTCCACTGGTGTGTTTTTTAACCAATTGCTTCTAGTAAATTCTTCATATTCTCATAAGACTCCTTTAGATGAACAGAATGGGCAATTGGTATACTTGGGTTGGAATTTCCGTTATGCAGGAACACTGCCTTCAAGCTTCTCTGTGAAGAATCAATGAAGAGACACCATTCATCTGGACAATGCACTTGTGACAAACTGTTGAAGAGCTCTTTGATGTTAAGACAACAGCCCAATGAGCCATTTACAGTGAAGAATATTGTTATGATTCCTTATTCTGTAATGAGTTATATTAGTATCTTTTGCAAGCAAGTGCTTTTGCTTAAGCCTTGAAGCAAGAAGTTCTGCTTTTTCTTTTGCAAGATTTAGATCACAAATAAGATCATTGAGCTCAGCTTGTGTAAAGGTCTCTGGTTCTGAATCTTCATCATTCACATCAGGATCAGATAATTCTGGATTGTGACCAGCTGCTGCATCATTCCTCATCATGTTCCACAGAAGCAAGTCCATCTTATGGAGGTACAGGGACAGGCAGTGAGTCATCATGAGGAGCAGGCTTGATAGCAGAATCCAGAGTAGGATATATAATTTTGTGCTTAGTTTTAGCTGAGAATCCACTTGTGTTCACAAGGCAAAAGTAGCAATCTTTAATATGGTCTCGCAGTTATTTCCATATCATTGGGATTGCAAATGAGATCGCTGCCTTTCGTCGATTGAGCCAGTCATGAAGTCCATTGGAACAACTGGTACAGATGATATGTGGAGCCCAAGACTTATCCTGGTCACCCAGTGGAAAGCCAAAATACAATTTGTTTACCTTCAGATCTATGGTAATTGGGTAACGTTGTGTTTTCATCGTAAATGAACCACAGACGTAACAGAAACTATCTGGATGATTAGTACAATGTCTTGGCATGATAAAGACTGATATTAATCACCATAAATCATGTCTGTAGCATGAAAAAATAAAGATAACTGTCGTTAACCCTCCTTATAATTTATACTATAAACGCATGTTATATCACCCAATTAACGTTTATAATTATATATAATGAGCCTCATCACAAAAATGTGACTTACTAGTGAAAAACTAAGCACAGATTTGAAATCAGCATGAAAAATACTACAAAACCCACCAAATGATGTGTTGACCTGTGTAATCGGTTAAAGTCGGCATTCCAACTAGCTGCTTGAAATAAAAGTAAACGGTTGAAATATAATTTATATAAGCAGCCTTTTAGGGAAAGAGAAAGGGATTTGTATACCACCTTTTTGTAGTTAAACAACCACACTCAAAGCGGTTTACATACAGGTACTTCAAGCATTTTCCCTTACAGAAAGAAATGCAAATAAAGTTGCAATATGCAATGAATGTCCACATCTTCTAAAAGTAAGATGGTCGGCAAGGTAATTAGATGCCAAACCATGTGAGACCATATAACACAGACATCCAAACTCAATAGGAAGCCAATGTAACTTGCGATAATAAGGTGTCACATGGTCTGACTTTTTAAGATTAAAAATTAAACAAATTACCATATTTTGTATTATACATAATCTGTGAAGAATATTTTGAAAACCAGAAAGATCATATAGCAATAATCTACAATATTTAAAACCAACGAATGCACCAGTAATCTGAATGGGGTTACATCAAAGTAAGATCTAATAGCTCGCAATTTCCAAAGCATGCAGAAAATTTCTCAAACCAAAGCATCAGTCTGCAATTTCATTAACAAATTCCTGTCCCAATGAACCCTCAAAATTCTAAAAGCGGAGTTGATTGGATAAGAAATTCCATTCAAAATTAAGCTATCTTCTTTATAACTAGTTGGAGTAGCAAGAAAAAATTTTGTCTTGTCGCAATTAGAGTTTTACTGGTGAAACATGTTGGTGATTCTACCCCCGCATGAAGCGTCATTATACAGCCAAGTACTTTTTAGTACATATTTATTTAAATTATATATAAAACAAAAACAAGCACAAATATAAGACAAATGATCCGATGATGATTTGGAGCATAAAGCCAAGCACTATGAAAAATATTTGAGTGTTTGGTGGCCCGGCTGAGGATCAGTAAGATAGATATATATGACATTGGGTTAATGAAGTGCAATACAAATGTTAGATTATTTTTAACATTTTCAAATTTAGCATAAATCCCGACATCCATTGGTCGACATTGAGTATTGCAGTATTAATAGTCTGTATAGCTTGAGATAATGTGGAAAAAATGGGAATCACAATGGTGATGTCATCAGCACAACTATAAAAATTTATACCTAAACCAGATAAAGACAAAGAAACTAAAACACAACAGCAACTAGTTAGTTTAGATATAAAGCAATTTGTAACTTCAACTAGTTACCTTGGGGTTGTGTAACTAGTAACTGTCTCTACTTACACTACCACCTATAACATTTTGTTAACTGTTACTTCCACAAATCATTACACATTCAAAAGCTAACACACTGTGGACCCATCAAAAGATTTATGTTTAATTTTATAACAGTACAGCAATTAGAAAAAGGCACCATCCATCTATGAAGAATATTACCACCAAATTAATGCTCATATCCACAAGTGCTGTCACTAGTACCAGAATTATACTAAATCACCAAGGAAACATACTCTTCAGCATTAAAGAACCTTTGCCCCAATTCATTGGATTGCATTTATTTTAGCTTTCTGAAGCACATCGATACAAACTCCTAAGCTGGTGCTCTCTAGAAAATGCAAAGAATTCCAGCCATTCTGGGACTGATGTCTCCAAGCTGCAAGTAGCACTAAAACTTTCTATGACCTGAACAAGTCACTCTCCTCTCAATATACTACGAGGCTACAGACTTAACTTACGTAATCATGGAAGGCTTTAGCCTCACTTGAATGCTCACAGGTTTCTCGCCTCTCTGGAGCTGCACAGTAAAGATCCCAAAACACACTGCAAGAAATTAAAACATGGTATCATTATTATCAACTTCATTTGATATACTCAAAGCAATAAAAGTGCATCTAAGTACATAAATGTTTATAACAAACCCTAGAAATTATACACAAAAACATATATTCTTCCTCCCTCTCCCCACGCGCGCCCACACACACTTTTTCCCACCCTGCCACACCCTAAATACAGGTGGATCGAGAAAAGCTCCAGTGCATAACAACATAAGAATAGCCTTACTGGATCAGACCAATGGTCCATCAAGCCCAGTAGCCTGTTCTCACGGTGGCCAATCCAGGTCACTAGTACCTGGCCAAAACCCAAGGAGTAGCAACAATCAATGCTACCGATCCAGGGCAAGCAGTGTCTTCCTCCGTGTCTTTCTCAATAACAGACTATGGACTTTTCTTCCAGGAAATTGTCTAAACCTTTCTAAAAACCAGCTACATTAACCATTCTTACTACAACCTCCAGAGCTTAACTATTCTCTGAGTGAAAAAAATATTTCCTCCTATTGGTTTTAAAAGTATTTCCCTGTAACTTCATCGAGTGTCCCCTAGTCTTTGTAATTTTTGATAGAGTGAAAAATCGATCCACTTGTACTCGTTCTACTCCACTCAGGATTTTGTAGACTTCAGTCATATCTCCCCTCAACCATCTCTTTTCTAAGCTGAAGAGCCCTAACCTTTTTAGTCTTTCCTCATACAAGAGTAGTTCCATCCCCTTTATTATCTTGGTCATTCTTCTTTGAACGTTTTCTAGTGCCGCTATATCTTTCTTGGGATAAGGAGACCAGAATTGAATGCAATACTCCAGTAGATGCATTAGTCCTGGAGAACACTGGATTCTTTCGAGGTTGTGTTCTAAATGGCTTTGTTTTCAATCCAGATGTTGCAAATAATGGTGACCCAACATAGTCATGTTTCAGTTAAGCAGCCTGCCTCAGGTTTGCGCTGGTTGGAGGCATCGGCCCCCACCCTACAGAGATGGCGAGCGCATGTGATCCAACTGTTGCAGTTGGAACGCCACATGGTCCTAAATAGGGAATCTAGGGCTGGCAGAATGTTTGGGCTCCTTTCTGGAATACTTTAATCCCAGCTGCTCGTGGTTATTTACTTAACTTGTGACACTTCTCCCTCCGTATTCATGGTTTCAGCATTCGCGGTTTCGATTATTCACGGTTTTTAGCTTGCTGGCTCCTTCCCCCAAATTACATCATCTTGCATAGAGAAATCACTGATTCCAAGCATTTATAGAGAAATTCGCTGATTCCTGGCACTTTTTTCACCGTGTTTTGCCTCTCCTTCAGGAACAGGCCAGGTCTCCCATCATGTTATTCACGGTTTTACTATATTTATGATGGTTTTTAATAGAAAACAGCGAATAACATATGAAAAAGTTATTCACGGTTTTTCTGTATTTGCGGTTCTGTTAATCCCCTATCACAGTGAATACGGAGGGAGAAGTGTAGTCCTTTATCCTGTGTTCTCTCTCTGGGCTTCTCAGCTCGCCCTTGGGCTTGCTGGGCCATGGAGGTGATACTTTGATACCATGCTATAACACACCTATCTTGGGAGGGGGGAGGGGGCAGGATTTTGAGGGGGAAGGGATGGGATGAAATCTTTAAAATTGTTCTTTTCTGCTTGATGACTTTTTGTGTTCAGTACTTGTTGGATTTGCTTTTTTATTGGTATATGTTGCTTATTTCTTGTGCAATAAAGATGATTATTTAAAAAAACAAAAACAGCCTGCCTCAGGAGTCAAAATCAGGAGAGTTGGACTCTCTCTAAGACAAGACTGAGAAAGTTCTTCTTTAGCTACTTGGTCCAGATCTCTCTATGGCTACAAGGGTGAAAGAAGAGAGGCTCTTCCCCAGTACTAACTTTCACTCAGTAGCAGAACAGAGATTTGACCAATTAGTTAAGCTCTCATCATTATTTGCAACATCTGGTCTGAAATAAAAGCCATCTGTGGGGAACACTTGAGGCTTCAGTGTTCTCTTCTTCCTGGTTGTCACCACTGTTACGTTCTGTATCTTGAACGAACATAGAGAAGTGGGACAAAAAGATGTTAACTAGGCAAAAAATTGGCAGGGCAGGCACAAGCATATTAAGTACCTTGCATAAATCTGAGCCTTGGATCCCTTCTCAGTTGACTTTCCGATCCCTAGATTCTCTACGTATCTAAGAATTTGATAATTAAAATCAGCAATTATCATTATTCTAATCGCAATCATCCTCACCTAGAACAATCCTATAAAAATTGTACATTACAATTTTAAATATTAAACTTTTTGGGCAAAATTCTATAAACGGCGTCCCACTGCTGTCTAAACAGCCAATCGGGAAACATGTTTTCAAAAAAAAGAACCCCGAGGCAAGCTGCCTTTTCTGTAGGCGTCTGTCGCAGGTGCAGGGAGGTGGCTATGAATGCTTAAGCTCACCCAAGGCTGGGCGTGGGCATGACTTCGCCCGAAAATGGCCTTAGACGAGCTTAAACGTCCCTAGGCATCTTCCTACATCTGTCCTACATTTCAAATAGACATGGCTGCTAAACTGATCACAGTAAGGAAATCTCCCTGCTGCAATCATCTGAGCGGCAGTGGCAGGGAACCTCCAAACCCCACTACAAGCTGGCCGACAGGAGGGATGCCAACTCCCTTCTGCCACCACCCCCAAACCCCATACTGTCCGCAGCAGGAGGGAAGCCCACTCCATCCTGCCGGAACCCCCGAAACAATACCCAGCAGAAGGGATGCCACTCCCTCCTGCCGGCACTCCCGTTCCCAGAATACATGACCCCCACCCCCCAAAACCCCATAGGAGGGGCTTTAGGTGCCTGGGCCAACTGGAGTCTTAGGCCTCCTTCCCAGTACATTCTGGGATGCATTGGGAGTGGCTTAAGACTCCGAGTGGCCTTAGAGATCTGGCTAATCGGAGTATTAGACCACTCCCAATGCATCCCAGAATGCACTGGGAAGGAGGCCTAAGACTCTGGTTGGCCCAGCTGCCTAAAGCACCTCATGTTAGGTCCTAGCTCACACTCACTGTCTAACAAAAGCTCTGGCAGGATACACATTTCAAGTCTGACATATTGGGCTCCTTTTACTAAGCTGCGCTAGCGGTTTTAGCACACGCGCTAGACGCTAACCCCTCCATTGAGCTGGCGTTAGTTTTTGGCGCGTAGCACAGGGTTACCGCGTGTGGCAATGTAGCAAGCGCTAAAACCGCTAGCGCTCCTTAGTAAAAGGAGCCCATTGTGATCACAAAATAGAAAATGCAATTATTTTTTTTCTACCTTCCACTGTCATATCCAACATTTGTTTCTTTCTCACTGTCTATCATCTCTCTCTCCCTGTCTTATGTCCTGGGTCAATCCTCTCTATTTCCATCCATGCAGCATCTCTCCTTTCCTCCCTTCCATTATCATATGCAGCAACTCTTTCTCTCTCCCTGTGCACTATTTCTCCCTACCCTCCACCTTTTGTCCATTTCTCCCCCTCTCTTCTCCATGCATGTCTGCCTCCCCTCCACCATATAAAGAATTTCTCCCTCTCACCCCTTTCTACCTCTTTGTTTCATCTCTCCCTTTCTCTCTTCCATCCCAACAATTCTTCCTCTCTTCCCTCTCCCCCCATGTGCAGTAGCTTTCCTCCTCTTCCACCCATCCCCTTGTGCAGCAGAACCCCACCAATCCTCTCACCATAAAACCTGACATACCTCCGAGGCCTCCTAAAGCAGCAGCAGCGGCAGCGCTCTGAACAGGCTGCTTCGCGACCTGCCCCGCTGGGGTTTCCCTCTGCCACATCACCAATGACATCATAAGTGACGCGGCAGAGGAAAGGTCCCAGTGGGGAAGGCTGTGAAGTAGCCCATTCAGAGCGCTACCACAGCTGCTGTTTTAGGAGGTCTCAGAGGTATGTCAGGTCTCACCAGGGTGAGGGTTGCTGAATCGGTGAGTAGAATTTTCTCAGACAACAAATCGATTCAAATTGATTCACTGACATGAATCTGTGAGTTAATTCAAATCGGTGAATCGGGCCTTTGGGCACAGGTGGATTAATGAAGTAACTTGCCCCCCATGCGTTCTTCAGTTGTGTACACCTGCACCAGCTGCCTAACTAGTATAAATGCACTTTTTAGCAAGTATATCGACTGCTTCTGTGTTGCTATTTTACAGAGGCACATATGAACCTGTAGGCCCCATCTTCCAACCTAGGTAAGCTGTTATAAAATGACCTTACCGCCCTTCCAAAAATACTGATGGCTGTTTAAGATTGTATAAATGTCAGCACTTGTTGTTCCACTTCTACTGCAGCTGCTCTTTGTCTCGCACCCGTACCTTCTCCTCTGAAACAGCTCCCTAGGACACCACCTGGTCTGCCTATTGGCTAAGCCAGCTCTGGGTAGAAACTGGTCGAGCATCACAACATTTGGTGGGCACTGGTGTCTAGTCTAGTGAAAATAAAGAAAGCAGTGGGACTTGAGAAAAAAAACATAACGGTTTTTGCAGCAAAGAAGTTCAACAGGATAAACATATGGGGTGAGGAGGTGACATGAAACAAGGAAGAAATGGTCAAGGAGCTGAAAGCTATGCTTCACTGCAAAAAGCTAGACTAGCACAGTAAATGATGTCAATGACCCACCTAGTCTGCTCAGAGAACAGGATAAAAGGCCACTCTGTGCAGATTATCCTTTCTCCCCATAAACAGGTGCTACCTCTGTGAGTGTGCTGGATGTTGAGCACCCCCACTACTGACCAAGTGCCTTCATTCTGTTTAGAGCGGGGTCATTTGTGTTGCATTTAGTACCCCTAATCAGTTTGAAAAATTTGTGCCTATGGAATAGCCTGCCCTTATTTTTACACTAGCTGCCCAATTACTACAGCTTCAGAAAAATGCTAAAGACCTATCTTTTCTCTGCATGATTCACAAGTTGCCTATCCACTTACCGATATGTCTTCTGTAATCCTAAAGTAACTGTGACAGGGTGGAGTACCTGTCACTGGCCAGCGGAAGGAGCCCGATTAGTAGGCTCATTGAGCCCGAGAGTATAGCTAATTTGCATAAGAGCTGTCCACTCACCCTGAGTGGACTGTGGTGCTGAAAAGAACAGTTCCCAGCACAGACAGTTTAGAAGGCAAGGAACTCCTTCTGGAGCTAGATAATTCTCAGGAGGAGAAATGCTAGCCTCTGGCCTAACTCCCGGTATGCCCTGAAGGCCACTGTTGATTGGCACTGATAAGGGGCCTGGTACAGTGGAGTAGAGTAGCTAGGCTTACCAGTGCAGCAGTAGAAAGCCCGATGGTGGGAGGGTTCATGCGGACCTATACACCAGTTGAGAGACCTGGCTGTAGAGTGAAGGCCAGTGGATAGAGAGTCTGCAGAGAACTATACAATGAAAGAGCTAAAAATAGCCAGAGAGCCCAGTAGAGCCTGGAGTTGAGGAAGAGACTCAGGCTTGATGACTGGCAGAGGAAACGGTGAAGAAAAATCCAGGTGGTGGGGACCCAAGAAGCCAGGGAATGAGGAACTGGCAGTGGCCCCACAAGAGGCAGCTGGAAGAGCTGGCAGAATCCAAGACTGAGGGGGTCAAGTGGCTGATTGGCGGTGGGACAGACGGGGTTGGTGGCGACCGGCGGAGATACCAGTGATGGCACCAAGAGCCATCAGAGGATCTCAGGTGAAGCAGCCTAAGTAACCCTAGGAACATTGGCAAAGATCTAAGAAGCATCCAGCAGAGGGACTGGCTGGGACAGTAGCAACTGGCAGAGTGACCGGTGAATGGCATTAGAAGCTGCCGAAGACCTGGAGGGCCAATACAGGGTCGGAGGAAGGACTCAGAAGAGACTTAGAGGGATGCAGTCCAGTGAGGACCTCGGGATGGCCTCGGGTCACATGGTTTTAAGAGTGTGTTGGAAAGTATGTTTAACCCTGGAAGACCAGAGAGTACCTGGAAGGGGAGTGGATATTTGACGGGTAATACTGCTAGACCTGGTCACATGATCATAGTAACTCAAAGATTACTTATTATCTTGACTGTAAACCACAGAATTCTAGTTGAAAATTGTGGGACATAAGAAACTATATGATATAGTATGCACCTATGCCTTTTTATTTGTGTAGAAACCCACTACTGAAGTCTGCTAAAATTCTTGGCTTCCACCCTCTTCCACATGGCGAAGTCCTACATGGCATCTTTTTTTTAATCCATCAACATTTAAAAAACAAAAACATGCATCTGATATGCAAAAATTCATTGACCACTTATTTAGAAGGACAAATGAAAACC
This sequence comes from Geotrypetes seraphini, assembly GCF_902459505.1. NCBI lineage: Eukaryota > Metazoa > Chordata > Amphibia > Gymnophiona > Dermophiidae > Geotrypetes > Geotrypetes seraphini. Next base: position 19,381,543 of record NC_047084.1, on the reverse strand, counting down.
ATTAACCAGGGAAGACATCTACAGGCTAGCATCTCAGATGACAGGTTGCCAATTGATGCAATAAAAGAACAAGGAAAGCTACGGTAATCATGTGTTCAGCAGGAAAAAAAAGAGGTACTACAGTCACTAGTGGGTCTCCCATCCACCGCACTGTGAATAGATCAGAGGCCAAAACTGGAAGATCACTGAGATGTTACAGGGCAAGCCCTAGAATAGACACCATTCAAATACTCACTGGAGGAAAGAAGGGAAAGGGGAAATATGATTGAATATTTAACAGGCTACAATAAAGTACAGGATGCCAATTTTCCACAGAAAAGTATATTCCATGATAAGGGAACATGATACGAAGTTGGAGGGAGGGAAACTCTGAGAAAAATATGAGGAAATGCCTGAAAATACCTGCTAACAGAGGCAATGTAAACCATCTGTGGAAGAATTTAAGGAAGGATTAGGTTCTTACCTTGATAATCCTCTTTCCTGAACAGCATATGATTTCTTACAGATTCCTCACGAGTTGAGGTGCTTAACCCAACCATAAGGAATCGCATGCTGCTTGCACAGGAAACACTCCTAGGATAAATATAGAGGAGAATGATAAAAACAGGGTCAAGAAGAAGAGTAAAAGACATGGAGGGATAGACACTGATGACCCTCTGTGCTGATGTAAGTATGGGGAACAAAACAAAGAGAGAAAAGGTCCCAACCTAAACTGCAGTAAAAAACCAACCAAGAGCAAACAAAACAAAACGGCTCATTGTAGTGGTGAGTTTCGACATTGCTTACTCTTTGCTGCTACTCTACAATTTTTTGTGACTTTTTTTGTTATCCCTTTTTTACCATGGACCCCTGACGAAGGTTTGTCCGAAACACGGACCGTGTCGGGTCCCTTGATTGGTAAAAGGGTTTGCATATAATTATTTTGTCACAATAAACTTTGCCTACGTCTAGTACAGATCTGCAGTTTTGGTAAGTATGGGGAAAACAGTGAAGAAATTCTATAACTGGGCACCTCCATTTACATCCTCCGAAGCAGAGAATGACACGGGGATAAATTTTTCCCTGTCCCCACGGGAACTCATTTTCCCATCCCTGCGAGTTCTTTTCCTGTCCCTGCCCCATTCCTGCAAGATCCATCCTCATCTACACAAGCCTCAAACACTTTAAAATCATAAGTGTTCGAGGCTTGTGCGGTTAAGGCAGAGCTTACATTAATGGGGCAGGGGCAGGAACAGTGATGAAATTTATGGCGACGGGACAGGGAAATTGAGTTCCTCCAGGGAAAGGGACAAATTTGTCCCCGTATCATTCTCTACTCCGAAGCCATCTGGTAAGAACTTCTTCTATAAAGGAACCAAAGTGCCTGGATTCTATTGTAGAATACTAGGGAGTAATGGGATTTGATATACTGCCTCTCAGAGGTACTATCAAAGCGGTTTACATTCTTATTATTTTCAGGTACTTAATAAACAAGCCATAGAACTGGCATATGGACAAGCACCTAAATGAACAAAGATGCATATACCGTATTTTTCATGCCATAAGACAAACCGGACCATAAGACGCACCCTAGATTTAGAGTAGGAAAACAAGAAAAAAAAACATTCTGAACCAAATTATGTACTAATATATACCAGACTCTTCATCCAGTCCCCCTCATTCCCTGCCAGGCTCTGCACCTTGTCTCCCTTTCCCTGCCAGGCTGTTCCTTTCATTTTTCAAATACACATAGCAGATATAAATTCTCAAAACTGACACATTTTGATCACTAAATTGAAAATAAAATAATTTTTCCTACTTTGTTGTCTGGTGATTTCATGAGTCTCCTTCCTTCCTTTCTTCACTCAGGCCCAACAATTGTCCCTTTCCATTCCCTCCCTCCCATGTCCCAAGTTCATGCCCCCTCCACCTCACTGCCTTCCAGCCTTTGTCCTTCGTCCTCCCTCCCTCTCATGTCCCGAGTTCGTGCTGCCTCACTGCCTTCCAGTCTTTGTCCTTCGTCCTCCCTCCCTCCCATGCCCTCTCCCTTTCACTGCCTTCCAGCCTTTGCCCTTTGTCCTCCCTCCCTCGTCCCCTGTTCGTGCTGCCTCCCCCTCAACTGACGACAGGGGAAGGAATGTGGGCCGGTGACGTACAATCGCTGCACACTTGCCCTTCCCTTCCTGAAGTTGCAGTGCAGCAGCGGTGAGCAGGGAGCAGGAGCAGCAGCGGCGGCAGGCAGGCAGGCGGGCGGAGAGTAGCGGTGGGGGGCAGGCGGCAGTCAGCCCGCATAACCCCAACGAGCGGGACATTTAAAAAAGTTACAACGGGGTGGGTGGGAGTGTTTAAAAAAAGTTACCTTCACTTCATAAGACGCACCGACATTTCCACCCAATTTTGGGTGGAAAAAAGTGCATCTTATGAAGCAAAAAATACGGTAACTTACAGCACTCTATAAATTATGCATATAAAGAGCCCCACCTAAGTCCTGCTCATGGTCTGGCACCTGTGTACATTTCCCTTTTAAATATACACTAAGAGGTCCTTTTATCAAGCTGCACTAGCGGGGATAGCGTGTCGGACATTTCATCACGCGCTAACCCCCGCGGCCGGCTAAAAAACTAACGCCTGCTCAATGCAGGCATTAGCGGCTAGCGCGGCAGGCGGTTTAACGCATGGTATTACACGCATTAAACCCCTACCGCAGCTTGATAAAAGGACCTCTAAGTTAAGTCAGAATTTGTAGAACAGAATTTAGGCATTTATGCATGCATGTGGCATCTGTATGTTATCGGAACTTCCTTTCTCTAGGCTAGCTGGAGTAGCTTAATAGTTAGTGTACTAGACCAGGGGTAGACAATTCCAGTCCTTCAGGGCCACAGGCAGGTCAGGTCTTCAGGATATCCACAATAAATATGCATGAGATAGATTTGCATCTCAAGGAAGCAGTGAATGCAAATCCATCTCATACATATTCATTGTGGATATCCTGAAAACCTGACTTGCCTGTGGCTTTCGAGGACCGGAATTGCCTAGCCCTGCACTAGACTAGCGAGGTTAGGTTAAGTGCCATCAACTCGTGTTCCAAGTCCTAGTGGCCAGGCCTTTCTTCTGCGCAATATAAATTTGATGTTGGAACCATTGTCACATCAAACGCGATCCTCTGCCTCCAACACTGCCCATCTGCTGACATTTCTGCCTTGAGACCTGTCTGCCTTGAGAGGCCCTGCTGGCAGTGGAACTACCGACAGCGCAGCTTTCAGCTTCACAGATGCGCGCAAGCCCCAGTGGCACGAAAAGCCCATGTACCACGACTGGAGGATCTTAGAAACTGGGTTTAATTCCCACAGCAGCTCTCTGTGACTCTGGCAAATCGCTTAACCCTCCACTGCCCCAGGTACAGAAACCTAAATTGTGAGTCCACTAGGGACAAAGAAAGTACTTCCATGTAATGTGTTCGGCACTGTATACATATATCTAGTAGTGTATTTGTATTAATTTATTTATTTATACCCTGTCTTTCCCAAGGCGGGTCACAATAGAGTACATACACAAACAGAATCACATACAGTACAACAAATCGAACATGAATAAAACATAATAGTGATAATGTAAAGCCTCCTAAAATTACAAAGAGGCTACCAGTGCCTCACATCAAAAACCTATAAATCAAGTCCCATATTTCATCTTAAAGAAGAGGTGTTTCTTCAACATATCAGCCCTAATTATCGATTATTACACTGGCTACCAGTGGAAGCACGAGTAATATTTAAATTTTCATGCCTTTGTTTTAAGTTGGTCTGGGGATTGGCCCCTACCTACCTTTTATCTCATTTCGTGCTATATAACCCCATGAGGGTAACCAGGAATTGTAACTTATTTGCATACCTAAAGATTTTAGGCTGTAAATTTAGGTCTTTCTTAGACAGGATGCTCGCATTTCAAGCAAGTAAACTACAGTCCTGGTTGGGTAACTATATTAGTGGAGCCATGTTGTCTTACGGCACCTTCCGAAAAGAAATTAAGACAGTACTATTTGATAAATTTATCTCCTAATTTGAGGTTTTATTCTCAACATAATAATTTTACTGCATTAACGTAAATATTTTTACTGTCTTTTTAGTTAATATGCTGTATCCTTACCATTAATATTTTGTATTTCTCTGATTGTCCAGTTTTTCTCTTCTGTGTAAACCGCCTAGAATTCTTTTGATTGAGGCGGTATAGAGAAATAAAGTTATGTTTTGTTATGTTAAAACTACTCAAACATGTTTGCTGTTGTAAATAACCTGGAAGCTTATTCCACTCCCTATAGAAATAATCAGTAGTACAGGTACAAGATCGTTTATTCAAAATCCTAGGGACCAGGCATATTTCGGTTTTCGGAACTTTTCAGATCTTGGAATTGTAATGTAAATTGTACTTAAAAAGAGGGCATTAGGAAAAGTTGAAAGGAATGCTAGGAAGTTCTCCTTTACCCAACGTGTGGTGGACGCCTGGAATGCGCTTCCAGAGGACGTAATAGGGCAGAGTACGGTACTGGGGTTTAAGAATGGATTGGACAATTTCCTGTTGGAAAAGGGGATAGAGGGGTATAGATAGAGGATTACTGCACAGGTCCTGGAACTGTTGGATGCCGCGTGAGCGGACTGCTGGGCACGATGGACCTCAGGTCTGACCCAGCGGAGGCATTGCTTATGTTCTTATGTTCTTAATACTTCCCTGTAGAGGACTTCACTCCTTCTTCCTCCCCTGTTATATCTCCTTTCACCCATTTGCCTTGAAACTATTTAAGCATAGAGTGACTCACAAATTGTAGATTAGATTAGGTTTCCTTTTTCTCTTTGTTTTTATTGATTTTCTTCACATAAAGGTCAGTAGCTTTATTTATTGCACCCTTCAACTTGGACCACTGTTTTTCCACTTTCCTTATGTCTTCCCATCCAGTCAGCTCTTTCTTCATGGGAGAGTACCTGAAGAAAGAGATGATTGGATGGGAAGATATAAGAAAAGTGGAAAAACAGTGGTCCAAGTTGAAAAGTGCAATAAATGGAGCTACTGACCTTTTTTGTGAAGAAAATTTAAAAAAACAAGAGAAAAAGGAAACCGATATGGTTCTCCAAACTAGTGGCAGAAAAAATAAAGGCAAAAGAATTGGTGTTCGTGAAATATAAAAATACTCAGGAAGAGGAGTACAGAAAGGAATATCGGATGAAACTGAAAGAAGTTGAGAGAGCTACGTCTGGTGAAAGTGCAAGCGAAAGAGCAAATGGCTATAAATATAAGAAAGGGAGACAAAAATATTTTCAGGTATATTAGTGAAAGGAGGAAGACAAAAAATGGAATTACGAGACTGAAAGAAGGTGTGAACCGCTATGATGAGGAAAAAGAGAGTGATGAGGAAAAAGCAAATGTGCTAAACAAATACTTCTGTTCAGTGTTCACAGAAGAAAAACATGGAGAAGGACCTCAACTGGTCAGCAAAGTTACACCTGAGAACAGAGTGGATACTGCACCGTTCATGTAAGAAAGTGTTTATGAACAACTTGAAACACTGAAGGTGGATAAAGCTATGGGACCAGATGGGACCCATCCCAGGATATTGATGAAGCTCAGAGAGGTTCTGGTGGGTCCTCTTAAAGATTTGTTCAATAAATCTTTATAGAGATGGGAGAGGTTCCGTGGAACTAGAGAAGAGCGGATGTGGTCCCTCTTCACAAAAGTGGTTGCAGAGATGAAGCAGGAAACTACAGGCTAGTAAGCCTCACTTCAGTTATTGGAAAAATAATGGAAACATTGCTGAAGGAAAGGATAGTGAAATTCTTAGAATCTAATGGTTTACTAAAGGTAAAGCTGACAAATAAATCTGATTGAATTCTTTGACTGGGTGACCAGAGAATTGGATCAAGGATTTGCGCTAGACTTAGATTTCAGCAAAGCCTTTGACATGGTTCCTCATAGAAGGCCCTTAAAAAAACTGTATGGGTTGAAGTTAGGGCCCAAAGTGGTGAACTGGAATAGAAACTGGTTGACGGACAGACACCAGAGGGTGGTGGTAAATGGAATTTGCTCAGAGGAGGGTCAGGTGAGTAATGGAGTGCCTCAAGGATCGGTGCTGGGACCGATTCTGTTCAATATGTTTGTGAGCGACATTGCAGAAGGGTTAGAAGGTTAGGTTAGGTTAGCCTTTTTGCGGATGATACCAAGATTTGTAACAGAGTGGACACCCCGGAGGAAGTGGAAAACATGAAAAAGGATCTGCAAAAGTTAGAAGAATGGTCTAGCATCTGGAAACTAAAATTCAATGCAAAGAAGTGCAGAGTGATGCATTGGGGGGGTAGAAATCCGAGGAAACCGTATGTGCTGGGAGGTGAGAGGCTGATAAGCACAGATGGAGAGAGGAACCTTGGGGTGATTGTTTCTGAGGATCTAAAGGCATCTAAGCAGCAAGATAAGGATGCTAGGCTGTATAGAAAGAGGAGTAACCAGCAGAAGAAGGGAGGTGTTGATGCACCTGTATAGGTCATTGGTGAGGCCACACTTGGAGTATTGTGTTCAGTTTTGGAGGCCGTATCTGGCACAGGATATAAAAAGACTTGAGGTTACAGAGAGGAAGACTTAGGAGCAATGTTATGAAATTCTTCTTCACGGAGAAGGTGGTAGATGCTTGGAATGCCCTTCCGAGGGAATTGGTGGAGAGGAAAAGGGTGATGGAATTCAAAAAAGTGTGGGATGTAAATTACAGAAGTAAGGCCGGTAATGGACAGACCTGCATGGTCTGTGTCCCATATATGGTGATTCGATATAGGATGGGCTGGAGTGGGCATCAATGAGAACCGCACTAATATGGAACATGAGGATGTTACTGGCCAGACTTTACAGTAGATATCCTGAAAACAACCGGATGGTTGGATAGGCTGGAGTGAGCTTGGACAGCAACTTCAGCATTTGGAATCTAGGACAATACCAGACTTTACAGTCTATAGCCCAGAAATATCAAAAAAGAGACAAGTTAATTTAATCATGTATTTTAATGGGTATAACTGTCTTATGGGCAGACTGGATGGACCATTCAGGTCTTTATCTGCCATCATTTACTATGTTACTAATGCTAAGTCAGAAAAAGACAAACCATAAGACCATAAAATTGCCTTCCTGAATAAAATCTCAGCACTCTGCCATTTTTCCAGCTCTCCAACTTGAACAGAACATGAGAAAAACACACACATGCATTGGTTTCAGCAAATGTTACGTCAGGGAAACTACTACTGCCTCGCATCAAATTTCATTTTTCGACGTTTTTTGGTTCTCGGAATTTCAGATAAAGGATCTTTTGTACCTTAGTAGTACTTGTAGCCTGGATTGGCCACTATTAGAAACAGGAGACTGGGCTAGATGGACCTTCAGTCTGTCCCAGTATGGAAACACTTGTTTATTGTTGACCATACTGATGGTCATTGTGCTCGAAGAACAAGACAGCAAATGTGTATAAATAAATACAAATAAATAAATGTAAAAAAAATATATATATATGTATATATACATACTACTTAAATTATGTAATTTGGTATCCACTATGAACCAGATTATGCAATTGGCACTTAAAAAAGATAGGTGCTTAAAGTTAGATGCCTACTGCATGTTAATCACACTTAAGGCTTCTTCTTAGCGCGGGGAGCCACGCTGCTCCCAATGCTCATAGAGTTCTTATGAGCATCGGGAGCAGCGCGGGTCATTCAGCACGGCTCCCAGCGCTAAAACCACAAGCGCGGTTTAGTAGAAGAGGCCCTTAGATGCACATTACAGAATTGCACCTAACTTAAAACTTAGGCACCCGTAATGTAGACCAGAGTTTTAAAGGCCTACATTATAGGCGCCTAAGTCCTTTAGAGAATCGCGCCTAGCAGTGCCTAAGTCTGTCTCCACCCTTAAACATAACTACGTTGGTGTTAGGCACCGAAAGGCACCATGCAATAGGTGCCTATCTTCTTAGGCATGATTGTACAAAAGACAGACGTCGATCTCCCTATTAAATTTTATTTTTTTAAATTATGAGCTTGTTAAAGCTCATGATTGAAGCCAGTTTACTAATTAATCCCCACTTTTACAAAACCACAAAAGCGTTTTTTAGCGCCAACTGGTGCACTGAATGCTCTGCTCTGCTCCCGAAGCTCACCGAGTTCCTATGCTAAAAACGCTTCCACGGTTTTGTAAAAGGGGAAGGGTAAGTTAGGTGCCTAACTTTAGGAGCCTTTTATAAAATTCCCCGATATGCCTTTTAAGCAGATTGATTTTAGAAAATACTTTAAAAAAAAAACCAAAAAAAGAAAGTCCTGTAGGACAGCAGCCACTTACAGGAATCTAAACTGCAGTATACTCTACAAAGGCAAATATTGACTATAAAAATATTTACATTGCATTTGCTAGACTGCATTATATGATACATATTTGACTCAGCTAATATAAGATTCTAACACATATTACATTGTGATTCATGGGAATATGTACACAAACATTAGTTTACTGTCACATAGGCTGCTCTGTGGATGTGGGTTCTATCCCAGTACCACTCCTTGTGACCCTGGGCAAATCGCTTAACCTTCCAGGTACTATAGTTATATTATGAGCCCACCAGGGCAGACAGGGAGAGTACCTGATGTTGTGTTAGCTACTCTAACCTGTTGCACAGAAACAGCGGTATATCAAGAACTGAAAAAAAATAAATGTGCACTGTGTAATTACTGTTATGGGCCCCTTTTACGAAAACGCAGAAGAAATTCGCCTGTGGCAAATGCAGTGAAGCCCATTTACCCCCTCTTCTATGAAACTGCACTAGCGGTTTTTAGCACAGAGAGCCGCGCTGAATGGCCTGCACTGCTCCCGACGCTCATAGGAACTCAGCCATTCAGCACGGCTCTCTGCGCTAAAAAACGCTAGCGCGGTTTCGTAGAAGGGGGGGGGTAGTTTCTATGGACTTTTGGTGCATTTGCCATGGGAGAATCACTAACATGGCTTTGTAAAAGAGGCCCAATATTTTGTAATGTATTAATGTAACACTATCTTTACACTTCATAAAAGGAAAGGAAAAGGTTATGCATGAATCTTTTTTTTTATTTATAAAACTTTTCCATGATAATCAAGCAAAACCACAACTTGGACAGAAAAACTTTGTGTATAAAGCAATAATATTAGCTGTGTGACAGGGAAGCTCCTGTCACGTTGAAAACTACTACTAGAACTCCCCAGAATGCAGCACAAGGCTGGATAATACCAGGCATGGAGTCAGGACAGCTGGCTCAGGCAAAAGAAGGCAAGCCCAGGCAGGTTCCAGCACAGCTGAAGAGCCAATTAAGAAAGGCTCTGCAAACCACTGATTTCCCCTATCACTCCTTTCCTGAAGTCAGGGAGAAACCTGAGGCTAATTTAGAAGGGGGTGGAGTCAGACCCCAGGGTTGGCCTTATAGGGAAGATCAATTTACTGGAGAGGGGAGAAGGGAGGAACCTAGAGAAGGAACGAGAGTGAGAAGAGAGGAGAACCAGAAGGAGTGGTTGAGAAGCCAAACTACTCACGTGGGTTCCAGGTCACAGAGGGTGCCTCAAGCCCAGCAGGAACGTAGGGCAAGAAGCCCACACCTAGGGAAAGGTGTTACTGCCCTGGAGAGGTATTGTGACTGGCAACTCAAGCCCCAAAGAGCAGGGCTGGGAAAGCCTCCCCAGAGAAAAGCTGCAGATAGTTTTGCAGACGTACAGAGAGGGGGAGGGGAAGCACAAAAGGAAAGAAGTGAAGAAACTTCAAGCCAGAGTTCCAGGGAGTGTGAATGGGAAATGGACAGTGTGCTAAGTAATGAGATAAGTGAAGAGGGCATGGACCTGGGAGAATATGATGTTTGCATGTCCTAAGTTAAACTCCTGAAGAACGGTCTCCTATTGTTTGTATACCCGACAGCCCGAGCAGTGCGGGCAGAGTTAACAAGGTGCTAATAAAGTGTTAAACAAATGCAGAGAGCTGAGAAGGAGAAGGCTGGACGCAAGCCGTGCTCAGCTAGCTAGGCTCGTAAAGGGTAAAGTCCAGAGTGAGAGCCATCAAGCCCGGCAGGGGCTACGAGCCAAGGAAAGCTTTAACTGACTTATACGTTTGCTGGGATTTTACTGGTGATAAGGAAGTGCCATCTTGCTCCTTAATAGAACCTGGACTGTAAGAGTATAATGGGGGAGAGGCCCTCTAAGCACTGTAACCAACTGAAGTGAATGTTTTATGTTTTTTTTCTTCTGCTGTTTTATTTTCTTTGAACTTTGGGACAGTAATAAACCTGATACTATATTCTAAAGAATCCGGTATCCGGGTCTTCCTTCCACTGCCCTATAAAAGGTGTATTAAAAATCTTACTTGTGGTCCGGGCCGCAGTTTCCCACTTACTTGGGGACGGGCCCGGTCGCAGCTGCTATTTAAAAACAAAACTACAAAGGGAAATAAAAAAATTAAAGGCCAAACACATTTAACGGCTTTAATAGAAGTAACTGTGAGCAATTGAACAAATCACTTTTCCACAAAGTCCCCATGCAAGATGATGAATTTGTTGTATCGCTCAACTAGCTTCTGCATTCTTGCAGAGAAGATTTTTCGGCTGCTGCTGAAGCCAGGTGAACGCTGCTTCCTTTACTTAATCATGCTTTGTCTTTTGCTCTCCAGGTCACTGTGATGCACCTGTGTCTCTTCACCAGTGACAATTCTCTACAGAATACTCAGATCTTCATACCATCTCAGGAACTGGGCAGCAACTTCCACACGCTGTTGCTTGTGCAAATCAGTAAGCTGTTTGGGAACTCATCGTGCGCAGACTTTCCTGGCAAATGCAGATCCATAACTGATATCCAAATCTGCAGTCAACTGAGAAACCATTATCCATTGGTCTTCTCTAATCAAAGCAACTGCCCTGTCATTGTGCTCTTGTGTGCACGATACTGATGGATGACCAGAATGACCTTTGTCAGTTACAAGCAAAAAACAAAAGGAAATGACCCCGAAATATCCACAAAGAAGAAAATCCAGAGAAAACCAAAAAAACTCTGTGGAGTGACGATGTTCCTAAATGGACTTTATTTGAAAGTGTCAAAGTTCCAAAGGTACACTGAAATCATCCACATAAAATAATTCCATCCACATAAAAATAAATCATCCATATAAGAGCCTTAAAGGACCTAGACTGCTAGGGATACAGGACCCAAGACGTCCACATTTTGACAAAAAGTCTTCTTCAGGGGTCCCTGGGGGTTCTATAAAGGTGAGTACATGGGAAACAATTGTGTGGTGAGCCGGAAGTGAGCACCACACAATTGTTTCCCACGTACTCACCTTTATAGGACCCCCAGGGACCCCTGAATAAGACTTTTTGTCAAAACGCGGACCGTGTTGGGTCCTGTATCCCTAGCAGACTAGGTCCTTTAAGGCTCTTATGTGGATGATTTATTTTTATGTGGATGGAATTATTTTATGTGGATGATTTCAGTGTACCTTTGGAACTTTGACACTTTCAAATAAAGTCCATTTAGGAACATCGTCACTCCACAGAGTTTTTTTTTTGTTTTCTTTGTCAGATACATCCATTCTTCCCACTTTAAACCTTTTTACCCCTCATAAACCTTTCGTTGATTCATGGTGCTGTGTCCATATTGAATCAATATCCAATGGTGAATTTCCACAGGTTTCACTACCTCTGCCCAAAGAAAGCATACTACTACACATTCTTTGATGGTGCAATCTTGCAATGAAGCATCCATACTTCTGACCTTGTGGCTGCCACATGACTAAAGGTCAAGCGGTGCGCTGTGCATGGACGAACTATGTACGAATAGATATGTTGTGTTTCAGTAGCTATGTTCTGGTTATCGCATCCTATATAATAAAAGGTTAGCGGCGCATGCGCTTTAAAAAAGCGTGATTACTGCCGCCGTGGTGTGTGATCCGTGGCCGTGTTCCATTTTAGAACCCGGCCAATGATCACTCTGACCACTCCCCTCCTCCCGCCCGCAAGCTCTCTTCCTGCCGCGTCCTCGGCAGGGAACACACCTCGGCCCTCATTTGCCGCCACCGCTGCTGCTGCTGATCCTCCTGAAGAGCAGCCTGCGATGGTGGCCGACTTTAGCGAACCTTGCAGGCCGCTCTTCAGCCTCGGTAGCACGTTCCCTCTGACGCGATCCTGTGCGTCAGAGGGAACGTGCTACCGAGGCTGGAGAGCGGCCTGCGAGGTTCGCTAAAGCCGGCCACCATCGCAGGCTGCTCTCCAGGAGGATCAGCAGCGTAAGAGGAGCCGCCACCGGCACTTTTAAAACTAACCTTCGGCCGTAGCAGGCCAGCCCGAGGGAAGGGAAGGGGGAGGGGCCGAACGGAGCAGGCCAAATCGCATGAAGAGAAGGGAGGGGCCGAACGGAGCAGGACAGCTCACGTAAGAGAAGGGAATTGCTTCACAGGGACCTGGAGGGGAAGGGAAATACGCTGCTGCTTCTGCAAAGGAAAGTGAGGGGGGCTTCACAGGGACCTGGAGGGGAACGGAAATACCGCTGCTGCTTCTGCAAAGGAAAGTGGGGGGGGGGATTCACAGGGACCTGGAGGGGAACGGAAATACCGCTGCTGCTTCTGCAAAGGAAAGTGGGGGGGCTTCACAGGGACCTGGAGGGGAACGGAAATACCCCTGCTGCTTCTGCAAAGGAAAGTGGGGAGGGGGGCTTCACAGGGACACGGAGGGGAACGGAAATACCGCTGCTGCTTCTGCAAAGGAAAGTGGGGGGGGGGGGGCTTCACAGGGACCTGGAGGGGAACGGAAATACCGCTGCTGCTTCTGCAAAAGAAAGTGGGGGGGGGGGCTTCACAGGGACCTAGAGTAGAAGGGAAATACCGCTGCTGCTTCTGCAAAGGAAAGTGGGGGGGCTTCACAGGGACCTGGAGGAGAACGGAAATACCGCTCCTGCTTCTGCAAAGGAAAGTGGGGGGGGGGCTTCACAGGGACCTGGAGGGGAACGGAAATACCGCTGCTGCTTCTGCAAAGGAAAGTGGGGGGGGGGGAGGAGAGACAGAAAGAAATACAGACAGACAAAGGAGGCCAGGGAGAGACAGACAGAAATAAAGACAGACAGACAGACAAAGGGTGCCAGGGAGAGAGAGAGAGAAAAATAGCAGGAGGGAGAGAGACAGAAAGGAAGGAAGAAAGAGACGGGAACAGGGAGAGAGACATAAAGAAAGAAAGACAGACAGGCATATATTCTAGCACCCGTTAATGTAACGGGCTTAAAGACTAGTACAACATAAAGGGCTAGATTCTATCAATGGTGCCTAACTTTTAAAGAAATGCGTTGGGTGCCGTTTTCCTTGGAGCCTACCGAGTTAGAATCAGGTCCAAAATAAGTAAGAAAAAGCTAGCAGGTCTAGCAGGTAGTTACATTCTATGACAGTGAAATTAAATTTTAAAGGAATGTCAGTACTTATCCTTTGGGAAGAAGAATGTTCATTCCTCTTAGCAGCCAGACACATTGACAGATGTGAAGGTTCAAAAAACACAAATTTAGCAGATGGAAGCTTATGAAAAAAAACACTGTTCCTATCTGAACAACACCAGGTCAGTAGCTACTCTTTGGGATCTTGCCAGGTACTTGTGACCTGGGTTGGCCACTGATGGAAATAGGATACTGGGCTTGATAAACCTACAAGCCCATGACCCAGTCTCTCCAGCACTGATATTGGCCCACTGGCTGCCCTTAACCAAACACTGCATATTCAAAGTCCTAGTGTTGGCATATAAATCCCTCTACAACATGACACCCAAATACTTCTCAGACAAACTTCCTCTCTACACCCCAAAGAGAACACTACACTCCCAAAATGAAATGCACCTACATGCACCATCAGGACACTCCCTCCGATTCCAAACAGCCTGGAAACGATCTTATTCCCATTTCTTACCAAACCTCTGGAACAGCCTACCTCCTCATATCAGAGCCCTTAAAGGACTTCTTAACTTTAGAAAAGCTGTAAAAACCTACCTTTTTGCCTAGTCACTCCCTCAACCCTTCACAAGTATCAGTAAGTAATCCTATATGAAGATATATGGCAACACACTGTATGTAAACCCTATATTGTAAAAATATGAATGTAAATTGTAACCCGTTCTGAGCTCTTTGGGGAGGATGGGATCTAAATAGAAATAAATTGAATTAAATAAATAAATAAATAAATCTGACCTATTATGGCAACTCCTATGTTCCACAAACAAAAAGATGGAACAAAAAGTCTTTAGATGTCACAGGAGACTGTAAAACAATAGAGATTTATTTACATAAAATTATAAAAATTAAAATATAAACATCAAAACATCAAATGTGGCAGAAGTCCATATAATACCAATTGCTCATGCAGGTAGCGACATATGACATACAAACAGAAGCTTGTATCAGATCCAATACAGTCCGTGCTTTGGCTATCTTTGCCTTCGTCAGGGGTCCTAGGGGTCCTTTTACTAAGGTGCGTTAGGGCCTTAACACGCGGAATAGCGCATGCTAGACCTTAACACCAGCATTGAGCTGGCGTTATTGTAGAAGCGTACCATGCAGTGAAGCGTGCGGTAATATCGTGCGTGCGCTAAAAACACTAGCGTTCCTTAGTAAAAGGAGCCCCTAATGTGGCATAATTGTACTATAAAGTTTGACATGTGCTGACATTGAGCAATGAGGCTTAAATCATGCTTTGAATACGAGATATGAGACACACTTTAAGAAGATCAACCCTCTCTTCTTCAAAGCCGCGCTAGCAGCCGCCACGCGGCAACAGCCCCGAGGCCCTTTAAATCTCTATGGGCTTCGGAGCCGCTAGTGCGGTTTTGTAGAAGAGGGAGCAAGTGACCTAATGAAGGTGAACCAGCTTGAAAATGGGTGCTAACGCTATAAGCATTGCTGGTTTGTTCCTCCTCCTCTGAGTCTCCCTAGACCAGTGGTTCCCAACCCTGTCCTGGAGGAACACCAGGCCAATTGGGTTTTCAGGCTAGCCCTAATGAATATGCATGAAGAAAATTTGCATGCCTATCACTTCCATCATATGCAAATCTCTCTCATGCATATTCATTAGGGCTAGCCTGAAAACCCGATTGGCCTGGTGTTCCTCCAGGACAGGGTTGGGAATCACTGCCCTAGACAAATCGGGAAACATAAAAATTCTAAAAGGAATGAAACAACTTATCTCTATATCTAAAGAACAATCTAAAGAGCCATTTTCTATCTGAAATAGTGCTACAGTCACTATCAAAGTAGCAGAAGAGCATTGCTCAAAAAGTGAAGGGATTAAGCATGATTCTACTTACCACCACCAAGAGTGTAGAAATCCTGGTGGTTCCCCCAATGTGATGTTTTTTTCCCATCGTATCTGAAATGAACAAACCAGACAATATTTATGTTTTCCAGTGTAGTGATGTTTTTCAAATAAAACACTGCTAGAAAAATAATTCTGCCGTGATTTATGCAGATAAAAATCTTAGCTATCAAAAAAGGGGTCTTTTTAATTGTGTTCTCCTATGTTTTACAATTTTGGAACAACAGAGGGAGAAAAAGCATTTTTTTTAGTCACAACTGTAATGCAGATTAGATCAGAACATGTGGTATACAGAGTAGTTTTGAGGTGACACAAAAATAAAATACTTGCCCTATGAAATCAGATAATGAACCCTGGTTAAACTCTTGCTTTTTTCCCTTTTCTTTCGTTTGGGACAATTGTCACTATTATGTAATTTTTACTCTTTGGCCACTTGGATGGTTGATATCATTTGTTATCTGTTTTTACTTTCTTATTCAATTTTTAATTTTCTTCTTTATCATGTGCTTTAATAATGTACCTTATGCTTTTTACATCACTAGGGTTTATGCATGCTTTAAAAGTCAATGAAATATATATATTTTTTTCTATGATCATTCGTATAACTAGTTTGTTTGGTATACTTTGATATCTGTTCTTATCTTTATATTTTATTGCTGTGAAAATATTCTTCCTATCATGTGTTTAAAAAATGTATTTTTATCTTTTGTTGTTTTATGTTTGTTTTAAATGCACATTTTACTATGGTATTGATTAGTATTTTTATTATCTTATATGTGTACTGTATATTGTTTTAGTGTCCCTTGAGGAAGGCTTGTGCAGATGCCGAAACTTGGATCCTTGTTGGGATGAATATTTGAGAAATAAAGATATTTTTGGTTAAAAGGACATCTCTCTTGCCTTTGGGTTTGTTCTGTAAACTCTTGTTTCTGCTACCTTCTCAAGGTCAATATTGTGACCTCAGTCAGGTCTCTTTACCTCCAGTTGCCTCAAAAATACATTCAGACTATATGCTCCTCAGGATCAGGAATTCATTGCACCTGAATGTAGTTTATTGACTGATGCTCTGATTTAAGGTAAATCCAAGGAAAAAATGTTCTTGATGCAAATGTTTATTGTAAACCATAAAAGGCAAGTTCATCCACAATATTTTTTATTTATTCAATTTTCTAGACCATTCTCCCAGGGGAGCTCAGAACAATTTACATGCATTTATTCAGGTACTCAAGCAGTTTTCCCTCTGTCCCGGCAGGCTCACAATCTATCTAACGTACCTGGGGCAATGGGAGGGATTAAGTGACTTGCCCAGGGTCACAAGGAGCAGTGTGGGTTTGAACCCACAACCTCAGGGTGCTGAGGCTGTATCTTTAACCACTGCACCACACTCTCCCCTGAGATACCTGCATATCTGCAGACCCAACATGGTTCGTGTTTTGGCTTCACAGGCCTTCTTCAGGGGTCCCAAGAAATATGAGATAAATGTATCTGTTCTGTAAGTACTGATATAAGACAAAATCTTATGTGAATGAACATAAGAAAGTGAATAGGGAGTGCCATAGTTGGTGAATATTGTACTGCGAAAAAATTGTTGATGTTCATTCACATGAGATTAAGGGCTCCTTTTACTAGCACACGCTAAACAAAAAATACTAATGCAAGCTCTTTGGAGGTGTTAGCGTTTAGCGTGTGTGGTATTGTACTGCGCGCTAAGTGCGCGCTAAAACCACTAGTGCACTTTAGTAAAAGGAGCCCTTAGTCTTATATCTCAGGAAATACTTTTTTACAGAAAGGGTACTAGATGCGTGGAACAGTCTCCCGGTAGAGGTGGTGGAGACAGAAACTGTGTCTGATTTCAAGAAAGCCTAGGATAGCCACATGGGATCTCTTAGAGAGAGGAAGAGATTATGATTACTGCGGATGGGCAGACTGGATGGGCCATTTGCCCTTTATCTGCCATCATGTTTCTATGTTTTTGTCAGTACTTATACAACAGATACATTTATCTCATATTCGTTAGGACCCCTGAAGAAGGCCTGCGAAGCCGAAACACGAACCGTGTTGGGTCAACAGCTATGTATTGTGGATGAACTTACCTTTTAATGGTTTACAATAAACATTTGCATCAAAAACATTGTATTCCACAGCATCTTTTTTTCCTTGGATTTACCTTAATTACTGTGGAATTACAGGTTTTTAGTCTGATTTAAGGTACCATATAAATGCTGATACAAATATATTAGACAGGAACCCCCTCCCCCAACCCTCTGATTTTCTAAAGAGAGCTTTGTCAGAGACTAAACTAAACCTTAGGCTTATATACCACATTTTCTCTATAACAGTAGAGCTCGGCACGGTTTACAAAAAATTAAAAAGAGAACAAACGCAATAAGAATTTGGAATAGTATGGAGAGGAGCAGAATTTACAACTTTGAAAATAGCCAAGTTTTCAGATGGTTTTTCGAAATAATTGGAAAGAGCCAAGATCACGCAGTTGAACAGGAAAGTTATTCCAAAACTCAGTAATTTTGAAAAGTAGAGACTTCCCTAATTTGCCAATGTAGATAACGCCTTTCGACGTAGGAAAAGACTATTTAAATTTTTGAGTAGATCTGGTAATATCAGATCTTACAGAATTCCAAGACAGGGGAATTAAATAAGGAAGGATGCCATGCAAGATCTTAAATGTTAAGCAGGCACATTTAAAATAAACCCTGGAAATTATTAGAAGCCAATTAAGTTTTTCCAAAAGCGGAGAGACATGATCAAATTTACTTTTTGCAAAGATCAGCTTAGCCGCAGTATTCTGGATCAATTGAAGTCTTTGAAAGCTTTTCTTGGTCAAGCTTAAATAGACTGAGTTACAATAATTCAGCCTCGAAAGAATGATTGATTGTAAAAGTACAGCAAAATGTTATTGGTGGAAACAGGATCTCACTTTCCTCAACATATGGAGACTAAAAAACATTTTTTTTTTTTTTACCAGAGAATTAAGATGGTCGTTGAATGAAAGTGTTGAATCTATAATGACACCCAAAACTTTACTTGAGAATTCAATCTGCAATGAGGATCCCGAAGACAACAGAATGGAAGAAGGAGACAGAGAAATGCACTATTAATAGAAATCTATCATCATAAATGCAAACTTAACTGATTTAGAAAAATTAAGGCCCCCTTTTATTAAACCGTGTTAGGGTTTTTTTTAATCGCGGGTCACTGCAGTAAAAGCTCCGACGCTCATAGAATTCTTATAACCATCGGATCTTTTACCATAGCGACCCATGATAAAAACCCTAATGTGGCTTGATAAAAGGGAGCCTAAATATACTAAGGATTAAGTGGTGAAGTAAGGAGGAGTGGTCCATCCCAGGAGCCATGTTGGTGGGGGCACCGGCACCCCTCCTCCTCTTCATCCCTCACCACGCACAAGCCCCCTTCCCTTCCCCTTTATCTCTAGTTGCTCACCCCTGCGTGCAACAACTTCAACATGCTCCTCGCGACCACATCAGCTCTCCCGCTGACGTCATTTCCGGGTGCCACGCATAGGAAGTGATGTCAAAGGGAGAGCTGCTAGGGTCATGAGGAGCACGTTGAAGTTGTTGCTCATGGGAGTGAGCAACTAGAGGTGCGGGGGAAGGGAAGAGGGGCGCGCACCCAGAAGGTGGGATCTGGGAAATAGTGGGGGGTGGGAGGGCAGAGACGAGGGTGGGGCCCCTCTGCCCCAGGCGCCTCTCATCCTCACTATGCAACTATAAGGATTCATCCCATTTGGGTTCAGATGTACTAAGTATAGGTGATAGGATGCTGTGTGCTAAGTGTGACTTCTGTATCCACAATTACACACACAATTGCCATTATAGAATATGAGCGCAAGTCAGCATTTATGCCATGTCTAGTGTAAATGACCATGAGTAGAAGCAATTGGCAGTTCTCTAGAATCTTAGGCCCAGATTCTCTAACTGGTGCCGTTGTCAGTGGCCACCTTAAAAGTGGCTGCTGATCGCATGCCAATCACACGACTGCGCTGGTTACAGAATTGCGCCTCCAGCAAAGTTAAGCACCAGAAACGTAGGCCAGGATTTTCTAGGCCTACATTTCTGGCACCTCCCATTGATGTGAATTGAGCCTCCATAGGTGCTTCAGGCTATCTAATGCCATTTCCAGTGTTAGCCACACCCAGAGTGGCATTAGTCGGCCTAAAGCGCCTACAGAGATGTGATTCCAGTGCAAATTTTTAAGATGCCAGTACGTACCTTGAAACTCAGTTAAAAACATCATTTAAACAGCACCTTTTGGTGAGCTTGGGCACCTACCAATGCCTAAAAAACTGGCGCCATTTAAAAAAATCCAGACCTTAGTGCATAAGTGCTGGGTATGCACCTCACCCACCCAGACCCCTGCCACATGCATATGCCTTTGCAGTTATACACCATAGCATTTGCACTCTTCATTTCTAGAAGAGCAACATAGGGCTAGATTCACTAAGCAAACCGATCGTGTACCAATCAGTTTGCGACCCAATTTCCATCCAACCCGCTTTACTAACCTCTCCTCCAATCCACTTCCGATCCACGCATGCAAATGAGGGGAAACTAAACTAAACTAAACCTTAAGTTTATATACCGCATCCTCTCCACAGAAGTGGAGCTCGGCACGGTTTACAAGAACTTAAAATATAAGAAGAGAAAGGAAAAGGTTTACATGAGCTTATATATAGAATGGAAGAGTAAGGGGGAAAATAAAATTACATGTTAGAGAAGAGCCAAGTTTTCAGTTGCTTGCGGAATAGTTGGAGAGAGCCCAGGTTCCGCAACGGGATATTTGTTCCAGAGATGGCATGCAAAGTAGGAAGAGACGTGATTCACTAAACAAATCTGGGACACCAACTGGGCTGGCAGATCAACAGAAGATGCAACTGCTGGGGATCAGTCACACACATCTCTGCCGACTCTCCTGCTCCATTGCCGCCCTGCATTCTGCCCGAACTTCCAGCCCTGATCTCTGCCTCGATCTTCCAGCCCTGCTCTCTGCCCTGATCTTGCCCTGGTCTGTTCCAATCATGCCCTGTTCTCTGCCCTGAGCTCTTCCACAATCTTCCAGCCCTGCTGTCTACCCCGATCTTGCCCTGCTCTCTGCCCCGAGCTCTGCCCCAGTCTTCCAGCCCTGCTTTCTGCCCAGATCATGCCCTGCTCTCTGCCCTGAGCTCTGGATCTCTGCCGCCTTCCCTGCAGTGCAAGCCCTCGGGTTTAAAGTGGGGCTGCACGCCACAGTGCAGTCCTGCTTTAAACCCGCGAGCTCGCACTGCAGGGAAGGCGGCAGAGAGTAGGAGAGTCAGGCGGGTTAAGGCCTAGTGTGATATAGCTGATTGCCCTCCCCCTCTCTGCCAGCCTCCCTGCCTGCCTGCAAGTATCTTCCTTGCACAGAGAGAGCATGTGCAGACCATCAACAGGCAAAGAGATGGTCTGCGCATGCGTTGGGATCGCTCAGTAGCAACCCATGCGGTCGGTGGGGGGCATTCCTCCGATCACCCCCATTTAAATATTAGTCTGTAGTGAATTGGTCAGCCTGCCACGGATCGGATACGGATTGGTCATGATCGGGCAGATTAGTGAATCTAGCCCTAAGTGCAGTTAAGCTACTTAGTGCCAATTAACTCCGATGATCAGCAATTATTGGTTCTTCATGTCAGTAAGCACATTTTTTACAAATTAACTTACATAAAATAACAATGTATTTCCATCCTGCAATACCATTAAGTTCTATGTGGTTTATAAAATAGAATTTTTTAAACTGCACATATGCAGTTGAATGTAATACATTAATTTCCTAAGAATCTTGTAAACAAATATGTTTTCAATTGTCTCCTAAAATGCTGATATGAGCAACAGGTCACTATTAGAGAATTCAGATCTTTATCCCATATTGCAGCTTGAAACAACAGGAGACGTTGATGATATTTTTTATATTGACAACCTCTGACTGAAGGAAAGGGAAACGCAGCATGCGTGTGTCGAGAGTGCTTTGAATGAACAAATCCACAAGATAATTAGGTGCAAGGCCAAATAATACCTTATGACAAATGCAACCACAGAAAAGGTGTATCTATCAGGAATCAGAGGGGAGGACTGCCAGAGAAGTGGAAATTCCACAGAGCAACTGCATGAAAAGAATTCAGTAGGCGCTCATCTGCAGTGGTTTCAAGAACAGGATTCCAGTTCTTCTGAAGAGACAGAATCTTCAACAAGTAGCAAAATACCAGTCCAGAGAAAGCTCTGCTTTTGCTGGAGAATGGATGAAAAGTGTGTCCAGATTTCATTACTTCCTCATGGAAAGGGCAATTGACCAGTGATCCAGAGATGGGTGATTATGAGCATTTTCACAGGTGTGGACCTCAACTACTTGTTTGCACTGCAATAAATCGCTAGTGTAAAGCAATAATCTTGGCAAGGCATTACTTCTCAAAGATAATGCCCCATTTCATCCAACCTAAGACAATGTTAGGATCAAGTAGCTCCCCACAAGTATGACAGTGTTGATCCAATCTAAAGATCAAGGTGTGATGGCCGCTTTAATGGCTTGCTAGCTGTAAGGAAACTGTCACCCACTGCTAAAAAGGATAAATCAACAGTAAGAAAACTGCACCATCATGAAGATCAAGGACACCATTGCCAAGTACTGGGAAGAACAAAAAGTATCATATTTGAATGTACTATGGGAAAAAGATACTGTCCAAGAAGAATCAGAAATTGATTACACAAATACATTAGAACATAGAACTGAATTTTCTACATTACGCTGAAAAAAATCGGCACCCCCAAAAATGCCTAAGTGTTATTCTATAAACCATGCCTAAAGTTAGGTATTAATAGACAAGCACTAACTCCTGGGAGCCACGCTTAATTTTAGGCATGATCATTTGCATAAATGAAGGGTGCAAAATCTTGCACCTAAAGTCAGGCCCATATGCCTCTTATTCTATAATTAAGCACGTAACTTTGAGGAATGCCTCTGATCTGTCCATGACCCTTCCATTTCTGTGCCCCCTTTTTAATGTCGTGTGTAAATTTTAAGTGCAGATCGTGTGCCTAAATTTATGACATAAATTTAAAATTAAAATCATTTAATGATAATAATTACTTGTTAAGAAGCCAATTATCAGTGCTAATTGGTTCATTAGGGCGAACACAACTCCAAAGTGCTATTTACAGAATTTAGGGGATAGTGACCATAAATGAAGTTAGTTTTGACCATGTCATAGAATCAGAGGAGGTTGAGTTCCTCCAGTTACTTGTAGAGCACCTATCTAATTAGGATTTGATACCGATTATAAGAATGAGCTGTAGATACAAAGAATATAGAAGCTCCACCCACTCAACGTCAGCTGAACGCCAAAGAACTATCTTGAAGCTTTTACGCACTTAAGGGAGGTTTATAGCTCTTCATAGGTAACAATCCCCATCATGAACACAGTCAAAATTTGCAGATACATATACAAGTATTCCACACTGCTCCTTGTGACCCTGGATAAGTCACTTAATCCACCAAACAATACTTCTTTACTTCAATTCAGTGATTCAATTTAGAGTTCATAGGCACAGTTTAGACCATAAATAATAGGTTTTTTTTAACACTGTTACTGTTTCAGAACTGATGTGATTTATTTTCAAAGGAGGAAATGGAGGAAAAACCTCAGATCCCCATTTGCTGCATATGTTAATCCAAGCAGACATACTAGAAAAGGAGATGACCATATCGGTTCAAAAACCTTCAAACCTCCTATCTGAGCAAGTTCATGCATACACTGCATTTGCTGGTAATGCTAACAATCTTCAGTTATTTAAGAACAATTCACTCTTTCTTATATTATGCAAAAACAATCAAAATGATGTTATATTTCCAAACTTATCTTGCTCAGATCGTTTTTACTGCTTGTCAAAATTTGTGATGTCTCTGCTCAAGTCCAGTACTAGTGACCTTTATTGGCCACCTTGAGAATGGGCTACTGGGCTAGATGGACCATTGGTCTGACCCAGTAAGGCTATTTTTATGTTCTTATGTTTCACTCCATAGGAACACATCTCTAGGTTGTAAATAAAAATCAATGAGAAAACAGATTTCATTATACAAAATTTTGATATAAAGAAACATATCTCATTTATGTACTGAGGGATACTGGTATATTAGCAATGTATGTATGTATGTATGTATGGAGTGGCATTTTCAAAACATAAGTCTTAGTCCGATTTGGATATATGGTGCTAGATGTCCAAAGTCGGCAGTAAGAAAATGCCAATTTTCGAAAGGCAAACCATCATATGTCTAGAAATTTTTTAAAATTAAATTGGCATATGAGTAAAGGGTGTAACCATGAAAGAGGATTATAAAAATCGATGCATACCTTTGTTTAACTAGAGATGTACTTACAGCTAGATATTTTGCCTTGGCATCTATCTGTATGATTTTTCTAATGATCTCTCCAATGTATTACAATTGAGACAATATATTTTGTTAACCTGCTTTTGCTGTTGCATTTTTACACTTTGTTTAAATAAAATATTGTCTGCTTTTGGGTAAAAATAAATAAATTAATAAATTAAATTAAATCCTATATCTGAACGTCCAGTACATTGGGACGCCCAGACTGCCAGGACATCTATCTTTAATACCACATTTTTAACCAAAATTTCATCCAAGTTCCAAACGCCCAGAATAAGTCCATTTGGACGTGGGAGGGGCCAGTCTTGTAGTGGACTGGCCACCCAGACATGGCAACAGAACAGTGGGGCACCTTAGAGGGCACTGCTGTGAACTTTACATAAAGGATGCCAGATGAACATCTCACCAGAACTCCCATATAGGTTATGGTGAGCCCCCCAAAACATCCAAAAAACCCACTTGCCTACAACCTGAATAGCTCTTATGGCTGCAAGTGGCACCTATATTGCAGTAGAGAAGGGTTGGGGGGGCTCACATTTTTCACCATGAATGAAGTAGTTAGAATGGCTTATGGGACTTGCTACTCCTCTCTATAGTTCACTAGCACACACACCAGGTTACTTAAGGCACCTGTGAGCAGCTCTACTAGGCTTTCCTATACCAGGTGCTGATGTTCTAGAGACAGGTATGTACGTTTGTATTCTGATCTTTATGGATGTGAGAGGGTCCGTGAGCACGAGGGGAGTGTGGATGTGTCTTACCTTGATGCGTGCACTGATCATGTGGTCAGTTTGGGCACCTTTGTGGCACTCAGACCCTTCTAAAACAGATCTAGTTCCAAATGTATAAGTTCTGTCCAGCATGTCTTGTAAAATGTTTGATTATCACTGCAAGATGTCCATGTCTAACCCGCCCTTGAGACTGCCCAAAGCCCGTCCATAACATGCCTCCACCACACCCATCTCGTGCTCTCAACATACAGAGGCTGGAACACCTCGCTAGGTTTTGATTATCGGCACTTCGACGTCCTGGCTTTTTGGCCATCTATGTTTCTTGATTATGGGCCCCATAGTATGTGTATATAAATATAATTTTTTTTTTCAGAAAAGTCTGAAAGGAGTACCAGTATTTAAGACATTGATTGTTAGCACACTTTGATGCTGTTTCTCCATTACAAGAGAAATCAAATGGTTCTTTCTAATTTCATCACAGCATATTTAATAAGAGCAGCATACATTTCAATTGCTGAAAAGCAAAGGACTCACTGTTAGAAATCTGCATGACTGAGCCAGCCTCATGGCTGGTGGCAGAGAGAAGCACTACTGCAGTAGATGATCCTTGTTCAACTCTCCAACCTGAGGTCTACTATACAGGCCAGCCCTGACTGAAGGATATTGCAGAGCCAGTATTCACAGACCTCAGCAGAGGGCTTCCCCATTACCACTTGCAAATGACATCTGTTGGCAAGATTTAAGTTACAGGCATGGTGGGCTTCTGAAGAACTGGCAGTCTATAGTCACTGCGTGAGAAAAGTCACTGCAATTTCTGGTTCAGACAAGAGCAGGAAAACCCAGAGAGTTGTAAATAAGCAGGCCATAAAGAAGAAAGAGAAATGTCTGGAATTCTAACCACACCTTTAAAAGAGGCACTGTAGAGTGGACAAATGATAAACAGGAAATGACTTCTGGAAAATGAGTTTCTCAGGTCACAAGGTCCAACATAACAAGGTATTGCATGGGCCTGTTACTCTGGTACAGAGTGCTGAAGAAACAAGAGATTTTGCAAGTCAGTTTTCTTTCTATTAACTGAATAATAGTTATGGCCATCCCGCCCTGCATTACTTGCTGACTTATCCTACACTTTAGCCATATTAAACCTGCTCCATGAACATGAACACTTCTAAAGAAAAGAATGTGTATTTAACCTCAGTGTCTAATCTGACAGTGGAACAGTGGGCTGAGAACTATGGAAGCCAGGCATTAATTTTCACTGCTGCTTTTATTATCTTGAGTAGATCACATAACCTTCAGGTATAAACACACTCTGGGAACAGGAAAGTACCCATGATATCAGAATGTAACTCACTTTGAGTTACTCCTGAGAAAGGTGTAAGCTAAATCTAAACCCTTCTGACATTTATTTATTTAAAAAATGTATAAATCCTCTACAGCCAATAATTCTGTGCAGGGCACAATGTTTAGTTGACAGCATGATCAGATGTCAGGGAAGCAGGCTTACATTGCAAATACTATTACTATGATGTGTATAGCACAGGCAAAACAAATCCCAGTCGTCGGATCACCATGGTGACTAGAAATTACTCTCTGGCGCCTGGGATTTCCTTGCCTTGATACACATGTATTTTTATGTGCTCTTGTCGTCTCGAACAGGAGCTGCTACTTCACTGAATCATGTGGCTCTCTTGAGAATTTGAGCCACGTGGTGCAGGAATTACTGTACTGGTTTGGTGAGACTTAAGACCCAGAATAGGAATTCCTGTACCACATGACTCAAACTCTCAGAGAGCCAAGCAATTCAGTGAAGGAACAGCTCCTGTTCAAACAGTAACAGCAGATTGGCGGCCTGGCTGTATAGTGGTTGGGGACTCACTAGCCTGGAAAAGAAGATTTGACTGGCAGCACAAAGTGAGGGAGGGGACAAAATAAGAACATAAGAATAGCCTTACTGGGTCAGCCCAAAGGTCCATCAAGACCAGTAGCTCATTTTTATGGTGGCCAATCCAGATCACTAATACCTGACCAAAACCCAAAAAGTAGCAACATTGCATGATACCGATTCAGGGCAAGCAGTGGCTTGCCCCATGTCTTTCTCACTAACAGACTATGGACTTTTCCTCCAGGAAATTGTCCAAACCCTTCTTAAAACTAGCTACGCTATCTGCTCTTACCACAACCTCTGGCAATGCGTTCCAAGGCTTTAACAATTCTCTGAGTGAAAAAATATTTCCTCCTATTGGTTTTAAAAATATTTCCCTATAACTTCATCGAGTGTTCCCTAGTCTTTGTAATTTTTGACGGAGTGAAAAATCGATCCACTTGTACCCGTTCTACTCCATTCAGGATTTTGTAGACTTCAGTCATATCTCCCCTCTTTTCCAAGGCAATCTCTTTTCCAAGTTGAAGAGCCCTAACCTTTTTAGACACTCCTCATGTGAAAGAGTTCCATCCCCTTTATCAGCTTGGTTGCACTTCTTTGAACCTTTTCTAGTGCCATTATATCTTTCTTGAGATAAGGAGACCAGAATTGAACGCAATACTCCAGGTGACATAGCACCATACAGTGATATAGAGGCATTATAACATTCTTAGTCTTGTTAAGCATCCCTTTTTAAAATAATTCCTAGCATCCTGTTTGCTTTATTGGCTGCCGCCACACATTGAGTGGAAGGTTTCATTGTATTGTCTACAATGACACCCAGCCTTTTCTTGAGCACTAACCCCCAAAGTGGACCCTAGCATCCAGTAACAGTGATTTGGGTTATTCTTTCCAATGTGTATCACTTTGCATTTGTCCAAATTAAATTTAGTCTGCCACTTAGACACCCAGTCTTCCAATTTTCTAAGGTCTGCCTGCAATTTTTCACAATCTGCATGCATTTTAACAACTTTGAACGGTTTAGTGCCATCTGCAAATTCAATCACCTCACATGTCATTCCAATTTCCAGATCATTTATAAATAAGTTAAATAGCACTGGTCCCAATACCGATCCCTGCAGCACTCCACTATTTACTCTCCTCCATTGAGAAAAATGACCATTTAACCCTACCCTCTGTTTTCTATCTGATAATCAATTCCTAATCCACAACTGAACTTTGAAACCTATCCCATGTCATTATAATTTTCTCAAGAGCCTCTCATAAGGAACTTTCTCAAAAGCTTTCTGAAAACCTAGATACACTACATCAACTGGCTCACTTTTATCCACATGTTTATTTATACTTTCAAAGAAATCAAGATCTCTCTTGACTGAACCCATGCTGACTCTGACTCATTAAATCATGTTCGTCTACGTGTTCCACAATTTTATTTTTTATAATTGTTTCCACCATTTTGCCCGGCACTGAAGTCAGACTTACCGGTCTGTAATTTCCCAGATCTCCCCTGGAACCCTTTTTAAAAATCAGCGTAAAGTTGGCCACATAGAAACATAGAAAATGACGGCAGAAAAGGGCCATAACCCATCAAGTCTGCCCATTCTAATGACCCACCCCCCCAGACTTTACCCCCCTAGAGATCCCACGTGAATATCCCATTTTCTTTTAAAGTCTGACACGCTGTTGGCCTCAATCACCTGCAGTGGGAGATTGTTCCAATGATTGACCACTCTTTCGGTGAAGAAGTACTTTCTGGAATCACCATGAAACTTCCCTCCCCTGATTTTCAGCGGATGCCCTCTGGTGGTCGAGGATCCTATAAGACAGAAGGCATCATCTTCTACCTCAATACGGCCCGTGATATACTTAAACATCTCAATCATGTCTCCCCTCTCTCTTCGTTCCTCAAGTGAGTACAGCTGCAATTTATTTAGCTGTTCTTCATACGTGAGATCCTTGAGCCCCAAGACATTACATTACATTACATTAGGGACTTCTATTCCGCCTATACCTTGCAGTTCAAGGCGGATTACAAAAGAGCTAACTGGACATTTCCAGTGAAGTTACAACAGTTTAGGTTGGTTTTTTTTTGGTTACAAGGGAGGAGAGGTAGCTGGATTAATTCCGGAAGAACTTGCAAATTGGATATTAAATTGATTGTACGTTACTGTGTGATATAACAAATAGATTACAGTTAGAGTACAAATAAGATTACGTTACATTTCAGGGATCTGAATACTTGGTTGGTGTTTTAGGGAGGAAGAGATTATTTAAGTGGAGGTTTTGGGGGAGAATTTATCTAGGAGGAGGGGGAAGGGTTGGGTTAAGATATCTGGATACATTTTTTGAAAAGTAGGGTTTTGATTTCTTTTCGAAAAGTTTTGAAGTCGCCTGTTGCCGTCAACAGGTTGGAGATGGAGTGGTTAAGTTTTGCTGCTTGCGTCGCCAGAAGGTTATCAAACATCTTTTTGCGCTGAGTGCCCTTGAGTGGAGGGAAGGTAAAAGGGTTCGGAGTTCTTTCCAAAATGCGCCGTAGGTCAACCTGGCTTCGTTGATGTAATTGCCTAGCCAGGTCTGCTGTTTACTAGCTTGAAACTTAAAAGTTCTGTCCAGAAAGGACCTGTAGTTGCAATCAGTCTAGAACTTAACTGCTAGGTGTTATTGAGCGCACTTATTAATCATCCGCTAGGTGTCGTTTATAGAATCATACCTAAGCAGCCTTAAGCGCCGGTAAGCACTAAAACTCCCATTTAAGTCAGGGTTTTCTTCGCCTAAATGAGTGTGCTTAAGTTAGATGCCTAAATCAAAATGTGCCTTGGAGTAGACAACTACCTAGAAATGGTAGGAGCCAACCGAGTTAGATGCTTATCAGCTAATTAATTTTTTTAAATCATTAATTGTTTAGAAGGGCATAATCAAAAAAAGTCTAAGTCCCCTTTTGGCCTAAGGCCTTAAACACTGAAAGGAGAAGCAGGGAAAATGTGCATTATCAAAAAAACAACCAAAAGGAGGTTCTTTTTTATAATGGCCTGCCTCTACGTTCAACTGTTTAAATGTCCAGACCACCACTACGTCTACACTAACACCATATAATCAACCTAAAAAAAGCCTAACTCCCAAACGCCCAAAACAGGAGCTTTGAGAACCAAGCCAGCATGGGCAGGAACTTCTAGGGATTACTCCCTCCCTGACTACCCCTTAGACCAGTGGTCTTTATTAATTTATAAGTCGGGGTCACTTTGGATTCTAATGAGCTGAAGGAGAGTCGCTAAATATTTTCTCATGGGGGAAGGGGTACGAAACTACAGACTTCAATCCCTAGAACCCACCTTCAGACTTCATTAGGGAGTATTTTCAAGGTTGTGACCATTTCTAAATGCATTCTCCTGTCTATTAAGAAATTCCTTGTCCTTCAAGCATGTGCTCTTGTCCCATCTATTTTCCCCTTCTATCCTAAGCCTGGGTAGAGAAGTGGAGCAGTTTGAAAAAAAAAAATAAAAAACCCCAACCAGAAAGGCAATCAGGATGGCCAAAGAGGCCCACAAGTCCATCTTGGTGGCCATTCGCTGCACCGACTCAACTCTCAGCACATCTTTCTGGTAGTGTGGTCTCCAGAATTGAACACAATACTCCAAATGAGGTACTACAAACGATTTTAGCGAAAGGTTACAGATCACTAACAGCAAATCAACAATTTCATGCTTGAGTTCTTTCAGTCCCTGGGATGTAAATCATCTGGTCCAGGTTATTTATCACTTTTTAACTTGTCGAATTGGCTTAGTACATCTTCCAAATTCACAGAGACTTCTTTCAGTTCCTCTGCATCATCACCCTTGAAAACCATTTCCAGTTCAGGTAGATCTCTTACATCTTCTTCCATAAACACTGAAGCAAAGAATTCATTCAGTCTCTCTGCTATGGCCTTATTCTCCTTGAACACCTCTTTTGCTTCTTTATCATCCAACGTTACATGGATTACCTCACAGGCTTTCTGCTTCTGGAGTACCTAAAAAATTGTTATGAGTTTTTGCCTCTTTTGCCAGTTTTTCTTCATATTCTTTCTTAGCTTTCTTTATCAATGCTTTGCATCTAACTTGCCAGTCCTTTTTCCATTCTTTAAAGGATGTGTTGTTGGCTTTAATAGCCTCTTCCACTTCATCTTTTAATTGTGCTGGCTCTCATTTCCTCTTCTTTCCACCTGTGCTGATACATGGAATACATCTGGTCTGGGCTTCCACTATGGTATTTTTAAATAGCATCCACACCTGGTTTACAGTCCTAACCTTTGCAACTGATCTTTTTAGCTTATTTTTAACCATTTTCTTCATTTAACATAGTAGCCCTTTCGAAAATTAAATGCCACTTGTGACAGTTCAGAACTTACAGTCAGCCATGACTCCCAGAAAAAGAGAGAAGTAGTACTTCCAGGCAGGAAGGAAAACCAATCATACAATAGAAAGCAGTTCAATGCACCCAGAGCTGTCTATCCCCAGCCTAAGGGCAGAGCCCTTCTATGAGGGAGCAGGTAAATCTCATAGGTGACCACCAGGGGAGCCAGAGAGAGCTGAAGCCTGGTTCCCTCTCAGTTAGGCTAGGGTGTGGCCCTGGTAGACTTAAGCCTAGCTTACAGAAGCTAAGCAGATCAGTGGCTGCAGAAAGCTCTCCAAGCCAAGTGGCAGTCAGAAGAAGGGATGGAATGGTAGGGTCCTGAGGAGCCACAGACCCCAGAGCCATGTGCAGAGGTTGAAAGAATGGAGGTTATTGAACCAGAACGAGAACCTACACTTTCAGAGGCAATGGAAGTGAACCTATCGGTGGTTGGCAAGTAACCATTTTTTTTTTTTTTTTGGTGGGGGGGGGGTTCTCTTTCGGATTTTAGCAAGGCTGAGGTGTGTTTTCTAAGTTCTGGAAAAATCTTTACAGTTTAAAGGCCTGTACTGCTGGCAGAGTTTCAGCAAGCTGCTAGCAAAGGACTACTGGGAGTTTCTTTTGGGGTTTTTTTTGTTACAAAACCCTTGAAGTATTTGGCATTGCTGGGGATTATATGAAGTTGTGGGGGGGGGGGGGTAATGCTGTGACATCCGGGTGGGAAATTCTTTTGAGGGATACTTTTTATGCCATCACAGAAAAAGTAATTTAAAGCAAACACAGCAACTTTAGGCCCCACAATTAGCTCTATTGAGCAAGCATCTGCCAATGCTGATGAGAGGCGGGTAAAGAAACTGAGTTAATGTGACAAACCCTGATAAGTTTGTTTCTTGTATTGCATGCAAGGGCCCAGTGAAGGGGACTTTGTAAGGACTACTGAAGTCCGGGCACCTTGCCAGGTTGCAGCCTGTGGCCAGCCTAAAGCACTGTTGTAGTGTTTTATTTTCCTTTGAGATTTTTTTTTTTGGAGGGGGGAGGGGGGGTTTGCTGATAATTTTGGGCCAGCCCAGAAGGAGTTGGACTCTTGGGGACTTACTAAAGCTTGGCTGAGGTGTTAGAAGCCAGTGATGTTTATTTTTTTCTCTTCTTTTGGGCTTGATAATGAAGCTGGTTTAAACTGAATGAACTTACCTGAGAGTTTGAGCTTTCACCTGCTGAGAAAGATGATATAATAAACCTGAACTTTTCTTTTTAAAGCCAGAATTGTTTGGGGAGTTTTCTTTATTGCTTGAGTTTCAAAGAACCTTTTCTTTTGTAGCCTTTTGGCATTCTCACCCTGAAGGGCCATTCTCCCTTTTGAGTGGCGTGCTTGTCTCGGTGTAGTCATCCACCATGGCTCTACGGCTATCATACCGAGGGCCGGGTGGGTGACATTCTATAGAAGATTTATTTTGCAACGTCACTCTCGATATCAGCTCAAATTTGATCATGTTATGATCACTGTTTCCCAGCGGACCCAAAACAGTTAACTCCTGTACTATGCCTTGCATTCCACTAAGGACCAAATCTAAAATAGCTCCCTCTCTTGTCGGTACCTGGACCAGTTGCTCCAAAAAGCAGTCATTTATGACATCTAGGAATTTTACCTCTCTGGCACTCCCCAATGTAACATTTAGCTAGTCAGTACTAGGGTAATTGAAATCTTTTGGATAGCTGCTTTTAGCTGGCTTGGGGACTCTACAGCAGAAGATTCCTGAGGAAGCCAGATTGGCGAAACAGGGATGACCCTGCATTTGCCTCTGCAGTTTGTGGAAAAAGACGCCGCTGGAAACAGCTGATGAGGATCTGAAGGAGCACAGCTGTGAATTTAAACAAGCTACTATAAGTTGATTTTGATATTTTTCTGCTAAGCTATGCTGAATTTTTGGGGACATACTGCCTGCATTTCTTACTGAAGCTACTGAAGAATGTTTTATATCAAGAATCATTTCTAAAAATATATGACTAAAATTAGCAGAAGTTTGGGAGGTTTTTTTGGCCTATGAAGCTCTACTGAGGTCTTTTTCTCCCAACTTAGGGATTGTTACTGATCAGTTATTAGTTTGAGGGTGTTAGGCAGTGAAACCTTATTTTTTGATTTGAGTAAGACACTGGAAGATATTGTTAATTTGAGAAACTTACTCTTTCTCCAATATATGAGGTGCGGTGACCAATACTGGAATACTGCGTCCAGTATTGGTCACCGCACCTCAAGAAGGACATGGCGGTACTTGAGAGAGTCCAAAGGAGAGCAACAAAAATGGTAAAAGGGCTGGAACACTGCTCGTACGCTGAGAGGCTGGATAGGCTGGGGCTCTTCTCTCTGGAGAAAAGGAGACTCAGGGGAGATATGATAGAGACCTTCAAGATCATGAGGGGCATAGAGAGGGTGGATAGGGACAGATTCTTCAGACTGAAGGGGACAGCAAATACGAGGGGGCATTCTGAGAAACTGAAGGGAGACAGGTTCAAAACAAATGCAAGGAAGTTCTTTTTCACCCAAAGGGTAGTGGACACTTGGAATGCGCTTCCGGAGGAAGTGATCAGGCAGAGTACGGTACAGGGATTCAAGCAGGGATTGGATGGATTCCTGAGGGATAGAGGGATCGTGGGGTACTGAGTAAACCAACCTGGTC
Organism: Geotrypetes seraphini; assembly: GCF_902459505.1. Classification (NCBI taxonomy): domain Eukaryota; kingdom Metazoa; phylum Chordata; class Amphibia; order Gymnophiona; family Dermophiidae; genus Geotrypetes; species Geotrypetes seraphini. The sequence continues at coordinate 19,348,120 of NC_047084.1, read as the reverse complement.
GTGCATGTGCAAGACCGGAGGGCTAGGACTTCGATAGGAGGGCAGAACTTAAATGGGAAACCAAGGTGGCAAGGGAGCCCTTCTGATGATTCAGACAGGCCTTGACCTGTTTTTGGCCACCGCGGGAGCGGACTGCTGGGCAGGATGGACCTGTGGTCTGACCCGGCAGAGGCACTGCTTATGTTCTTATGTTCTTATATATTGTGGTAATTGAAATCACTCATTATTATACTGTTTCCCAGTTCTCCAGCTTTCCTAATCTCTGAAAACATTTCTTCATCTCTCTTCTCATTTTGTCCCGGGGATGGTAGTATAACCCTACCTTTATATTCTTTCCCTTCACACATGGAATTTATATCCATATGGATTCCACACTGCTATCTATGTCGTGCAGAATGTTTATTTTATTTGATTCAATTCCCTTGTTAACATATAGTGTGACTGAATAGTTTGTAAAGCTAATGGAGGGAGATGGGGAGGCATGGAAGCAGAGAGGAAGGAGGGTCTGACTTCCTTTCAAGTTGGCAATGCTATCAGGGGTTGGGGGGAATGGTTGTCTGCTGATGCTATCTGAGGGGAGGATATTGTTGGCTACTTAGGAAAGTGAAGGATTTGGAGGTAGCTGGTTGGCTTTTTGAGTTATAAGGGATAGTGGAAGGGAGGGAAGGAGTACTTAGCTATTTTGGAGCATTGCTTGGTTGACCAGCTTTCTGGGTGAAGCTTGTTAACTTAGGTGATGGAGGCTGGGGGGGGTTAACTAATAATCTCTCATCTGGATTACTGTAATTCCCTACTTAACGGCCTCCCACAAAAAGAAATTCGTCGCCTTCAACTTATACAAAACACAGCAATAAAACTCATCTACAACTTAGGTAAATATGATCATGTAACACCAGCTCTGAAAGATGCACACTGGTTACCCATGACTCACCGAATCACCTACAAAATCATCCTTCTGTCATTCAAAATAAAATCTTCTCATCTCCCATCATACCTTCACAAACTTCTTATCCCACAGTGCCCCACTAGAACTCTGAGATCTTCAAACCAAAATCTCTTATTGATTCCATCCATAAAAGAATTTTATTACACACGCAAAATAAACTTTGCAGTAACCGCCCCGACATTGTGGAACTCCCTTCCTCAGCCTCTATGTGATGAACTAAATCTTGAGAAATTTAAGAAAAGCCTAAAAACTTTCTTATTCCGAGATGCATTCTCTTCCATTTAATTTCTATTCTTTGTAATTTAATTTTTTTTTCGCTTTCAAAAAAACATTCAATATATCTTATCCCCATCCCACATGTTTTTTCCCTAACCCCTCTTTCTTCTTTTCTACTTACAATGTAACTTCACCCATCCACTCCCTCTCTCCTCACTGTCAAGTCTGTCTTGTTATTGTTTTTAATGTTCACTTTATAATATTTAAATAACTTAATACTTTTTGTTTTCAATTGCTTCTACCTTTAACTGTCAAATTTTTAAAATCCAATGTAAACCGTCCAGATATTTGCTTGATGGTCGGTATATTAAAATTTAATAAACTTGAAACTTGAAACTATATTTTTGGATAGCAAGGATTTGCTTGGGAAGGTAGATGGCTTGTCTCCTAGGTAGTGAAAGCTAGCTGAAGGAAGGTAGTCTACTGACCGATTGAAAAAGAAGGAGATGGTGGAGAAGACAGAAAGAAATACTGGTTTACATCAAAATGGAAAATGAAAGAGACAGAGAAGCACTGGGTAGGGATTCAGAGAAGCTAAAATGGAGATTGCAATGGTAGCAAAGCTGGAGGAAGAGTCTGATGAATTCCCAGTGCAGCTGGACGAAAGAGAGGCACTTTAAATCTTTGCTACGCTAGTGGTATACGGCCAGTGGTATGCCCTAAGGAGCGTGCAACAAGGGCATGATTGGCCCCTTGGGAGCCCCTTAGGAGCTGAAAGGAGCCAGAAAGGACTTGGTGGGAAAACTTGGTGACTGGAGCCTGAGCTATAGAGGTATTTTCTTTGATAATGGTGAAATGGAAGGGGAAAGCTAAAGGAACCAGTACACCAAAAACTATTGGCCCAATGGAGAAACATATTCAATCTAAGCCACCTATAGATCCTATAGGGGATTTGTCCATTTCAGGGGCCTTACTACATGAGGGTGGTCATTCTACTCCCTCCCCTCCATTTACTCCCATCTGCCTACCTGAGACTGCTTCTGTTAAAGTTCCTGTCCAGGTGGACAAAATATCTGCTGACTCTTATCCATCTTCTCAGGAGCAACCTAATGCTGCCAGTATAGTTTTAGTAGTAGTAGTTTGTCCAAATTTATCTAAATCCTTGGACGAACCTCAAAATATTACTTTGAAAGATAAGTGATTGTCAGGACTAAAGAATACATAAAGACCATAGCTATGTAGTTTTTCTCAACAGACAGTGGGAAAATTTCATGAGGTTGATACGAAAATTGATACGATGGAAACCAGACAGTCTCAAGATTTCTTCTAATTTACCTAATTACCTATTGGTTTCTTCTGCTTTTGTTAAAGACAGTCTGATTATACACTGACAATTTGAATTTCTTGAAAATCGAATGAGAGCAAAAACATTAAGGTTATTGAGTTTTCCTAGTTATCGGCTGTCCCCCGAGATTTTGTTACACAGATATTTGAAGGAGGTATTGCTTTTGGATAAAGTAATTATTTCTGATTGTAGGTATATTTCAGTATCAAAAGCCGAGACTGTCGAGGGAAATGCAAAGGAGGGAGCTAAAGAGTCTTTGAATCTAACTGATTTCCTCACAAAAAGAAATTGCTACTAGAGCAAACTTCCTTGCAACTTTCTTAACAGAACAAGAGAAAATATTTAAATGTCTTTAAAAAATATTTCCAGAATAAGAATTCTCAGTTTTGTGGTCAGCCCATTTGGATTTTTCCAGATGTGGCTAGGACCACACATATGTTGCAAATTCTGAAGTTGAAAGATAGAGTTCTATCTTTGGAAGGTAATTTTCTCCATTTTTCTTGCAAATGTGTAATAATGTTACAATCTAATAGATATATTTACTTTAATCCTTCTCAGCTTGAGAGATTATTGATTGAAAAAGAAGTTTCCGAAGTGGGTTACATGATTATAAAGGACAAATTAGTATAGAACATAGGATGGGTGGTGATAGAAGGTTTGGGTCCATATTTCTGATTATGTATTAACAATTGTGAATTAATTTCTTGTGCCTTTTCCCGTTGATGTGGACTATATATTTCATTTACTTTATTTCATTTGAAATATGTAATTAAAAGTAGTTATTAAAAAAATTAAATTTGAGAGTTATTTATTAAAAATTTTTAAGCTATGTATGGGTAATTGTAATAATGGTAAAAGCAAAATAGATAGAATAGAATTGCTAATCAATGTGATAGATGTGCTTTTTATTGAGTGAAAATTAACTCAAAATGCAGCTTGATAGTTGACAAGCAAGCATGCATTTCATCATCCACCATGTACAGTTGTTTTCTTTTTTTCAATTTAATTTATGTCAGAGCTGAAAATCCAAGTTTGCAAAGATAAGAGGATCCAAACGGTAACAAAGCCTTGATTGCTTTGTTGCTCAAGTTAGGATAATCATTGCATTAAAAAAAAACAACATAAAATTACATGCTGTTAGTTTTCAAGGATCAATCATGTCAAAGAACGATGCTTGTCCGGGCGGTTGAATCCTTACACACACAGACACTCAAAACATTGACAGACTCCTGTGAATGCAATGTATATGTCATCTATTCTAGTGTAGTGTATACTTACGAAGGGAATTTTTAAAAAATAAAGTAAAATTCTGGAATCTCTCGTGGTACACCCAGAATCTCTTCGGGGCAAACAGTTTGAGAGACACTGAGTAAGAAGGCTCTTCAGCTTCCCTGCAAATGTCTGAATGGGCAAGGAGAAGGAGTTCAGATTTGGAGTGGCAGTTCTTGATCTCCGCTGAAAGTGAGCTGGCTCTATTCACCCGAGCCAGCACATTCCAACAGCAGTACATCCTCAGATGAGGAAACAGTACACTCAGAGCCACTGTCTGACGGGGAGCACGAGGACCAACTCCAGGAGGAAACCCTTCCAATAGTGGCACTGCCTGGTGAGTGTGGGGAGAAGGGGGGGTGGAGGAGTGGCCTAGTGGTTAGAACTACTGTCTCAGCACCCTGAGGTTGTGAGCTTGATCCCTGTGACTCTGGGCAAGTCACTTAACCCTCTCTTGCCCCAGGTACCACAGATTGTGAGCCTTCCAGGACAGATAAGAAAAATAATTGGGTACTTGATTACTATTCAGTGTATTATAAACCACTTCAGTGAATCTCTTCATGAAAAGCAGTTAATAAATAAATTACTATGCTGACTACAGTTTTAGCTGATAAGTCAGTGACTATGAGGAAGCTTTGAAGTTGTTTCTGTTTGGGAGAGGTCTCAAGGCCTGAAAAGGAAAGATGAGGAGGTGGTTTAAATCTGTGACTAAGAGCTGGCCACGGTTAAAAATTCAACCCTGAGGTTAGAACGGACTGAAAACAAGCCTTGCTAAAAGGGGGAAGCAGGATTTCAAAGCAGGTTCCTGGAAAGGGAGAGAACCTTTTAAAACACAGGTGGGGAGGACTCCTAAAATTAGCCCTGTCCACTATTATTCCTTTTTCAGGTCTAGAGGGAGGACGGAGTCCCTTTCCACAGCACATCAGCCAGAGAAACAAAGATTGAGAAAAGGGGTTAGAATCAGCAGCCCCGGAGGGGGGGGGGGGAAACTCAGCCTCAGACATGTAGTAGGAAGGGATCAGCATGGGAGATGAATAAATTCTCCTCAGCTGTGCACAGCAAGCAGAAGCAGGCCTGGCACAAACTTTCAAGTCCTGCAGCTTCCACTCTTGACAGGCAAACGGGCTCCACACAGAACAAGACTTTCTCCAGGGTCCCTGGTAGGAAAGGGCAATCTGAGAGCTTCCAAGGACTTTTTGCCTTTAAAAGAAACAGAGGAATTTTTCTCTGAGGAGGAGTTTGAAGACAGCCCAATGAAACCCTCTGATTTACAGATAGGGGGTGGGGAAGTGTGAACATGTTGAGTGCCTGGAGATAAATGAAAATGAGTTTCCCCCAGTGATACAGAGTGGGGAATGGACTGCTCTCTTGAGCCAGAATACTTCCTGTAGGAGGATATGGAAAATTGATGTAACTACAGTATATCTATAATTTGCTAAAGTTTGTATTGGAATTTTGATCCTGAGTTTAAAGAGTGAAATGAGAAGGGCCAGAGTTTGTGTGCAGGCTTTCCCTTTAGCAGGATGAGTTTGTCCTGTTGAGCAGGGCAGCAAAAGCCCTGTATGCTGCAGAGGTAGAGCCTAAATGACACTTGGGAAACAGTTGGACAGGTCAGGATCAACTAAATATGAGGAAGGCATGTTTCCACACAGGCTGTTGGTAACTTAAAGAAAGAACAATTCTGTGGGTGTGAAAAGGGGAAATGAAAAAGCACCAAAAGTAAAAGTTTTGGCATGATAATGTTTTCCTCTTTTTCCTGAAGAGATTTGTGAAAACCCAGCTGGCAGGGGCTGTGGACTGGCTTTGCCAGCAAGCCGGGGGCCTGAGGACTAGGGCCCAGATTCACTAAAGACAGTGACTCAGTCGCTGTTGGCCGATTCTCTGGTCGATTTTCAAACAGCGATTGATTCACTATCAAGATTGCATGCAAATGATTTCCACGGAGGTCTGTCTATTGCTTCTAACCCACAGTTCACATCTCCTCCTCCAGTGATTGTTTCTAATAAGTGCAGAGAAAACCAAAAAAACTCTGTGGAGTGACGATGTTCCCAAATGGTCTTTATTTGAAAGTATCAAAGTTCCAAAGGTACACTGAAATCATCCACATAAAATAATTCCATCCACATAAAAGTAAAACATCCACATAAAAGCCTTAAAGGACCTAGTCCACTAGGGATACAGGACCCAACACGGTCTGCGTTTCGACAAAAAGTCTTCTTCAGGGGTCCCTGGGGGTCCTATAAAGGTGAGTACGTGGGAAACAATTGTGTGGTGTCTTACTAGGTCCTTTAAGGCTCTTATGTGGATGTTTTACTTTTATGTGGATGGAATTATTTTATGTGGATGATTTTAGTGTACCTTTGGAACTTTGATACTTTCAAATAAAGTCCATTTGGGAACATCGTCACTCCACAGAGTTTTTTTGGTTTTCTCTGGATTTTCTTCTTTGTGGATATTTTGCGGTCAATTCCTTTTGTTTTTTCTAATAAGTGCAGAGCCACTTATGAGAACATGCTGTCAAAGAATCTACCCTTTGAACCCTTTAGGGCAATGTTTTTCAACCTTTTTACACCTATGGACCAGCAGAAATAAAAGAATTATTTTGTGGACCAGCATTGGTCTGCAGACCAGCAGTTGAAGAACACTGAGCTAAGTCGTGGGCCATCTGGAAGCCTTCTCTCTGATGTTGCAACATCAGAGAGAAGGCTTCCAGTTCAGGCACAGGACGTGCATAGGAGCCGCTGCCCGTGGCTTTGTGCACTGAGTCAGTGAGGAAGAGGGAGCCGGCCCAAAGATAACGCCGCATCACTTGCACCGCGAACCGGCGGTTGAAGAACACTGTTTTGGGCCTGATGCACATGCTGGCTCTGTGGACTGGCAGGAAATTTCTATGGACCGGCACTGGTCCATGGATCGGTGGTTGAAGAACACTGCTTTAGGGCATATACATTCAGGATTATGAATTCTAAATTGTTGATCCTTCCTGACATAGCATACCCATCTACCTTCTCTTATCCTTTCCAGAATCATAAACAAACAAAAGGAAGAGATTTTTAAACCAGCATTACCATCCCTCTCCTTCGGAGGTCAGGCGCAAGCAGTATGTAGCAATGGTTGCTGCTGCTAAGGGAAAGAGGGAGCTGCAGGACCGAAGAGCCTTCCTTGCTGAGCTTAGCTTGCTTCCTCCAGACCAGGCAGAGGAAAGGGAGGGAGAAATGCTGCATGAAGGTAAGGGAAGAAAGAGAGAGGGAGAAGTAGACAAAGGGGAATCGGGTAGGAGATATTTAGGGAAGGAAGGGAGAGCTGCTGAACAAAACACATGAGAGGGAGAAATGTTGGATATGGTTGTAGGAAGGTGGGGGGGGATGCTGCATGGGGGAGAGGCAAAATAAATATTGGGCATGGTCATGAGAGGGATAAAACATGCTGCACAGGGGGTATGTGTGTGGAGAAAGAGAGGGATAAATGTTGGACATGGTCATGGAAGGGAGGGAGAAATGCTGCAAGAGGTGCACAGGGGAAGACAGGTTGGACATAGCGGTGGAGGGAAGGGAAGGAGAGATGCTGCATGGAATGGGGGAAGAGAGAAATGTTGGACTCAGGATGCAAGAGAGAAAGAGAGAGGGAGTGGACAATGAGAGGGAGGAGGGCAAATGAAAGGGAGAGATGGACATGGGGGAGGGGAGAAAAAGGGAGATGTTGGATCCAGATGCAGAAGGAATTGAGAGAGAGATACAAGACAATGGGAAAGAGGGAAGAGAGAGGGAGAAATGCTGTACTAGAGTAGAGGGTGCAGGGCAGGAGGGAAGAGAGAAGAAACAGGAAGATTGCAGGCTATGAGGATGAGGAAACAGATGCTGAGCTAGAAAGAGGGTGGGAGAGAGAGGCAAGGAATAGTGGAACCATATAGGAGAAGCCAGGGGGGATGATAGAATGGTGCAAAAAATATGATAACAAAGAGAATGGAATGCTAGGGAAGGAGTGAGATGGGGAATTGGAAAACTAGTGGGTGAGAGAAGGAGATGAAAATGTGATAAGTAGCTGAAAGTAAAAAGAAGGGTTAGAAAGGGTGAAATTTGAGTAGACAGAGAGGAAGAAAAGAGAAAAAGAGTAGAAAGAGCCACAAAGGAAAGATAAATAGGTACAAGACAGGTGTAGGGACAGAATGGAACTTATAGAGAGGGGGAGGTGCTCCAGGACTGTGGGGAAGACAGCGGGGAGGGAGAGAGACTGAGTTGGGGGAAGAGGGGAGAGAGACACTGAATTCAGGGAGGGAGATATGTAGATTGCTGAGGGAGAGCAAGGAAGAGGACGAGATACTAGCCATAGGGTAAAAGTTAGGGGGTGGAGAAGAAACAGGCGAGAGAAAGAGGCACAGAGAAGAGATGCTGGGTATGGCATGAACATAGGGACAGAGTCACAGAGGGAGATGCTGGACAGAGAGAGGATGGGGAGACAGAGGGGAAATAATTGTACTTGTGTGTCTAGGACCTGTCGAAGGATTAATCCTGCCCTGTACATGGATGTATCTTTACAGGATAGATGCAGCGCACAAATGCTTCCAGATAAAGATACAACTGTGGGCTCCTTTTACTAAGGTGCATTAGGGCCTTATCACATGAAATAGCACGCGCTAAACTGCCGAACGAGCTAGATCTTAATGCCAGCATTGAGTTGGCGTTATTCTAGAAGCATACCACACAGTGTAGCGCGCGGTAATTTCGTGCGTGCACTAAAAACGCTAGCGCACCTTAATAAAAGGAACCCTGTTTTCCAAGACAGGTGCAGCTTTCTGTATATACTAAGGGTGGGTACGAACATATCTGATGTACACAGGTAGCTCACAATGCCACCCCTGCTCCATACAAACCATACCTCCAGCAATGCTTACTTATGCTCTTTGAAAGTATGTGTGCTCTTGGGCATGCATAATTTAAAAAAATTATATGGTTGTAAGTGAATGTATAACAGCTGTTTCCTGCATATAAAACGTGCTTTCCACATGGGAGATGCTTTACAAAATCACCCCCTAAGTGAAAAACACTGAACTTCATTAGTCCACAATGTTTCCAGTAGTCAACATAATTGAAAACTGCTTGTTGTACAACTCAGAAGGATCCTGTGACTACAACAATCTGATTTGCAAGTTGATGTATGAGTAAAAACATGTACAAAACAATAATATGCCCAGATGGACCAACTACTGAAACAAATAAAACTACGGAGCTGCAAAGACCTTGTACATCAAAGAAATTATCTAAAGTGGGTAGGAATTCTCTGAGTGTCGGAGCTAATACCGCCACTGCTGGCGATAAAAAAGCCTAACATGGCTTCATAAAAGGGGGAGTTAATCGGGTAAGTGTTATGTGGCTATATATAACTAGATATTCAATGCTGATGCCCAAATATGACCCAGTATTGAATATCCAGGGATAAAATTGGCTGCTATTAATATCACTCAGTTTGCTTATTTTCCACCTACCTCACTGTTCCAATTGTGTATTTTGTTGACGTTTCATCATTTTACTATTGTTATGTTGTTAATACCCTGTAAGATGTTATCAATCTACATCTGTAGTACACCACCTTGGGAGAATCTCTTTAGATAGGCAGTTAATAAATATTTATAAACTAGCTGATCACCTGGCGTTGCCAAAAATATTTATTTATCCCAATCTTCCGGTATCGGATTGATTTTTACATGTCACCCCCTTCCTACCCCCACAGTATTTTCCCCCAGATAGTAAGTGATATGTATACAAAGTTTGGTTGAAATCTCTTCATGAGTTTCAGAGTTATGCAGGAACATACATACACACACAGATACATCTGATTTTATATGCAGTCAAACCTCGGTTTACGAGTAATGCGGTTTGCAAGTGTTTTGCAAGACAAGCAAAACATTCTCGCAAATCTTGTCTCGCAAACCGAGCGTTGACTCGATTTGCGAGCATCCCCCCCCGAGCGAACCGGCACCCCCCGCCTGAACAGCATTCAGCCTTACCCTCATCTGGCACCAGCACGCAGCTCACAGGACGTGCCGGTGCCAGTGAAAGAAATTCCTGCCTCGGCCTTGAGCATCTGCGCATGCTCAAGACTCAGGCAGGAACTTCTTTCACTGGCACCGGCACGTCCTGTGGGTTGCGTGCCGGTGCCAGATGGGGTGAGGCTGAATGCTGTTCGGGCGGGCAGTGCCAATTCAAGCGGGGAGGGGGAGCGATGCCGGTTCTCGGGGGGGGGGAGGGGAGGGCGTGGAGCAGCATTGCTGGCCTCGGGGGTGGGGGGGTGGGAACGTATCAAACTTACTTCCTATGGGGAAACTCGCTGTGATATACGAGTAATTTGGTTTACGAGCATGCTTCTAGAACGAATTATGCTCGTAAACCAAGGTTCCACTGTATATATATATAGATAGATAGATAGATATAGATATAGATAAAATAAACTAGAAATAGCATATGAGATGGCTCTGTGGGTCCCAATGGATGCTGAATAATTCAGAGTATTTTCACTGTTTCCAAGGATGGGTTTTTTATTTGATTTTTTATATGTATTTTGTTGTATATTTTATTTTACATATTTTATATTGTGTTTTATATGTATTTATTTTTATATGCATTTTATTTTTATTTTGTTTGGCACGCCCAATAACTTTGAAATGTTGGCACCTATAGAAACAAGACAAACTGGGAATCTACAAAGGAGTTAACCTAACCAAAGCTATTAATATTCTCTCAGAGCAGAAAAATTGTTGTTTTTTTTCCTCAGCTACATATGTCAAAATAAAGCCAAATCAGTACACGTAATTCCTGCCAGGCACCTGGTTGAACTTTTAACGTACAGTGTGCTGAACAAATACCATTTGCACAATTTTCTACTTCCATTGAATTTTAGTATATCGGAAGCTAAGACAAAATGTATCAGTATTAAAACCAGTGGCATTAGCTTCATTGCTGCTTAACAGTTGAAAACGAGTCACTGACACACTGCTACAGCTTTCAAGCACAGAGAAACAACCGACTACACGAGTTATCACTTAAAACAACTGTTTCACATGAAGAAGAAACAAGTTAGTCAGGCATATACCAATACAGATGCTATTTAAAAATCTTGGTGTACTATGCAGTACTTCCAAAGTACACAGTAACCACCTCGCTGATTAAAAATTTCCTCACCAAATTATCATATTTGGAATGTGATAATCCCCAAAATTTCTGGAGGCAGGCACAAGTCAATTACTCCACATGGAATGGGAACTAATTGGTTTGTGCCAGCTATATCATTTGTTACATCACAGTCTATCCCCCAGATTCTGTATAGGTCGCCCATATTTGGGTACAGCTCCGCACATAAACTAATCAATTACGTGCCATTCAATAACTGGTGTTAACAAGCACTTAATTGGCAGTAATTAGGAGTTGCGCAAGGATCGGCCCTACGCCCCATTCTATAACATACACGCCCAAATTTCATAGTATGCAGCTCAAAAGGGAGCGTGGCCATGGGAGGGGCACGGGCAGAAATTAGGCACAAGGTTATTGAAAACCTGCATTTGTGAGCCTAACTGCAATCAGTTGGGTGTCAGAATTTGCACTAGTTTTTGGCAGGCGTTACGGGCTCACGTCAAGCTAGTATTCTGTAAAGGGTGCTTTGCGCAGAGTGCCTTTTACAGGATACTAATCTTAGTGCAGGTCATAAAGGTGCCTAACTTTGAGCGACATTTACTAAGCCAATGTGATGTAATGCTGTGTGAGGCATTTTGTGAGGTGCTTGCAGATGTGGCTCCATCAATAACAACAATTTTTAAAATGTCACCTGGTGTTTTGAAATGCTCTCCATCCCAGAGAAGACACAACTTTCCTTTAATAATCCAAGTAGGTTGCTTATTTGAATTCTCTGATCACAAATCACACATGGCAATATATACCATATGCAAAAACATGCTTTCAACAGAAACTCAATATGTACAGTAGAATCTCAGCTATCCGGCAGCTACAGGGATTGGTGGATACCAGATAACTGTTTTTCTGGTTACTTGAGAGTGTGTTAGACTCAATTCCCCCCTTCCTCCACCCTGAAGTAACAGCGCAGCAGTGGTCCTGAATGACAAAGCCCTCCTCCTTCCTTCACTCCCTCAAGGCCCGAAGTGGCAGAAGCCATGAACCCCCTCGCTCCCTCTTCCTTACCTGAAGCACAACGGTCAGCAGGAGGCAGCCTCAAAACAGGCTGCTCACAGCCAGCCCTGGCAAGGCCTTTCCTCTGATGTGTCGGAAGTGACGCGTCAGAAAAAAGGCCCTGCCAGGGCTGGCCACAAGCAGCCTGTTTTGAGGATGCCTCCTGCTGACCACTGCACTTCAGGTAAGGAAGAGAGAGAGGGAGCGAGGGAGTTCACGGCTCCAGACCGCCGCCTTCTTCTGCCACTAAGGGGCTTGAAGGGAGGGAAAAGGCTTTACAGCTTAAGACTGCTGCTGTGCTGGTGCTTCGGTACAGGAGGAAGGGGGTTCATAGCTGCTTCAGGGCTTGGGGGAGGGAGTAGGGCTTTGCAGCTCTGGACTGCTGCCGTGCTGGTGCTTCGGAGTGGGGGGAGGGGGGTTTGTAGCTGCTTGGGGGCTTTAGGGAGGGAATATTTGCAGCTCAGGACGCTACCATGCTGGTGCTTCAGGTCGGGAGGGAGGTGGAGTTCACAACTCAGGACTGCCGCCGCTTGTAGTTCTTCAGGGCTTGAGCGAGGGAGGGGATGGGGGGTTGCGGCTCAGGACCTCTGCCACTAGTGCTTCAGGGGACATTTTTTTCTCATTGGCAATTTTTTTGCCGGTTGGGTGAGAGTCCCAGTTAACTGAGACTCTACTGCATATAAAATCTAGAGAGAGAGAAAATTCAAATCAGCATTCTTCTTTAGCACGATCCTATAATGAACCCTCAAACTGGCAAACCTACATGGATTCTTAAAGAACTGTTACTTCACTGTTGAAGCAATTAAGTGTCTTCTCTGGCTTGAAGAACATTTAAAAATTTCATGCATCTCTCTCTTAAAGAGAGAGAATACACAGAAAGACATAGGTCCATATTCTAGAAATGGCACCTACCGGCGCCTAGCTTAAGTGGCAAAGCTATTTAAAATAATTTAAAAATTGTTTAAAAAAAAAAATGTAGGCACATAGAGGCACCTACAAAACTTGCACTTAGATCGCGTTTTCGGGGGTGCCATAAAATGCTTAAGGTCAAAGTAGGCGTGGCTAACAGAAACAACCTTAGGCGCTTGTATAGACGTGATTCACATCAAACTCAGGCACCAGAAACGTAGGCCTTGAAAATCCTGGTATACATTTCCAGTGCCTATATCTGAGGTAGCCACAGTTCTACAAACGGCGCCATCGCATGGTGACACGTAATCGGTGGATGTTTTTTTAGGCAGTCATCGATACCGGTGTGGTTTATAGCAATGTTTCTCAACTCGGTCCTGGAGTATTCCCCCTCGCCAGTCAGGTTTTCAGGATATCCACACTGAATTTGCAAAAACTTGATTTGCATACGCTGCCTCCATTATATGCAAATTTCTTTCATGCATATTCATTGTGAATATCTTGAAAACCTGACTGGCAAGGGGGTACGCCAGGTCCGAGTTGAGAAACACTGGTTTATAGAATCCGGCCTATATTGCATAAAACAACTAAAGGGGAAAAAAATGAGAAGAAAGTTACCTCTGACAAAAATGTTTGAGCAGACTTCTGTGCTCCCACATGGAGCAGGTATTCATATACATACAGCGCTAACCTGAAAAATAACAGAACTTCATTAAGTATATAAACTTGTCAACTTTGTTTTATTTGAAAATGTTCCAAGAATTAAGCACTTTTTAACTGCATGCCCAATTTCAAACAAACATCACATGCTCAAAGTGAACGCAAGTGCAGTACTACCTTAACCTGCCAGAAGTGTCAAATTTAAAGAACTTCATGGAAGGGGTCTAGTCTCAAAGATTTGCACCCTAAAATGTTTATTCTAGTAAGGGAATATCTCTAAATATCATATATACTCTAATCTTTTGTTCTTTAACCCACAAATTTTCATTACACGTTGCCAGCAATTTTGCAAAGATATTATAAGAAATCTGTAGAAAGCCACAATTACGGAAAAAAAACTCTCACATTAAAGGGCAATTAACATACATTAAAACCATATAACATGTGTTACATTACACCTAACATGTTATTTCACCATAATGTGTGAAAACATGGCCCAATCGGCACTTCGACGTCCTAAAAGTAGGGACGTCCAAGTGCTGATAATCAAAGCCAATTTTCTGGATGTGCAGCAGCACTTCTAACCTGCTGTGCATCCAGAGCTCAAAGGGACATGTTGGGAGATGTGTTATGGGCGGGTTTCAGGCAGGTTTAAACCTGGATGTATTGAAGCATAAGAACATAAGAATTGCCCCTGTCGGGTCAGACCGGAGGTCCATCATGCCCGGCAGTCCGCTCACGCGTCGGCCCCTCAGGTCCAGGACCTGATAGTGCTCATACCCTAAAACTGTCATACGCTTTTCGCTTATGACCTGTAGAATAACCTTCTATCTATACCCTGTAATCCCCTTCGCTTCCAGGAAGTCATCCAGCCCCATTTTGAAACCCAGTATTGTACTCTGTCCTATTACCTCATTTGGAAGCGTGTTCCAGGTGTCCACCACCCTCCGAGTGTAGAAAAACTTCCTTGCATTCGTTTTGAATCTGTCCCCTCTCAGTTTTTCTGAATGCCCTCTTGTTTTTGTTGTCCCCGCTAGTCTGAAGAATCTGCCTCTCTCCACCTTCTCTATGCCTTTCATGATTTTATAGAAGGTGGAGAGGGGCAGATTCTTCAGACTAGCGGGGACAACAAAAACAAGAGGTCATTCAGAAAAACTGAGAGGGGACAGATTCAAAACGAATGCAAGGAAGTTTTTCTTCACTCAGAGGGTGGTGGACACCTGGAACACGCTTCCAAATGAGGTAATAGGACAGAGTACAATACTGGGTTTCAAAATGGGGCTGGATGACTTCCTGGAAGCGAAGGGGATTACAGGGTATTACAAGCAATAATCAAAGGTTTCCTAGTGGGAACTTAGACACCAGCAGTTAGATCTGTTTTAGTTGCATTTAAGTGCCTCAAAGCTGCCCACATTGACCAGATGACCACTGGAGGGATTAAGGCATGATTCCCCCCTTACTCCCCCAGTGGTCACCGACCCCCCTCCCATCACGCAGAGATGTGGGAAAAAAACAGCATATTGATGGCTTGCCATCAGCTGATTGGTGCAATTGATGGGGATTTCCCCCTGTCAGGATCAGCTGAACTGGCAGGGAGATTCCTCTCTCCCTCCCTCACAGGCACCGATCCCCCAGCCACCTCCACATAGAACCCCCGCACTACACTCCTCTCCCCCAACATCCCTCAATACCCCTGACAGCACTGGCAACACCCTACACATCACCCGTCACGCCTGACAGCACTGGCAACCTCCCACTCCCAATACTCATCACTCCCGTACCTTACGCTGCAAAATCGGCAGGAGAGAAGCCCACTCTCTCCTGCCTACAGGGCCGCATGCAGCGAATAATGGGCCTTCCCTTCAGTGCATCTTGGGATGCAGTGGGAGGGGCCTGAGGCCCTGATTGGCTCAACATTGCAACATACTGCACTAATCCTCAACAATTCAATGTGCATATATGCACAGGCACTACAGGTCATGGTTTTTTTTTAAATTCTGTAGGTATGAATATTGAGCAGCGAGACAGAGGGAAACACCAACACAATCAAGCCAAGTATTAAACCAAATAAGTGTAGACAGTCACACAGAAGGATAAGGAGACAAAATTTATTGAAGGACTAAAAACCAGACATGTCCCACATTTCAGCTAAATGTCTGCATCAGGATACCGTGAAATCGTTTCTTTCACCTACTATTGACAATATCAATCCCAAGCTGTAGAACTGAAAACTACTATAGTCACCAAAATCTTACTTCCCACCTGTATGAATAGTGTGTGCAATCTTTTTGGCTTGTGTGCCGGTAGTGACAGATGCCTATCTCTCATGGCACACCCGGAATCTCGCTGCAGCACACAATTTGCGATACAGTGCTATAAGGCCTTAAAGTCTGCAACTAACACATTCAAAGAGGAATTCTGTAATTGGGTGTCAGAATTTATGCACCACTTGTGCACCTGAAATGTACAGAATGCCAGCACTTTCATGGACATGTGTACACTTGTGCATAACTGACAGCAAACCCCTGGATTCTATATATGATGGCCAAATTTGTGCACGCTCTTGAGATGAGTGCTCAAATTAATTGAAAAGCAAGCTATTAATACAGTTAGGTCATAGTTTCAACTATATAGTTACAAGTACAAGTAGGTCATTGTTGATTCTTTGTTTCGTCCCAAAAGTTGCATTAGACAGTTTAGAAATGGGCTTTTACAATTACCATTTCAGTTACTTCAGGGTTGGCTCCCTGTCTTGGTACAGAAATTCTTTTACAAGTTTTCTGAATCTGAGGTAGTGGTCACAAGATTATAGTGTAAATGGTAGTCGGTTCCAGCATTTCGCTAATTGATATTGGATGGACAGGGTAATTTGCCTGGTAGAATTTATATTGTTGCATGCTGAGAATTTTAATTGGAAAAGATTTCTTGTGGAAAATCTATTGGAGGCATCCTGGAGTAGGCCAGCCAACTCTGTTAGGAGTCAGGGGCATTCCCTTTCAGGGTCTTAAAAGGCAGTGATGCCCAATTTAAACATTATCCTTGGAGCTATAGGCAGCCAATGTAGTTTCATATAGTAGGCTTGCAGGTGTTCTGATTTCCATAGTCCATATATGAGTCGTACTGCTGCAATTTGAGCTAGTTGTAGACACGATAGCAAGGTTCTGGAGCAAAGAACTATTATATTACAATGTTATATTACAGTAGTCTAGTGGAGATAGGATTAGGGATGGCACTAAAATTCAGATAGCCTCTATTTCGAAGTATTTTCTGATGGATCTTAGCTTTCTCATCACAAGGAAAGATTGTTTTATTATCGATTGTACATGGCTTTTCATGAATAGGTGGTTATCAATTTCTACTCCTAAGATTCGAGACTGTAGTTCTAATGGAAAGTCTGTGTTGTCTACTGTGATCCTTGGAGTGTAGCGTGGGTCAGTCGAAGGTCCTAGACAATTTGTTTTTGTTCTTATTTAGTCTGAGGTGGTGAGTCGAGGTCCAGTTTTTTATGATGCAGACTCATTTTTTTTGACAGTGGTGAGGGTATTGACTAATGTGACCATTACAGGTAGTATGATAGTTATGTAAGTCCACGTAGGTGAAATCTTTTATTTGTGCGAGATCTAGGCTAGCTCCCATTAGGAGGTTGAACACTGATGGTGAAAGTGGGGATCCTTGGAGGACCCCGTTTTGAGGGTGCCAGCTATCAGAAAGCTCTCCATCCAGGAAGCCTTAGAACCAGTAAAGTACCGGGTCACTGAATCCAAAATTGCTTAAGATCTTGAACTACTTTACCATAAATTTTAATTTGTTTCTTTATCTTTGCTATCTGTCCATTTTATAGGCCCCAGCCTCTGGTTATTGTTTTCCTATCTTCTCTTGGATCTCCTGCCAGGGTCTCCATTTGTTATTCTTCTCTCTTCTCCTGTACTTTCTCAATTACATCCAACTCTTGACACTGATCTTTTTCTTTTAGCATTCTATTTTTCTGCCTTTCTGTCCATTCAGATTTCATTCATTCTTACCATCAAATCTTCAATCTCCCTATTTTCACTGCATCTATCTATAGCTTTCCATATCTTTCTCTCACCCAGGCCCTCTCATTGCCTTTCCTCTTATTCCTTGTTTATTTATTCTTCCATTTCAACTCTTGTCATCTAACATCTCTTCTCTGTCTCTCTCCCCCCTGTCAATCAGCATTGCCTCATCTCTTTAATTTCCCCCCTCCATCATTACCATCCAGTATTACTCCATTCTTTCTTTACCCATCCGGCATCACCTCTTTCTCCCCATCCAATATTACTCCATTCTCTCTTTCTGTGCTTCTTCCCCATCCAGCATTACCCATCCATTTCTCTTTCTCTCTCTCACTTCTCCCTCATTCTGCATTTCTCTGCCACTTTCTCTGTCTCTTCTCCCCATCCAGCATTACCCCATCTCTTGCTCTCTCTTTCTTGTTCTATTTTCTCATGTCTCTCTTTCTTCCCATCTAGAATTAACCCATTTCTCTTCTCTCCATCCAGCATTACTCCATTCTCTGTGTCTCTTCTCTCCCATCCACCTTTCCCCATTCTTTTGTCTCTTCACTCCCACCCATTGTTACTCTGGTCACTCTGTCTTTTCAGTGCAGCCAGAACAGAACACACTTGTGCAGGAACAGAACACACTTTAAACCCGCGGGTTAAAACCACGGTCTCGCACTGGCCGTCTCCTTCGCTCGCCTTCGGCGCTGACTCATTTTACTGTAGCTCCCCATAACTCTGGCAGCTGAAGTCAGACCCGCACCCCACCCGCTGTCACCCTCTCCCTGTGGATGCCACTGCTCTGAGCCCAGGGAGGAGGGAGAGGAAGCCCTGCCATTGCCAGAGAGGGGAGGGAGGAGAGGTCCCGAGAAAAGGGGAGGCGAACAAGCAGGGCGGGACCTTCGCTCTTTAGTTTTATTTTTTACTTTGATGGTTGCTTTGGACTTCAGGGCAGCAGAGAGCAGGAGAGTCGGCAAGGACAGTAAAAGTGACTGGTCTTCAGCAGTCATTTCAGATCGGCAAACCCAGTCGGCGTTCCTTCTTCTGTTTAGTGAATTGATGGCTTCCTACTTATTCATGCCATTTCCCCTCATTTGCATGGACGGATCAAATCGGGTGGGAGATTGATCGAGCAGAAGGTTAGTGAATCGGGTCAGGGAATGCTCGCAACCTGGTCGTGACATGATCAGTGAGTTTAGTTAATCTAGCTCTTAGTATTCTTTAAACACTTTTACTTAGCATTGCATACATTTCTACTTAAATTTCTCCTTTTTTCATACAGCATGAACAATGGGTTATATATTATATCACTTTTCTTTCTATTTATTCTCTACATTCCTGAACACTATTTTTGCATATGATCCATACTTACAAGGGATCCACAGCATCACCTATTCACTTAACATGTATGACATTTCACACATAATACTTTTAGATCTATATTTTATTTATTTAATCTTCTATACTGTTCTCCCAGGGCAGCCTAGAACAGTTTACATCAGTGGTCTCAAACTTGCGGCCCGGGGACCACATTCGGCCCGCCAGGTTCTATTTTGAGGCCCTCGGTATGTTTATCATAATCACAAAAGTAAAATAAAACATTTTCTTGATCATATGTTTCTTTAGCTATAAATTATAATATTATTTTTAAGACTTAGCTAAAAGGAAAGATTTATAAACTGTAAAGAGAGTTTTACCTCATGCAAAATCGTCATTTCTTTAATAAGACATTAACTATTTTTTTTGAGGCCCTCCAAGTACCTAGAAATCCAAAATGTGGCCCTGCAAAGAGTTTGAGTTTGAGACCACTGGTTTACATGAATTTATTCAGGTACTCAAGCATTTTTCTGTCTATCCTGGTGGGCTCACAATCCCTCTAATGTACCTAGGGCAATGGGAAGATTAGGTGACTTGTGCAGGGTCACAAGGAGTAGGGTGGGTTTGAACCCACAACCTCGGGGGGCTAGGGCTGTAGCTTTTAACCAATGTGCCACACACTCCCCACTTCCTAGGACCTCTGAGGAAGGTTATTACAGCCAAAACATGGACAGTGTTGGGTCTGCACTATTGCTACCTTCTGTGGATGGTAGCAATAGTGTAGCTATCCTACAAATATCCAATAAATGTTGTTTAACATTACCTCTTCATGTGGATAAGTGTGCATTTGATAAGAATTCAACTTCACATTTGCATCAAGAACATTCCACAGTTTTTTTTTGTTCCTCTGGTATTCCAATCTTACTGTGGAATAACTGGTGTGTGTCTGTGTGTATGTGAGAGGTTTTAGGGTACTTTATACAAATTGCTCCTCAGCAAAACTGTGCATGCAAACACTTCTATTTTTTTAAAAAAAACTTCGTTATGTGATTGTTTCTTAAAAAAGCAAATGTTAGGAATTAAGCAAATGTTCCACAGTGCTCTTTGCACAAGATTTTACTTTCATCATTTTTCTCCAGAAACTTACATATCATGCAGATTCGCAGAAGATGCGCTAGTCTCTTCGTTTATATTACAGTCTGCCTATCAAAGCATTTCCTATGATCCCTGTTCATTTGTATAGGCAAAATATGTATTAACCTGAAAACTAATGTGCAGTCCATAGACTTCCTTCCTGCACTTGCTGGGTCCCCTGCGGACAGCTGACCTTAACAAATGTTACCAAACATAATTTGAAAGAGACAACAATTTGAAGAAAACTGGCCCAATGTCAGTTTGAGCGTCAGCGCAAGAAGTCAAAAAGCATATGCCTAACAAGTGAGTCACCTATTTTAAATATTTGTACAGCCACTTAAAGTAAATGGCTGCACTGCAGAGGAGGCAATGAGGAAAAGCACAGTATTATTAAGAGGGGAATTACGACCAGGACGAAGAAAGTCATCATGCCGCTGTATCGCGCGATGGTGCACCCGCATCTGGAGTACTGTGTCCAATTTTGGTCACCGTACCTCAAGAAGGACATGGCAATGCTTGAGAGGGTTCAGAGGAGAGCGACGAAAATGGTAAAAGGGATGGAGAACCTTTCTTATGCAGACAGGTTAGAAAGGCTGGGGCTCTTCTCCCTGGAAAAGAGGAGACTCAGACGAGACATGATAGAGACTTTCAAGATCATGAAAGGTATAGAGAAGGTAGAAAGGAACAGATTATTCAGCCTATTGGGAACCACAAGAACAAGGGGGCACTCATAGAAATTAAAAGGGGACAGGTTTAGAACCAATGCCAGGAAATTCTTTTTCACTCAGAGGGTGGTAGACACCTGGAATGCGCTTCCAGAGGTTGTAATAGGACAAAGTACCCTACCGGGCTTCAAGGAAGGATTGGATAATTTCCTGAAGGACACGGGGATTGAGGGATACAGATAGAGGTAAAGATAAGGCTAAGGGGATTAAAAGGACTTAGACACCAGTCACCTTACAGGTCATGGACCTGATGGGCAGCCGCAGGAGCGGACTGCTGGGCGCGATGGACCTCTGGTCTGACCCAGCGGAGGCAACTTCTTATGTTCTTAAATTATTCTTATGGAGAAAGCATGCAGGGCACAACTCGTGGAATTTTTTTTCCAACTATTGGGTCCTATTACTTAGGCGCGCTAACCTAGTGTTAGTGCACGCAAAATGCTAAGGCTGCTTTCTATGACAGGGAATTTAGGCCGCTGTTGCGTAGTGCTTGCTCTTACAAGCACTTTAGAACTCAATTGAAAACTCATCTTTTTTCAAAATATTTAGCAAACTAATTTAAATCATCCTTAGGTTATATTATTTTTAATCTTTTGTTCACCGCATTGAACTTACGGTTATGCGGTTTATAAGTATGTTATGTTATGTAAGGCGCCCATAGAATATAATGGGTGCCTTAGCATTTAGCATGCGCTAAATCGGTTAGTATACCTTAGTAAAAGGACCCCTATGTGCGTGTGCTCCACAAATGGGGGTGATAGAGCAGTTTGTGGGGTGGTAGTTGTCAGGTGAGGTCATACAGTTGCAGAGGGAGGTGCTTTGGCAGTGGGGGCAGTTGCAGGGGGTAGATTTTGAGGGGCTGTTTACAGAATGGTAGAGCAGTTGCAGGGGGTAGGGTTAACAAGCTGGGTTTATAGTTTACTATTTAAATTCCGATTTTAAACAAGATGGATTACAACCAGACATGCACAATTTAAAAAAAATAACAAACAGGGTGTACAAGGAGGTGAGTTAGTTATGATGGTTTGTTTCTGGGAGTAGGACTAGTTTGCAAGTTGGTGGGGGAATTGCAGGGGGTAGTTTTGGGGAATGGGATCAGATGCGTGGGTAGTGTTTTGGGCTGAGGTAGTTTGTAGGATGGTGGGGCAATTCCAGGTGGTAGTTTTTAGGAGTGGGGAAGTTTGTAGAGCGGTAGAGTATTGAGGGGTAGTTTCTACAGATGGGAGTCACTTCTGTGGTAGCGGGGCAGCTGTGGCAGGATAGCATTTTTAGGGTTGGGGCAATTTGCAAGGTAGTGGGACAGTTGTAGGGTAGTTTTGGGGGGCGAGTTTGCAGGATCGCGGGGATCCCATGGGGATGCCTACTCAGGTCATGGGGATCCCGTGCAGATGCCCCTCGGGGTTGCGGGATTGGAGGCAGCTCTTCTTTTCCTGCCCTCCTGCTAAAAAGAACTTACAGCGTGCGCACTGGGAAGAAGCGGATCCTCCTGTTAACTTGTTCTTGCTCACTCCTGCCTTGAAATGGTGTAACGTAATAGTCTCTTGTTTTCTACAATGCTCCCCACTGGCCTCCCAGCCACAGTAGCTTAGTTACTCAGTGAGTATTCACCTACTGGCACCCTATTGTGTCCATTCAAACCGGAAAGGTACCGCCTCTTCCCATAGAGAGGAACCAGATTGACTGTCTTCTGTTCTTTAAAGACATATCTAGCCCACCTAATAAGGTAGGTTGAGCTCTTGCTACTTAGCTCCCCTTACCCGTTCGAACAGGTTAAGGGGGAGAAGGTGGGCGTGGATGGCGGCATCTTTAAATTGATGGGACCCCGAGGGATTAGTTGCCGCAGTATATCCCAGTTAGAATTGATCAATAGTCGGCAGATTAGCGTGGATTAAAAATACAAAAAAAGGAGCAAACGGAGGTGAGAACAAAAGCATTGTTGAAGAGAAGTAATTGATCGTTTCTGCGTTGTATAGTGAACATGCTGTTCTTATGCTTGCTGCCTATTTTTAAATTAACTAGATTCTGTAGATCAGACGGTAACTTCCGTTGCTGTATGGCTAGTGTTCTGTGCCTTTATATTTACATTTTAAATCATTAATGCTTTTTGAAAGTTAACGACTAGTTACTTTTAGCTGGGGGTTTTGAGTGTTTATGTAGACTCTGGTATCTTAATATAGTACCTCTTAACTACATATGTATTTCTATGCTTGTCCTATTATCTCAGTTGTGCATGCTGAACCGTTTGTTGCTGTGCCTTAAAAATAAATGTACATAGTGCTTTCTTGTGTAGGTTACTATCAAGCAAGCAGGAAATGGAAACAAGTATACTAGTCAAGTCTCAGCTGCCCTTTCCTATCGTTTATGTTAAGAAAGAGGTACCATATTTAAAGGGTTGAGGGATGACTGCAGCACTATAGAATTATTGTGTGATTAGAAAACAACTACCCCCAATAAGGAGTTACCCTACCTTTTAAAATGTCTTTTATTATAGTATAGCACGCCATATGTGTGTCAGTGAGAGGGAAAGAAAGATGGTGTACACAGGGAATGGAAGAAAGTGGATAATTTTTGGTCATAGAGAGGGAGGAAGGGAGATACAGATAGGGAAGTGAAAGATGAGAGGGAGAAATGTGGTGGAAAGGGAACAGTGGGACAGATTGAAAGGGATGCAAGAGGGAGGAATGTTGGACATAGTGATGAAGGGAATGGAGGGAGAGATGTGGCATGGTGCTGGAGAGGGGTGATAGAAGGAGAAATGTTGGGCATGGGGCTGGTGGGTAGGAGCAAAAGATGCTGCACATGGAATGGGCGATGAGAGAGGGATAAATGCTGGACCATGGTAGAAGAATTTGCAGAGGACAGGAAAACAGAAAAAAGAAACTGGGACTAACTTGATGGAAAAATAAGTCTCCAGACAACAAAGGTAAAAAACGGTATTGAATAAAATATGTTAACTTTGGGAAATGTATATAGTGTCTTTGTATTGTGTTCAAAAGAAAAGGAAATGCTTTTCTGGTTTTATTTCTACAGTATAGTTGAAATACTTGCTGACCCCTGGCTGTGGCTGGTGGTGATCCCCAAGCACCTTGAGCAGAGGACCTCTTCTAGAGATAGCAGAACTCCCCTCCACCAAGTGCAGCAGCTACTGACAGCATCCATGAGCCACTGAGGTGCCAGCATCTGTGACTCAGGGACACTACTGCAGCCTGCCAAGCTTGGCTAAAGGGAGCCCCGGCCACCTTCAGAGGAAGTCCTCAGCTGACATAGCTTGGGGGTCCTCATCAGCTGAGTATTTATATTTTATATTTACATTAGAGGCTCTGGTATAAACCCGTTTACAAAGTATGTATTCTTCCCAATTAATATTTCCCAATTAATAAAGTGTCTTTGCTTATTTGTAAATGGGTCTCTACCAGAGCCTTTAATTCAATAGCATAATTAAATGAAATAACTATTTCTGAGGTTTATAGGGACGGGCGGGGACGGAGGGGATTCTTCACGGGGACGGGTGGGGACGGAGGGATTCCTTGTGGGGACGGGTGGGGATGGAGGAATTCCTCACAGGGACGGGTGGGATTTTGGTGGGGACGGGTGGGATTTCTGTCCCCGCACAACTCTCTAATTACAGTGGTAAGAGAAGGAACATAATATCCTGAAATTACATTTAAAAGATCATAAAAATTAGAAAAACATATAAAAATGCAAAAAAGACCAAAACCATCATAGTCACCTAAATAAATAAATAAATATTATTTCCTCATTCTATACTTTTAAGATGAGACCTGAAGAGATATGTTTTTTAGCAATTTTATTAATTTAGCTTAAGAGAGGACTCAGTTCTTAAGGTTGATGGAACAGAGTTCCAAAGTTTTGCAGCTTAAGAGAAGAAAGATGCTGTCAAAAATGCTTAAAATGTATCTTACAAGTGGATAGAAACAAAATGAACAACAAATTTTTCCAAAAGTTTTGCTTCCTTAAAACAATCTGGTGATTATGATAGACCCCCCCTTCAAAATAAACACAAATATAATTTTCCACTGACTATATCACATAGGTGAGGGAGTCCATGACAGCCTTGGAAGTAAAATTGGGCCCAGGGCTTACTATGAATTGTCAAGTTGTAAAAACATTGCAAATATGTTTTGCACAGATACACTTACTGTACCATGTGAAACCAATGCTGTCATCATCTGACTTCCGTGCAGTTGTACAAGCAATGGTCTTGTCACGGCTGGATTACTGCAATGTACTGTACCTGGAAATAAACAAGACCAGGTATAGGGCATTGCAGGTGGCCCAGAATGCCGCGGCCAGATTGGTAACTGGAACATCAATATATGAGCATATTACCCCATATCTTCGACAACTGCACTGGTTGCCAGTTGAGTTTCGAATTCAGTACAAAGCAATTATGATTTGTCACCAATTTCTATATGGTACGATGCCCGAGATTTTTAAGAATATGATGTCTCATTATCAACCACAAAGATCCCTGCGTTCTGAAGTTGCAGCATTGCTGAAAACAAAGGCTAACCCTAAACATGTAGATTTATTTATTTATTTATTTTGATTTCTATCCCGTTCTCCCAGAAGCTCAAAACAAGTTATAAGTAGACATTCACAATTGTTTGAAGACAAACTAGTCATGACAACAAATAGGTTACAGTAGACAATAACAGAGCTTATTCTAGAGACCAGACTGGTCATAGCAAAGAGTACTAGGAGAAGTATATTGAGGAGGGAGTTTTTAATGGCCCGATTGGCGGAAGAGGAAGGTCTTTACTTCTCTGCAGAAGGTCATTAGAAGATGCATCGCTTTTTGACTGGTAACCAGTGAGCTGCATAGAGCGCTGGAGTAATGGGGTCATGGTAGCTGAGGTTGTATAGGAGTCGAATTGCTGAGTTCTGGACTTTTTGGAGGCGTTTTAGATCTCTTGCAGCGATGCCATTGAATATGGAGTTGCAGTAGTCTAGTCTAGAGAGTACGTAGGCATATAGCAGTTGGGCTAAGTCTGTTTCTGGGAGGTAGGGTTTGATCCTTTGCAGTTGGTGTAGGTAGTAAAAAGATGTGGGAACTACCTGTGAGATACGAATGCCATGACTTTCACATGTGCGGGAGTCAAGCTATGGCATGGTCTTCTTGGACAGATTCAAAAATGTGGAGAGAGGAACTCATTTAGGAAAATGTTGAAGACTCAACTATTTGTTGATGCATTTTTCTGAGCAATTTATTTTATATAAGACTGAACATGTCTTTTATTTTCTTATTTTGTACAGATTTTTAACATTTTATGTATGCAACTCCTTGGAAACCGTTTTGGAAAAAAACGGTATAGAAATTTAAAAACTAAATAAATAATTGGCTATAACAAAGTTTCTGATACGCTTTGATAGTTCGCCGTGGCTCAAAATGTTTTCCTGCTGATTTTCATTTGTACTCAAGTGCATCTCGTTGCAGTGTCCAGCGATAGTCAGCCAGCATTAATGGATTCCAGTTGTCCTGATGTCTTTTTTCCATAGTAGCATTGTCCTGGTGAAACCTTTCGCCATGTTCGTCGCTGACTGCACCAAGATTTGCAGGCAAGAAGTCCAAATGTGAATGCAGAAACTGCATCTAAAGTGACATGTTGCACTTCATGGTTTTGTATGCTCTAAGAAGTTTGTCAACCAGTTGAATATAGTTTGGTGCTCTATAACTGCCAAGAAAATTCTCAACAACATCCTTGAATGCTTTCCAGGTGACTAACAGATCATCAAATCTCTTGCACTGATGACGTGTCTGATCTGAGGACTGACAAAACTGCCTTCCTTAATCTTGGCATCAGCATGTCTTAAATAAAGAAAGCCGTTGACTTCCTTGTTCATCGCTTTTACAAAATTTTTCATCAGTCCAAGTTTTAATTGAAGAGGATGCAAAAATATCTTTGTCGGGTCAAGTGGTTCATGTACCACATTTTTCTATCCTGGAACCAAATTCTTATGGAGTGGCCAATTCTTTTGAATGTAATGCAACTCTTTAGCACGGCTGTCCCATTCACAAATAAAACAACAGTAGTTCGTAAATCCAAGCTACATTCCAAGTAGCAGAGCTACTACTTTAAGATCATTGCAGATGTTCCAATTGTACTTTGTGTAGTGCATATGCTTTAACAGCAGTTCCATGTCTTCATATGTTTCTTTTATGTGTGCAGCCTGAAAGTATAACAAGAAATTGTAAAAATGCACTTTTTTGTTAAAATGGTATGTGATAAGTAATTTTAAACGTGATTTTTGTGATTAGCAGCCAAAAATCTGTAAGATACACCCAAAAGTGTCGAAGAAGCAAAAACTCTGTTGTCCAGTGTAATAAACCATTTGAAATTTGTTGACTCTTCAGCAATCCTAAATCAGGTAAGTAGGAAGGGGCCAAAGCATGAATTATTCTAAAACTATCATGCAGGTTTTAAATTTGCATCAAGCCTGAACAGGTAGGCAATGGTACTTCTTTTGTACCTGGGGCAATGAAGTGTTTAAGTGGCTTGTCCAGAGTCACAAGGAGCTGCAGTGGGGAGCTCAGGGTGCTGAGGCAGCTGCTGTAACCACAAGGCCACTCCTTCATTTCAGTACCTCAGTAGAAGAGTCCCTAATGTTCTTTGCAAACTGATTACATCCTGCCTGGGTAGCTTTACGTCATCAGTTCTCATGCCTCCTAAATTAACACCATATACAGTATTAATCTTTAAATGACATTTCTTAATCCGCTTTTAAACATGAAGCATCCTGCTCTTTCACAAACTTGTGGAAAAACCAAATCGGAGTGTCAAAAGACCCATGCAGAAACCTCCCAGAAAGGGTTTGCATGTGGCACATCCAGCTTCCCAATATTTCTACATATTGCAATTCTGAGGCAAGGTTCTGCCCCCAGCCTTTGTTACATCTTTCTTTGAACATAGCTCTCAAAGCAAAACATCCCACTCAATAAAATTTAGGCACATTGCAAAGAAGATGTCGAGACAAGACGAAACTCGCTGGTATTAGGACGTAACCAATAGCACTTCAGCTCCAAGCACTACACCTGGAGGTCCTTGCTAGTGATACATAGCTGCTTGCAAAGGGGGGGGAAAGAGGGGCCCTACTAACGTGTTCTAAAGCTTTGCTTTTACCATGCAGTAATTGCAAAGCCTATCTGCTAACTTTTGGGAGTGTTCCCGCATCTTCCCACAGAAAGTACTTTGGGCTGGATTCACTAAGCCCACTGATCATCTTCCGACCACTTAGCGACCCCTTTGTGACCCGATTTCCCTCCGACCTGATTCACTAACCTCTGTCCCGATCATCCTTCGATCCGCGCATGCAAATGAGGGGGAACGGCATTCAAATGTAGGCAGGCAGCGATTCGGTAAAAAAAAACAAAAAACAGAGGGACACCGACTGGGCTGACCAATCCAAAAATGAGTGACTGCTGAGGACCAGTTGCTCAGGTCCTTTCCGACTGCCCTGCTTCTCTGCTCTCAGCCCCGATCTGCTCTCTGTCCATCTCCTGCTCTAGCCCCGAATCTCTCCTGCCGCCCCGACTCACCGCCCTGCTCTCGCCCCAAATCTCTCCTGCTGCCCCGACTCTCCTGCCCTTCCCCGCAGTGCAAGCCCGTGGTTTTAGCCCCCAGGCTTAAAGCGGGTTAAAACCACAGGCTTGCGAAGAAAAAAAAATGAAGTTTCCTTCTCTGCCGGCCACGGAGGGGCAGCGCATGTGCAGACCATCTACTGATGATCTGAGCATGCGTCGGGACTGCTTTAGAGTGATCCAGGCGCTCGGTTGAGGGCATGATTCCGATCGCCCTCATTTGCATGAGGGCGATTCGTGAATCAGGCCCCCTGACACAGTTCGGATCCAATCTTTGCCCTTAGTGAATGTAGCCCTTTATCACGCTGTAAGAACAGCTGTAAATATTACAGGTACCCTCCTATTTAGCAGGTGGTAAGTGCCACTACCAGTGAGAGCATGTGGTAAATGAAAATGTGCTAATGGCAGTGAGAAGTCCAAGCCCATTCTTCATCCATTAAAAAGCATCAGGTATTACTGTATTTTTCAGTTGAGCATTTGACAATCTTGTTTCATGCAGTAATATTGTCTTAATAGTAACACAGTAAATGACAGCAGATAAAGACCTCTGCGGTCCATCCAGTCTGCCTAACAGTCACATTTATTTTTGAAACAATGTAAAACCAACATCCCAGTAATTGTTCATTTTACCTGCTAAGTTCCACTTTAAGATGTTTTTCCTCTCTCCCTTGAGATGGGCAAGACCTGTACTTCGACTATAATGAATGTGGTAAAAATGACTACCGTAACCTATTGGATGCACTGAGACCTACAGGAACTGTCTTCAGTTCCTGTAAAATGTGGCAGCTAGGTTTGTTTTTGCCCTCAAACGGCATGATGGAATTTCTTCTATGTAAGTTCCATTCTTCTATGTAAGTTCCATTGCCTAAAATATGTAAACTACTTTGATTTTACCCATATAGAAAAAAGCATCATATCGCCTTATCCCTTTTAAGCCCTTAACATACAAATTGTTGTGTGCTAACTGCTATTACACATACATAATGGCTTTCATATTATTTTTACCAATAGGGGTTGATTCTATTAATGATGCATAGCAGCATCTACCATGTTGGCATCACTCCATGCAGTTGTTAATCAACCACTACGTGTTCTTTATAGAATCATGCCTAGCGGTGCCTAGGCATTGCTAGTTGTCCTTGTGGTAGGTGCCGGTATATTAGGCCAGGGTTTTCCTGGCCTAATTTACTAGTACCCAGGGCAGAATTAATTCATTGAGGGCCCCTGTGCACATAAGTACACTGGGCCCCCTGCCCCGCCCCACCCCAACATGCGCCCAGGCAGAAACAGGAAACAGGAAGCTTTGGGCAAGCAGCACCACTTGCACAATTACAGTTCCCGTTGCCTTTCTTACCCGTGTTGCTTGCTTGCCTTACTTTCTGTCGATGGGGGAGCCGCATTGCCGATCGGGGTAGCCGCGTTGCCGATCGGCCAATCGATGCTGGAGGGGCCCATCGCCGTTTGGAAAAAAACAATGTTGATGCCCTCCTTCATCGGGCCCGCCTGACCATTTCGGGCCCTAGGCACGTGCCTACGTGGCCTATTGGTTAATCCTGCCCTGCCGGTACCTATCTACAACACCTAGCAATAGCAACGCCATAGCAGTTGCTAGGCACCATTTATAAAATCTGCCCCATAGTGTGCACTAATTTGCATTTAAGGGCATTTTCTGTTAGGGGTGTAACTAGGCAGGGCATGGGCGAAGAGTATTGCAGTTAAAATGTGGCAACTATCACATGCTGAAAATGTTGCAGTTAGAAGGTCTTATCTTTATTATGTTTTGTTGTAATCCGAATAGAATTGTTGGATGTGCAGCCTATAAATTTTTAAATAAATAAATACAGCGCAAAAGCAAAAAAACCCCAAAAAAACAGTGCTGACCAAAACGGCACATAGGGCTCCTTTTACAAAGGTGCGTTAGGGCCTTAACGCACTGAATAGCGCACGCTAAATTGCCGCGTGCGCTAGCTGCTACCGCCTCCTTTTAAGCAGGCGGTAATTTTTCAGCTAGCATGCGCTAATCTTGTGCGTGCGCTAAAAACGCTAGCGCACCTTAGTAAAAGGAGCCCATAGTGCAATTCTATAAAAGTTATGTGCCAGTGCGTGTCATAAATTTTAGGCACACCTATTTCGGCCAAGGAAAACCCAGGGCCTAAATGCCTGCGCCTAACTTGTACATGCACTGGGCGTATTCTATAACAGTGTGCATAAATTCTAGGAATGTCCACGATCTAACCATGCTCAATCTAGCCACACCCCTTTTCAGATTCATGTACTAGAACCGGCAAATGCTCCTCCCCTGGCCACACCCCCTTTTCAGATTCATGCACTAGAACTGGCAAATGCTTCTCCCCTGGCCACACCCAGTTTTCAGATTCATGAGCTAGAAATGGCAAATGCTCCTCCCCTGGCCACACCTCCTTTTCAGATTCATGCACATGCTCCTCCCCTGGCCACACCTCCTTTTCAGATTCATGCACTAGAACTGGCAAATGCTCCTCCCCTGGCCACACCCCCTTTTCAGATTCATACACTAGAACTGGCAAATGCTCCTCCCCTGGCCACACCCCTTTTTCAGATTCATGTACTAGAACTGGCAAATGCTCCTTCCCTGGCCATACCCCCTTTTCAGATTCATGCACTAGAACTGGCAAGCAGCACTTTATTGAATGCACCTACCATGTTGTGTGCGTAACTTTTAATTTGTGCCAACTAGCATGTATTGTGTGTTAATTGCTAATTATCAGCACTGATTAGGCTGTTAAACAATTAAGTTATGCGTGCAAATCAGCTACATGTACAACATAAGGCACCATTTACAGAATTTGGGAGTAAGTGCATGAACGCTAACTGCAACCAGAGTACTGAGCGCTAAAGGACATTTTAACAAGTGACTTGTAAAAGAAATGCTAGGCACACACCCTCCCCAATAGGTATTGTGTTAAATTCACACTTACCACATGTTAATTTCTTGCATTACAGCACAATAACTGCAAAATTGTATGCACTTTAGTAAAAAGGACTCCTCAAAAGAGAATACAGGACATGTAGAAATAATATCAGTTGCTTCTACGATTATATTGTAATAAATTAGGGCAATGGCCCAATCTTTCTACTTTTGTGCTCCGCCTTATGTCACTTTTGGGTTAAGTGGAATAGAAGTGATCATGTTAGATTAGATAGGAATGGCCTAGTGGTTAAAGCAGCTGCCTCGGCACCCTGAGGTTGTGAATTCAATTCCTACTGCAGCTCCTTGTTACTCAGGGCAAGTCACTTAACACTTCATTGCCTCAGGTACAAAAGTGGTACCTGTCTAAAATATGGAAACCAGTTTGATTGCAACCACACAGAAAAAGTGGTATATCACGTCCCATACCTTAACTGTTTTTAATTCAGTAAGAAAGTACTAAACAAAGTACAATTGCTACTGTTCAGCACAATGGGAATGGAAATTTGCATGTATGAATACACACAGAAAGGGGGGAGGGGTCTGATTTTAGGTTTTAGCTGATAAACACCAATAAAACACTCCTGAGGCAAAACAATTAAAACAGTTGGATAAACAGCATTTTCCCAGTACTCTCCCTAGGGTCCTCTTGTATTCTCCATTCAGTTTTTTCATCTTTTCTATGCTGACAACACCTTAGTGGCAAAACACACATTTTGATTCTACCCGAAAAAGTCCCAAGTAATATCACTTGTGATATGAAACTACTGATAACCATAGCTTTTCTGAACCCTCAGAGAATCACTGCTTAGCTGAAAAATTTACAGAATCACCCTCTATTTCTCGCTCAATCTTTGTATGCATAGGCATACCATGGAAGCTTTGCATATTGTGACAGGGAAGCTCTGGTCACGGTTAAAAAAGACTGCTAGCCCAGTCAAAAGTACAGCCCTCAAACCTGCAATCCCTAAAAAAAAGCCGGTACACCCTGCTAAAAGCAAGAAAGAAGGGAGAAAAGGCAGGTGATGTCACAGCCTGGAATTCAGGTAGGGAGGGCACAGACACCACAGTCTATCCCCTATTATTCCTTTCCCAGAGCTAGGGAGAAACGTGAGATCAACCCAGAAAGGGGTGGGGTTAGCCACCGAGTTCTGCAGTCACCTAAGCCTCAAATAGGAAGACTGCAGAGAGATCAGGGAGCCTCAGCTGACTCTAATTGGAGAATCAGACGGAGCACACTGGAAGCAGCCCAACGCTCTATGCAAAACACCAGGAACATAGGATTGCCCCAGGCCAAGAAGAATCCAGAAGCCAGCTAGGTACTGTGATTTCCCAGGGGAGTCTAAGGGGATAGGGCTAGAGGTTCTCTCAGAGGGAGATGTACCTGGCCAGGAAACTTTCCCAAACACCCAAAGAGGGGGATGGGAGGTGGAGAGTGAAGAAGGGGAATTCATGGAGACAGAAAACGACTAAAGCCCAAGTGACACTGGGTGGGGGTGGTGCAGTGAGGCTGAAGTAGAATTAAGTGTGCCAGAAGAATGTATAGAAACCTGGTTTAGAAATTATAAGCTGCTCTAGGACTGTGGTGGCAATTGGGAGGGCCTGAAGACCTTGGTGAAAAGGGAGGCTTGCTCCACACAGCCTGCAAAGCAGGGCTGTGAAAGTCCTTAGAGGGGGACTCATTGCCAGAGAGAAAAAGCAGTGGCAGAGAAAACATTTTTCTTCTCTTTGTTGGGAAAAGCGTTGGGAAGAAGGGCTGGCACCTGCAGTGCTCAGCCAGTGCTGGCAAGAACTGGTGATAATAGAAGCCAGCTGCCCTAAGGAGGGAGGATTGTGGCATTTGAGAGACTGAAAAGCTTATTTAATTTTGGTTTATACTTTTTGCTGACAAGGACTGTCCAGGCCCTGAACTTGAGCACAGATAGAGTGCATTGGAACTAAGTGGAAGGAACTGCATAATTGGTGCCTGTGAGAAACCATTGTTTATTTTGGACTTTTTCTTTTTCCTTATAATAAACCCGGTAAAGTTTTGTTTGAAAGAAAACCAGTGTCCGGGTTTTCCTTACACCAACCATATAAAAGGCGCACTGAAAATCTTACCTGTGGTCCAAGCCGGGTTTCCCACTCAGCTGGGGCCTGGCCTGGCCACAATATACAAAACCATGCTCCTGATGGACTTATATTTGCTCCGAGTAAGTACGTATAACGACATTTCACTTTGAAGGATGCCACAGACAAATAAACATATTATTAGAGGAACAGGCGGTAGTCACATTCCACGTTACTCCATAATCCCCCCTCTAAATCATAACCCTAAGCTCCGCGAATACACTATTGCACACTTCAACAGCGATTAGTAGGCCACAGCTTTAGTAACCAACGGTAACAAGAATACAATTTGTACAGCTCAGTCCATTCCAGCAGTGTCTTGCAAACTTTTCCAAGCCGCGGCACACTAAACTTGGGGCCGCGGGTGAAGTCTTCGCATATGCGCAAACATCGACACGATGATGTCACACATGTGACATCATCATATCGATATCTGCGAATACGTGGAGACCCTCCAGAAGGGGCCCTGAGCTTGTTAACCCTGAAACGACTATGCCAGTGGGGAGATGCGGAGAGCAGGAGAGGCGCCTATGAGGAGGAGAAGCGCCAGTTGACTCTCCTACACAACATACCATGTGCCCTATTATTAGCCCAATTGTCCAACCCTTGAAGCTGACACAGTTTTCCAAAAGCTATCCCAGTTATGACAAACCCCAAGTTTTATTTCTT
Source organism: Geotrypetes seraphini (assembly GCF_902459505.1). NCBI lineage: Eukaryota > Metazoa > Chordata > Amphibia > Gymnophiona > Dermophiidae > Geotrypetes > Geotrypetes seraphini. The sequence continues at coordinate 19,314,084 of NC_047084.1, read as the reverse complement.
TTCAACTTATCCCATTTGCAGGAGTTCCAAAAATGTTTTGAGGCTGATGGACGAAAGATTTAAATTTGTGATAAGGCAAAAATAGTTGGCGTGAGTGTAGATTCTTCAATGACCTTGAAAGAACATGTCAAAAAGATGGTAAAGATCATCTTTTATAAGCTCAAAATCTTTACGTATTTACAAATTTCCTTTCTGTTGAGAATTTTAGCATGATAATGCAAAGTGTCATTTTCAAAAATTCCACCCTCCCTCCCTCCTGTTACTATGTCAAAACTCTCTACTTTATATCTTCAACTTGATGTCACTTATCCTTCTAGTGTTGGGCACCTTCCAGTTTTCAGGTACAGTCTGTAATGCCAGAGGTTGTGGTAAGAGCGGATAGCTTAGCTAGCTTTAAAAAAGGTTTGGACAATTTCCTGGAGGAAAAGTCCATAGTCTGTTATTGAGAAATACATAGGGGAAGCCACTGCTTGCCCTGGATTGGTAGCATGAAATGTTGCTACTTTTTGGGTTTTGGCCAGGTACTAGTGACCTGGATTGGCCACCATGAGAATGGGCTACTGGGCTTTATTGACCATTGGTCTGACCCAGTAAGGCTAGTCTTATATGCTTATCTTGAAGACTTTCATATGGTAGATGAAGTATGAGGCTTTGTGGGGCGAATGACCACTCCAATTGGCCAGAAGGCTGACTCCAAGGGTGGTACCCAAGCTAAACATGTGGTGGGTCACAACAACAGGATTTTTATTCATTTAGGTCTAAAAATGTATAGACATGATCTACAATTTTCTGAGGTTTTACAATTGCACACATATTACATACAACCATAGGGTATTAATCACATCACATTGATAACAGCAATAAAATAAATCAGTTAATCTTCATCAGAACAATTCAATTCTTATGCATCATTGGTCCATCAACTATCATTATTTAACGCACTTTGAAATAAATAAGTTTTCAATGACTTTTTAAACTGGTCTAGACTGTTCCAAAAATTGGGCCCAGCAACATAAAAGATTGTTAATCTGTACTCTTCCAAGCGGATTAGCTGGAAGGAGGGAATATCCAACACATTTAGGGCTCCTTTTATCAAGCAATGGTAGAGCCTTTTTCCCCAGTCCCGTGAGGTAAATGCTCATTCAATTCTTGTGAAAGTCAGAGCATTTACCTTGCCGACCTGTGGTGAAAGGCATCTTAAAAAAAGATATAGCAGAGTACAAGGGCAACCAAAGCAGGGAAGGGCAACCAAAATGATTAAGGGGATGGAATAACTCTCATATGAGGAAAAGCTAAACAGGTCTCTTCATTTTAGAGAAGAGACAGCTGAGAGACGATATGATAGACATCTATAAAATCCTGAATGGCGTGGAATGGGTAGAGAAAGAGAGATTGTTCACCCTCTCCAAGGTGAAGAAAATGAGAGGGCACTCGCTAAAGTTAGAAGGAAAAAGATTCCGTACAAACGTAAGGAAGTTCTTCTTCACCCAAAGAGTGGTAGAAATCTGGAACACTCTTCCAGAGGCTGTTATAGGGGAAAGCACCCTTAGGGGTTCAAGACAAAGTTGGATAAGTTCCTACTTACAGAATGACACAGTGGCGGGTTACCCGCGGCTAGCTGCATTTAGCCGTGGGTAACCCGCCAAAACGGGGAAGAAAAAATAGTGGCCTCTGCGGGACGGGGACAAGGCCATTCACCGCCCCGTGGAGCGGTGAATGGACTTGTCCCCGCAGTGAGGCAATCAAGATTGCGCAGTCCCCGCTATCTCCCTCCCTCCACCTCACCTTTGAATTGGAAGAGCACCGCCGGTTGAATTTCTGCCAGTCAGCGCGAAGAACAAAGAAAAAAAGCCTCTCCTTTTCTCCTGCTCCTACCGCCATGCTGCAGCTATTAAAGCCGACAGGAAGTCTATCCGACGTCAATTCTGACGTCGGAGAAGACGTTCTGGGCCAGCCAATCGCTGCCTGGCTGCCCAGAACGTCCTCTCCGACTTCAGAATTGAGTCGGAAAGAAGACTTTCGGCTTTAGCAGCTGCAGCATGGCAGTAAGAGAAGGGGAAAAGGATGGAGGCTTTTTTTTTTTTTTTTTTTTTTTGAGCGGCAGGGAGGCAGCAGGCTGGCTTTGGCTAAGGAGGGAGAAAGGTAGACAGGCACAGGCAGGCAAGCTTCGGGGGTGGGACAAAGTGTGGAAGGCAGTGAGAGGGACATAGGAAGGAGGCACTAGGGGCACTAAAGACATGGGAAGGAGGCACTGGGGGCACTAAAGACAGGAAGGGGCACTTAAGGACATGGGAAGGAGGCACTGGGGGCACTAAAGACAGGAAGGGGCACTAAGGACATGGGAAGGAAGCACTGGGGCACTAAAGACATGGGAAGGAGGCACTGGGGGCACTAAAGACATGGGAAAGAGGCACTGGGGGCACTAAAGACATGGGAAGGAAGCACCGGGGGCACTAAAGACATGGGAAGAAGGCACTGGGGACACTAAAGACAGGAAGGGGCACTAAGGACATGGGAAGGAGGCACCGGGGGCACTAAGGACATAGGAAGGAAAGAGGGAGGGAATAGAAAGGGACAATTCTTGGGCCTGAGTGCAGAAAGAAAGAAATGAAAGAAAGGATACACAGACAGAAGGAAACGCAACCAGAGACTCATGAAATCAATCACCAGACAGCAAAGGTAGGAAAATGATTTTATTTTCAATTTAGTGATCAAAATGTGTCAGTTTTGAGAATTTATATCTGCTGTCTATATTTGTCTATTTTTCTATAGTTACTGAGGTGACCGAGCTTGCGGAGATGGGGCTGAAACAGGATTTTAAAATTTTAGTCCTAGTAGTTTGCCGGTCCACAAAATAATTCTTTTATTTCTGCCAGTCCACGGGTGTAAAAAGATTGAAAACCACTGATGTAGAGTATGCCGGCTTTCTTTTTCGCCAAGCCGCGCTCGCATTGATCAATCTTCTCCTCTCTTGCAACTTCCTGTTTCCGGTTGCATCAGAGGAGAATATTGAACAAATGAACACCCGCACATGCGGCTGGGCAAAAAAGAAAGCCGGCATACTCTACATCTAAGGTGAGATGGAGGGAGGGAGATGGCGGAACACTGCAGTCGGTCGGGTGTCTGCTGTTTTTGTATCACTGCCTGCCTGCGCTCACGTTCCAGATCCTCCTGCATTTTTAGTGTGCATAACTGACCTGATTCGAGCTATAGGTGAACATGGGGGACATATCATTGAAAGGGAGGACAAGTTAATTGATTTATTTTATGTTCGGTTTTTACTACAGAGCAGAGGCACTGAAACAGATTCTCAGTGCAGTAGTAGTAGTGGCAGAACTCTCTTCTGTCTTCATGGTGTTTCGCAGTACTGAGGCTTATATGGATGCTGCGGGGACGGTGACGGGGCGGTGAATGGGATGGCAGTGGCGGTGACGGGGTGGTGAAAGGGATGGCGGTGACGGTGACGGGGTGGTGCAGAGGATGGTGGGCCGGGGACGGTGCAGTGACGGGGACAGATTTTTCCCCGTGTCATTCTCTATTCCTACTGGAACAGAACATACGCAAGTAAGGCTATACTCAAATAAGGCACTGGTCTTTGACCTAAGGGCCGCCGAATAAGCGGACTGCTGGGCACAATGGACTACTGGTCTGATCCAGCAGCGGCAAATCTTATGTTCTTATGTGAATTGTTTACTCTTTCAAAAATTACAAAGATTAGGGTAACTCATATTTATTAGGATTTATTTACCACCTTTTTGAAAAAAATTCACTCAATGTGGTTGTACATCAAGTAGTAGACCAACATAAGCAACAGACAATTTCAGCAGTAAAAATATTTATACTTTGAGAAATTACAGAGTAACACATTTAAAACAAATAAGAGAAAATATTTTTTTCATTTAGACTATTACGGTAGTAAAGGTCTGGAACTCATTGCCAGCGTAAGTGGTAAAAACAGTTAATGAGGCTGAGTTTATGAAAGGTTTAGACAAATTCCTGGAGGAAAAGTCCACAAAAAAAACAAACACGGCATTATCGAAGATCAGTGTGGAATAACGTATTTTATTTAAATACTCAATGTGGTCACATTTTGCCCTCAGGCTGTGTCAGGCAAGAAAGTTTGTGAAAAATAAGGGTGACCAGATCACATAGAAATCAACCAGCTGCTATTATTCCCAACAGATTTCAAAAGCAGTCTAAAGATGCAACAGTTCAAGAAGCTCAAGAAGATTATGTAATCAAGTGTCACATACTGCTTTTGAAATCCTCTGTTGGGAGCAATATCAACTGATCAATTTAAAATGATCTGATCGTTTTTATTCTTCACAAACTTTCATCCCTGATGCAGCCTAAGGGCAAAACATAGCCACATCAGGTAGTTTAAAAAAATAAAAAGTAGTTTATTTTTCCAAAATACAGCAGTAATACTGTGTTTTCTCTCGTGGATTTTTTGTATTACCGAATTTCTTCTGGAAAAATCCATAAACCCGTTTCTAAGGTAGATCTGGGGAAAGCCACGATTTATCCCTGAGGTCCTGTAGCATGGGAATCTTGCCACCTTTTGGACTCTGCCAAGTACTTGTAACCTGAATGGGTCACTGTTTAATACAGGATACTGGGCTAGACAGATCCTTGGTCTGATCCACTAGGGCAGGGGTAGGCAATTCCTGTCTTCAAGAGCTGGAGCCAGGTCAAGTTTTCAGGATATCCACAATGAATATGTATGAGATGGATTTGCATGCACTGCCTTGAGATGCAAATTTATCTCATGCATATTTATTGTGGATATCCTGAAAACCTGACCTGGCTCTGGCTCTTGAGGACCGGAATTGCCTACCCCTGCACTAGGACAACTCTTACATTCTTATATATTGCCTCATACAATGTTCATGGCTCGGATACCCTGTAGTGACAACCCTAGCAATGCTAACAAATTAACAAATTCACACATATAACAACTGCCCCCTAAGGGAGGATAGGTGGACGCTTCGTGTTGTGGTCCAAGTGCAATCTTCCTCTCCCCCTTTTTATTTAATTTCCCCAACCTTGCTACCCAGCCCAGCAGCTAAACCTTAAAGACCAATTTCATATCAGGAGCCCTTTAAAAGAAAACATTCCCACAGAGTCAATCTCCTGCCCCTGTTTTGGTCTAGATTTCTCCTCTGTACCCCTTAGTTACCTGAGCCCTCCTCACATTGCCCCTAAGGCTCAGCCTTCCTCCATCCCCTGCCCCTTACAGCAGCCAGGACTAGCTACCTTCTTCATGTATTTGGATAAATAAGTCTTTAAAGACAATGTATTATGATGCAAAATTTTCCCAGATGAGGGTCTCCATGCTTAATGACTCAAAGTGTACAAACAACAGTGGCATTTCAGGCTTTTGTGTGTTTTAATTTGCATAGGGTCCTTTTGCAGAAAAAAGTCACAACATTGGACCCTCTATGTTGTCATGTTTTGTGAACAATCTACTACATGTGAAAACAAATTCATTATTAATGAGCTATTATGATGGAAAAGCATACAAAGCAGCTCATTAATAATGAATTTTACAAAAGGTCATGTGGAAAAGGCTTCACAGAATGAAACAGAACAAAATTAGTGAAATGGAGAATCCCAACAATTTTAATTGGCAACTGAAATATTTTCCTGCTGAGATTTTAATGTTCTTACAAAGGATAGAAATGAAGGGAAGGTACGCTAACTTCATATATATATATATATATATATATTTTCTTCTGAGAAGAAAGTGAGTGGCCAGAAAAAGAACAAGTGGGGAAAGCATGTTATAGAGCAGTATCTCGCAAACTTTAGCCATGACTCACTAAACTTGGGGATTTATATTCAAATCCTCTAAGCCTCTAGTGATCTTTAAGCCTCAGTCCCACCTCTCCACCGCCTCAAAATATTTTCATTGCGATGAGCTTTACGTGGTCATTTCCTCACTGGCTCGTTCCTACTTAATTCATCTTTTTTAGTTTAACTTTTTAGTTTTTCATACTCATTTAAAAGTGCGTTTTCCCATTTGCTACTAATTATCTAGTTCAGGGGTGCCCACACTTTTTGGGCTTGCGAGCTACTTTTTAAATGACCAAGTCACAATGATCTACCAACAATAAAATTTAAAAAAAACACAACGCACACTGTATGCAACAACCATACAAAAATAGACAAATATACCCCCCTCCCTTTTTACTAAACCACAGTTTAGCAGTTTTTAGTGCAGGGAGCTGCGCTGAATGCCCAGCGCTGCTCTCGACACTCCTAGGCTCCCTGCGCTAAAAACCTCTATTGCGGTTTAGTAAAAGGGGACCTTAGTGTAAAATATAGACAGCAGATATAAATTCAGACACATTTTGATCACAAAATTTAAAATAAAATCATTTTCCCTACCTTGTCTGGTGATTTCATGATTCTCTGGTTGCACTTTCTTCTTCTGACTGTGCATACAATCTTTCTTCCCTTCTTTTAGCCTGTATGCTTCCTCTCCTCCAGACCTCATTCCTTCCCCCAACTTTTCCTTCCTCTTCCCTGCCCTTTCTTTCTCTCTGCCTCCCTTTCATTTTTTTCTGTTTCTCTTCTTTCCTTCTGTCCCCCTGCCTGCCCTTTTTCTTTCTTTCTCCCTGCCCTCCCCCAAGCCACTGCCACTGCCATTGCCATCGGGGACCAGGACCCAAACGCCACCAATAACAGGCCCCAAGCTCTCCCTGCTTCGGCCAACCAGCATTCCTCTCCCCGACGTCAATTCTGCCATCGGGAAGAGGAAGGCTGATCAGCCCAAGATCGCGATCGACCTATTAGGGGAAATGCTGCCGGGTCCTGCCTTCGCGGAAACAGAAAGTAGGCAGGACCCGGCAGGAAGAAGAACAAATGCTTGTCTCCCGCATTAGCCCATAGCGAACGCTTGCTTCAGGGCTCTCAACATGTGCGCGCCGGCTTCCCTTCTCCCCTCCCCCCCCCCCCGGACATAACTTCCGGTTTCGGAGGGAAGAGAAGAGAAGCCGGCACGCACACGTTAGAGCCCGGAGCATAAGTTCGCTACGGGCTGAAATCTCCAAGCCGGTTTTTTGTTCAGCAGCGGCAGATGACAGCTGGGCGGATCGCCCAGCTAAAAGGCCCTAGGGAGAAAGAACACGGGAGAGGAAGGCTGATCGGCCCGTAGATCAGGACGGCAACACGAGTCTATCACAGAGCCCGGGATAGGCTCCGCGATCGACTCGCGTTGCCTTCCTGAGCTACTGGTCGATCGCGATCGACGCGTTGGGCACCCCTGATCTAGTTGGCTTCCTTTAAAGTGCTTAGTGCTTACCCAGTTCACTCCTTTCCTACATCTTCATAAAAGTTCATAAATATAGTATAAAGATATAAAATATATCCAAAAGACTTCGCTGTTGTAATTTATTCCTTCTTTCTTCTGTTTTTTAATTCTGACTTGGGAGGGTTAGACCCGACATGTTTCGCCTACTGCTGTTTCAAGGGTCCTCCCATAACCGTCCACGGTGATCCACCTCTTCTAAATTTTCAGTCAAAAGATCACTAAACTTGGGGCCATGTCTAGAGGGCCTCCAAGCATGCACGGACATTGACCAATGATATCACACGTACGTGTAAGATGTCATCATGTCAACATCTGCACATGCTCACATTGACCAATGATATCACACGTACGTGTAAGATATCATCATGTCAACATCTTCACATGTTCAGAGTCCCTCCAGACACAGCCCTGAGCTCAGGGGCCTTCCAAAACTTGGAGACACGGTCAGGTTTTGAAAATCCCTCCATCTGGTAACCCTACAATTCCGGTACGCTGAGGGGCAGAGAGGAGGAGAGGCACCGGTGCCAGCAGTGACAGACACCTAACTCTCGCTGCACACCCAGAATCTCACCGCAGCACACAATGTGCAATGCACTTTTGTAGAGCATAGCTCATGGAGTTCTTTCTTACTCTTCTATATAATGTGTGCGCATATTGGGGAGGTTGATGGAGAAGTATATACATGCTTGTATGCAACTCAACATGGATGTTTTATGTGCTGGTATGTGCCTGCATGCATGCATAATTTCTTAACCACACTTTGGCATCTCAGGCAGCTCTTCATGACAATGACTTTTGAATACTGTTGCTCACAGCTCGTTCCTATAGACATTTTAGAAAACAATTAAAGACCTATCTCTTCTCTAAATATTTGACTGACTAACTAACCATCCTATTTTATGTAACATGCTTATTTTCATAATCTTTTGTAAACCGCGTTGAACTTCTGATTACGCGGTCAATAAGCACAATATTATGTTATGTATTATGTTATGTCTGTGATCAGGAGAGGAGATGAGGCATAAAGACACTTAGGTCCAATTCCTTAACCACTGTTACAGTAATTCAGTGTATGTACTGCAGCTGTTGAAATTGCTTCTTCTACAAAGCCTTCCTTCCTCCCTTCTTCAAGCCCCGAAGTGGCAGAATCAGGTGGCGGTGCTGAGCCGCAAACTCCCTTGCTCCCTCCCTCCCTCTCTTCTTTAACCAAATGCTGGCCCCACCCAAGTCCAAATGGTCAGGATTAGGACGTTTTCAACCTGGATGTTTTTCTGATCAAAATGGAGGCGGTAGTGGCTAGCATGCACGCTAAAACCGCTAGCGCGCCTTTGTAAAAGGAGCCCTAAATGTAAGACTTAAATGCAAAAATCAAACACATGTCCAGCATATTGAGGGAGCTCAGAGAGGTTCTGGAGGGTCATTTTAAAGATTTGCTCAATAACTCCTTGGAGACAGAAGAAGTTCCATGGGATTGGAGAAGAGCAGATGTGGTCCCTCTTCACAAAAGTGGTCACACAGATGAAGTGGGAAACTATAGGCCAGTAAGCCTCTCTTCAGTTGTTGGAAAAATAATGGAAGTGTTACTGAAGGAAAGGATAGTGAATTTCCTAGAATCCAATGGGTTACAAGATCCAAGGCAACAAGATCAAACAAATCACCCTCAGAGACCCAACGACAAAACCCCAGCAAACCTACACCTCCACACCTGTCCCATGGTCAGACCACCACCTCATTGAATTCGAACTCCCACTCGATACTGCCCTAATCCCACGTAAAGATCCCACCCCCCCCACCCTACGCCAACTTCCTAATTCGGTCGACCCTCAAGATATGGCCGCAGGTATTCGCACCCTAAATGAATCTTATACCCAACATCCCCTATCAATTGACCTGGCAGCCACCACATGGCACTCTAACATCCAATCCCTCTATAATAACCTGGTCCAGACAAAAACAATCCAAACAATCACCAACAAAGCACCTGCTCCCTGGTACACTAATGACCTCCGATCTATAAAACGATCCCTAAGGAAAGCAGAAAGGATCTGGGCCAAACATCCGAACATTGAAACCAAAACCCACTGGAAAAACATATCCACCACATACAAAGCTGCCATTCTAGAAGCAAAAAAGACCTACTACTCTCGTCTCCTACAACAAGCCCCTTCCAGATCAAAACAACTATTCACCCTCACCAACCATCTCTTCACCAACGCCCAAAGGAATAATCAAATCAACCAAACAGAACTCGATAGCGAAACTCTCTCAGACTTCTTCCAGTCCAAAATACAAAACATCCGAGCTAACCTCGACCTCAACACCAAACCCACTCCTACTCAGCTCCAACCAACTCCATATACCCCCCCTTCCGACTCTCTCTCCCAATTTCATCTAGCCACTCATGCGGAGGTCCTCGAAACCCTGAGAGAACTTAAACCCTCCAACACCATCCTCGACCCCTGCCCGTCCAGCCTCCTGCTGGCTGCTGGAGACACCATGGCAGAATCCATCCTCCCCATCATTAACACCTCTCTAACTACTGGAACTGTCCCCCTCAGCTGGAAATCAGCTATTATCAAGCCCACTCTCAAAAAACCCTCCCTTGATCCTAATGAACCTGGCAACTATCGCCCAGTCTCCAACCTCCCAATTGTCTCCAAACTCCTTGAACGAATTGTACTCCACCGCCTATACCCTTTCATTGAAGAACAAGCTGCCCTATCCCCAGCCCAATCCGGCTTCCGTAAGGGCCACAGCACAGAATCAGTTCTCATTGATATCATAGACGACAGCTGGTCAATACTGGACAAAGGCAACGACGCCCTACTAGTCCTACTTGACCTTAGCGCTGCCTTCGACACAGTTGACCATCACCTACTCACATCTAGGCTCCACGACCTCGGAATCAAAGACACAGCCCTCCAATGGATCACCTCCTTCCTTCACCAAAGGACCCAAACAGTCCTACTAGGGACTCATAAATCTAACCCTAAGCCTATCAAATATGGCGTTCCTCAAAGCGCCCTTCTATCCCCCCTCCTATTCAATCTCTACATCAAACCCGTCATCGATATAGCGCAAAAATATAAAATCAAAATACACTCTTATGCAGATGACATCCAGCTGCTCCTCCCCTTAGGCGAAAACCGGCCATCCCAAATTGCTAACCTCGAACTCTGCCTCACTGACATGAAAACTTGGATGTCAAACAACAAGCTTCAACTTAACGCCTCCAAAACTGAACTCCTATGGATCAGAAACAAAAACACCAAATACCTACGACCAACACTAACATGGGATTCCACTCGACTAACGGCAGCAGATCAAGTTCGCAGCCTAGGAGTAACCCTAGATGGACACCTATCCTTATCCAACCACATATCCCAAGTAGTCTCCACCTCCTTCTACTACCTTCGCCAACTGAAAAGGATCAAACCCTACATCTCCAAACCAGACCTCGCCCAACTCCTATACGCATATGTCCTCTCCAGAATGGATTATTGTAACTCGCTATTTAACGGACTTACCAAAAATAATATCAAACGCCTCCAACGGGTCCAAAATGCAGCCATCCGCCTCCTACACAACCTCAACTACCGCGATTCCATTTCCCCGGCACTCCATGCTGAACACTGGCTCCCAATTAGCCAACGCTGTACTTTCAAAGCCCTAACAATTGCCCACAAGAGAATCTACTCTACCACCCCCTCCTACATAAAATCCAAACTTCCCATCTACAACCCCACTCGCACCCTCCGCTCAAAGTCAGAGACATGCCTATGCGTCCCCCCCGGAAGATCCCTGCTCACAGAAACTGCCCACAAACGATCCTACAGCCACTTCATTCCACACCTCTGGAACCAACTTCCCCCCCAACTTAGACAACAGAACTCATTATTAGCATTCCGTAAATCGGTAAAGACCCTCCTCTTCAATTAAAGATCCCCTCTGTCTCTCCCCCCCTTAAGCCCCACCCTCCACTCTCCTATCTCCTTCCCGAAATTCCAGTATTACCCTCTCTTACTCTTTCCACTAAAAAATTGCACCTATACGCTTATAACTTTCCTTACATGAAACTACTGTATTTCCCCCCTCTCTCTCTCTGCTCAATCCCCCTGTATTTAATTCTCTCCAAAAACTATAAATCCATCCACTAAACCTGTTGTACTACTTATATGTCTAGTTACTCCGCATTGTGTATGTTCAATTGTAAACCGTCCTGAGCTACTGGGAGGACGGGATAAAAATCTAAATAAATAAATAAATGGGGTATAAAGTTAGACGTTCTGTGTCCTAGATTCCCGGTGGCCAAGACGTCTAAGTAGACAATTTTTCAAAATTATATTTGGACGTCTAGTAGTTTGCCATTCGAAAATAGCCATTTTTGTACCTCCAACTTTGGACATTCAGCTGGAAATGTCCAAGTTGAATTTAGATTTTTTTTTTTTTTAAATGCCCCTTATATACAACAGAAAAAAAATATTCACAATTAACAGTATTCTATTAACAATGATTTCAGCTGAAACTGAATCATTCATCCAGCTGGCTAGTTCAGACTTTTGGAACCTTACATCTCCCTTTTTGATAGTGTGATCACACCAATCCACTGCCAAGTTCACAACCCCAGAATTATTGCAGATCAGGCAGGTATGTAAGTCCTGCCTGCTTGCTTACGCATTTTTAAACAGCTTCAACCTACCCACCCCCTTTTTATTTTCTTGTAAGAAATGAACTTCATTAAGCTGGTTCACAATCTAATTTAATCCAGAAATGTATAATCTTATAATTGCTCAAGGTAGATAACAACAAATTCAAATGTTTCCAAACATACAGCAATACAATATCAGTATCATGACGACACTAAATTTTATTTTTTGTAACTCCTTACTGATTTGGTTACTAGTGATGTTGTTTACTGAAACTTGGAATATATGTGGTTGCAGTTATAAGAAATCAATGTGAACAGTTCTTGCTGGCTGCCTGTATTACATAGCACCCCGTCACGTAAAATACCATGATTATATATATATATATATATATATATATATATATATATATATATATATATATATATATATATATATATATACACACACACACACACATAATGTAAGAAGAGAGAGATTGGAAAGTTTTCATAAATATCTTTTACTACTTTCTAGCATATAAGGGGAAGGCAAGCTGGATGGAACTGTTGGGGGAAGGGGAGCAGAAGTAAATGGAACTGGGGGGGTGGGGACAAGGGGAGCAGAAGCTGCATGGCACTCGGGGGAGGGAAGGAAGGGGAGCAGAAGCTGCATGGAACTTGGAACAACTAGGAGTTTGTGATTTAAAGGCAGTTGAGGTTAGATGAGTACAAAAGACGGAAATAGGGGGGGGAATGAGGAAAGGAATAGGAAACTTGAGAAAAAGAAATAGTGAAGGAATAGAAGAAGGACAAGAGGAGAGAGAAGAAATTGAAAGGCAGACCTGGAAAATAATTTAGGAGAAAGCCGATACAAAAGAAGAACAGATTGAGACCAACTAGGTGTCCAGACAACAAAGGATTGGAATATATATCTCAAAACAGATATAGCAGAATTAGAAAAGATACAGAGAAGGGCGACAAAAATGACAAAAGGGATAGGACGACTTCCCTATGAGGAAAGGCTAAAACGATTATGACTCTTTAGCTTGGAAAAGAGATGGCTCAGGGGTGATATGATAGAAATCTATAAAATAATAAGTGGAGTGGAAAGGGTAGATGTGAATTACTTTCCTATGGGAGGGGCCTTATGCATCTGAGCCAATCAGAGCCTTAGGCCCCTCCCTGGTGCATCCCAGAATGCACCAGGAAGGGGAAGGCCCACCATTTTGGAGTGGTGGGCCTGCAAGCTGAAGGGTGTGAGCATCCCTCCAGCTGGACTTTCAAATACAAGGTACTGGGAAGAGGGGGGTTGGGGGTGTGTAGGTAGAGTTAGGGGTGCAGGGCCTGCAACCTTGGGGGGTGTCAGGGGTTTCTTGGTAAAGGGGTATTGGAGGTTCTGGGGGGGTTAGGGATGGTGGTAGCAGGAAGAAGTAGGCATCCCTCCCGCCAGTCTTCTACAGGGGGGCAGGAGGGAGTGGGCATCCCTACTGCCTGGTTGCTTCCTGAAGGGTTTGATGGTTCGGCGGCAGGAGGGAGTGCACATCCCTCCTGCCAGGGGACTTCACAGGGGAGTTCCCTGCTGCGGCCGCTTAGAAGATCATGGCAGGGAGATTTCCTTACCACAATCAGCTCAGCAGCCATGTCTATTTGAAATGTAGACAAGCATGTTGCTGGCCTACATTTCAGGTGTCTATCGTGGCCCTAGGGAGATGCTTAGGGCCGCTTCAGCTCACCCAAGACAAACGTCTAGACAAACCCACGCCTATGCCCAGCCTTAAGTGAGCTTAAGTGTCCCAACGTGTCTCCCTTCACCCATGACAGACACCTACAGTGTAGGCAGTCTGCCTCAGAGGTTTTTCTTTTTTAGAAAATGTTTGTTCCAATTAGCTGGATAGGCAGCGATAGGATGCCTGCCACTGCCTACAATTGGGATGATGTTTGTAGAATTTGCCCCAAAGTGCTTCTATATTACCCAGGAACAGGTTCCATGCATTAATCTGAATGTAAACACACAACCTGCGATAAGAAAATATTTGGTAGTCTCTTCTTGATACAGCTTTAGTTTTAGGCATGGCATATATTAAAATTCTGCATTATAGCATGTTAAGCTCAAAACTTAACTCATTTTAGTAGAAGGATCCCAAGTTTAATTTTTTTTTATAAATCTTTATTGATTTTTAAACTTTGACAATGCAATACAATTATCTGAACATAAATATTTCATAAAACGCATTATTAAACATACAATTTATACTTAGAACAATCATTTTCTCCCCCTTACCAAATTACTACAATAAGACAAATTATGTAATTATATTATTATAATTAAGTATTTTAATAAACAAAATATCTTTCCCTCCCCCCTCCCTCCCCTGGATGTGTAAGGAATTCTACCAACCTCAAAAAAAATATATAAAATAAAAAAATACATTACAATTATTATGATGTTACAAATATAGTCAATGGACTCCACACTCTATTAAATGTACTGCTAAACCCCAAACACTCTGAATTCATTTTTTCATATTTATATGTTGTACAAACATTTGTCCACCAAAACGTGTAATTTAGTCTGTCATGCCTCTTAAAATTATGTGTAATCAATTGGATAGCTATTCCCGTCATTATCATAAAAAGTTGACTTTTATATTTATCCAAAGAAGGCTTGACATGTACAAGCGTACCACAGATTATGGCTTCATATGTTAGGGAATTGCTGAATCGAGAATAAGATTAATTTGTCTCCAAATTGATTTCCAGAAATTAAGTATCAAAGGACAATAATATAACAGATGATCCAAAGTCCCTATATCATTATGCTAATGCCAACATCTATTAGACATGGAATGATCTAACTTTTGTAAATGAACTTGGGTCCAAAAAATCCTATGCAATAAAAATACCCAAGTTTGTCTCATAGATGCTGACCTTGTACACTTCAACCTCCAAGACAAAATTCGTGGCCAACAAGATACAGAAATATACTGTTTTATCTCGATGCTCCAAATTTCTCTAAGACTATTTTTTGGCTTTTTATTCAAAAATTTAGAAATTAATTTATACCACTGGGCAGCCTGATGTCCTACTAAATCTGTCTAGTAGCAAAGGATCTGTAAGCTGTAATAATTTTTTTTTAAATTTCCATTCAGGGAACCCACTCCGAATGGCCTGCTTCAACTGCAGCCACCTATATTGTTGAGACCTCAGAATGCCAAATGATTGTTGTAGTTGTATAAAATCAAGCAGTTTTCCATTAGAAATAACATCATCCAATGTTCGAATACCTGCCTGCATCCAATTCTTCCAGGAGATCCCAGCACTGCCCACTTGTATCTTGGAGTTTAACCATAAGGACTGAAAAGTTGATTTTATTATAGGAATATCTGTTAATTTATCAATAAATTTAATTGTTTTCCATGTGTCCAATATTATTATGTTGTCTTTAGCATATCTAGGTATACTGATACTTAACACATGAGATAATCTCATGGGAGCCATAATGTTACATTCTAGATCAGGGGTCTCAAAGTCCCTCCTTGAGGGCCGCAATCCAGTCGGGTTTTCAGAATTTCCTCAATGAATATGCATGAGATCTATGTGCATGCATTGCTTTTAATGCATATTCATTGGGGAAATCCTGAAAACCCGACTGGATGCGGCCCTCAAGGAGGAACTTTGAGATCCCTGTTCTAGATATAGCCAATCTGGATGATGTTCCATGAGCTTGGGGAGGATCTAATACATTCCCTGGCGCATTATATAGGCCTTATGATACCTATAAAAGTTAGGAAAATTTACCCCATCCTCCACAATTAGTTTTTGCAAAGATACTAAAGCAATTCTTGCATTTTTCCCCAGCTAAATAAATTTTGTAAGAATACTATTTAGTTTCTTATAAAAAGGACCCCTAAAAATAAATTGGTATCATATCTATTTGATAGCAAACCACAGGCAAAATCATAATTTTTACTGTTTGAACTCTCCCCCACCAAGACAAATGTAATGGGTTCCATTGCTCACACATTTCAGTGACCTTCAGCAATAAGGATTTTTCATTTACTTTTATTGTTTCTTCCAACGTTTTCTGAATCCAAATACCTAAATATTTTATGCCCTCTTCCTTCCATAGGAAAGGGAATTTATCAAATAATCCTTTGGAACAAGTTTAATTTTTAAAAATGTTCAAAATATTAAGATAAATTTATTTAATAAATAATTTAGCAATTCAAACAACCAAAACGATTAGGATTCTTTTTTGTTTTAAGATTTTTATCCCATTTCTCAGAAGTTATTTTTGAAAACCCCTCCTGCTGCATGTGGCCTTTTATCAGGAACCCTAAGCAACTATCAGACTGAAGCATTAAACTTGAGCACAGAATTAGAGCAAGAGAAGAACCTTAGGGGAAAATATATATGAATAGGGGGTCTGAACATAATGGAGGGTGTGAAAATATAATGAAAAATATTCAGCTTTCTGTTGCATATACCAGTGACTGTGGAGAAGAGAAATTTAACACCTGTTAGCTCAGTGACTAGAAAGAAAGTCTAGCATTTGAAGTGATACCTCTGTGATAAATTAGGTAAAAGAAACAGAAATATATCTATTTTTTTTCTCTGAGTATCTTCATTGCATTTATATGCAAAAAAAGAGAACAAGTAAAGGGGCATGAACAGACTCTATACAGAACATGAACAAAGAACAGTAAAGTCTAGAACAATGTGGATACATCACAGTCATAAGAAACATACAATGATAATATTGACCATTTAGCCCTAGATTTAGAACATGAATTAGATTTCTTGGCAATATAAATTTCAAATCTATACGTTGAACAAACTAAATTCCACCAGTGATTATATTGAACTTTACTTAAATCCTTCCATGAGTTCAAGATGACTTTAATAGCCAAAGATAATAAGGTATCTAAAAGAGATATTTGTTTAAAATAGTTTGGAAACAAACAGCGTAACAAGAAATATGCAAAATCATACAAATATAAGACCAAACATATTTCCAATAGATTTGAACGTACATGCAGTCATATAACATATGTTTTCAGAGAATCTAGCTCTTTTATACAGGACCAACAATTAGAGGACATAGAAGGGGTTATATGATGGGACGTATTAAGGAGTCCAACAGGATATAGGTGCAAGATGATACATAGACTGAACTTTGACAGCTGACCTGAATGAAGAAAAAAGCCATATTCCAAAATAGAGAATGACATGGTGACAAAATTCATCACCATTCCCGTCCCCACAGATAACCGCAGGAAATCATCTCCATGTCATTCTTTAAGGAGACAGGGTAAAATCAGCAAAACCACTGACCCTCAGCTATCTTTTCCAAGCTGTAAAGCCCTAACCATTTTAGTCTTTCCTCATATGAGAGGAGTTCCATCCCCTTTACCATCTTGGTCGCTCTTCTTTGAGCCTTTTCTAGTGCCACATGGCTACAACTCCAGCATGCCAATAAGGCCGGTCTATCATTGCTTAAGAACATAAGAACATAAGCAGTGCCTCTGCTGGGTCAGACCAGAGGTCCATCATGCCCAGCAGTCCGCTCACGCGGCGGCCCATCAGGTCCAGGACCTGTATAGTAATCCTCTATCTATACCCTTCTATCCCCTTCTCCTTCAGGAAATTATCTATTCCCTTCTTGAACCCCAATACCGTACTCTGTCATATCACACCCTCTGGAAGCGCAATCCAGGTGTCTACTTTTCTTAATACTCTGAAGGAACAACCAAGTTTGTCTGTTATATATGTTACTGTGGGGGTTCAAGGTTATGAAGCTTCTAGCTGGTATAAGCTTTTATGCTCATATTTATTTAAGAAACCTCTTTCTGGACTTTAATCTGTTTGGTCTAGAGAATTGCAATGTTCGGTTTCATCTGAGAATTGAAAACTAAAAGAAAAGATCCATGATAGCTTAAATGTTTAATGCTTTTTTTCATAGTAATTGAATGGTGAAGGAGCCTCAACCCTGATGAAGAATTAGTGAAATATGATCATTTCAGGAGAGGTGACCTGAAAGGTGAAGGATTTTAGATAAAAGCACAAATGCAATATAAGTAAATGATATCTATTTATTGAAGAATAGAACACTGAGAGAAAATAAACAGAAATACAATTAAATATTTAAAAATGAAAAAAACCTGATAACTTGAAGTGGTCCTATGAACACTGGGACAGATGAACTGAGTTATAAACTTGAAAACTCAGGTCAGCCATCTGAGGATCCTTATAAAATAATATATTCAAATTGTATGATTGCCTTTTTGGATACTGGGGTCCAAAATAGTAGTAACATCTAACCCAGCTCCAGATATTTCTCTATGTTACATAGTAACATAGTAGATGACGGCAGATAAAGACCCAAATGGTCCAATCTAGTCTGCCCAACCTGATTCAATTTTTTTTTTTCTTCTTCGCTATTACTGGGCAAGAATCCAAAGCTCTACCCGGTACTGTGCTTGGGTTCCAACTTCTGACATCTCCATCAAAGCTCACTCCAGCCGATCTACACCCTCCTAGTCATTGAAGTCCTCCCCACCCATCCTCATCCAAAAGGCCATATACAGACACAGACCATGCAAGTCTGGCCAGTACTGGCCTTAATTCTTCAATATTTGCTAGCATTTTCTGATTCTAGATCCTCTGTGTTCATCCCACGCTTTTTTGAACTCTGATCTTCTATTCTCTGTTGTATCTTCATCATCAAGTAATAACATTTAACTACAGGTGGAATCTTCTAAACATTTACAAAATACTTTTTTAGAGTATCTCTAGGATTTTCATAAGGTACTCTAGGAAAGTTCACAAATCTTAAATTCAAAAGTCTAATCCTTTTTTCAATAGATTCTATTCTCCAATGAGACAGAATCCGATTTTGAACCATAGAACTTGTCAAATTAATCTGTTGTTCTACACGCTGTTCCAAGTCTCTACACTCTGAGTTAGAAAACTGACTTTTTCTTCCTGTTGGAAAATAATTGAATCCAATTTAGTTGAAAATGTACTCACTTCATTGGAGCAATTCACTACTGAAGATTCCAAATGCACAAGAGCTGCCCAAACTAAGTCTAGTGTCACCACTGAAGACCTAGTGCTTTGACCAAGGCCAGATATCCCGAATTATCTTGGGTTTAATAGCAGAAGTTACAACCATTAACTCCTTCCCAGCTGTTTCTGCTCCAGAAAAAGCTGAATCTACTACCAGCAACACAATCCAAGGACTAACTACTTCTTGGATTTCCTTTCTGAGCTGCATCGCCTCAATCTGCTCTTCGGCATTTGACTCAGTGCCTTGTGCCAGCGCCAATATGGAACTAGGTGGAGGCAGAGTGCTTTGAGCAATCGGGCTCAAACAAGCCTTGAGAAGCTGCTGGTCCAAATCCTCTTTCAGCAGCCCAGAAGTTGCTGCTTGCTTTTTAAAAAAAAATACTAAGAGCAGCACTTATATACTTGCAAATTAACTGAAACAAATTACTCATCCCCTCCCTCCCTACCTGGATGTGTGTATTAACTAAAGTTTTTAATCATTCCGTTGTTTAACAAATAACTCCTATTGACTCCAAATAACTTTAAAAAATCTTACTATTCCTAGAATGTTCCACTAGCATCTTTTCATATCTATAATATAAACAAAGTGTTTCCCACCAAAAAGAAAAATTCAACCTATCCCAATTTTTCCAATTTCTAGTTATTAATTGCATGGTCACCCCTTATATTTGTCAATTGGACTATTAAGTTTTAACAATGTCCCAAATAAAATCACTATACAAAAATTCAAAATGATAACATACTGAAGTAGCCCTGACAAGGCAAAACAGAAGTGCTTTCTGTCAGGAATAAGTATAAGCATTTGGAACATTTGGGATGATAAATACCTGCTTTAAGAGAAGCATTTTCCAAGATAAGATAAGTTTTGCCAAAACCTTCACATGTTCTAACTTGAATTTGAATTAACTTTTTTGCTCCTAGCTGTAGCCATTGCAATCTGTTTTACACAGAATTAGCTCTATTTTCACACAAGAATGATATATTTGACAGAAAATGAATTTTTCAAAATCTATTTATAAAATGAAAGATTAACTGTTTGATTGAAAATATATATGTACGGAGTTTTTTCAGGCCAGTGATGAAACAGGTGGCTTAGGGTACTGATTAGTCCCAGATATCCGTGGATGAGGTCTGTTTTTCTCCGTTTTTCTTAAGTTATTTATTTTTTTGTCCTTTTTGTTTTTTGATTCTGTTTTTGGTGTGAATGAGGTTTTTCTGGTAAACTAATACATTGTACGTTTTCATTTTGAATTTTTGTATATTGATTATTCGGCTGTACCCTCCAATTTATTGGTTATATCCAAATAAAATCACGTCATACAACAATGGAATAGACACCTAATACCAGATTGACTTCCAGAAGTTGAATATCAACGGGCAATAAAATAAAAGAGGATCCAGTGTCCCTACTTCAAGTTGACAGTGCCAGCATTTATTAGATTTTGTGTTATCCAATTTTTGCAAACGAACAGGAGTCCAAAATATTCTATATAACAAAAAAACCTCAAGTTTGTCTGTACATCTTATTCTCCAAGTCCAAATCCATGACCATTGTGCAGCAGAAATATTCTGCTTTGTTTCAATACTCCAAATGTCTTTTAAGCTTGTTTTAGGCTTTTTCTCCAAATATTCAGAGTTGCTGCATGCTCTAATACAGGGATCTCAAAGTCCCTCCTTGAGGGCCGCAATCCAGTCGGGTTTTCAGGATTTCCCCAATGAATATGCATTGAAAGCAGTGCATGCACATAGATCTCATGCATATTCATTGGGGAAATCCTGAAAACCCGACTGGATTGCAGCCCTCAAGGAGGGACTTTGAGACCCCTGCTCTAATACCAGGGCATTTAAAGTAAACATCAAAATCAGCTGTTGCTTCAAACCAGGCTTGGTTGAAGGCTCGGAAGGATAGCTCTGCACTTTGCCTTTCCTTTTCAGATCCATTTCAAAATCAACAGCAAGGAAAAACAAAAAATAATTCAAGGGGAAATAATTTGTTCAGATGAGTCAGGAGTATGACTGAACGCATCCTCTCAGGTAAATCAGCTAGTGTTTATTGTTGATTTAGGAATCAGTTACTGATTAAATAAGCCAGAATCAATAGTTTAGTAGTGAGGGAATTTTATGACAAACTGAGATTGAAAAGTGATAAACTGGATGAGAAAAATGTAGTGACTTGTAAATTCTGTATATGACATGAGATCAGTCAGTGGCAATATCACTTCAGGCACCAACTTTATCAAACATCTCAAGGTGAATATTGTAGGCTACTGATGCACAGATTGTTCACCTTGTTAGTGTCATTTTCATATACATTTTCATATATATGGCGCTGGTTTGGCAGGTTAAAATGTGGTGGCAGTACATATTTCACCAACTGCTGCAATTTGTTAAAATGCTGTTGTGATTTATAACTATCTGACAAATTATTTAAAAATCTAAGTCTAATCCTGTTGTAATTCAGTTGTTAAGCACAAATTAAAGTAAAAATTAAATTTTTTAAGCATTTGGGGCCCTTTTTATCAAGTTGCGCTAAAGGTTTTTTAGCGCAAACCAGTGAGGTAAATGCTCTGATGCTCATAGAATTCCTATGAGCGTCAGAGCACTTACCTCACCAGCCCACACTACAATCCTCTGGCGAAGCTTGACAAAAGGGGGGGAGGGGGATAGTCTCTTCCTTAATTGCATTTCTTCATTTATGCATTATATTCTCTTCAGTCAGACTAAGAATGTTTAATCTAACTTTCACTAATTAACTTAAATTCAAGTTTTATTTAAAATGTAAGCGATGTACAGTGTTAAAAGAAGGGGAACATAGAAACAAACATATCGAAACCACGTGAAAAACAGACCAGACTCGACTAATCTACAAACATGCATTACAACAGGAACAGCATCCTAGTCAATATGCAAGGTTCAAAGCCATGCAGTCAACAACAGCGACAAAGAGTGCTGAAGGAGGTGATCACTTCAAGAAACCAGAGCCAATAGCGAAAAAATGTATGCAAGCACCAATCGACCAGCTCCCTGCCCAGACAAGGAACTATTTAACAGACCACAGTCTGATCATGGAGTCTTGTTGATGATTGCAGAAGATAGGATACCACTTGCAATAGTTGAACAAAGTGCTTCAGAAAGTTTTGCCAGTGAGGTACGATGCCTGCTATCCAACTTCCAAGTAGATAACACAAAGCTTAAACAAACTGTATGACATTCACAAGAACTTGCTTATTACAGAATTATACAGATCTAATTATTACAGAACATATTACAGGCGAAATATGTTTCTGTAACAGCAGGTCTTTGGAGCAGCCACACTCTCAGTTTTCTTGGAATAACTGTTCATTACATAAACTAGAAGATACCTTTTGTGCCAGTCCCATGCTTTGGCTGTTCAAAGATTTAAACCTTCCCACACTGGGGAGAAAATTGCTCAAATGATAGCTGAACTGTTTGCAGAATACCACATAACCAAAGATCCTCTTAGTGTTACTGACAATGCAGCAAATATTACAAAAGCCTTGTGTCTCCTGAGCAACATTTGTGCTGGAGACAATGAAGCAAACAGCAGTTCATGCTCAACAGAGTCCAACAGCCAGTCACTTTCCAAGTCGGAGGTGGTCAAAGTTGCTGATGTTGGATCTCTTTCTGATGCAGCTGAAGATGAATCATGCACTGATGACATTGACTGCAACTGGTTTCACAAGCACAAGAGATGTGCCAATCACACACACACAATCTTGTAGCAGTTTCTGATAGCGGTGAAGCACAAAAAGATGTGCTACAAGTTAATATTTGTCGGGGCCATAGGGAAAATATGGCTTTTCAGCAATCCAGTCAGAATACCAAACATGTAGATGTTGTTGAAAAAGTGGCTGGTCTTACGTTCTTCAATCAAACCTGTACAAGGTAGGATTCAAATTACTTAGCTGTCAGTCGACTGGTTACAACTAGAGTGGAGAAGACAATAAGAATGTCAACAAAAAATAGGACTAGAACTGATGACTGATTCTAAGATGGTGTTCCTGAAGAACTGTCAGCATTATGAAGCCACAGTCAGCCACAAGATATTCAGTCAAAATAACAGAGATTGGCTGATGATATCAACAATGCTGATGGCTGATGATATCAACAATGCTGATTGGCTGATGATATCAACAATGCAGCCACTAATCACAGCTCTAACGTATGGAATTGCTTCAACGTTCGATCCAATATTTGACAATGATGACTATCATATTGCAATAATGCTTGTTCCAAAGTTCAAGTTGAGATATCTACCAGAACAAAACACACAGTTGCTCATTCTTGCTATGGCTGCAACAAATCCTAAAGTCAGAATTGGCGGTATAGTTTCACTTTTACATGCTCAGGAGTTACAGGAAAAGACTGCGACTGGAGGTGAAGACTTCTTTGATTTTCTGTCCACTGCATTCCAGCAACTGAATCTGTAACAAAGGAAGAGGTTGCGCATTACCTGGAAATGCTCAGATGCTTCCACAAAGAGCTTGCTTGCATTTCCAAAAGTGGCAAAAGCTTTTATCAAGTTCAATGCTGCACTTCCCAGCAGTACAGCAGTAAAATGGTTATTTAGTTGCTCAGTACAAATATTAGTGCCACGACGATGTTCTCTTATTGATGAAAACTTTAAGAAACGGTTTTTCTGTGATATACACTGCAGTGACATATTGAGAATTCTGAGACTTTTAAACATAAAGCAGAGTAATCATGAAGTATTTAGCATTAGTTAATTAGTGATTTGCTGTGAATTTATCAACTCTGTTTTTAAATATTTAACAGAATGGTTGTGCAATTGATTTTAAAGCAAATTAAAATGTCATTGAAGTAATTTTTAATCAACTAGTTGTACAGTATTACTACCACTACTTATCATTTCTATAGCACTGCCAGGTGCACGCAGCGTTGTACATTACATTAACCATATAAGAGACAGTCCCTACTCGACAGAGCTTACAATCTAATCAGATAGACAAACAAGATAATTGGGGTAGGGAATTGCAGAGGGATACTTTACAGGTGGGATGGAATTAGGAGTTAAAAGCAGCCTCAAAAAAGTGAGATTATAGCCTGGATTTAAACACTGCTAGACACAGAGCATGACGTACTGACTCAGGTAGTCTGTTCCAGGCATATGGTGCAGTAAGATAGAAGGGACAGAGTCTGGAGTTGGCAGTAGAGAAGTATTTAAGAGTTGGCAGTAGAGAAGAAGATTAAGAGAGAATTACTCGATGAACAGAATTTCCAGGGAAGATTATAGGGAGAAATAAGAGAGGAGAGATACTGAGGAGCTGCAGAATGAATACACTTGTAGGTGAATAAGAAGAATTTGAACTCTATGTGGATAGGGAGCCAATAGAGTGACTTGAGGAGAGAGGTGATGTGAGCATAGTGACAGTGGTGGAATATAAGATATGAAGAAGAGTTTTGAACAGATTGGAAGGGTGAGAGATTGATTAGCAGAAGCTAATGTAGATGGGCTGGAGTAAGTCTTAACAGAGATTTTGGCAGTTGGAACCCAAGCACATTACCGGGTAAAGCTTTGGATTCTTGCCCAGAAATAGCTAAGAAGAAAAAAATAAAATAAAATAAAAAAATAAATTTTAAATTGAATCAGGTTGGGCAGACTGGATGGACCATTCAGGTCTTTATCTGCCGTCATCTACTATGTTACCATGTTACTATGTTTGTGAGAAGTGAGATGCAGTAGTCTAGGCGAGAGGTGATTAAAGTGTGGAAAAGGATTTTGGTAGTGTGATCAGACAGGAAAGATCAGATTTTGGCAATATTATAGAGAAAGAAATGACACACTTTAGTAGAAGGAGAAAGGAGAGAAGGAGAAAGATGAGTCAAAAATGACTCCGAGGTTGCAAGCTGACGAGGAAGGAAGGAAAGAGTGTTAGCCACAGTAATAGAGAATGGGGGAAGATGAGATGCGAGTTTAGGAGGAAAGATAAGAAGCTGAGTCTTGGCCATGTTTAGTTTTAAATGGTAATGAGTCATTGAAGCAGACAGGAAGGCTGAGACTTGAGTCTGGATTCCAGCAGAAATGTCAGGTGTAGAGATGTAAATCTGCGAGTCATCTGCATAGAGGTGATACTTAAAACCAAGAGATGAGATCTGATCAAGGGAATAAGTGTAGATGGAAAAAAGAAGAGGTCCCAAGACAGATCCTTGGGGTGCACTGACTAATAGAGGGATAACGGCGGCAGAAGATCCACCAGAGCATACACAAAGTGTGATGGGAAAAATAAAAATAAAACCAAGAAATAACAAAGCCCTGCAACTCTAATGAAGACAGTAGGTGATGATCAACAGTGTCAAAAGCAACAGAGAGATCAAGAAGGATGATGATAGAAGCCTTTAGATCTGGCCAGGAACAGGTCATTGGAGACTTTAGCAAAGGTAGTTTCCGTAGAGCAGGGGTGCCCAAAAGGTCGATTGTGATCGACCAGCAGATCGCAAAGGCAATTTGAGTCATTTGCGGAGCCCATCCCGGGCTCCGTCATAGACTTGCATTGCCTTTGCATTCTCCCTGTTCCACTTTCTTTCTCTCTGTCCTTTTTCTCCCCAAGCTACCGCTGCCGTCTGGGAACAGGCCCCCAAGCCGCCGTTGCCACCGAGTACTCCCTGTTCCTCGACGCAACAACAGGCCAGCAGCGACTGCAGAAGCACCGGGCACACCAGCCTCCCCCCCACCCCAACGTCAATTCTGACGTCGGAGAGGAAGTTCCAGGCCAGCCAATCGCTGCCTGGCTGGCCAGGAACTTCCTCTCTGACATTAGAATTGACGTCAAGTGCATGAAATCACAGAGACTCATGAAATCACCAAACAACAAAGGTAGGAAAAATGATTTTATTTTCAATTTAGTGATCAAAATGTGTCTGTTTTGATAATTTATATCTGCTGTCTATGTTTTGCACTATGGCCCCCTTTTACTAAATCGCAATAGTGGGTTTTAGTGCAGGGAGCCTATGAGCGTCAAGAGCAGCATGGGGTATTCAGCACAGCTCCCTGCGCTAAAAACCGCTATCGCGGTTTAGTAAAAAAGGAGGGAGTATATTTGTCTATTTTTGTATAGTTGTTACTGAGGTGATGTTGCATATTTTAAAGTCATCTGCCTTGACCTCTTTGAAAAAAAAACCCGAATATAAATGATAATTAACATTTTCTCTACGTACAGTGTGCTTTGTGGTGTTTTTTTTATTTTAATCTTGGTAGATCATTTTGACTTGGTCATTTTAAAAGTAGCTCACAAGCCAAAAAAGTGTGGGCAACCCTGCCGTAGAGTGAAGAAGACAAATGCCAGATTGAAGCAGGTCAAGAATAGCTTGAGACGAAAGAAATAGGGTGATAGGAGTTCATTCAGGAAACTGCTGAAAACACAATTATTTGTTAATGTATTTCTTTGAGCATTTGACCTATTGCAAGATTGAATCTTTCTGCCTTTGCTTTTATCTGTTTTGA
Source organism: Geotrypetes seraphini (assembly GCF_902459505.1). Taxonomy (NCBI): domain Eukaryota; kingdom Metazoa; phylum Chordata; class Amphibia; order Gymnophiona; family Dermophiidae; genus Geotrypetes; species Geotrypetes seraphini. Next base: position 19,287,591 of record NC_047084.1, on the reverse strand, counting down.
CCTGTTTCTATATTTTATGTATGTAACTTTATTGTAAACCGTTTTGGAATACAACGGTATAGAAATTTTAAAAATAAATAAATAAACAGTGGTGAACAGCATGTTCAAGTAGCTTGGATAATAAAGGGAGCAGGTAGATGGGGCAATAGTTGAAAGGGCAGTTATGGGCCAATGAAGGCTTTTTAAGGAGTGGCATCACTATGGCATGTTTTTAAGGCATCAGGAGCAGTTGCAGTGGAAAGTAAAAGATTGAGGATATGACAGATAGGTGGGTTGATAGTAGGGGAGATAGTGCTAAGTATACAGATAGGGAAAGGGTCAGAGGAACAAGTTGCTGATGTATGCCACCACGTGACATTGTCAGACAAGATCCTGACCAGCCTGCCCCATAGCAGGGAGTTAAAGGCCAAAAGAGTTCGCTGTACTGCTCTGAGCTCCAGAAGGTTGATGGGTCAACTGACTTCCTCCATAGGCCACCTGCCTTGTACACTGAGTAGAGGCAATAGGCTCACCAGTCTGACAGGCTGGCATCCATGACCACCACCACCCACTCTGGGGATGCCAAAGGCAATGCAGGTTGGCTGATTGGAGCCACTACTGCATATTCTCCCTGGCAGATGTTCACTCCAGGCAAAGAGAATAATCCTGGGACACCAGCGACCATCTGCACAGCACCGACAGTTGCACTGGGCACAAGTAAGCCTTGGCCCAGCGAACCACCTTCAACACCACCACCATGGACCCTAGCAACTAACTAAGCATAATCCCTCATCCAAGGATGTGTAAACTGAAGCAAGGAATGGATCTGTTGCTGCAGCTTGGTCTGACAAGGCTCTGGGAGAAACACCTTCCCCAGACTTGTGTCAAAGCAAATCCCCAGGTATTCCAGTTTCTGTGAGGTTCCAGGTAGCTCTTAGTGAGATTGATCACCCAGCCCAATGACTGAAGTAACTCAATGACTCTGGACATGGAGTTGTGACTTTCTCCACCATAATCGTCAGTCATCCAGATTAGAGTGGACCCTGATGCTTTCCTTCCTCAGAAAGGCAGCTACCATGCACCTCACCTTGGAGAAAGTCATGGGGGGTCATTACCAAACCAAACGGCATAGCTTGAAATTTAAAATGCTTCCTCAGAACTACAAAGCAAAGATTAACAGTGATTTGGGGAGGGGGGGGCAAATAGGAACATGAAGGTAAGCCTCCTTTAAATCTAGGGCCATCAAAAACTCTCCTGGTTGCATCATCACTATCACGGAGCGCACAGTCTCCATCTTGAAGTGATAGACTTTCAAGAATTGGTTGACACATTTGAGTTCCAGGCCAAACTGTGGAGATGGCCTAAAAGTACAACTACTCCCACAGAGTGGACAGAACCAACTACCTTTTTTGGAAGGCATGGTAGGGGGACTCCAAAAAGAAATCGATGACCAAAGAAGTGAGTTCTAATTTGTAACCTTCTTAGATGATATCCAGGACCCACTGGTTCATGGTAATAGTGACCCACTATTCATAAAAGAGAGACAGTCATCCCCCTAAAGGTGCCCCTGGAGAGTGAGCCAGCAACCTGTCATTGTGAGAGCTGTTAGCAGTGGCCAGGTGGGTAGACTGGGAGGGGTTTCGCTTGTCCGAGAGAAATAACTGGCTTGGCGGAAACCAAGATCTTTGAAAGGCCTGAAAGCCCGGGTGGTACTCCTGAGAATCCCTCAATCAGGAATGTCCCTGAAACTGTTTTCCCAAGAACTGAGGCCTATCTTCCAGGAGGCACTGATTCTTGGAGTCCCCCACCTCCTTAACCAGCTTCTCCAACTCTTTCCTAAAGAGCAGCTGACCCTGGAAGAGGACCTTGGTTAGCCTAAGCTTGGAGGAAGCATTGATCACCCAGTTGTGAAGCCATAAAATCTGCGAGCCATGACTACCAGAGCCATTTGCTTAGTAGATGCATGTACCAGGTCATACAAAGATTCTGTCAAGTACGTCAATCCTATATCCATATAGGGATGTTCCAAGGGACACAATGAGCCCAACTCTGCTATCGTATCAGCAGCCTGTTGAACCCAACTCAGACAGTCCAGGGCTATGTAAAAGCTGCAAACAGCTGCTTGTAGGGCCAGAGCTGCCTTATCAAAGGAAAGCTTAAGGGAGGACATCAATCATTGATCCTGCGCATCTTTGAGAGCCACACCACCTTCCACTGGGATAATGATCTTCTTGGTAACCACCCTAGGCCACTTGAATTTATACAGCATCTACTGAGGGAGCAGGTACATGCACAACAGGGCCTGTGCCATCTTGAGATCCACTTCCAGAGGAGCCCACTGTGCACAGATCAACTCCTGGATGGCATCAATGACCAGGAAAGACCTGGCAGATTTCCTAGAACTGGCCATCTTCGGATTGTCAAAGGTTGGATTAGATGTCTGAGGAAGGGGGGTGTGTGTGGTGGAGAGATATTGAGAGCTTCTAGCGCACACACAATAAAGGCTGGCAACCCTTCCTAAACACTCTTATCACTGATGGGTCATCAGCCGAGTCCGGAGCAAGTTCCCTGTCCTCCAAGAAATGCAGAAGAGAAGCCAATTTGAAAGCCACTAAACCTGCAGCCTCTGAAACCTCCAAATATGGGGAGCCAGTCCTAGCCTCTTGTGCACCCACATCCAGTCTGTGACATTTATTGGCCAAATCCCCCTACACTGCATGAGGCTGAAGAAGATCCCACATAAGCACATAAGCAGTGCCTCCGCTGGGTCAGACCAGAGGTCCATCATGCCCAGCAGTCCGCACACGCGGAGGCCCATCAGGTCTAGGACCTGTGTAATAGTCCTCTATCCGTACTCTTCTATTCACTTTTCTTCAGAAAGTTGCCCAATCCCTTCTTGAACCCCAATACTGTACTAGAAATGCCTTCACCGGATCAGACTTTAGGTCCATCTATTCCGGCGACCCACACACGCGGAGGCCAAGCCAGGTGCTCCCAGATGGAGACCCTGATTACCCATATCCCTCAATGTGATTTGCAAGGAAGTGTGCATCCAACTTACGCTTGAAACCCAGAATGGTAGTCTCCGTCACCACCTCCTCTGGGAGAGCATTCCAAGCGTCCACCACTCGCTGTGTGAAATAGAACTTCCTGACATTTGTCCTGAGCCTGCTGCCCCTCAGCCTCAATCCATGACCTCTTGTCTGTGTCACTTTTGACAATGTGAACAACGATGTTTCTTGCTCAATTTTATTGAATCCATTCAGTATTTTAAAAGTCTCAATCATATCTCTTCGCAGTCTCCTCCTCCCGAGGGTGAACAGTCCCAGTCCTTTGAGGCGTTCTTTGTAGCTCAAATTTTCCATACCTTTTACTAGCTTCGTGGCTCACCTCTGCACCCTTTCCAGCAGGGTTATATCCTTTTTTAGGTATGGAGACCAGTGTTGGACACAGTATTCCAAGTGTGGTCTGACCATTGCTCTGTAAAGTAGCATTATAACGGCCGTTGATCTACTCGTGATCCCTTCTTTATCATACCTAACATTCTGTTTGCTTTCTTTGCCGCCGCCGCACATTGAGCCGACGGCTTCAGGTTCCTGTCTATCAGTACCCCTAGGTCCCTTTCTTGATCGGATTTGGTAATGTTACACCTAACATTTTATATTCATATTTTATTTTTCTTGCCCAGGTGCATCACTTTGCATTTGTCTATGTTAAACCTCATCTGCCACTTTTCCGCCCATTCCTCCAGCTGGTTTAGATCCTTCTGGAGATCTTCACTTTCTTTTTGTGACCCAACTGCCCCACATAGTTTTGTGTCATCTGCAAACTTAATTATAATACTTGTTGTTTCCTCTTCAAGGTCATTTATGAAGATATTGAATAAGATGTGCCCAAGAACCGAGCTCCGGGGCACGCCGCTAGTCACCTTCTCCCAGGCCGAGAATTTCCCATTTATGCTTACCCTCTGCAATCTATTCTCTAGCCATTTGCCTATCCATCTAAGTACGTCCCCTTCAATTCCGTGACTTAGTAGTTTCCTTATAAGCCTTGTGTGTGGGACCTTGTCGAATGCTTTCTGGAAGTCCAAGTAAATTATATCCACTGGGTCTCCGCTGTCGATTAGTTTGTTCACCTTCTCAAAAAATTGAAGTAAATTCGTCAAGCATGACTTCCCCTTCCTGAAGCCATGCTGACTAGCTCTCATCAGGTCATGATTCTCCAGGTGTTGCACTATGCTAATCTTGATTAGTGCTTCAACCATCTTCCCAGGAACCAACATAAGACTGACAGGTCTATAATTGCCTGGTTCTCCTCTCGATCCTTTTTTGAAGATTGGGATGACATTCGCTATCTTCCAGTCATCTGGTATTTGCCGGTTCTAATTGACATGTTAGCTAGGGTTTGTAATAGTTCTCCAATTTCTATCTTTAGCTCCTTTAATACTTTCGGGTGAATTCCATCCGGTCCAGGGGATTTGTCACTTTTCAGTTTGTTAATCTGATAGTATATCATGTCCAATTCCACGTTCACTGAGGTGAGGCTATCCTCTATGTCACCCATGAATACCCTTCCTGTTTCCGGCATTGTTGTTGTGTCCTCATTGGTAAAGACGGAGGCAAAGAATGAATTTAGCCTATCTGCAATTTGTTTGTCTTCTTTTATTTTAAATCTATTTTATTAAGCAATAGTAAATACAAAAGCAATGACAACCAAGATATGCATTTTCATCAAACACCCGCGGAGGACTGGACTTTTTTCCTTCCTTGGTCGTCAAGAGGGCCAACTGCCTATCTTGCTGGTTTTTTTCCCTTTTATATACCTGAAAAAGAGCTTGAAGTTTTTGGCTTCTTGCGCTATCTTTTCCTCATAGGCTGTTTTGGCGTCTCTTACCACCTTGTGACATTTCTTCTGGTCGACCTTGTGTCTAATCCAGGCCTCCGTTGTTCGTTCGCGTTTCCATTTCTTGAACGAGTCCCTCTTATCCCTTACCGCATCCTTCACCCCTTTAGTTAGCCAAGCTGGTTCTCCTTTGTTCTTTTTTCGCCTTCCTTTGGATATCTGCGGGATGTAGAGATTCTGCGCTTCGGTGATTGTATTTTTTAGTAGGGACCATGCTTGATCGACCGTTTTGATTCCGGCTGTCTTATTCTTGAGCCGTTTTTTTACCATGACTCTCATTTTGTCATAATTCCCTTTTTTGAAGTTAAAGGTTGTGGTTTGGGTCTTGGTTCTTTTTCCCTTCCCAATGCCAATTTAAAAATAGATCATGCTGTGATCGCTCGTCCCCAGGGGGACCAGGACTTCCACGTCTGATGTTCTCCCAGTTAAGCCATTGAGGGGAGGGAAGTTCCATAGCGACTCCAGAAAATACTTCTTCACTGAAAGAGTGGTGGATCATTGGAACAAACTCCCACTGCAGGTGATTGAGGCCAACAGCGTGTCGGACTTTAAGAGAAGGTGGGATATTCACAGGGGATCCCTAGGGGAGTGAAATCAGAGGGCGGGTATTTGGAGTGGGCAGACTTGGTGGGCTATAGCCCTTTTCTGCCGTCTTTTTCTATGTTTCTATGTTTCTAAGGTTGTGGAACCATAATCCAAGAGGGATAGCCTTTTTCAAAATGAATGCCTGATGGAACAACAGTACAAATTCAGGAGAAAAAAGGCTCTTGGGAGCCTATTTCCCCTGGGCCCCATATCTAGCTCCCTGCTGCCCCTGCAAAGACTGAGACAATTCTTCTGAGCACATGCTTCGGACCATCAGCAGGAGCTGCGAGGCCTAAGGTATCTCCCCCCCAATGTCCCCCCCCCCCAACTGAGAAGCCTACCAACTCTGCTCCTGCATGAGAAGGGGGAGCTGTAGCAGGCCATGCCATTCCTGCCTGAAGGTAACAAACCGAGCAGTGACCTGACACCGAGTACTATCTCCTGCACTGGGAGCAGCACTTAACTAAGTCCACAGCTATCTCAGGACCTCTTCATAGCACTAACCCAGCTGCTCTGAATGCCAACCTGCTATTTTTTAAAAAATAACACTGGCCCAACTAAGGCGGGAGGAGAAAATGATCAAGAGGGGAAAATGAACATAAGAATTGCTGCTGCTGGGTCAGACCAGTGGTTCATCATGCCCAGCAGTCTGCTCACTCGACAGCCCTTAGGTCAAAGACCAGTGCCCTGGCCGCAGCACAGTAAGGGCACCCCAAGGAAAGCCCAGAAAGGAGCAGATACTCACTCACTCACTCCCCCCCCCAAGACAGCACCACTTCAGGCCCACAGAGAACAGGAATTAAGGCCAGCAGGATAACTCATCTCTGGAAATGCTGGCTCCTCTGGGATTTATTTGCTGTTTTTCCAGGAACATTTTTTCATTTTATCTGCCAGTTCTGTCTGTCCTGCAGCACAGCACAGCACAGCACAAATCGACTCCCCTCTGATGGCAGGGCTGCCTTTTTTTTTTTTTTTTTTTTTTTTGCAACAAGCCAGATCCAGCCAAATTACAGACCCTTATTATTTTTTTTTCTTGAGGAAGGAGGAAGGGAGCCAGCCACTGAAGTGGGACCCTGGCAGTGGGTAGGAACAAGATATACCCCGAGTTAGGTCCTCACAACCTATACCCCCAGATTTCTGAATCAGGAAACTGAAAACAGGAGCTGAAACCACAAAGCCAGGAGTGTAGGATATGGCCATCCATCTGCCTGCTGGAGATAGATAATACTGAGCAGCCAAAAGCGTGCCATCCTATATATCACAGAAGTCAATTTAGTGTTCTGTATTTCCATCTGCTGGTGGATGGATATAATCTATTCATCTGGTTTCATCTACTGCTGATGGCAAGGAAAAGTTATTTATAGTTCTTATTCTATTCGGTAAAGTACATTTTCTATTCCTATTCAGTTTTCATTTTGTCATGTTCTAATAAAAGCCTTCTAAAATTAAAATAAAGGAAAAAACATTATTTTTACTTCTAGTTCTCGTGAACTAATGGCAAAAAATTTTCATTCTGATTCTTGTTAATGAAAATATCCCTGTCAAGCAGTGTATGTTAAATGCTGAGCCACCCATTCTCTTCCTATGAGCTTCTTGGCATTTACCGTGTGCTGCGTACTGCAGCTTTGCAAAAGCCCACTTAAGGTTTTTTCTTCAGAACTGGCCTTAATAGTATGAGCTATTAATTGTTTCAAGGGTTGCAGCTGCTTGAAAAATCTTAACCTGTTCTTGAGCATTTTCAGTACATGAGCCACAGCTGTGGAACACTTGATCATCAGAGTTGCAAGGTGAACAGAATTTTTTTTTAAGTTTTTTGGTAAAAAATGTTCACAATTTTAATAATCTAATTCCTATTAGAGATATTTCTGGTTCAGGCTCAGTTCATTTTATATACCGCAAATAAACTAAAAATTTAAGCAGGAAGGGAAGACAAACAAGACTTGAAAACAATAACAGTGATATAAACCAAAAACAAAAAAGAATTCATGGACATACACACGAGAGAATAATAGATGGAAGAAAGCGTCAAAGTAAGGAAAAATGGGAAGGGAAAACATAGGAGGAGGGAATCTTACATTCTCCAGATCAAATCACACTGTTGAAGAAACAATGAGTAGAATGAAGGGGGACATAAAAAGTAATGCCTTGATTACATTTGAATAAAACAACAGAGAGAAGTAGTACACTTTTAGTTGTGACTTAAATTTAGTAAAGGAAGTTTCAAGCTTAAGGTAGAGAGGAATATTATTCTAAAGGGTCAGTGCTATCACACTGAAACAGAAGGTTCTATTCATATCCAGGTATACACGTCAGAAGGAGGGGATGGATAAAAGGCATTGTTGAGATGATCAAAGATCCCTCGTAAAGGGTGATGAGAGTGGTCACTTAGGAGACCATTAAGGGAGGAATTCATGAAACGGCGTTAAATACGTTAGTGCGCACTAACTGCTAAAGATGCCCATAGAATGGGCATCTTTAGCAGTTAGCGTAAGCTAATGCGCTTATTGCCATTTCATGAATCCCCCCCCCCACCTCCAAGTGCCCTAAAGTCAGTTGGCAATAAGGCATATAAATGTTGGTATTCCATTTACATGTGCATATAAACGTGTGCATGCAATTAATAATCTGGCTAATTTCCAGGTGGGTGTTCAAATGGACAGAGCGCATTCTTATCTGATTAACAAACAAAATACTATAAGTTACATGCAGTGTTATATAGTAACTAAGGGCTCCTTTAACTTAGTTACCCTATTCAATCTACTATGAAGGTCTTGGGGGTAATACTGGACCAGGGCCTAACTATGAAAGACCAGGTGGACTCTTTGGTTAGAAAGGGTTTTTTTTACTCTCTGGAAGCTTCGGTCCATTAGAGCATATTTTGATGCTTCATCATTCAGAATTTTGGTACCATCCCTTATACTGAGCCAACTCGATTACTGTAATATCGCCCATCTGGCACTTTCACAGAAGAATATGCAGCGATTACAACTGGTGCAAAATGCGGCGGTCAGGCTGATTTTTGGGTTGAAGAAGTCCGATCATATAAATCCTTCCTATCGACTCCTGCATTGGTTGCCGATGGAAGCACGTACGAAGTTTACGTTTGGATGTTTTTGCTTCAAGGTGCTATCCAGTCTAGCCCCTAAATATATAACTGACCTTTTCTCTTTCTCAACCAACAGACATAAGAGAAGCTCACACTTAAAGTTTGTTTCTCCACCGGTTAGAGGCTGTAAATTTTAAAGACATCTTCAACATCTTTTCTCTTATCAAGCAGCATTATGGGGAAAAGATCTAGAACAGTTACTTATGCATGCTAATAACTATGGGGAATTTAGGAGACACCTAAAAACATATCTGTTCCTGAAGTACTTAGGTAACTGATCTGCACAATCTTTCCCACAACAATGGATCTCTAGAACCGTTAGTCACTAATTTCTAACTTTGTTAGTTATACTCAATTTGTCGCATTTTTAATCATTGTAAACCGCATAGAACTTCATGGACCTGCGGTATATAAACTGTTATTGATTTACTAAGCTGCAGTAGAAGTTTCTACTGCAGCCTGGAGCGCTAAATGCTCCAACACTGCTCCAATACTCATAGGAATTCTATGAGATTCCGATCATTTAGTGCTTCAGGCTGCGGTAGAAACCTCTACTGTGGCTTAGCATAATCCAGCGTTAGTAAATATAACTAGTTTCTGTACTTACATTTGCTATTTTTACCTAGTTACATCTGATGTTTGCAGTTAAAAGTAAAAGTGAAAGCGAGATGTAAATGATTGTTCCTCAGTAAACCAAATCAAAACAGCAAACCCTGGAACAGGATTTTGCCATTGCAAACCAGGTCACACAAACAGTGGATCATTTCATCTTAAATTTTGCAGTTCAGAGAATATATCCCAGGGCTGCCCAAGTCCGGTCCTCGAGATTCACTGGCAGGCCAGGTTTTCAGGATATCCACAATGAATATGCATGAGAGAGATTTGCCTGCACTGCCTTCTTGGTATGCAAATCTCTCTCATGCATATTCATTGTGGATATCCTGGAAACCTGGCCTGCCAGCAGATCTCGAGGACCGGACTTGGGCAGCCCTGATGTAGCCCTATGAGAACAGTTCAGTTGCCTGTGTTTTTGTGACCTGATTTACTAGTCTCCAGCCAAACAGAACAGTAATGAGTTGGATCACTTTGAAGGAGAGATGAAGTTGAAGTTGGTTGCAATTCTTGTCTCTACTACAATAGACTTCTGGTCATGCAATGAAAATTTTACATTGGGGTGACTGTCCACTAACTAGATGGATAGATTTTAGAGAGGAAGTCTGTTTGTCTTGGCCCAAGACTGAAGGGTTCCCAAACATTTGACGTTCTTGCATCAGTTTTCAAAGATATTCAGAGTTTGCCAACAGATGAAAACTTGATAGAACGAACAACGATTCAAATTTTACAAAAGCTTTCTTTGTAACTGGCCAGCATGATGATGATAATGGACATGAAGATGCAAGTGATGAATTGGACATCACTGCTTTGATAATGACAATGATGCTAAAAATATTCTTTGCTTTGTATGGAAGTCAAGTGTTTCAGATAGAGATTCCCTTGATCAATATCTGCAGTCTGGTCTAATTTAAAGAAACATTTTAATCAAACTGAGCACTCCACTTCCTACTAGTGCAGTTATTGAACACATTTTTAGCTGTGCTAGTTTAACGATAACTCTCAAGCACACTTGTATAGAAGATTATTGCAATGCCCTTTATAAGGGCATTACTAAAAAGGAAATAAGATGCCTTCAGATAGTGCAGAATACAGCTATCAAGCTTATCTATAGAGCTAAGAAATATGATCATGTTTCACCTCTCGTGTTCAACGCACACTGACTGGCAACCCATTGAACATAGAATTAATTACAAAATCCTACTTTTAACTTTTACAACACGTTCAAACAATCAACCAGAGTTCATTGATAGACTCTTAATTCCTTACAGTCCTTCTAAATCGCTTTGTTCAATGTCACAGAATCTCCTTGTCGTACCATCACTAAAATCAATCAACACGCTGAGATCTAACAATTTTGCTGTCATTGCATCTTCTCTTTGGAATTCGCTGCCTAATCATTTACGCATCGAATCCGTATTAAATCAGTTTAAATCAAAATTAAAAACATTCTTGTTCCAGGATGCTTTTGGACAATAACTGTCTTTTTAAGGACCAAAACAAAGCTTTACAGCTTTTTACCCTCACCTATTGTTTTTTCCCCTTTTACTGTGCTCTTTTCCTCAAAGATTGTAGTTCTAGCCCTTTTTTCCCCATTTATGTGAAGTAAGTTCATATGTTTTGTTATATGTTCTATTAACCTAACCTGGTCTTGTTTCGTACTTCTAATTTTAATTTGTTTTTATGGAATTTTTTGCATTGTACACTGCCTAGAAATATGATTAAGTGGTATAAAAATTTTTTAATAAACTTTGACTCGCATGAGTGACAATCATTTCCAAAATTTAGTTTTACAAAATGCAAAGTGGCGTGAACTGTAGAGCAATAAAGTTGTTAGGGAGAAAACTTCATTTTAATTACAAAACTTTTACTTTTTACTCAAAAAGTATTACATTAAGCAATAACTTTTTTACTTTCACTTAAGTAAATTTTTTAATGTGTACTTTACTGTACTTTTACTTAAAGATTTTTAAAAAATACATTTATTTTTACTTTTACTTAAGTACGTTCATCAAGTACTTTGAACAACACTGGTTGCATGTGTATCTCCTAAATCTGGGCACAAGCATTTACAGTTCTCTATGGCTGACCTAAGTGCTTGTGCCTAAACATACATGAGTAAAAGAACTAAAGTGTAATTATTTGTAGAAATATTCAGAATTCTCATATTTACCCTGAATGCTTTCTTTACTTTTTGACAAATCACTATTATAGGACTGTTAGGCCAATGCAATAAGCTTACATTAAAAGCCATATACTCTTTAGATGTCCCTTTAAACAAACACATCCAGGGTGGGAGGGTGGGGGAGGGGGGTACGTTTTTTTAATTGGTTTAAGGGGTATGTATTGATTGTTCTTGAAGATATTTATTTACTGAATAATAGGTGGAGGGGTGGGGGGAAATTATTTTCCTTTTTATAAATTTTAGTAAGTTTAATGTGCTTTAATTTTAATATTCTATTTAAGTGTATTAATTATTGTGCACTTCTGTAGTTTAAAAATTGAATAAAGAATTTTTTAAAAAGCCATATATTGACAGCATAGTGCATAGCTTCCTGATGCAAACATAGAGTCAAATTTTTGCTCGCCAAAGCAGTGACAAAATTGTATGCAAGTAGGCCATGCGTAAAATGTGAATGCTAGCCTGGGGGGAATATACTGGATGCATGTAAACACAATACTGCAATAAGAGTAGCTAAACCTCCTGCACAAGTCTGAGGAGAAAAAAAGTAATTGGCATATACATGTCCTGAAATGCTATTCTGTGCATAAACCCCCTAATTCTAGAAATCTGAGTACCCAATTTCACACTTACTCTCAAATTCTGTATAGGGCAAAACAGGTGCACAGCCAATTTGTGTGCGCAACCTAATTGCTTGGCAAACTAATCTGGGCTGATAATTGGCAATTAACTGATATTGCTGATATTAATTTGAATAACTGATATTAATTGGCACTAATTAGAAGTTCTGCGCACAACTTGGTAAGTGCATTCCATAAAGTGGTCTGGTGCGCGAATCTCAAACGGTGGCATGGCCAGGGACGCAGCATGGGCGGATTGAGAGCTTTCCTAAAAGTTAAGCACACAGGTATAGAATATGCCTGATCAGCGCACAACTTAGGCGTAGGTATTTAGGCCTGGTTTTCTTTGGCCTAAATGGGTACACCTAAATGTTAGTAACACATACAGCCGCTAAGCATAATTCTATATATGGCATGTGCCTTTTATAGAATCACGCTAAATGCCGTACTAGACACCAAAAAATATGCATTGACATATATATAATTTGGTATTTAGCATGCAAAGGTATATGCACAAGTTATAGAATACTATCAGTTGCTTGTGTAATTTAATTATCTGCTAATTATCAATAATGACCAATTATTGGCTATAGTTGGAATTACTTGGTGCTAATTGGCAATAATTAGCAATTGCACGCATAGTTGCAATTAATCAGTATTCTATAACTTGCCCACACAAAACCCAAAGCATTCAACGAAAAGGGGGCGTGGACCTGGAAGGGCATGGGCAGATCCGGGGTGTGCCTAGCAGTGTGCAGATTTTTATATGTCCAACTGCCTACATGCAAGGACAAAAATGTGCACAAGTCTTTGATCTGGTTTAAATGCTTGTGCCTAAAGTTAGGCGAGCAACTGTGGACTTGCAGTTGTCGTTACAGAATTGTGTCTTCCACGCATTAGTCTGGCACCTAACTTCAGAGACAACCAAAAGTGAATCACTCCCAAAATGTCTGTAGCCCTGGTGTTTATGAGCAGAATAACATTTTAGAACATATGCGCCAATACTGTTTTCTTCTGTTCACACTGTGCCAGACTGGCTGCCCTTAGTGCAGAACCATGCGCTCTCAACAGCCAAGCTCTTCCAGCAACCTCCTTCTTCCATCTCTTGGGGTTTTTTGGTTTTTTTTTAATAACCCATGCACTTGTTGGAAGCCAGAAAAAAAAAAATGCTGTGGGTCTTGTATGTTGTCAGCAAAAAAAAGGAAACAAATATTAAATCCTCACAGACACAACCGCAGAAGAATGAGCTAATCCATCTATGCCTCCTCAGAGCTAGCATTAAAGTCCCAGCATTGTGCTCAGCCTCTCGAAAGTATTCTGTGCACCTGTCTGCATCCATGTAGAATAGACAATAGTTTGACTACCATGGTTTTAAATGCACTATGCGCTGAAATCCAACACAACCCATTTTTGCATCTGCGCACCCACAAAATTAAGCATTAAAGTCATGCTAACCCTGCGCAAAGCCCCTGTGTGCTTTCTGATAAGGGAAGGCTGACAGATAACTCCAAGCCTAGAGTGGCAATTACTTACATATATGCCACGCTTGCTCTTCCCATTTGTTCCTTGCCAGATCATGTTTTGTTTCCTAATACCCTCATTTTACCTTTTGTCAGCCTTTTAATTAAGTGCCCTGTTCTATTCTTTTGTCTCTTTTCCCTAAAGAGTAAATCAGACAAGGGAAGACAGTATAGGGAGAAAGCAGAGAATTTACACTAGTTAAGAATCTTTGAGGTTGTATTGTGCTTCTAACAAGAACAGATTACAGGTCTCTGATTCGCTAAGTTTTTCCACTGGATTCACAAGAAGAGAAGAATCACAGTAAAGGAAAAATTAGGTCTTACCTGATAATTTTCTTTCCATTTGTCTTTCACACTATTCAAGACCAGTGAGATGGTTATATCCATTGACCAGCAGATAGAACACACGAGAAGAGCTGAGAGATTTAGAACCTAGCCACCCCACCCCCCAGCTTCTTAGAATTACCGTAGACAAGCAGAGTCACCATCTTAAGAGAGGGAGGAATCTGCAGCATGGCTGAATCGAACCTCCAGGTCCAATAGAAGAAAGCAGAGTATGCCTGGTTTTCAAACCCACTAGATATAAAATCTATATAAACAATTGTCTGTAACAGATCATAGGCTCCGGAGTAATGTAAGGAAATACTTTTTTACAAAAAGGGTGGTAGATGCGTGGAACAGTCTCCCATAAGAGGTGGTGGAGACAGAGACTGTGTCTGATTCAAGAGAACCTGGGATAGGCACATGGGATCTCTCAGAGAGAGAAAGAGATAATGGTTACTGTGGATGGGCAGAATAAATGGGCCATTTGGCCTTTATCTGCCGTCATGTTTCTATGTTTCTATAGACTCATAAACACATGAAGAAGCTCATGGACTAGACACAGGTAGTGTTTCGGCTAAATAGCCTGCATCAGGAGTCTTGAAATGCCATATAACAGAGAACATGAAATGAATACATTACATTAGTGATTTCTATTCTGCCGTTACCTTGCAGTTCAAAGCGAATTACATAAAGAATCTATCTGGCCATCTCCAGAGTAATTATAGAATAGATTGGTTTGTAGAGACAGTAACCAATTGACAGTAAGCAAAGTAATTAGAAAATAAAAAAAACTATACATAACATACATACCCACACTGGTAAGTGACAAACCTAAATTCCAATTCTAATCCGAGAAGATACTATGAAAGGCAAAATACATACTTAAAATATTTTATAATTCTGCAACTTATAGTATACATATGCATAAAAGTGAATACAATTCCACAACCTACAATGCACATAAAAAGGTATGGTATGTATACATTTTGATTATTAATCACATATTTGATCATTAATCAGATAAATCAACCTCCTCTTAAGAACATAAGAATAGACTTACTGTGTCAGACTAATAGTCTATCAGGTCCAGTAGCCCATTCTTACGGTGGCCAATCCAGGTCACTAGTACATGGCCAAAACCCAAGGCGTAGCAACATTCCATGCTACCGATCCAGGGCAAGCAGTAGCTTCCCCCAAGTATTTCTCAATAACAGACTATGGACATTTCCTCCAGGAAATTGTCCAAACCTTTCTTAAAACTTGCTATGTTATCTGCTCTTACCACAACTTCTGGCAATGCATTCCAGAGCTTAACTATGCTCTGAGTGAAAAAGTATTTCCTCCTATTGGTTTTAAAACTATTTCCCTGTAACTTCATCGAGTGTCCCCTAGCCTTTGTAATTTTTGATGGAGTGAAAAATCGATCCACTTGTACCATAAGAACATAAGAATTACCACTGCTGTGTCAGACCAGTTGTCCATTGTGCCCAGCAGTCCGCTCATGCAGCGGCCCTTAGATCAAAGACCAGTGCCCTAATTGAGACTAGACTTACCTGCATACGCTCTTCAGCAGGAACTTGTCTAACTGTCTTTTATCCCTGGAGGGTGTTT
Organism: Geotrypetes seraphini; assembly: GCF_902459505.1. Classification (NCBI taxonomy): domain Eukaryota; kingdom Metazoa; phylum Chordata; class Amphibia; order Gymnophiona; family Dermophiidae; genus Geotrypetes; species Geotrypetes seraphini. Next base: position 19,272,150 of record NC_047084.1, on the reverse strand, counting down.
TCCCCTATAACAGCCTCTGGAAGAGCGTTCCAGTTTTCTACCACTTTGGGTGAAGAAGAACTTCCTTACATTTGTTCGGAATCTATCCCCTTTTAAATTTAGAGAATGCCCTCTCGTTCTCTCTACCTTTATCTACTAAGTCTATTCCCTTCATTACCTTGAAAGTTCTACTCCACTCAGGATTTTGTAGATTTCAATCATATCTCCCTTCAGCCATCTCTTTTCCAAGCTGAAGAGCCCTAACTGTTTTAGTCTTTCCTCATACGAGAGGAGTTCCATCCCCTTTACCATCTTGGTCGCTCTTCTTTGAACCTTTTCTAGCACCACTATATCTTTCTTGAGATAAGGAGACCAAAACTGAACGCAATACTCCAGATGAATTTGTACCATGGAGCGATACAGGGGCATTATAACATTCTTAGTCTTATTAACCATCCCTTTTTTAATATTTCCTAGCATCCTGTTTGCTTTTTTGGCTGCACAGGGAGGGGAAGGCCCATTTTGGAAGAGGTTGGCCAGCTGGAGGAGGCATCCCTCCAGTCAACCATTAATTACAGGTGTGGGGGATAGTGGTCAGAGGCAGGGGGGTATTGTGATGCAGCAAGAGAGAATGGGCATCTCTCCCACTGCTGGGGGGGTCACTTGGCAGCAGGAGAGAGTGGGCATCACTCCCGCTGCAGGGTGGGGTTCGCTTGTCAGCGGGAGAGTGTGGGCATCTCTCCCGCTGCAGGGGGTGGGGATGTTGTGTGGCAGAAGGAGAGAGTGGGCATCTCTCCTGCTGTTGGGCGGGGGTCACTTGGCAGCGGAAGAGAGTGGGCATCTCTTCCGCCGCAAGGGGAGTAGTGTTAGTTGGCAGCAGGAGAAATTGAACATCTCTCTTGCTGTTGTGTTTTGGGAGTTTTTTTGTTTGTTTTTGCCTTTTTCTCTGCGCATGTGCCCATTGCTATCACCAGCGATGGGCACATGCAAATATAGTGAGTTTTTGCTACTCTCTGCCAACCTCATTTACATGAGTGTTTTTTGGAGAATGACTCACTTTTTAAAATTTGCTACAGAATGGCTGCGATAGCAGCCCGTCCTTTTCAAACATGTTTTTTTTAAAGAATGTAGGCCCAAGTCTCCGTGACTCTGTACAGCACTGTTTACGTCTGATAGCGCTCTAGAAATAATAGCAGCAGAAGTAGTAGAGAAGCACTAGGCCCACTGCACTGTCAGCTGCACTCTCCTGCTGTCGTCTGGGATTAGACTACCTGGGGAGAGGACGAGAGAGCCAGAAATGAGATGTGGGGGAGGGGAATACAAATGTAAACACTGGATTCTGGGTACTGGTTCCCTATGGTATACCACTGCTGGAGGTATGACCTTATTGGGGAAGGGGGGGGTGGGGGGGGTTTAGCACTTCGGTGAAAGATGTTGCAGACCCCTGATCTAGAAGATGTTGTACACCGTATCAAGTACCTTTCTTTAAGCTGTCACACAGCGCATTGTCCTGTATATAAAATTATGCATTCTCATTAACCTTACATTCTCTGAAGGAGAATTATTTTGGTATTATACGGCATCTTGTCCAATAAATATTTATGTTCTCTTCAGAGTCTGATGCCTCTGTGTTTCCTTTCCAGAAATCAAAATATGACCATCTTTTGTTGGGAAAAACTGTAGTTTTAATCTGCTCCATGTGATTGGTTAAGTCACTTAACCCTCTGTTGGCTCAGGTACAATCTAAGAGCTCCTTTTACAAAGCCACACTAGTGATTCCAGTGTGGCAAATATTACAAAGCCATTCAATTCTTATGGGCCACATCACATTTCCCTCATGGGAACTGCTAGCACAGCTTTGTAAAAAGAGCCTTTAGATTGTAAATTCTCCAGGGTCAAGGAGGTACCTATTGTACCTGAACGCAGTTTGCCTTAAGCTACAAGTGAAAAAGGCGTAAGCTAAAATCCAAAAATACCTTCCCTTTTATATCCTAGTGCTCAAATGCTTTGTTCAGTGTAGTCAAGTAAACAAGTTAAGTCAGTGTAGGATGACTCCCTGACTAGCTGTGATAAAAAGAATTCTGTATAAATTTAGCTACTTTTGTTCTTATTTCTGAATGCTAATTTACTTATTGTTCTGCCCCCATGTTCATGGGGGGCAGGCTGTTTGTATTGAAGTGTATGTTTAATATTTCTTTTTAACTTATGTGCACTTAGGGTTATTAGCCATCCGGATTTATCCAAACATGTACCGTATTTTCACGCATATAACGCGCGCGTTATACGCGTTTTTACCTACCGCGCATACCCCTCGCGCGTTATATGCGTGAGCGCGGTATACAAAAGTTTTAAAACATAGTTCCCACCCCGCCCGACGCCCGATTCACCCTCCCAGCAGGACCACTCGCACCCCCACCCCGAACGACCACTCGCACGCGCTCCCACCCGCACCCGCATCCACGATCGGAGCAAGAGAGAGCCCAAGCCCTCTTGCCTGGCCGACTCCCCGACGTCCGATACACCCCCCCCCCCCCGGCAGGACCACTCGCACCCCCACCCCGAACGACCGCTCGCACGCGCTCCCACCCGCACCCGCATCCACGATCGGAGCAAGAGGGAGCCCAAGCCCTCTTGCCCGGCCGACTCCCCGACGTCCGATACATCCCCCCCCCCCCAGGCAGGACCACTCGCACCCCCACCCCGAAGGACCGCCGACTTCCCGACAATATCGGGCCAGAAGGGAGCCCAAACCCTCCTGGCCACGGCGATCCCCTAACCCCACCCCGCACTACATTACGGGCAGGAGGGATCCCAGGCCCTCCTGCCCTCGACGCAAACCCCCCTCCCCCCCAACGACCGCCCCCCCCCAAGAACCTCCGACCGCCCCCCAGCCGACCCGCGATCCCCCTGGCGACCCCCACGACCCCCCCCCCCCCCTTCCCCGTACCTTTGGTAGTTGGCCGGACAGACGGGAGCCAAACCCGCCTGTCCGGCAGGCAGCCAACGAAGGAATGAGGCCGGATTGGCCCATCCATCCTAAAGCTCCGCCTACTGGTGGGGCCTAAGGCGCGTGGGCCAATCAGAATAGGCCCTGGAGCCTTAGGTCCCACCTGGGGGCGCGGCCTGAGGCACATGGGCCCAACCCGACCATGTGCCTCAGGCCGCGCCCCCAGGTGGGACCTAAGGCTCCAGGGCCTATTCTGATTGGCCCACGCGCCTTAGGCCCCACCAGTAGGCGGAGCTTTAGGATGGATGGGCCAATCCGGCCTCATTCCTTCGTTGGCTGCCTGCCGGACAGGCGGGTTTGGCTCCCGTCTGTCCGGCCAACTACCAAAGGTACGGGGAAGGGGGGTGGGGGGGTCGTGGGGGTCGCCAGGGGGGTCGCGGGTCGGCTGGGGGGGCGGTCGGAGGTTCTTGGGGGGGGGCGGTCGTTGGGGGGGAGGGGGGTTTGCGTCGAGGGCAGGAGGGCCTGGGATCCCTCCTGCCCGTAATGTAGTGCGGGGTGGGGTTAGGGGGTCGCCGTGGCCAGGAGGGTTTGGGCTCCCTTCTGGCCCAACTACCAAAGGTACGGGGAAGGGGGGGTGGGGGGGTCGTGGGGGTCGCCAGGGTGGTCGCGGGTCGGCTGGGGGGGCGGTCGTTGGGGGGAGGGGGGTTTGCGTCGAGGGCAGGAGGGCCTGGGATCCCTCCTGCCCGTAATGTAGTGCGGGGTGGGGTTAGGGGGTCGCCGTGGCCAGGAGGATTTGGGCTCCCTCCTGGCCCGATATTGTTGGGGAATCGGCGGTCCTTCGGGGGGAGGGATGTATCGGACGTCGGGGGGGGGGCATCAGGCTTTCAGGATGGGGACAGACCTTCAAGGGGGGACAGTGCACGGAAGTCAGGGGAGGTGAACGGAGAGTCGGGACAGCGCACGGAAAGTCAGGGCAGTGCACGGAAGTCAGGGGGGGTGAACGGAGAGTCGGGACAGCGCACGGAAAGTCGGGGCAGTGCACGGAAGTCAGGGGGGGGGTGAACGGAGAGTCGGGACAGCGCACGGAGAGGCGGGGCAGTGCACGGAAGTCAGGGGGGTGAACGGAGAGTCGGGCAGCATGCGCGGTATAATCGTGAGCGCGTTATACCAAAGTTTTTGTGCTTATCATCGTGATTTCTGCGCGCTATACAGGTGTGCGCGTTTTATACGGGTGCGTGTTATTTGCGTGAAAATACGGTACTCTTTTTAGAGGACTGTCTGGGTGTCCATATGGTTTCCTGGATTGGAAGGAGTTTGTCAGGATTTTGGACTCAGTACAGCCCCTATCCCAGAGTCAGGTATGGCTCTCTGAGTCTCCCCCTGTCCCTGCATACCTCCTTGGGCAGCCGCCAACATTAGCGACATGACCTTGCTGCCGTCACTCTGCCCAGGAAGCCTTCATTCTGCAACATCCCGCCTATGCGGGAACAGGAAGTGCTGCAGAGTGAAGGCTTCCGGGACAGGGCGATGCAGCTAACGCTACCGGTTGCCCAAAATTTTGAAATTGTAGCGCCGGAGATACCTGGGAACAGGGGTGACTCAGAGCCACATCCGACTCCAGGGTGGTCTGGCTTGTGGCAGGGGTGGGGCAGGGCACTGTGGGTGGGGCGGGCGTTGGGCACGAGCGGGGCCAGGGTCAGGTGTCCTCTTTTTTGGTTTGACAGGTATGATAAGCTTATGTGCAGTACCAGTAGGTTACTGCAACTGTCCTTTTAAGAATGAGTCCTCTAGCTCCTCCTGTGTATTGTGGGATGCTTTCTAGTGATTGCTGACACTAGCAGTGGGCTGGTAGCCTCTGTGTTATTCTCTACTGCTCATTTTCTCTCTCTCTGTCTCTGAACAGTAGTTATCCCTGTATGTTTCAGCAACCACATATCTAGAAGAGAGCACAGTCCCATTACAAAATCTTTTTACACTTAGTACTGTCAATCTCTAATAAAAATACAGCATTATCCTCAGCAAGCAGCTGAATTATCCCTTCCATAGGCAGGAAATTATACTGGTTGAGGGTGGACCTTGGCAAAAGCTACAATTCTGTGTAAGCAAAAAAAACGGTTTGGGGTTTTGTTTTTTTGTTGTTGTTGTTGTTTTAAGTCTGTGTTAAAGAAGATTTGCTTAAAGAATTGAGAGTCCATCTGATATTGTTCTGAAACTGCAGTACAGAAAGGGTTTAACTAATGCTACCCTGAGAGAGAGAGTCACAAAACAGAAACAGTAAACAGACATTTACCTTCAAGGATAAACAGGAATTTACCCTAGTGATGACCTGCATCTATTTGAGAAGGAAACCACAGTCCCAGGTGAAAAGAACAAACACAACAGTTTATAGGAAATGAAAGAGGTGGCAGATGGAAGCTACGCGAACTGTGCTGTTACTTCATCTTTTTGCTAGAAGGGGGGAGGGTTAAGTGGAGAAACATACACGCTATGAACTTCACAAACTTTCTGTTTCTTCTAGGACAAGCAGGATGAGTCAGTCACATATGGGTGTTGTCCCAACAGCTCCCAATTTGCGGATAAGCTCTCCAATAGCTCAGAGAGATTTTTTTTTTTTTTTCTCTCTCTCTGAGCACGTGCAGTGCCCAGGCCCCACTGGGCATGCCCGAGCACTACCCATTTCCCCCGCTTCCCTCTAATCTCCAGTCTTTAGGTTCCGCCCGTTCCCATCGGTCGGATTTTCTACAGCTCTCCTTTACAACTTTTCTGCTCATCACCTTGAAGATGCCTGAATCATCAAAGAAATACCTGGGATGCAGGAGAAGGATGAATGCACTGGACCCTCATGAATTGTGCATCCACAGATTGGATCCGGCGCACGAGGTTCCGTGTTGCTTGCATTGTGCGCACATGTCTTCATGAGCACGCAAGCTGACCCCTGCTGACATTGTGCCTGCTTGTATCCGCACGCTTGTAAGCTGAACCAGCCCTCCTGGAATTGTGCCCACCTGGTTTCGTGAGCACTCCAGCTGAGGAAGAGGGCACTGAGAAACTCCATGGAAAGGAGTGAAGCCTGGGAATCAGCCTGCACAGCCAGCCTGATCGTAAGTCAGCAATGGGGTATGTAAAATTGGCAGGGGTAAGGAGCCTTCAGGGTGCCCGGGCTCTGCCCTAAGTCCCTGCATGCATCAAGGTAAGTCGACAGCAGTTTCCCCTTTCTGCCTGCTTTGGGAAACTTTGATAAACTCCTGCAGCCCCTCCTCCTGCTCTGAAAAAAATGAGAAAGTAACTTCCATGCTTCTTTCCCTCTTGGGGGCCTGCAGACCTCTCCCACCTCCCTGAAAACCCCACCTAGGATGACCCTCATGTAGGGAGAAACCTGCTGAGACTAAACTAAACTAAACCTTAAGTTTATATACCGCATCCTCTCCATAATTATAGAACTCGGCACGGTTTACAAGAGCTTAATATAGGAAGGAATAGAATAATGGGGTTGGAGGTGAAAGGTCACTTTGGGCAGCCAAAAAACCTAGAGACTTGAAGAAAGCACAGATGGTTTATTAGCATACATATGCGACTCCCGAGCTCCAAGCTGGCTTCAGAAGTGCCGAAAACAGGATGTTACAGAGATATTTATACATTCTTCTGGCTAAACAACTGAATTCTAGAAAAAATTGTTCACGTGTTACTTTTCTTAACAATCATTGGTACTAAACTCACACTAGCAGGTCATTAGCAGGTCATTAATCTAGGCCTTGCAGTCTTTCTGTTACATGTCATTTATGCTGAGATAGCCATAAGAAGTTAGAATGTCCAAGCTAACACCCAAGGCAGGCAAGCTAGAACATGATATAAGTTAGGTCTGCAGGTAAACATAATTCAGCATTTTATTAAAGAGAAAACTTAGTTCAACACTTAGGAAAACCAGTCCCAGACTCCTTCAGAGGTAGAGTACAGGGGGGAAGAGAGCATTACATTTTTGTGAAAAGCCAAGTTTTCAGGTGCTTACGGAATAGTTGGAAAGAGCCCAGATTCCGTAGTGGGTCAGTAAGATTAATCCAAAGCCCTGTGATTCTGAAGAAGAGAGATTTTCCCAATTTTCCCGCATAGAGGATACCTTTTAGTGAGGGGAAGGATAGTTTAAGTTTTTGGGTGGGCCTGGTGGTGTCAGGACTCGAGGAGTTACAAGATAGTGGAATTAGGGGAGGGAGGATGCCATGAAGACATCCTATTCAGGTGTCCTATTCAGAATCAGGCCCATAAGGTCTACGGCTCAGAAATAATAATAATAATAAAAAAGACATTTTAATTTAATCATGAAATTGTAATGCATGCGATTACAGGACAGACTAGATGGACCATTCAGGTCTTTATCTGCTGTCATTCATAGACATCGGAACAGTGGAGCCCACAGGGGCCAAGGCCTCCCCCAAATCTGGTGCCTGCCCACCCTCCCAACTCCCAGGGTTTAACTTAATGATCGAGCTGCCGCCACCACGCAGCTTCAAGGAGCATGCCTGACTCCAGAAGTAGAACAAAGACTTCCAGAGGCAGGCCTTCTTCTTGATGCTGGACAGCAGCTGCCCGATCATTTAAAATTGAAGCTACCGCACGATTTTTCCGGGGCTAGGGCGGAGCGCCTTGGCCCCCCCAAACAAGACAGCATTCCACTGCCCCTGATTTACTATATTAATTTATTTTTAAATCTTTATTAATTTTCTAAACTAATACAAAGTGCCAAGATTTATACAAACAATAATCAAAATAAGCACTTATATTCGATCAATAACAATGCAGAAGAAAAATATCCCTCCCATCCCTTCCAACACATTTAATCAAAAAATAAACCAAAGAGATAATCCCCCCACCCACCCTGTCCTGGATGTGTATGGAAATAAATTAAAATTAAAAAACAACTATAACGAAGTAATGAAAGATGTCAACAGGCCCCCAAATCAGTTTAAATAAATTACTATGTCCCAATATATCAGCATTAATCTTCTTTTTTTTTTTTTAATAATCTTTATTCATTTTAAAATAATTTCAATAAATGAGGAATAATAAATAAAACATTTACACTATAGACATCACTTAAACTATTACAAGATTCTTACTGACCAATAACCCTCTCACCCAAATTATTCTTTATCATTCAAGAATCTATAGATCTATCATAATTCCGTAATTCACTACATATTTTAAACATAAAATTACACATTTATCCACTTAGACATATTTAAGCTTATAAACCACCCTGTCCCCATCCGCAATATTATTTGATTATAACCTTTATATTCCTCCCACCCTCCACCCTCCCTCCCTGGATGTGCAATTCTTCTAACAACAAACGTATAATTATATTAAATCTACAAAAGATGTCAATGGACCCCATATTAGATTAAAGTTTTTAAAATTCCCTAACTGATCAGCTCTCATTTTTTCATATTTATATATTTGACATAAACTTGCCCACCAGAATGCAAAATTGAGACGATCCCAGTTTTTCCAGTTACGTGTAATCAATTGAATAGCTGTACTTGTTATAATTAATAAGAGACTTCTTTTATATTTATCTAGGGGTCTTTGATATACAAAATGGTACCACAGATTATTACTTCATAAGTTAAAGGAATCTCAGATTCTAAAATATTAGTAATATGTCCCCAAATCGATTTCCAAAAAACCAGTATTTTAGGGCAATAGAACAGTAAATGATCCAATGTTCCTATGTCAAGATGACAGTGCCAGCATCTATTAGACTTTGAATTATCCAACTTATTCAATCTAACCGGGGTCCAAAAAGAACGATGCAACAGAAAAAACCAAGTTTGTTTTATAGATGCTGAAGCTGTACACCTCATCCTCCAAGACCAAATACGTGGCCATCGAGATGCAGAAATATACTGCTTAATCTCAATGCTCCAAATGTCTCTAAGAGCATTTTTGGGTTTCTTATTCATAAGTTCAGATATTAATTTATACCACTTAGCGGCTTGATGTCCTAGGATGTTCGTCTGAAAACAGAGGAATTGCAAGCTGTAATAATTTATCAACTTACGCCACTCAGGGAACCCCTTCTGAATAGCCTGCTTCAGTTGCAACCATTTATAAAATTGAAATTTATAAATACCAAAAGATTGTTGCAACCATGAAAATTCAAGTAATCTCCCATTTAAAACAACATCCTATAATGTTCTTATGCCTGCTTGCATCCAATCTTTCCAGACAATTTTAGAACCGCCTATTTGTATCTTGGAGTTCAGCTCAAAAAAAAAAAAAAAAGCATTAATCTTCTCATATCTATAGCACAACAAAAACTAGCCCACCAAAAAGGAAAATTAAGATGATCGCAATTTTTCCAATTGCAAGTTACCATTTGCATGGCTATCCCTGTCATAATTAAGAAAAGCCTGCATTTATAGTGGTACATGGGGGGCTTAATATGCAGCAATGTTCCACATATAGCTACCTCATATGTCAATGGAATTATTGATTCCAATATGAGATTAATCTGTCCCCATATTGACTTCCAAAAGTTGAATATCAAAGGACATTGATTTACTATATTAAAGAAAATGAAGCATCTAAGAGGGTTAGGTATGAGAATATATAGAGGATAGTTAAGGGGCTGGAAGAGTTGCCGTACAGTGAGAGATTGGAGAAACTGGGCCTCTTCTCCCTTGAAAAGAGGAGTCTGAGAGAAGACTTGATCGAAACATTCAAAATACTGAAAGTAATAGACTTAGTAGATAAAGACTGACTGTTCACACTCTCCAAGGTAGGAAGATTGAGAGGGCACTCTCTAAAGTTGATTCCATACAAACATAAGGAAGTTCTTCTTCACCCAGAGAGTGGTGGAGAGCTGGAACACTCTTCTGGAGTCTGTTGTAGGGGAGAACACCCTCCAGGGTTTCAAGACTAAGCTGGACAAGTTCCTGCTAAACTGGGACGTATGCAGGTGAGGCTGGACTCATTTAGAGCACTGGTCTTTGACCTGGAGGCCGCCGTGTGAGCGGACTGCCAGGCAGGATGGACCACTGGTCTGACCTAGCAGTAGCAATTCTTATGTTCTTATAGAGAAAGGAAGCAAAACAGCAAGTTAACCAGGCACCAGTCTTAATATTGGCTTCCAGGTTACTGGCCAATCCTGAATATTCAATGCCAGAAACTGCACATGTACTAGATGAATACCACTGTAGCCCGTATTGCCTTAATTGCCTGTAACTTGATTGTGTAATTATTATGTATGTTACCTTGTAACCCGTTCTGAGCTTTCTGGGGAGAACGGGACATAAAACAAATGAAGTAAATAAATAAGTATGAATATGTGTACCAATATTCCTAGCCGAGGTAAAGGCCATCCCCCTCCCTGACTTGCCAGCTCTGATGCTGAAACATAATTAGATACTATGCTCTCACAGAGGCCTAGTTAAGTAAGTCCCATGACTGGGAAACAGACATGCCAGACTATATATAGTGCACTTGGGAAGGACAGGGTGAGCAGAAAGAAAAGAGAAGTGGCACTGTAAGTAAAAGTGATATCGAAGAAACAAAGACATCGTGGAGAGTGGATGTCCAAGATGAAGGCTTTATTCAAACAAATAAATAAATAATCCACATAAAAAATGTCTAGGGCCTGAACCTCTGGGAAACATATGGGCCAATACGTTTCCCAGAGGTTCAGGCCCTAGACATTTTTTATGTGGATTATTTATTTATTTGTTTGAATAAAGCCTTCATCTTGGACATCCACTCTCCACGATTTCTTTGTTTCTTCGATATCATTCTCTGTGGAGGTGCCAGGGTCAATTTTCTTGCTGTACTGTAGGTAAAAGTAACATTGAGGCATTTGAAATATAGGTGGTACTGGTAAGGAAAGAGTGTAGATTATCTTGTATAGGGGAGATATTACGTCCATTCACACCCCAACAATCTGCAAAGAAAGCATTAGCACAGGCAGAAGGGCTGCACAGAGATTTCATCAAAAACATAAACACTGAAATGAAAGGGTAAGGTGGTACTGGTAGGAGATTTAAAGATCTGCCAGATGCCGACTGGAACACTCCATTTGCAGCAAGGTTAATAAAGGGCAAAAAAATATTATGTGATGATCTTTCTATTGGACCATTTTTTTTTATATATAAAATTAATCGGGGCTTAATTAGTATGCAGAATGGAAGTGTAATTGTGAGGCTGAAGAAGAGGTGAAGGGGAGGAACCAGGGAAGGAGCAGTGGGAGAGAAAAAGCTGGATTGGGAAGCAGGGCGACTGTTCTCTGCACTGTTCCAACTTCACACCCCTCCCTCTTCTCTCCTGTAGGCTGCCTGGTGTGTTACATCCCTGTGGCTCTAGATCTGGGAAACTGTGTAGAAAGTGTGTTCCAGGCCATTCCCCCACAAATAAAGGTCAGAAATTAACTGACTAGATTTGGGGAGCAGAAACTCTCTTCCTCAGATAGGAACAAAAGGTCAGCTCTTGAAATCTAGTCAAAACATACAAAAAGTTTATCCAGTAAAAATAAATGTATATTCTACTGTTTACCTTTATTTCTGTATATATATAAAACATAATATTTTTATTTCTAGACCACAAAACCTCGCAATTCTATGCAGTTCACAATGAATAAAGAGGCTGAAACAACATTACAGAGTTTCAAATTATAGAAACGACAAATCAGATTCCCAAAAATCCAGTAAATAAACTTGATTTCAATAATTTTCTGAAGTGTATGTATGATGAGGAAAGGGAGAACAATTTACAAAGCTCAGTAGTAGCTTCAGAAAGTTATAATTAGATACAGAAGGTGTGTCCCTGTGCCCAGAGAGTTTACAATCTACGGTTTTACAATCTACGGGGCCGATGCCGAAGGCTTGCAGTAGAGTCAAACACAGATATCTAAGTGGGTGGCTTCTACCGCAATCGTAATACCAATGCAGTAAGCTAATTATTTATGAATGAAAACCCTGTGGCAATAGAGCTACAGCCTCAGCACCATGAAGTTGTGGGTTCAAATCTTGTGCTGCTCCTTGTGACCTTTGGCAAATCACTTAATCCTCCACTGCCCCAGGTACATTAGATAGATTGTAAGACCACCGAGACAGATAGGGAAAATGCTTGAAGTACCTGTATGTAAACTGCTTTGAATGTGGTTGTAAAAACCACATAAAAGCGGTATAAAAGTTCCAATCCTTTCCCGTTCCCAAATGTGGGGAGAGTATGCCGGATGCATGCACACAGGGTTCCATGGTGCACAGATCCAAACCAAAACTGAAATCGTTAGCACACACTGGCACTTGTTCTTCTGAACCTAATTACAAGCCTTTTAAAATCTGGAAAATCTTTGAGAGGTTCATATTTAGGTGAACAGGCACTGATAAGTGCTTTCACTTTTAGTTTTGTCAGACATGCACACATTTGTTTCTTACCATTGCCTTTAAAATTTGCACAGGCTTCCTTCCACTTGTAAAACAAACCAAAACCAACACTTAAAGGTAAAGGACTGACATAAAATCCTCTTTGCAAAACCTATATACTGCCTCATACCTATTGAATAAATTATTGTGTTGTGTGTGCATCAAAAGTGGGCAGCATACTCTCTACATTGCACAGAATACCTTAACTAGCTTATTAACATATTACCTGCAGCTATATCTTTATGCGCTAGTGCTGCACAGATTCAAATCAATTTAAATCGATTCATTGTCCAAGAAAATCAGACTCACTGATTTAGCGACCCCCACTAAAACAACAGCAGCAGTGGCTCTCTGAACAGGCTACTTCGCAGCCTTCCCTACTGGGGCTTTCTCTCTGCCACATCACTGATGACATCATCAGTGACACGGCAGAGGGAAGACCTAGTGAAGCAGGTCGTGAAGCAGCCCGTTCAGAGCACTGCTGCCACTGCTGCTTTAGGAATCCTTGGAGGTATATCAGGTTTCATGGTGGGAGGTGCTGCTGTACAGGGGGAATAGGAGGGAGGAATGGAAAACTGCTCCTCAGGGGGATTTGTGGGGGAGGAAAGATGCTGCATATGGGGGGGGGGAGAAAGGAGAGAGGAAGAATTGTTAGGGTAGAGGAGAGGAAGGGAGAGATGAAACAAAGAGGCAGAAAGGGGTGAGAGGGAGAAATCCTGCATATGGTGGAGGGGAGGGAGACATGAATGGAAAAGAGAAAGGGAGAAATGTTGGAAAAAGAGTGAAGGGCAGGGAGAGATGGTGCATGGGGAGAGAGAAAGAAATGTTGCACATGATAATGGAAGGGAGGAAGGGAGAGATGCTGCATGGAGGGGTTTAGAGAGGTTTGACCCTGGGCACAAGGCAGGAAGAGAGAGATATGTAGACAGTGGGAAAGAAACAACTGTTGGATATGACAGTGGAAGGTAGAAAAAAACAATTTTATTTTCTATTTTGTGATTACAATATGTCAGATTTGAAATGTTCATCCTGCGCAGGTGTTAGACAGCAAGCGTGAACTAGGAACTAACAGAGAGAGGAAAATTATTTTTTATTTTGTTTACACTACAGTATTGACATGGGATTGGAGAGGGCAAAGGGGGATGGGGTGGGTGGGATGGGTGGAAAGACTAGGAAATAAACCTGCCAGGTCGTTTTGAAAAAAAAAAAAAAAAATTGGGCAGGAAAAGTGAATTTTGAATCAAAAAATTTTTCCCTGAATCGGGCAGCACTATTGTGCGCAAAGCTCACACAATTCCTCTATGCATCACTCAGCACACACAACCTATGGCAATCCTGCAACTAAGCCCATGATTGCTTTCTGTATTACCCTGTAAATTTGGCAACAAAGGGTTAAAGCTTGTCCAAGATCAAAATGAACAATAGCAGGATTTGAATCCTGACTTCTCTGGTTCTCAGATCACTGCTCTAATCACAAGGTTCCTCAGCCATAATAGCAAGAGCACCAGTTCAATAAGAAATATAAGGGTTCTGGACTCTGCTCAGGAAGCAAGTATTACTGGTCTTAAGAACATAAGAAATGCCGCTGCTGAGTCAGACCAGTGGTCCATGCTGCCCAGCAGTCCGCTCACGTGGCAGCCCTCAGGTCAAAGACCAGTGCTCTAAATGAGTCCTGCCTTACCTGCGTACGTTCCAGTTTACCAGGAGATTGTCCAACTTTGCCTTGAAACCCTGTAGGGTGTTTTCCCCTATAACAGACTCTGGAAGAGCATTCCAGCTTTCCACCACTCTCTGGGTGGAGAAGAATTTCCTTACGTTTGTATGAAATCTATCCCCTTTCAACTTTAGAGAGTGCCCTCTCGTTCTACCTACCTTGGAGAGGGTGAACATAGAAACATAGAAATAGACGGCAGATAAGGGCCACGGCCCATCTAGTCTGCCCACCCTAATGACCCTCCCCTACCTTTCTCTGTGAAGAGAACCCACGTGACGATCCCATCTTGTCTTAAAATCGGGCACGCTGCTGGCCTCAATCACCTGAAGTGGAAGACCATTCCAGCGATCTACCACTCTCTCGGTAAAAAAGTACTTTCTGGTGTCACCGTGCAGCTTCCCTCCCCTGATTTTCCACGGATGCCTTCTTGTAGCCGTGGGACCTTTGAAAAAGAAGATATCTTCTTCCACCTTGATACGGCCCGTGAGATATCTCGATCATGTCTCCCCTCTCTCTGCGTTCCTCGAGTGAGTATAGCCGTAACTTATCCAGCCGTTTTTCATATGGGAGGTCCTTGAGTCCTGAGACCATCCGGGTGGCCATTGGCTGGACCGACTCCAGTCTCAGCACATCTTTGCGGTAATGAGGCCTCCAGAATTGTACACAGTATTCCAGATGGGGTCTCACCATGGATCTATACAATGGCATAATGACTTCAGGCTTATGATTGACGAAACCCCTACGTATACACCCTATGATTCTTCATGTCTTCATTGATGATCACCCCTAAGTCCCGTTCTGCTACAGTCCTTGCTAGGATCTCGCCATTAAGGGTGTAACTTTTGCATGGATTTTGGCTACCAAGTTGCCAGATCCTAGACCAGCGCTCCAATAGGAGTAGGTCGTGCATCATATTGTCGGACATTGAGTTTTTGACCGTTGCACTCCTTTCTACTACATTGCATAGTTTGGCGTCATCTGCGAATAACGTTATTTTACCTCGAAGCCCTTCTGCCAAGTCTCTTATAAAGATATTGAACAGGACCAGGCCCAAGACCGAGCCCTGCGGCACTCCATTGATCACCTCTGTCATTTCAGAGGGGCTGCTGTTCACCACCACCCGCTGAAGCCTGCCTCCAAGCCAGTTCTAAACCCATTTTCTCAAAGTGTCACCCAATCCTATAGAACTCATTTTGCTCAACAGCCTGCGGTGTGGTACGCTATCGAAAGCTTTGCTGAAGTCTAAGTATACGATGTCCAGGGGCTCCCCAACATCCAGCTTCCTCATCACCCAGTCAAAGAAGCTGATCAGGTTGGATTGGCAGGATCTCCCCATAGTAAATCCATGTTGACGGGGATCCCGTAGATTCTCCTCGTTCAGGATCGTATCCAATTGACGTTTGATTAGAGTTTCCATCAGCTTGCTCACTATTGATGTGAGACTCATCGGTCTATAGTTTGCAGCCTCCATTCTGCAACCTTTTTTGTGGAGTGGAATGACGTTAGCCATTTTCCAGTCCAACGGGACTATACCCGTACTAAGGGAGAGATTGAAGAGCGCGGATAGTGGTTCCGCCAAGACATCATTTAACTCCCTGAGCACCCTGGGGTGTAGGTTGTCTGGCCCCATCGCTTTGTTAACCTTGAGTTTAGACAGCTCACAGTAGACACTGCCTGGCGTAAACTCGAAGCTACTAAACGGGTCTACTGAACTATCCCTTGTCTGTAGCAGAGGGCCAGATCCCGGCTCCTCGTGGGTGAAGACCGAACAGAAGTATTCGTTTAAAAGTTTAGCCTTTTCCGAGTCCGCTTCTACATAGTTCCCGTCTGGTTTTCTAAGGCGTACTATCCCGCCTGTGTTTCTGTTGCTAATATACCTGAAGAAGGATTTATCGCCCTTCTTGATGTTCTTCGCTAACGTCTCCTCGTTTCGGAATTTGGCCTCTCTAACTGCTGTTTTGACGGCTCTTGCCTTGGCCAGGTAGTTTTCTCTCGAGTCCTGATTCCCTGATTGTTTGTAAGAAATGAACGCTCTTTTCTTCTCTTTTATGAGGCCCGAGATCTCCGCAGAGAACCACTGTGGCCTATTGTTCCTTCGCCGTTTACTTACTGATTTTATATATCGGTTGGTTGCCTCCTGTATGGTATCTTTCAGAGCTGACCACATTTCTTCTACGTTATCTGTTACTGCTTGGTTTTGTAGCGCTTGATGGATGAATTCCCCATGCCCTCGAAGTTGGCGTCCTTGAAGCTTAGGACCTTGGTCAATGTGTTAGATTTGGCGAACCCCTTTTTGAGATTGAACCATACCATATTGTGGTCACTGGAGGCCAACGCTTCGCCCACTGAGACCTCTGTGACACTTTCGCCATTGGTAAGTAACAGTCTGTCTTTCTCTACTAAGTCTATTCTCTTCAGTATTTTGAATGTTTCGATCAAGTCCCCTCTCAGTGTCTTCTTTTCAAGGAAGAAGAGGCCCAGTTTCTCCAATCTCTCACTATACGGCAACTCCTCCAGCCCCTTAACCATTTTAGTCGCTCTTCTCTGGACCCTTTTGAGTAGTACCTTGTTCTTCTTCATGAACGGCGACCAGTGCTGAACACAGTATTCCAGGTGAGGGCATACCTTGGCCTGGTACGGTGGTACTTTATTTTATTTATTGGGATTTATTACCCATCTTTATGAAGAGATTCACCCAAGGTAGTGTACAGAAGATACAGTTTAACATAAAACTTACAATTTTAACAGCATATCAATAGTAAAATTACCAAATACAGTAGACTCTCTGTTAACTGGAACTGAAGCAACCAGAACTCTCAAGCAACCAGAAAACCCCCCAAAGACATACTATAATACTTTAAATGAAAATAAAATCAATTTCTGGTGGAAATTTAAGTGTAAACTTGGCATGCCACACCTGAGTACATCCACGCTTTGCCTACCACATGTCCAGCACTAGAAAAGGTTCACAGAAGAGCTACGAAGATGATAAAGGGGATGGAACTCCTCTCATATGAGGAAAGACTAAAAAGGTTAGGGTTCTTCAGCTTGGAAAAGAGACGGCTGAGGGGAGATATGATTGAAGTCTACAAAATCCTGAGTGGAGTAGAACGGGTACAAGTGGATCGATTTTTCACTCCGTCAAAAATTACAAAGACTAGGGCACACTCGATGAAGTTACAACCAATAGGAGAAAATTTTTTTTCGCTCTGAGAATTCTTAAGCTCTGGAATGCGTTTCCAGAGGATGTGGTAAGAGCAGATAGCATAACTGGTTTTAAGAAAGGGTTGGGCAATTTCCTGGAGGAAAAGTCCATAGTCTGTTATTGAGAAAGACATGGGGGAAGCCACTGCTTGTCCTGGATCGGTAGCATGGAATGTTGCTACTCTTTGGGTTTTGCATTGGTCACCGTGAGAACGGGCTACTGGGCTTGATGGACCTAGTAAGGCTATTCTTATGTTCTTATGGCATAATATGGGGTATAGTATTAGACCTATTTTTAACAGTAACTTTCAAGCAACCAGAAACTACATTTATCCAACATCTACCAATCCCCATGAGTGTCGGTTAACTGAGAGTCTAATCTAATGTATAAACATAAGTACAATAAATGAAGTAAACTTGGAAATAGAAAACTGAAACCTAATAATAGCACTACCATGAAACAGTATAAAAAATATACACATTCAACAGCACTGCAGAAGGATCATGTAATAGACTATGATAAATGTCAGTACAGTACAAACAATACTATAATATACAGCATGGAAGAACATTCAAATAGCATAGATATTATACAGTGTCAGCATAATACCAATGAAATACTAAGAAACTTGGAGAGGGCTTACTGCGGGAATCCAGCTTCCCCATTACCATATGAATGCTGTGAGAACGGTCCCCGTTCCTGCGGCATTCCTGGGGGACTTTCAAAGTTCTTCCCATTATCACAACCATTCCCATGTCACTCTCTAGTCCAGTGTCTCGCAAACTTTCTGGCCGGTGGTACACTAAATTCAGTGCCCCGGCCGGAAGAGCACAGATGTCGACGCATGACATCACATTGACGTCCATGCGGAGGCCCACCTGGCCGCGGCCCACCGATGGAGGGATCCGGGGGGTGTGGGGAGAGGAGGAGAGATGCTAGCCAGGAGGAGAGTCATCTGCGCCGGCTGACTTCCTGCAGCACGTGCCTCTCGCCACGAGAGGTAGGTCCTGTAGGCAGGCAGCCGGCATGGACGATTCTCCTCCTCGCCAGTGTGTCATGGCACACCAGAAATCTCAGGAGGCACACAGTTTGTGATACACTGCTCTAGTCCATAGAATCTCTGAGGCACAAAGCAAGTTCCAATGGAATCACTAAACTACCTCATTTGTTCTAGTGCAATTTGTGGACTCTAGGTTACATCCCATGCAAATACAAAAGTATGGATGAAGAGCTAAAATTGGTTAATTACTATAGTAACATAGTAAATGACGGCAGATAAAGACCCGAATGGTCCATCCAGTCTGCCCAACCATGTGTGCTCTATAAATTAATCATTTAATTTAAATGGTCCTTTTTCTTAGATATTTCTGGGCCAGAAACCCAGAGCTCTACTCAGTTTATGTTCCATCTACTGGAATCTCCGTCAAAGCTCACTCCAGCCCATCTAAACCATCCCAGCCCATCCTCAAATGAACGGCCATATACGGGACACAGACCGTGCAAGTCAAGTTTCAAGTTTATTAGGTTTTTATATACCGCCTATCAAGGTTATCTAAGCGGTTCTACAATCAGGTACTCAAGTATTTTCCCTATCTGTCCCAGTGGGCTCACAATCTATCTAACGTACCTGGGGCTATGGAGGATTAAGTGACTTGCCCAGGGTCACAAGGAGTAGCGCGGAGTTTGAACCCACAACCCCAGGGTGCTGAGGCCGTAGCTCCACTGGCCTTAGTTCTTCAATATATACCCAAATGGTATAATCAGGTCAAATGCTCTGAGCTTTTGGATTTTTATGGAAGAGCAGGTTAAAAAAAAATAAAATGAAATAAATGAAAGGTGATCTACTAGATTCCAATGATTAAACCCCACTTTTACAAAACCGCAGAAGCGTTTTTTTAGAGCAGGCCAGCGCACTGAATGCTCTGCGCTGCTCCCGACGCTCATAGGAGCTCTGTGAGCATCGGGAGCAGCGCAGAGCATTCAGCGCGCTGGCCTGCACTAAAAACAGCTTCCACGGTTTTATAAAAAAAGGGGGGGGAGGGGTAAGCTAAGCTAATACCACAGCTATTTGTGTTACTACAAAATAAGAAGTGTGCAGCTATTAGGGAAGCCTGATCAATTCATATTTTGAATAATCTACTGGAAGCAAGCATAGGTAAACTAAGATCCCCCAGTGAAAACTTGTCCCACCTTTAACTTAAATAAAAGAATGACTGAAAATAGGCAGCTTTCTTATTAGGAGGGTTCACGGACTGAACTAAAGGAAATCTTTAGAACATTAAAACAGAGACCCTACAGAGAGGCAGCAGTAGGAAACAGAAGGCAGGTCAAGTCAGATGGTGCTCTAATTACTGTGTCTCTGGCTAAAACCTTATGTCTCATCAGGAAGCCAAATTAATGTCAAAGCCCTCTATTAGAGCAAGTCCAGTATCTATTTGTGAGTCTCTAGACACCTCTAATACATTAGCACTGTCCAATAACCAAAACCTACAATTCAACCATTCACATTTCAATTACCATTAAAATGCTGTTAAATGAGAACTAAGCCACTTTATTCTTTAAATACATGTGATGACTTTTACCAGCCCATCCCCCACCTAGATGAAACATCTTTTAAATTCTGAAAACGCCCTGCCTTTTTTTTTTTTTTCTTCTTAATCATGCTATCAGAAGCTGTGCAGGCTGTAGTGTCACTGGCTGTTTGAAAGTCTCTGCTATCCTGCATGATACCTCAGCTTAAGGGAAAATGCAAAAAAAAGCACAACAAAAAGATTATTACTGGGAGCATATACCACCCCAAAGTCAGATTTTAAAAGTAGGCACTAAAAGGCAACATTGGGGGCACAATGTAATCAACTGCACTAATCTCAACACTGCAGTTTATACCATTTTAGCACTGATTTTGCATGCACTACGATTACTTCTGATATATAGCATGCATTGTAGTACACTTCTCCCTCAGTATTCGCGGGGGGTGGGTACAGAGCCGGACTGCGAAGTGTGAAAAATCGCGAATAAGTTTTCGGCCGGCTCTGACCCACCCCCACCTTTTCCGGTCCTTCCCGCCTTCCTCTCAGCATCCCAGACCTTACCTGGTGGTCTAGCAGGCTTTCGGGGCAGGAGCAATCTTCCTACGCTCCTACCCCATGCAGATCACTCATAGAAAATGGCTGCCGTGAGTTCCCGTAGTCACCCGAGACTACAACAGGAACTCACAGCAGCCATGTTCTATGAGTGATCTGCACGGGGCAGGAACATAGGAAGATCGCTCCTGCCCCGAAAGCCTGCTAGACCACCAGGTAAGGTCTGGGATGCTGGGTGGGAGGCGGGGAAGATCCGGAATTAGCACTTTCTTAAAAAAATTGTGAATAACCAAATCCGCGGATACTGAAACTGCGGATTCGGAGGAAGAAGTGTACACCAAAAATTCAGCACTATGGCCTGGATCCTAAAAGTGATACTGTAATTAGCAGGCGCCTGAAAAAATGGTGCTGGTCGCGTGTCAGATTACGGTGCCATTTTCAGAATCACGGGCCTGTGTCAAAGGTAGGTGCCAGAAATGTAGGTCAGGATTTTAAAGGCCTGCTTTTCCGATGCCTACTTTCAACATTTGGCGCCGCTAGGCGTCTGCATAGATACAATTCCGGTGCCTCATAGTACATACTTTTTTCTTTTAATTTGTTTTTAATTGGTTTACAACGGCGCAGTCAAGTACCACACTGTTAATAGCCAATTAAAACAATTAACTTAGGCGCAGGTAGAACGCCTACTGGCGCCTTCCTAACAGTGCTGTTTTTAGAATCTTGGACTAAGCCAGAAGTAAACAGCTGTGTTAATCTTAAAGCCATGTAACCCTGGTTTAAACATCCAACAGATATTGCCTGGCAAACATACGCAAGAAGGTCCACACCACAGCCCTGCAAATGTCCTCTAAGGGTACCAACCTGAACACCCAGAGAGCCACTTGTGCCTTGTTTGAGTGGGCTCAGTTTCTGTCTGACACCGTCAGGCCCTTCCTCACCAGTCCATGTATCAAGGCCTCCTGGGCCAGTCCACAACCACTAGAATGACAAGCAATGGGTGACTCTCTATTCACCAAAGCGTTTGCCTAAACAGCCAGGGCAGAAACATGTAAAGAGTCTTGCCTTGTGGCCATGGCTGCTAGTATGTCTATATCATTAGAACTCGCTTCTCTGCATATGCTGAAGAACCTGAACACCTTACAAATCAAGAAAAAGACCTGGGGGTATTGGTGGATACAACAATGAAGCCAGCGGCGCAATGTGCAGTGGCCTCAAAGAAAGCAAACAGAATGCTGGGCATTATCAAAAAAGGTATCACTACCAGAACGAAGGAAGTTATCCTGCCATTGTATCGAGCAATGGTGCGACCACATCTGGCATACTGTGTCCAATACTGGTCACCGTACCTTAAGAAAGACATGGCGATGCTTGAGAGGATCCAGAGGAGAGCAACTAGGATGATAAAAGGAATGGAGAACATTTCATATTCCGAAAGGTTAGACAAGCTGGGGCTCTTTACCCTGGAAAAGCAGAGACTGAGAGGAGACATGATATAGACGTATAAAATCATGAAAGGCATAGAAAAGGTGGAGAGGGGCAGATTCTTCAGACTAGCGGGGACAACAAAAACAAGAGGTCATTCAGAAAAACTGAGAGGGGACAGATTCAAAACGAATGCAAGGAAGTTTTTCTTCACTCAGAGGGTGGTGGACACCTGGAACAAGCTTCCAAATGAGGTAATAGGACAGAGTACAATACTGGGCTTCAAAAAGGGACTGGATGACTTCCTGGAAGCGAAGGGGATTACAGGGTATAGATAGAAGGTTACTTTACAGGACATAAGCGAAAAGCGTATGACAGTTTTAGGGTATGAGCACTATCAGGTCCTGGACCTGAGGGGCCGACGCGTGAGCGGACTGCCGGGCACGATGGACCTCCGGTCTGACCCGACAGGGGCAATTCTTATGTTCTTATGTTCTAAGGTGTGATCATTATGTTCAGATCTTTTTTTTATTGAGAAGGCACAACGAAACACATGTATCATCAATAACAAATACATGACAAAAAATACATAAAACTCCAAAATCAGCTAATCATACTTCCATGGTATTCACTCTTTGTTTGCTGTAGCACCATCCTCCCTCATTTCTAGGGTCACCAGAAGTCCAGGTTTCCCTGGACATGTCCTTGTTTTGAGGACTCTCTAAGAAGTCTGAGTGGCTTTTCTATTTTTATCCGGGGAAACCGGACACCTGGAAACCCTACAGCAGTCATTGCAAAGCCTGCACACCTTTCTGGAGTTCTGCCCCCATCCTCTCTGCCCCCACCCATGCACCTATCTGGAGTCCCCTGCTCCCGCACTTATCTGGAGTCCCCTGCCATCCCCACCCCCACCTTCATTGCAAGGCCCTTGCACCTATCCAATGTCCCCTGCTGCCGCCCCACCCCCTCCCCGCGAGATCTGGTGCTTGGTTACCGTTCTCACAGCACTGCTGCTATAACTCTTTGGCAGTAGGCATCGTGAATGAAGTAAATACGCTGCCTTCAGCAACCCGGAAGCTTTTCCTCTGCTACTGCTTCCTGCCCCCGCATAGGCAGGAAGTAGTAGCAGAGGGGTGGGACAATGTGCCCTTTTTTTAAAAAAAGAGGAAATCTGGTAACCCTACTCATTTCTGATTTTCTTGTACTGTAGGTCAGTACAACCAAAAACATCCTTCCCCATATCCAAACAGCCCCACCCCTGCACATTCTTCCTGCTTGACCATACTGCTTCACACAAAAAAAATTCAGCTACCAGGGAAAGTTCATTATTCTGCTCCTTGCAGTATGTGTGAGAGTTGTCCAGAAAAGTTCCCATGTCTGCTAAAAATGGTCACCTTTGACCGATGATATCTCTGTGATGCCATATCTTTCCGAAGTCAGCTTCACTAAGGAAGCATCTGGTATGATCCAGTTAAGGAGGATTACTTTCTTTGACACAATAAGGTGTGACCATTATAAATTATCACTAATAGCCACCAATCCAATGTTATGTGGCCCACTCCAGGTAGCACCACCAGAGCACTAGGTCAAAGTGGGCTTACTGAACTTCACTGAATTTTCTTAGGGACTCTGGAGCTCCCCATCATTGCTACCTGTGTCTTTGTAAATGTACAAAACCTGAACTGGATACCTGGCTAAACCAAAGCTCCTGTCCCTCTTGTGTTCCTCCAGATTTCAATGACCTAAGTAGGCCTCTGACACTGAACTTTCATACAATATATCAAAGCCAAAAGCCATCTCCTGGGCTCACATCCTTGGACTATATCCAGACAGGATCTTAAAGGGAATCCACCAGGAAAGGTGCTCCAACTTGCAGCATCTCCAACTTGTCACACTCTGGGAGAAAGTGATGTCACCACAAAGGATGGTATCATGAAGCCAGAGCTCTGACAAGGCTGTGAAAATAAAAGCTGTTTGAGACCACTGCATCTCTCACTGATTAACCCCCTGATGAAAGGCCCCATCTATAGCCAATCTTTACATAGCTAAGTCTGAGAATTTAGTAATTTCTATGCATGGCTTGACACTTTAGATCACAGTTTTTCAATCGCCGGTCCGCGGACCGGTGACGGTCCACAAAAAATTTCTGCCAGTCCGTGCAGGGCTGGCGAGATCAAATCGGCAGTTAAATTTCCTGCCGACTGCGGTTCCTGCTCATTAATGTTCCTCCCAGCCTCAGGCGATTAAGATAGGCTGCCGACATCGGGGCCTTCCCTCTCTGAGTCTCGCCTGTTCGGAAACAGGAAGTTGAAACAAAATAGGCGGGACTCAGAGAGTGAAGGTCCCGACGTCGGCAGCCTGTCTTGATCGCCGCCCCTGCCGAGTTGCTGAAGAGGGCCGCGAAGAGAGCTGCAGATTCAGGTGCAGGTGGAGGGAGATGGTCAGCGTGTGCGAGCAAGATCCTGGGGAGCCTTCACAGTGACTTCCTCCCCTCCCACCAGCTGTCCTACTTGGCAGGGCAGTGATTTACCGGCAACTTCCTGCAGGCAAGTACTGAGAGCTGCTGGAAGGGGAGACAGCCACTGTAGGAGGCAGGGAAGCTGCTGGATAAAGGGAGAGCTGTTACTGGACTTGGAGAGAGTTAGAAGGAGAGATGCTGCTGGGAGGGGAGGAGGGAAAGGGATGGGAAGAGAGTTAATGTTGGATAGAGGGAGGAGGGAAGAGAGAAGAAGGAGAGATGCTACTGGAAGGGGAGGAGGGAAAGGGATGGGAAGAGAGTTAATGTTGGATAGAGGGAGGAGGGAAGGGAGAAGAAGGAGAGATGCTGCTGGGAGGGGAGGAGGGAAAGGGATGGGAAGAGAGTTAATGTTGGATAGAGGGAGGAGGGAAGGGAGAAAGAAAAAAGGAAGGAAACAGCTGGCAGGGAGATTACAGGAAGGGAAGGGGGTCAGGGTGGAATGGAGAGATCAGATGAGGGAAAGGGGAGAGAGAGGAATGAGAAAGTAGAGAGACATTAATGCTGGAAAGGGGGTCAGCAGAGAAATGAGAGAGGGATAAAGATGCTAGATCTGGTGTAGGAGAGATAAAAATGAAGAAGGCAGTGAAGCTGGAATGAATGATGTAAAAAGGAGAGAGGAGGAACAGGCTGGATGGACAGGGAAGAGGGGTATAGAAAGAAGTCAGATTCATATGGAAGGGGGAGAAGGCAGACATTGGATGGAACGGGCAGATGCTAGAAGGAAAAGAGTGAAAAGAAGATGAAAGCAGAAACCAGAGACAACAAAAAGTAGAAAAAAATAATTTTATTTCTATTTTGTCATTAGAATATATCAGATTTGAAATATATATCCTGCTAGAGACATAACTGGGGACTGCAGTATTCTGTTAGCATGATATTTCTATGTAGCATTCTATAATAACTTGGCTTGTTCAGTTTTCTTGATAGTAGAGGGGATATATGTGAAGGGGAGGGGAGACAGGGGTTTTGCTGGTCCGTGCTCTGTATATTTGTATTTATAAAATCACAATTGTTCAGAATATTGTTTCTTTTTATACTTTAATAAAATACGTTCAATATAAAATCATAATTGCGGCTTGTGCAGATGGGATCAGATGGTTTGTGGGGACTGAGCTCGCGGAGATGGGGCGTAAACGGGGTTTTTAAATTTTAGTCCTAGTAGTTTGCCGGTCCACAAAATAATTATTTTATTTCTGCCGGTCCACGGGTGTAAAAAGGTTGAAGAACACTGCTTTAGATAACAGTTTGTCATTTAAAATGGATTATAACAGCAAACCTTTACCATATCTAGACATAAAGATATCTTTAAGCAAAGAGAAATTTATAACTGACACACTTAGGAAACCCACAAATGTTATGACACTTTTGTAAGCAGGTTTTATGAAATGAAAGAGAGGTTCCTGGAAAAAAAGGATATCCATCAGAATGTATTAATAAATACTACAAGAAAGCTCAAACCGTGGAAAAAAGCAAAATTAGTAACTCCAGCAACCAGAAAAAGGATGCCAATCTTGTTGTCACCTTACCTTTCACAAGATATGTGAATTCTAAAGAAACATTGGCATATAATACAACATTTGGATAACTTCAGCAATAAACATCTGATTTATGGGACTTTTTCAAAAAAGAAAGCTGTCCAAACGGTGGCATAAAGGGGCAGATGGACGTTTTTCTTGTCAAACCCTTCCAATTTGCCATTTTTGAAACCCATTTTCTAGATGGATTTCTATGCTATCTGTAGTTTGTCTAAATTTCAAGGGGATATGTTAGAGGCATGGTGTGGCTTATGACCTGGATTTTTTTCTGTAATAATCATTAGTTAGTGCATCTTACTGTTGTGGAAGTGTTTTACTATGTTCGATGGTATTTTGATAACACAGTACAGGCTGAATTACAATTTTCAAACGGTGGATGTATAAGACACATTCAGCGTCCGAATTAAAGCTTGATCGGATATGTAACATCCTGAGGCAGCAGACTTGTGAAACGCTGGCCACTGTTGGTGTACCGATCAACAGAAGATAAGTTGAAATGCTTTTTCATCTATCTTGAAATATCTTCTTAATACAGCACAGTGCTTGTTTCTTTTAAAGGAGGTTTTTTGCCGGTGAGGTGAACGCTCCACCACCGCTATTCCACCGGAGGTGGGAGGGCTCTTGTCTGAGGCTTTTTCCTCCGTTTGAAAATAGTCATCCAGCCTGTACTGTGTTATCAAAATACCATCGAACATAGTGCATCTTACTGTTGTGGAAGTGTTTTACTAACTATTGTTTATTTTCACTTTATCTGAGTCTTTTGGGTTTCTGTAACAATCAAACATTTAAGAATACGTCCAGGGCTCTTTTTACAATAAATAAGTGCCAAACTGACCAGATGATCACTGGAGGGATGTAAGCATGAACCCCCTATACGACCCCAGTGGTCACTGACCCTCTCCCAAAAACGTGAATGAAATAGTGCATACCTGCCTTTATGACGGCTTCAGATATTATGGTCAGTCCTATTAGAGCAGCAAGTAAGTTCCTGGAGTAGCCTGATAGGCAGCATAGTCAACCATAGAGATGGGGACTCAGGCCCATATTCCACTCTAACCACTACACTTATGGTGACATTTGTGGGCCTTCCAAATCCCATTCTGTTTTCACTTTACCAACATATAGATGTCACTGCAGTCATAAGGGCTATTGGTGCGGTGTACAGTTGGGTAAAGTAAGTTTTGGGGAGCTCACCATACAATATAAGGGGGTTATGGTGAGATATGTACCTGGAGCTTTTTAATGAGAGGTTCACAGCAGTGCCCATAAGGTGGCCCACTGCACTGCTGGCATGTCTGCCTACTAAGAATGCTGGTCCCTCCTACATCCCAATGGATTGTTCTGTGTGTTTTTGTTTTGCACATGTTTTTTTAATGGGTCAAAAAGACAGACACACTGAGCACAAACACTTGGGACAGGATTGTTGTGCGTGTTCCACAAAACGTCTAATCTCAGATTCAGACATCATATTGAAAAGGCCCCTACACAGTTCATAAGAGGACACTACTAGAGACAAATTTTCCCATCCCATCCCTGAGACAGCATTTTCCCATCCCATCCCTGTGAGTTCTTTTCCTACCCCTGCCCCATTCCTGCAAGCTCCATCCTCATCTGCATAAGCCTAAAACACTTTAAAATCATAAGTGTTCAAGGCTTGTGTGGTTAAGGCAGAGCTTACAAGAATGGGGCAGGGACAAGGATAGCAATAAAACTTACAGGGACGGGAAAGGAAAATTGAGTTCTTGTGGGGATGGAGAAACATTTGTCCCCGTGTCATTCTCGAGACACAACCTCAAAGATTTCCTTGTACCCTCTGCATTACCTACAAACCCATCAAACCTACCGTTTGGACATTACAGATGCATCTGTTCAGTATACAGTACTCCCCCGTGAATTCGCAGTGCAGAATTCGCGCCCCAGTCATTCGTGGTTTTTCCTCTGCAAATTTTTAACAACTTTTATCATATATTGAGCCTCAGTACACAAAGCTTCTGAAGGGAGCAGCTCCACCACAGCACATTCTCTGACTCGCGTCTCTTTCCGCGGTGGCATCAGGTTTGAGCCTGTTCGCTTCCCTTAGTCATGTGATCAGAATCAGGAAGTGTTCGATGGCTGGACACTGAGAGCAGGAAGCACCATAGTACCGGAGCCCTGGTAAGTGTGACTGGAGGTGTTTCCTCTCTCTTCCCTCCCTGGTAATTGCCCTTGTCTCTAGGGCTTGTAGGAGAGCCTTCTCCTTGTGTTTGGGAGGGATTTCTGCTCTTCCTACTGTGCCTAGGAGAAGAGCAAAAGCCCCCAGCTCTCCCTGCAATGCCACACTTAAGGGATAATGTTATTTTGACCCGCCTCCAATATTCACAGTTTTTCAAGATTTGCGGTCACTCCCAGAATGTAACCCCCATGAATTTTGGGGGAGAACTGTATAATGAAACATGTATGGCATTTGTGAATCCTCAGTCAGGTGAAAAATTTGAGCCAAGTCAAATTGCAAAAACATATACACTAGACTAGAGAATGATACAAAGACAAAGTTTGGCCCTGTCCCTGCAGACTCTGTCCCCATCACCACAAGCTCTGTCGTCATCTGCACATGCCTCAAACACTTATGATTTTCTATTTAAATCTTTTTCTTTTTTTTTTTATTAAAGTATAAAAAGGGACATTATTCTGTACAACTGTTGTTTATAAATCACAAATATAACCTTCCATTTTGATCTGGTTTTGGTATAATATTCCCAAAGATTTGGTTGTCTGTGTTTTTACATCATCTGGGTAGATAACTGAATTGTCTTTCAGACATGGGTGTAGACGAGAACCAACTCTGTGTAGTGAATAAATAGGAAAATAAGTGTCTGTTAAATGTTGGAAATGCCCCTTGATGCCAGCAAGGATGGATGAATCTGTCTCACTAATAGTAAGATGCTTGAGCAACTGTGCATGTGATGGTAGGACGTTGCAAGTGGTAAGTCTGATCAGCAGATAAGACTTTGTTGCCACATCAAAGGCAGACAACCTACATGATAACATTTAACAGTGCTTCATTTAAATTTGAAAGCAGCTTCTGCAGGTTTAATTCAGTTGCCAGTTGTCTAAGATGTGTTAAGCTTTTACATATTGATTCTAGCAGCCTCATAGATGCTGTTCCATCTAGTTGGAACAGCCTATTTAAGGCTACTTTCATGCTTTTAGATAAAGTTTGTCCTGGGTTCTGTCTCCATCCCCATCCCCATCCTCATCAGCTCTGTCCCTGTCCCCATCTCCATGGTTAATTGTGGGTCCTCATCCCTGTGCACTGAATTTTCACTCAATTGTCTGAAACCAGGATTAAATACACAGATAGATTACAAAACATTTTTGTAAAGTTTTTATACACAATTTCTGGGACGTCAATTTATGAGGTCTGGCTGTCAAGTGCAATGGTATAATACGTATACTCTTTCTTTTTAAATGTGTCTTTGATATGATTGGTTATGCTGGTATGGCATCGTATTTAAACACGGTCACCATTTTAATTTGCCGCTCCACGACTTTTTGGCCTGTGAATGGATAAGTAAGCAATGCTTTCCAAGAATAAGTCAGTTGCCTGGATGTCAAGTTCTACTCCATCTTGTTATTTTTGTTGGGATTTTTGCTATTTCAGTAATCCATGACCACATGGGATCAGCAGCTCCTAACGAAGCATTTAGTGACACAGAGGGCTCAGTCAAGCAGTATTTTTGATCCAGCTAAGTGCAGTTAATAATTGCTTTATTTGCTCAAAGCTTTAATCTTCCTGTGCTGGCATATGAATGTCCCAACTACAGAATTGGAAAGAAGCAAAGAGATGGCGGATGCCCTTCCAAACGCTCTGTTCAAACAAATGGTCATGGAACCAAGAGAAGGTACAGCGTTAGATCTGGTGCTCACAAATGGAGAAAGTGTGTCAAATGTCTGGGTGGGTGCCCACCTTAGTAACAGTGATCCTCATATGGTTTGATGTACAGTAAGAACTAGAGTGGGCTGTAGACACAGAAAACTCAAAATTCTGGATTTCAAGCCTGATGATTTCAGTAAAATGAGAGCGTACTTGAAGAAAGAACTGATGGGATGGGAGGATATAAGGAAAGTGGAAAGACTGTGGTCTAAGCTGAAAGAAGCTACAAAAATGGTAACCGGCCTCTATGTAAGGAAGGTTAATAAAACCAAAAGTGTTTAAAACAAGCTTGAGAGACATTTAGAGCATTGAGATTAAGCAGCCACGGATTTGGACTTGAAGGATGAGATGTAATGTCAGTATCTATGAGGCAGACATGGTTTTATATGTTACATAGAAGTTTTTGGACCCTTATTCGTTTACAAAAGTTGGACTGTTCCAAGTCTAATAGATGCTGGCACTGTCATCTTGATGTAGGGACACTGGATCATTTATTATTCTATTGCCCTTTGATACTTAACTTTTGGAGGTCTATATGGGGGCAAATCAACTTGATACTGGAATCCTCAATTCCATTGACCTGTGAGCTGGTAATATGTGGGACAGCATTACAGACTAACCCTTTACTAGATAGGCTCTTTATGATTATGACTGGGCTAGCCATGCATGTGATCACTTAAAACTGGAAAAATTGGGACAGACTCCATTTTACTTTTTGGTGGGAGTTTTTATGTTTGTATTATAAATATGAGAAAATTAATTTGGAAACATCGGGCCATAATAAGCAGTTTAAATTAACATGGGGTCCATTGACAAAATTTGTTCATAATGATTAGTTGAATTATTCCTTTATCTTCCCTTTGAGATTGCATATCCAGGATGGGTGGGAGGGAGGGAGGGGGGTTATATACTTAACAAGTGTTGTCTGAGATTTTAATTTCATGTATAATTTAAAGCATTTCTTTTTGTTCTCAAACAAGGGTGGGAGAGAGGGGATAATTATTTTGTATTAATTTCTGATTGATTGTAAGTGCTATCTCTGATGATAATTGTATGTATAATTTGAAAGCACTGTTCTAGATTTGAAAATCAATAAAGATTATAAAAAGAAAAGTGTTTAAAACATGCAGTTACCCAAAGTACCCAGTGCCAAAATAATCTAATTCAAGAAATCAAAAATACTAAATAGTGTGAAGTCACTTAGTAATCATTCTTGCTGTGCCAAAAAATATCAGTCGTCAAACATTCAAATATGGCTGCTAAAACAAGAACTTATCTCAATCAGGACCGCCAACATCCATCAGTAGGAAAGTCTGTTTACAGGGAGTGCCAGCTGATCACCTTACAGAGCCCCGTTTCATGTTCCTTCATCAGGGGCACCTCCCGCTGAATGTTAAATTGTATGCTGCAGAGAAGTTAAAGAGGACCTTGTGAGACTGGGCATCAAAATGGTAAATGATGTTTAATGTGAGCAAGATGCATGTGGGAAAGAGGAACCTGAACTATAGCTAAGTGATGCGGGGTTCCATGTTAGGAGTCACTGCCCAGGAAAAGGATTTAGGTGTCATCACTGAGAATAGTTGAAACTCTTGGCTCAATGTGCAGTGGTGGTGAAGAAAGCAAATAGAATGTTAGGAATTATCAGGAAAGGAATGGAAAACAAAGATAAAAATGTTATAATGCCCTTGTATCACTCTATGGTATGGCCGCACCTTGAATACTGAGTGGAGTGGAAAGTGTAGATGTGAATAGATTTAAAACAGATCGAAGAAAATATTTATTCACACAATGTGTAATTAAATTCTGAAATTCGTTGCCAGAGAATGTGATGAAATAAGTTAGCTAAACAGAGCTTAGAAAAAGGATTGGATCATTTCCTAAAAGAGAAGTCCATAAGCCATTATAGAGATGGCTTGGGGGAAATCCACTACTTATTCCTAAGATAAACAGCATAAAATCTGTTTTACTACTTGGGATCTTGCCAGGTACTTGGGACTTGGTTTGGCTACTATTGGAAATAGGATCCTGGGCTTGATTGACCATCAGCCTGTCTCAGTATGCCAGTTCTTATGATCTTTGAAGTAGTTTGGGACAAATTTAGAGGTCACTCATGGTCTTACAATATCCTCATAACATGGCTGGTTATTCATTACAATGTGGTAAGAAACTATTACTTAATATTGGTTGGATACTAAATAGCTATTCTTTGAAGCTGTTTTATTGACAACAACAGTTTTATTGTTATTTGAATAATAACTACTTAGTACTAGTACAACTGCAAAGCAGAAAGTTAGTTTAAATAGGCAGTTGAAAACCAAGTTGATGTCACATTTTAGGATGAAACTAAGAAATAAGAATGTCAAAGTCCAGAACTGTTGAAGTATGGCTGCTAGGGAAAGTACTGATGAACTGTCTAGTTCACATCTTCCAATGGGGATGTTCTTCGATTGATGATGTACTTACACACTGACAAAAAGGCTGCTTTGTAAAAGGCATCTCATCTGGCCATGTTCAAGGTCTTGGAAATTTGGCAGCAAACAGACTCAGATATTCACATATTGATGAAGCTTTATGTTGAATATGAGAAGCTAAAAAAGAACCGGCACAGATGCAATGAATGTGATCTGGCGAATCGAAAAGCCTTCAAAGAACATCTCATCCATCTTTTTGATGTTACTATCAGCGAAGCATTAGTCACAATGAAAATCGAAGAAGACAGAGGCAAGATACTTGCATTTTATGTATTAAATTAAAAATCATGGCGCGACCTCTAAATGTTCACCAAAAGGCTTATAATTTAGAACAATTAACAGTAGCCAGACATACAGAGAATTGTGGAAGTCCATGACCTTGAATTTTTTGGACCACCATTTTTGAAGTAGGTGGCCTGGAGGTAGGAGCAAGTGGACATCACTCCTGACTCTTAGTTATGCTGGGAACGGCACCACTAAACACCAGGGCTGGGATTTTTTTTGGAGGTGGGGGGCATTACACACCAAAACTAATTTTTTTTGGGGGGGGAGAGATTGGAGGGGAGGGGTGCTACTATGCACCAGGGTTACCACTGGTTTGGTGTGAAAGTTTATACAAGATACTAAGGCTATTTTTTTTTTTGGAGGGGGGGGTAGATAGGAGGATGAGGGATCATCTTGGGAAAAGAGGGAGTATCAGGTGATTGGGGGTATAAAAGGGATTGTTTTGGGGGGGATGGAAGTAACCCCTCATAGCTGCATAGTTTGGGTTTTATTTTTTTATGTTTTAATGTCTTCCTTCCCATCAGTGCATGAGCCAATTACTTCTCAAGAATGCCAGAAAGGGAGACATGTTAGCAATGAGTTGCAGATTACTGCTACTGTGTGCACCATTGGGGGTTTTTTTTTGTTTGCTTGTTTTGAGTTTTGGGTTTTTTTTTTAAAATCGGACAGTAATTTATATAATCGATTCCTGCATGTCAGCAGTAAAGTTTTGCAGAAAGCTTACATTAGAACAGTGGTCTCAAACTCGCGGTCCGCCAGGTACTATTTTGAGGCCCTCAGTATGCTTATCATAATCACAAAAGTAAAATAAAACAGTTTCTTGATCATATGTTTCTTTAGCTATAAATGATATTATTATTAAGACTTAGGGCTCCTTTTACTAAGGTGTGCTACCGTTTTTAGCACGCACTAAAGATTAGCACGCGCTAACCACATGCTAAACGAAAAATACTAATGCAAGCTCTATGGCGGCGTTAGCGTTTAGCGTGTGCGGTATTGTAGCACGCTAAAAACGCTAGCGCACCTTAGGGCTCCTTTCACTAAGCCGCGTTAGCGGCTTTAGCACACACGCCTTTTAATCGCACGCTACCCCCCGCACTAGCCGGAAAACTACCACCTGCTCAAGAGGAGGTGGTAGCGGCTAGCATGGCCGGCGCTATTACGCGCGTTAAACTGCTAATGCGCCTTCGTAAAAGGAGCCCTTAGCCAAAAGGAAAGATTTATAAACTATAAAGAGTTTTACATTAACTATTTTTTCTGAGGCCCTCCAAGTACCAACAAATCCAAAATGTGACCCTGCAAAGGGTTTGTGTTTGAGACCACTGCATTAGAAGGTATGTGATCAGCGGCTCTCTTGCAGTTTTAACATGGACCCCTCAGTGCATTTTTTGTCAATTAAAAAGCAAGAAGTGTTACCATATTCTAATAAAAAGATTACAAAGCATTTTTATTGTCAAGTAATCTCTCCAATCATAAGAGAGATCTCCTCACACCACTTCTCTTATCTGAGGGCTCTCACAGTTTTCAAGTGTTATTATTATTTTCTAATTGCTTCACACACTTCCAGCCTTTTATGCCACAGCTAGTAAATTAAAAATTTTTTTTTAAACACATACACATCAGCATTTAATAAATATGACTGACATTCAAGATTAAATTCTTAGGAGCCAATCCAAAATCCGTACACAGGCAATACAATCAGCCACATATCAGCTGCATAAAAGGCTTAAGCACAGCTATAAAACAAGATAAATTTTAACATAATCAGCACTGCTCTGTACTCAATGAAGACATCATTAAGCCTTAGCCAGACTTGAGCCTTTGCCAAACAAAAACTATAACTTACAAGGAATCACATGAATTTTACACACATAAACACATCTTGCTACGTGTCCTTCCGAGTCTCAGCTGGGGATGAAACAGAAGAAGAAATGTCAGAGTGAAAGTTTCACGGCACTTAAGATTAGTCGTTTCCCAGAGGACCCTACTCCACTCCATCTCCCCAACAGGCTAGCCCCTGAAATTTTCAATGTCTTTCTACTGAAAGAAAAGCACAGCTTGAGGTGCTAGAAATAGCAATGTTGTATGCAGGGTATGAAAAAGAAGACTAAGGGTTAGATTCACTAAGCAAACCGATCGTGTATCGATCGGTTTGCGAGCCCAGAGTCCCCTCCTGCAATATTCACTAACCTGTGTAGCGGTCCGATTCCGGTGTGAGCATGCAAATGAGGGGAACTGCATGCAAAGTAGGCAGGGACGCGATTCACTACATTTTTTTTCGATCCGACTGGGACCGCAAAAAGCGACAGTTGAGGACCAGTCGCTGAAGCCCTTTGCAACTGCTCTGCCTTCTGCCACCCTGCTTTCTAACCTGTCAGCATGCACGGATCGGAATTGGATCGGAACTGAGGTTAGTGAATCAGGTCGAAGGAAAATTGGATTGCAAACCAATTGGGACACAATCGGTTTGCTTAGTGAATCTAGCCTTAAGGGCTATATTCACTTACCTTCCTGATCGCGTCCGATCCGTGGCAGGCCGACAAATTCTCAACACATCCTCATGCAAATGAGGGTGATTGTAGGCACTCCCCCCACCGACCGCACAGATCGCATGGAGAGCGATCCTCACGCAATTGGCAACCCCAGACCTGCCGGTATATGCTTTTAACAAATGCACATGAGACGCGCTTTTAACACATGTGTATAGCAAAATATATATGCTTTTTTGGTGCCCTCCCCAACCCTATAGAAATATGATGAATATATCTCAAACTTTTTTTTTAAACTTGCACCTCTCATGCAGTGATCAATAGCACTAGAACGCAAGCCTTATGAACAAAAGGAACCAGTTCTAATGAGCTCAGTACAGGAAGCAGCGTCTCCAAATGAGTTAATTTTGCACATACCTGGACAGTAATGGGTAATGCATTTGTTGATACACTACCATTCTGTGCTACAGCCATGAATCTCACTCCTAAATCAAGATCTGTGGAGTATAGGGTTACCATGTGATTCCAGATAAAGGAGGACGGATTGAGACATCCAGGTTGTACTCCCATTGCTTTTATTGGAAGTAAAACCCAGATGTCTCTCTCTGTCCTCCTTACTTCCATTGCTTTCAATGGAAGTAAAACCCGGATATCTCAAACTGTCCTCTTTTTTTCTGGAGCCATGTTAACCCTAGTGTAATATGATCTTCATATTACAAATCTACTGTCAACGCTCGCTGTAGTACTTGCATCATGTCAAAGAGATCTTCCTTCTGGAGTTCATAGGATGTAACAAGAAGCCACAATAATTATAGTAATGGTGCATTTTGAGGAATCTAGCTAGCATGGCCATTTTAAGAAGTTGCCATAAAAAATTATAATCTTTTAAAATTCCTACGCTGCATTTTAGAACAACTAAGTGCAGCCATTAGTCATTAGCAGATGAACATCTAAGTCACTCAGAAGGAAAGATTAGGTCAGTTATTCAGCTTTGAGAGCTGAAATCATAGGAGAAAGGTACTTTTTGGTCACTTTAGGATGTCTGCTAAAGTATAAAATAAAATATTAAAACTAAGGATGTGATCAGTTTTGAAAAGTATGACCACATCAACATTCTTAAAATGTCAGGCCACTAAGCATCTTTAATCACCCTGCAGCATTTTCCCTGAAACCTCAATCATTTTCACTTTTTGGGCCGTCACCTCTTTCAGGCTGTCAGAAGTATGCTTTTAACATTTCTGTTTTGTCCCTCGGTTTAACATTGCTGACCCTCCTCATGCTAAGCGGCTTCCAGTTATTTAATGGTTTTGCTATCTTTTGGCATCTGTCTCTTGTCATTTAGGTACCAGAGGCACAACAAAAACAAAGATGTATTCCAATAAAAGGTGCTTTGTACCCTGTACAACTTTCTTTTCTTTTTATTCATTTGTTACAAATTATATATATAACAAACTCAGGAAAATCCACAAGTATCATCATATATTTCCTGATGTCTCTAAGCAGACTCAAATGAAGAGGAAGCAGTTCCTAACACTCAGGCCTAAGGCCTTGGCGGTGGGCGCAACCTTTTTCTTAAAATTTCCCTGTAAATGCCTTAGTTCATATGCAAGTGATAAGTACTGTATGTCTTTTTAGATCCAGTCCAGTTAGAAGGTTTTCTAAAAGATAAACCGGTTGAAACAATATCCTACATTTATTTGGTTATCTTTAACTAGGGAGGATATTTGAAGAAACGTATAGAAACAGATGCCACACTCTGCCTACTTAGTTGTTTTTCCTTTACTAAATTTGCGTTGCTATATGGAAGGTGCTGTCGGCCAGATAATGTGGGCTAGATCACTGAATGATTTTATTTTCCTTTTTGTAAATGTTTATGATGATACTTGTACAACTTTCTAAGCCCCCAATTATTTTTCTCTTTTTCTTTCATCACAAATCAGATGAACCATCTTAACTTTAGAATATTAAAGAATGGTAGACAGACTGTAAGACCTGAAGTTTCCACTTCAGTACCATAAAGCGAACAGTGACCAAAAGTAAGCTGTATTTAGTTCCATCCTCATGAAAACCCACATTACTCGTGAATAACTCTCACTGAATACAAAAGGTTGGGATGCACATACTTTTAACATGTTTTTTAATTTTAAAAATGCAAATGTAACTTAACATACTTTAGTGAATCCACCTCTAGAAGTGATCTTTGTTTAGTTTGCTTTCACTTGATGTGATTTAGAAGGAACCGCCTCGACATATAATTTGGGCCCAGTAGTTTTCTCCTACTGCCTGGAGCATCCAGCAAAAATTATAAAAAAGGATGCAAGCAGGGTGCACCTTAATTTGCCATCATCCAGGCATTCATACCCCTAATTATATCTCTTCCCGGCATTTACTTTTATTTCAAGCATTGTAGTGACAACCCTTGACCAGGAACATTAGCCCTTAAATCTAGCTGGGTGGGCCTGAGCAAAAAGTGAGAAGGCACAAGACCTGGATTGGCCATTGTGGAAACTGGGTTAGAAAGACACTGGTCTGACCCAATATGGCTATTCTTATTTTCTTATGTAACCCCTCCTCTCACCAAGCCAGCCTCTCTCTCTCCCACTCCTCTCCCCCTTGTCTCTCAATTCCATCCCTCCTTACCATTTCAACCCTTCAATGGTTCATTGGCAGTGAACAATAACTCATACCTACTGCCCGCGTTGCTTCCCTTCTATATTATGCAGAAACAGAAGTTGTGTCAGAGGGAAGTCTCTGGGCCAACATGAACAGCAAGTATGAGTCGCAGTTCATTGCCAGTGAAGAATTCCATTCAGGAAAGAACAGATTCTAAAACATACCAATGGTATTCATACTCTAAATATATTACATACACAAACACATCTTTTGTAGATGCACCCAACAGACACAGCTTTCCATCACACTTCAAAGGTTAAAGGTTAAAATAATGGACTTTAAATAATGCTTTAACCTTCCCCTTTCCAAACTCTAGCGTGGTTTTTAGCCGTGGTGGTAACAGCTTTGACGCTCATAGGAATTCTATGAGCATCGGAGCTGTTATCGCCGAGGCTGGTGCTAAAACCCACGCTACAGTTTTGTGAAAGGAGGGGTTAAAGCATTTTTTTTTTATATTCTTTATTGATTTTCCAATTATCAACAGTGCAATAAATAAGTAGATGTACACATATAATAATTCAAGAAATGCACATTCATCTTGCAGAAATACATAAGCAATCATTTTTACCCCTCCCGCCCACCCAAATGACTAATCAAGAAAAACACAAATACATAGATTCCTTCAATAACCTTTCCCAAGTTAAATTAATGGTATATCCCCATCCCCCTTCCACCCCTCCTGGACGAGTATACTCAAAGGGCCAAAATTAAAATCAATAGTCACTCCTTACAGAATTTTGTCAATGGCTCCCAGACATCCTTAAATTTCCTATAATGTCCCTTTTGTAGTGCATTCATACATTTCAATTTAAAAGGGTGGCATAAAGATTCCCACCAGAAATTATAATTTAACCGGTCCCAGTTTTTCCAGTTCTTCAAAATAAGTTGTATGGCAACTCCTGTCATTATTGAAAAACTAGGAGCAGTTACCGCCATGGCCAGCGCTAAAAACCGCACTACAGTTTTGTAAAACATGATGGCAGATAAAGGCCAAATGGCTCATCCAGTCTGCCCATTTGCAGTAACTATTATCTCTTCCTCTCTCTAAGAGATCCCATGTGCCTATCCCACGCTTTCTTGAATTCAGACTCTGTCTTTGTCTCCACCACCTCTTCCGGGAGACTGTTCCACACATCTACCACCCTTTCTGTAAAAAAGTATTTCCTTAGATTACTCCTGAGCCTATCACCTCTTAACTTCATTCTATGCCCTCTCATTCCAGAGCTTCCTTTCAAATGAAAGAGACTTGACTCATGCGCATTGACACCACATAGGTATTTAAATGTCTATCATATCTCCTCTCCCACCATTCCTCCAAAGTATACATATTGAGATCTTTAAGTCTGTGCTCACACGCCTTTATGATGAAGACCACACACCATTTCAGTGGCCTTCCTCTGGACTGACTCCATCCTTTTTACATCTTTTTGAAGGTGTGTACACAAAATTTTAAATGAGGTCTCACCAGAGTTTTATACAGGGGCATCAATACCTCCTTTTTCCTACTGGCCATACCTCTTCCTATGCACACTACCATTCTTCTAGCTTTTGCCGTCACCTTTTCAACCTGTTTGACCACCTTAAGATCATCACATACAATCACACCCAAGTGCACATAAGTTATTCACCTCCTAAACTGTATTGTTCTTTTGGGTTTTTGCAGCCCAAATGCATGACCTTGAATTTCTTAGCATTAAATTTTAGCTGCCAAATTTCAGACAATTCTTCAAGCTTTGCTAGGTCTTTCTTCATATTATTTACACCATCTGAAGTGTCTATTCTATTGCAGGGGTAAATTTTATAAGGAAGCCCTCAGTCCTGATTTCCCTAGGAAGTCCATTCCATAGCACAGTCATCAAATGACCTTTTATTTATTTATTTATTTATTCATTCATTCATTCATTTTTATAGCCCATCCTCCCCAGCAGCCCAGAACGGGTTACAAGGATACATACACAATGTTTTCAGGAACATTACAGAGTCAATAACATGCTATAGGATCAAAACACAAAGCTATAGAATCAATAACTTACAACTTATAGAGAATGGAACACATGCTTTGCAAAAATAGGAACACATGCTTTGCAGAATCTAAGAAAATAAATCATAGATTCACGAATGGGTATTAACATATCTGCAGTGAACGGTAGAAGAACTGGTTAGCAGGCACAGGTGTTCTGAGATAAGGTATGTTGAAGCAAGGTCTGTCAAAGTTTGAGACCAGAATTGATCAAGTCAATGAAAAGAAGCATCTTTAATGCTTTCCTGAAGGTCAGTAGATTATCAATTGCCCTAATGGCAGGAGGGAGTTGATTCCATAATTTAGATATGCTATAGGAATATGATCGCTTTCGGGCTGTCTCCCGGTGGAGGCTGTTTGCTGGAGGGTTGGAAAGTCTGAGTTCACGTTGCGAATGGAGGGACCGCTGAGAGTGGTTCATTGGGAGTTTCTTCGCTAAATAGTCAGATGTCATGTCATGGAAGCGTTTAAACGCTAATACTAGTTGTTTGAAGATATTGCGTTATTGTACTGGGAGCCAGTGGACCTGGATCAGTGCTGGAGAGATATGGTCAAAAGGGCCAAGGTTTTTTAGGAGTCGCACTGCAGCATTTTGGACTCTTTGTAGACGGTTCTGCTCTTTGGCCAGTAGACCAGTGTATAGACCATTGCAATAGTTCAGGCGGGATAGAACAAATGCATCTAACAATTTGGTGAAGTCAGAATCAGTGAAATAACTGTACCATTCCCTTGGGATTTTGCAGCCAACATGCATGACCATGTATTTCTTAGCATTAAATTTTAGCTTCCAAATTTCAGACCATTTTTCAAGCTTCGTTCTTCCTCATGTTATCCACACCATCAGGGGTGTCTACTCTAATGCAAATTTGGTATCATCCGCAAAGAGGCAACACTGGTCAATATCTAGATATTTTTTAATCACCTTAGCTGGCATTAAATATTGACCAAGCACTAAAAGCTTTATATATATGCTACCATAGTTCTTAACAGATTTGTACCTAAAGGTTAACCACCCAGATATTCATACCCCTAATTATATCATGGAAGGAGCTGCAGAGGGATTTGAAAGCAGGGGAACCTGGTTGCTAGCCCACTGCATTAACCACTCGCAGGCTATTCTAATCTGTCATAAACATTGATCAGCAGTGAAGGCTGGAGCCTTGCTGACTGCTAACTGTTACCATACGTCCAACATTTGCAATATATTTTTGGCTATAAATTACCCTTGTCAAAGTATGTTGAACAGGCATGTAGATACTTGTGCGAGACACGAAAATCCACACTGTATACTGAAAGAACCATGTACCTAATATAACATTTTAAGTACAAAATGTCCTTTTTAAGATTAAGATAAATTAATCCAGTTGAATCACAAGTTAATTCTTTTGAATTCTGAATTTTTTCTAATAAGTAACACATATGCGGTGATTGGGCTTTGGGCTGTCCTATAGGGCTAACGCCCCGGGGGAACTTCACGTTTCTGAGCATATGATATATATTAAAAGGACATTTTGTACTTATAATGTGACGGTTCTTTCAGTATATAAATTACCCTTGAGCATATTCTGCATCTGTACTAAGGACACTAAAGGAAATAGGTTATTAACAAACAGAAACAAGTCAAGAAAATTCAATAAAGTTTTTGAGAGGGGAAAAAAGAAAGGAAATTGGTCTCCTTCTATGCAAAAGCCTTATCACAGGGCAAGCACAAGGGTAATGGGTGCCTTAGTCATACCTTCTGCTTTGCATGCTCCTCCCCCACTTCCAATTAACTTTTAGACCTCTTGATTCCCTCAACACTCAAGATCACTCGGGCAGCACCCTTCCTAGAATACTCTGGATAAATGGGCAACTTTAAAAAGTGCCCACCCTCCCTTCTGCTAGAAATACCTCCTTGCTTCCTTGGGTTTGTGCTGCTGTCAGCATATATTGTTTTGCTTTCACTGCAAATGCTCGTTGCTGCCCCCCACCTCCCCGAAGCTGTTGCTGGCACTGCGATTTAGGTCAAAGCCTCTAAGTTTGATTTCCACATTCCATGAGAGGAATGAACCTCATTAGTAAACCAGGGTACACTGGGTACAGTCTAGTGGTGCCAGATTCACCGATTCAAATTGATTCACTTTGGTGAAACAATTTGTTTTCTTAAAAAATCGGGCCCGCCGATTCACATACCTTCGGGCCTCCTAAAGCAGGATTGGCAACATTCTGGCAGCGAAAAGCCTGTCCGAAGCGCTGCCTCTTGCTGGCCGTCCACTGCCACTGCTGCTCATGCTTTAGGAGGCCCGATGTCAAAGCTCACGGTGGGGGTGGGGGTATCAATGGGGAAGTGCTGCAAAGGGGCTTAGGTGCCAGCGCTGTGGGTGCCCAAGCACCCCCAATATTTTGGGGACCTCATGTGACACATTACCCTCGGCCCCACAGTTTTAGGGGGCTCCCCAAAGATCACCTTCTCCCCACCATCATCCCCCTGGCCTCCCAGTCTCACTTTGAAAAAACTAATTACAGCCTGCAGAGGATAGCCAGTGCTGTAGCGATTCCAGCAGGATGTAGTCAGCCTCCACTGTACGTTCCCTCTGCCGTGGTTCATCCCAGACCAAAACAGGATGTCACATCAAAGAAGGCGAGGGACCACAGTAGAGGAAACATGCGGCAGAGGCGATCCTCTGCAGGCTGTAATTAGTTTTTTTTTAAAGTAAGACCAGGAGGTCAGGGGAACGATGGTGGAGAGAAGGGAGAAACATGCCAGCCTTCGGGGGAGGGGGGGGGCTGGTGTAGCTATTAGAAGTACATGGAGAAAGGGAGGGGGTCCAAAGAAAGGGGCATATGCCGGATTGAGAGTGAAAGAGAAAAAATAATAAGTCTGAAAACAGGAGAGGGAGAGAGATGGTGGACAATGGGATGGAGGGAGGGAGGGAGAGAAAAGAAAGAGAGAGAAGTTGGACCCAAGGGGTGGTGGGAGGGGGATAGAAATATTGGATAGGAGGGTAGTTTGAATGAGAAAGGGAGAGATTGTGGACCCTGGGGTGTTGGGGAAGGAAGGAGAGATGCTGGATGAAAGGGTAGTTGAGCAAAGGAGAGATGGTGGATATGGGAATGGTGGAATCCATCACTCCAGCCACAATGTAAGTGAAGTAAACACGCTGCCTTCTGCGGCTGAAAACTTTCCCTCTGCTACTGCTTCCTCATCCCGCTTAGGCACGAAGCAGTAGCCAAAGGAAAGCTTCACTCACACTGCCAGTGGCCCGAAGAGCACAAGTTTACTGCCTTATTGGATTCCATGGAGGAGAGGAACACAGGGGAGGTGGTTGCTGGAGGATCACGGGGGAGGGAGTGGTCATTAGAGAAATGTTGGACTGTGGGGATGGAGACGAATAAAAGGAAAGATGTCAGATCTCCGAGGGAGGGAAGGGAAATGGAAGGGGAAGACAAAGATGGAAGATGGATGGTGAGCACAGAGAAAGAAGAAAATGTCAAATGGGCAGGAGATCCTGGCAAGCGAATTAACAGAAGACAAACAA
The DNA here is from genome assembly GCF_902459505.1 of Geotrypetes seraphini. Taxonomy (NCBI): domain Eukaryota; kingdom Metazoa; phylum Chordata; class Amphibia; order Gymnophiona; family Dermophiidae; genus Geotrypetes; species Geotrypetes seraphini. The sequence goes on along the minus strand of NC_047084.1, from coordinate 19,228,968 downwards.
ATCCATAGCATGGGACCAACATGATTTGAATAATGACCAGACAACAAAAGGTAGAAAAAAATAATTTTATTTTCTGTTTTGTGATTACAATATGTCAGATTTGAAATGTGTATCTTGCCAGAGCTGGTGTTAGACAGCGAGCTTATGCAAGGACCTAACAGCGAGAGGAAAAGTATTTTTTGTTTATTTTGTTTAAACCATTGCGCCAATGTGGGTAGGAGGCTACAAAATAAACCCGCCAGGACATTTGAAAAAAAAAAAAACCCACCCAATTGGGCAGAAAAATCAAATTGAATTGAAAAATCGATTTAATACGCCGAATCAAATCGAAGAAATTTTTCCCTGAATCGGGCAGCACTAGTACGATCTGCCTCCTGATATGTACTCTTAATTAACATAAACACTCTAAAATCCTATATAGGAAGAGGATGGGGATTGTGACAGAATGAGTAGCACTAGGTCAATCTGCCTAAGATTTTTCTTTTTAACACCTTTCCCCCAATCAGCTTCCCTGCTACTGAAAATGCGCTTTCCTCCCAAACACCCATCCCTCGGTCTACCATCTCCCTTCTTGATCAAGAAATTTCCAACACTAGTTTTAAAAAAAAAACCAAAGACCACAGAAATAGTATTCCTCAGCCTCTTACCAGACCAAGCATAAGCAGAAAGATTTTTTTAAAATATTTTTTTAAAAGGTCATTTGAATTATAAATATTTATCAAAGACGATGAATAGTCAAGACAGCTATGGTTGAAGTCTCAATGACTTGTACTACTTCTCACAAGCTTCAACGTGCTAATTCAACCTTTGTGTTTTGATATTTTTTTTAAGATGATTTTCTCATTCCTTTCTTTTATTCGGACACTCCGCAATCTCTTCTCTCTGTCTTATTCACTGTACTTCCTGCATTTCCTCTAATCCACACTTTTCTCCAGACTGTTCTTTTTCACTTTTGTATTTTTCTCTAGGCGAATTCCTTTGCATTTTTTCTTCTGATTGTATATATGTATTCAATCACCTCTTTTCCTTCCAACTCATACCTGTATTTTTCTTCTCTCTCCCTCGCCAGTGATATAACTTTAATTGGATTGGATTGATTACATTTGATATACCGCTAGTACATGAGGATTAAGCGGTTTGCAATCCTATTGCAATAGAAGTGGTGGTTACAGAAAACCCAAAACACATTAGGGATAGGAGTTACGCGTTTACAAGCCATCAGAGGGTAGAAGAAAGGCAAAAGGTCGACAGAGAGGACTTGAAAGCGCAGGAGATGATACAGAGAGTGTGGGTAATGAAGATATGAGAATCAGAGACACAAAGGTCAGTAAGAATTAGAGGCATTGGTGTTAAAGGTAAACACTCATACGCGGACTATGGGGAGTAATCGCATAGGGTTCCCTAGTGTTGGTGGAACAGAGATGAGTTCCTTACATCTGCTCTTTCCCACCTCACGCTCTCCATTTTTCTTTTTCCACGCCTGTTTATGTCTTTTTATTTCTCCATAACTACTGTCATCAAATATCTTCTGATAAATTCAGTCACTAGCAACCGGTGCCCAGCTGAGCATTTCTCAATATGAAACTGCTCATATCTGTACTGGGTGACTTGCGTGCGTTTTATAGAAACATAGGCTCTGACAAGGCTGGATCTAAGCACTACAACGAAGCAGCTATTAAGAGGTCCAGCGACAAGGCAATAAACTGCTCTGCTTGACAGGTGCTCAGTAATTATGCCCTGCCTCAGCTCCTGGAGGCTCCTTGTTTGGCACCAGACACGATTGGGTTGAACAGAAGAGAGGGAGTCAAAAATCACAGGAAACCAAAAAAGTAAAAAGAGCGCAATGGGACTCCAAGGATGGGTTATTACTAGGGCTGCAGGAAGATTAAAAATTTTAATCGCGATTAATTGCATTGTGCAGCAAGTGACGAACGCAAATCTCTTTGGCCACCGGCAACAAAAAACCCCAAAAAATTCCAAAATCAAAAATGTCTCTGGTCCCGAGCATTTCAGATAAAGATCTTGTACCTATATTTCATTTTCTCCCTGCTCTACCTATCTATTCCTGCTCTTCCAATCATTCTCTCCTCTAACTTACACCTTTTATTAGAACTGTAAACCACATAGAACTATTTTTGATGTGTGGGATAGCAAGCATTGAATGAACTTTCATGATTATATTCCATAGTGGGAGAGTATTGTATAAGAAATTAAGATCACTAAATAAGATTACTAAATGATTTAAAAATAATTTAAATCACCTAAGAGAGTGTATGGGACCGATGATAGCTCACTTTGTAGTTATTAGCCTTGAAAAGTATGTTGGGCTTATAGCTGTGAGTGCTTGAGACCCCCAGTACCTCTCTATAGTACCCAGTTTGGGTTAATATAGACTTGTGTTTTAGCCAAGTCTCAAAGATTTTAGTGAACTTGAAACTTAACAACTAGGCAAGTTTTCAGGTTTGTGTGTGGCTACACAATTTTATTTATTTTTTTTTTTAAGTTCAAAAAGTTTTATTGAAGGTTTTACATAACAAAGGAGTAAAACGATACAAATATATATCATGAGATCCTGACAATAATATTCATATTGGAAAACAGTAGATAAACATAAACATTTTTTCAAGTAAAATTATCCCCCTCTTTTACAAAGCCGCACTAACATTTTTAGCGCCAGCTGCTGAGGTAAAAGCTCTGATGCTCACAGAATTCCTAAAAGCATCTCAGCTGTTACCGTGGTGGCTGGCGCTAAAACGCTAGCGCAGCTTTGCAAAGGAGGGGGTATGTGACCTTATATATACCTAAAAACTAGGCAAACAGAAAGCATGCACCTTCTTGTCAGTGATCTACATGTAAATGTTCCTAGGCAGAGTGAAGACGAAACAGCAATTTGCACGTGTATTTATAACACCATATGTAGATGCATGCATAGAGTTCATGCGCATGGTTACACTTTTTTTCGGTGAATTTACCAGCGCTGTATTTTGAGTTTTAATATCTGTTAAATTGGACACAGTCTCTAGTATATGTTATATATTTAATAATTTGGTTTTACACAGACCATGGTGACGACTCATATGTGCCAGGGCTTACCTCACTTTTCTGATTTTTCTGTCTTGTTTTTTCCTTTTTTTAAAAAAAAATTATGAAAGACATCTTATCCAACACAATAATTTTGTCTACAGATTTTGATGATATTTCAATGATTTTTTTTTTTAAACTCTCTACTACTATTAGTACTTATTTCTATAATGCTGCTAGATGTACACAGCACTATACATTAAATAAGTAAGAGACAGTCCCTGCTCAAAGCAGCTTGCAATCTAATTAAAACAGACTAAGGGGATGATTATAAATTCATCTTAAGTTCAAGGACACCTTTTTTCAGAGCAAGTATAAATTTGTGTGTGGTCATTTGCGCACTGCTGGGGAAGATTTGCCTGTTTTATAAGAAGTTCATAGGTGCCTATTTTGCTTTCATAAAGCAGGCTTAAAATACACACCTTTTTGCACATAAAGGTAATTTTATAACAAGAAGTCTTATGTGATAAACTGAAGCAAAACAGAAAAACCAAATTACACAGCCAGAACTTCTAACTGATGATCGTCAGTTTATCTAGTTCTGAAGCATTTTAATATCTAACTGATATCCATCTACTAAAGAAGCATTTGCTTTACCTGAATGTTAAATATAATCCAGACAAAATCTTAAAATTTACAATACACAGATCAGTTGTGTTTAAGAGAGTGTGATGTAGTAGTTAAAGCTACAGCCTAAGCATCTTGAGGTTGTAGATTCAAACTAGAGAGTTGCACGGGGACAGAAATCCCACCCATCCCCGCCCGTCCCCATCAGGATCCTCTCCGTCCCCACCCATCCCCATCAGGATCCTCTCCGTCCTCACCCGTCCCCATCAGGATCCTCTCCGTCCCCACCCATCCCCGCAAGGAATTACCTCAATCCCCGCCCGTCCCCATAAAAAGCAGCAATTACTTCTGACAGGATCATCAATTCCACAGTTTCTTTTGTGTTTGCGCTGCTGTTTTCCTTGTGGAATCTCTTTGGTGGAACCCTTTTTTTGTTTTCTGTTCAGGTAATTAACTTATAAACCCCCTCTTTTACTAAGGCTGACGTGTCCATTATATTATATGGGCGAACCCTGCTTCCAAAGCCTTCCATCCCCGTGGGAGTCCCATTGGCTAGAGGGGGGTCCCTATGGGAGTCCCGTGGGCCAGAGGGGGGTTCCCGTGGGAGTCCTGTGGGTTAAGGGGGATTCCCGCAATCCCCGTTCCTGTGCAGACCTCTAATTCAAACCCATGCTGCTCCTTGTGACCCTGGGCAAGTCACTTAATTCAATACCAAAAAATACTGTCTTCACTTATAAATTCTTCTTCCAAATCTTAGTGGGAGGGAGGGTATTTTTATTGTTACATGTTGTATAAGTATTGATTATATGATAGATAAGGGTGGGGGGGGAGATAACAGAATATTATATGTATCATTGTTGATTATTAAGTGACATATTTATGGTTATTTGTATGGATATGTTATCACACTTATTATAAGTTTATAAATGAATAAAGATTAAAAAAAAATAAAATAAAAAAAATAATGAGACTATAAGTGTAATAGGGTGGTCTAAGATTTGGAAGAAGAATTTATAAGTGAAGACAGTATTTTTTGGTATTGATTTGATATTTTCTCTCACATTGCCTGTATATAACATATGCTTGGTCAAGTCACTTAATTCCCCTGTTGCCCCAGGTACATTAGATAGATTGTGAGCTCACCAGGATAAACAGGGAAAAATGCATGAGTACCTGAATAAAATTCTTATAAACCATTCTGAGCATCCCTGGGAGAACGGTATAGAAAATTAAATAGATAAATTTATTACCGGTAATGTATTAAACCTACAGCTCACCCAGAGCGGATTTAGGGCCAGATTCTCAAAACTTACCATACCTTTAACAATGGTTGTTAAACCAGTTCCAGACGGTTTAGCGTGCCAGTATTTTACCGATAGATTATCAGAACGGCTCACCATGGTCTTTTCCGAGCTTCCTAGCAGCCTCTGACTCTGCCATGTAAATGTAGTACAACGAGGTCATTACTATTACAATGGTAGTAAAATGGACTCATTAATATTTAAATGAACACTCTGGGTGATTCTCTATCATTGCCGGATGATTCTCCAAACGAAGCGCCAGCTTTTAATAACCAAAATTATCAGCTGGTTTGGGGGTGCAGTTACTGTGAAAAGCGCGTCTCAGGTGTGTGTTTCTGGCTATGACTCATGATAATTTTTTTTAAAAATAATTCTTTATTGATTTTTAATCAAAAACAGTGTCATACAAATTAAAGAACAGTAGGTATTACATACATTACACTAATTTCTGTTCAGGTAACATAAATATCATTCAATAATTTCAGATTCTTGCACCTAATAATATCAGAATATTACCTAATATATAATACAAAAGAATAATAAAGTTACCCAAATATCATTATCAATATTTACTCCCCTCCCTCCATCCCCCCACCCTCCCTGGATGTGTAAAGAAAAATAAACCAAAAGAAAGATATGATGATAAAAATACATTATTATGTTTTTACAAAATTAGTCAATGGGCTCCAAATTTTATTGAATACCTCACTAAGTTCCCTACACTCTGCATTAATTTGTTTATATCTATATGAAGTACACACATTCACCCACCAAAAAGTATAATTTATTCTACCATGGTTCTTCCAATTACTTGTAATTTATTGTATGGCTATACCTGTTAGGATCAAAAATAGACGACTTTTATATTTATCTAGAGTGGGTTTCACATGTAAAATTGTTCCACAAATTATAGCCTCATATGATAATGGAACATTTGAGTCTAAAACTAGATTTATTTGTCCCAAATTGATTTCCAAAATATTAATATAAATGGACAAAAATATAACAGATGGTCCAAAGTCCCTATATCAATATGACAATGCCAGCATCTATTAATCTAATCTAAACCTTAAGTTTATATACCGCATCATCTCCATGAGAATGGAGCTCGACACGATTTACAAGAACTTAAAATAGTGGGTAGAGAAGAAGAAAAAGGATTACATGAACTTATGTGTAGAAGGGGGGAGAGAAAGGGGGGAAGGATAGAGCTACAATTTGCTGAAAAGCCAGGTTTTCAGTTGTTTGCGGAATAACTGAAGGGAGCTCAGGTTCCGCAGCGGGGTGGTGAGGTCGTTCCAAAGACCTGTGATTTTGAAGAGAAGGGATTTTCCCAGTTTGCCTGAATAGTGGATGCCACGTGGAGAGGGGAAGGTTAGTTTAAGCCTTTGGGCAGTTCTGGAGGAGTCGGGACTGGAGGAGTTGAAAGACAGTAGGATAAGAGGAGGCAGGATTCCATGAATGATCTTGAAAGCCAGGCAGGATCATTTGAAATGGATTCTGGAGATTATTGGGAGCCAATGAATTAGACTTAGAACTATCTATTTTATTTAATCGAACTGGGGTCCAGAAAATCCTATGTAACAAAAATAACCATATTTGTCTTATAGATGCTGACGCTGTACATTTCAATCTCCAAGTCCAAATTTGTGGCCAACGAGACACAGAAATGTACTGTTTTATCTCGATGCTCCAGATGAGCAGCCTGATGTCCTAGTAAATCAGTTTGGTAGCAAAGGATTTGCAGGCTAAAATATGTTTTAAAATTTTTCCATTCAGGGAACCCACTCTGAATAGCCTGCTTCAACTGCAACCACCTATATTGTTGAAATTTTAAAATTCCAAATGACTGTTGCAGTTGTGAAAAAACAAGCAGATTTCCATTAGATATAACATCATCTAATGTCCGAATACTTGCCTGCATCCAATTCTTCCAAGCAATCCCAGCACCGCCTATTTGAATCTTGGAGTTTAACCATAAGGACTGTAAAGTAGATTTCATTATGGGAACATCTGTTAATTTATCAATAAATTTAATTGTTTTCCATGTGTCCAATAAAATCACATTGTCCTTAGCGTATCTAGGTATTTTAATACTTAATATGTGAGATAATCTCATTGGGGACATGATTTTCTACTCAAGATATAGCCAGTCTGGGTAATGTTCTAAGAACTCAGGAAGGATCCAATACATATCTTGACACATTATATAGGCTTGATGATACCTATAAAAATTGGGAAAATTTACCCCTCCCTCCTCAATTGGTTTTTGTAGATACTAAAGCAATTCTTGCTTTTTTCCCTAGCCAAATAAATTTTGTCAGAATAACATTTAACTTTTTGTAAAAGGACCCTTGAAAATAAATTGGTAACATTCGCAGTTGGTAACAAATTACCGGCAAAATCATCATTTTGACCGTTTGAACTTTCCCCCACCAAGACAAATATAAAGGGTTCCATTGCTCACACATCTTCGTGACCTTTAATAATAATATTCTTTCATTCATTTTCATTGTTTCTTCCAAAGTTTTTTTAATCCAAATACCTAAGTATTTAATACCATCGTCTTTCCAAATAAAAGGAAACTCCGGGATCACTCCTGTTTTCAGGGATAGGTTGCAAATTTGCTGCAGTAGTTCCGCTATCTCCTCCTTTAATTCCTTCAAGGGTTCTGAAGGAATTAAAGGAGGAGATAGCGGAACTACTGCAACAAATTTGCAACCTATCCCTGAAAACAGGAGTGATCCCGGAGGATTGGAAGATAGCCAATGTTACTCCCATCTTTAAAAAGGGATCAAGAGGTGACCCGGGAAACTACAGACCGGTGAGTCTGACCTCGGTTCCGGGGAAAATGGTGGAAGCACTGATAAAAGAAAACATCGATGAACATTTTGAAAGAAACGAACTTCTGATAACCAGCCAACATGTTTCTGCAGGGGGAGATCATGCCTAACTAACTTATTGCACTTATTCGAAGGAATTAACAAACGGATGGACCAAGGAGACCCCATAGACATCATATACCTAGATTTCCAAAAAGCCTTTAACAAGGTGCCTCATGAACGTCTACTCCGGAAACTGAAGAACTATGGGGTGGACGGAGACATACACAAATGGATCAGAAACTGGTTGGCGGGTAGGAAACAGAGGGTAGGGGTGAAGGGTCACTACTTGGACTGGAGGAGGGTCACGAGTGGTGTTCCTTAGGGCTCGGTGCTCGGGCTATTTAATATATTCATAAATGATCTAGAAACAGGGACGAAGTGCAAGATAATAAAATTTGCGGATGACACCAAACTATTTAGTGGAGCTCGGACTAAGGAGGACTGCGAAGAATTGCAAAGAGACTTGAACAGACTAGGGGAATGGGCAACGATATGACAGATGAAGTTCAACGTTGAGAAATGTTAAGTATTACATGTGGGAAGCAGAAACCTGAGGTACAACTATTGAATGAGAGTACCCAAGAAAGGGACTTGGGGGTAATGATGGACATGACAATGAAGCCAACAGCACAGTGCGCAGTGGCCGCTAAAAGAGCGAATAGAATGCTAGGTATAATCAAGAAGGGTATTACTACCAGAACGAAAGAAGTTATCCTCCCATTGTATTGGGCAATGGTGCATCCGCATTTGGAGTACTGCGTCCAATATTGGTCTCCGTACCTTAAGAAGGATATGGCGTTACTCGAGAGGGTTCAGAGGAGAGCGACACGTCTGATAAAAGGGATTTCATACGCTGAGAGATTGGAGAAACTGAGTCTCTTTTCTCTGGAGAAGAGGAGACTCAGAGGGGATATGACAGAGACCTACAAAATCATGAAGGGCTTAGAGAGAGTAGAGAGGGACAGATTCTTCAAACTTTCAAAAAATATAAGAACAAGAGGGCATTCGGAAAAGTTGAAAGGAAACAGATTCAAAACAAATGCCAGGAAGCTTACAAATAATACAACACACAGCAATAAAAATTATTACTAACTCCAAAAAATACGATCATGTCACTCCTCTCTTGCAAGAAGCACACTGGCTACCGATTTCACACAGAATAACATATAAAATTGCGCTATTAACATTCAAAATTCAGAAAATTAATACTCCTATATTTTTATATCGATATTTAATACCTTATTCCCCAGCTAGATCTCTTAGATCAGCTGATCAGCATTTGCTGACCATTCCATCATTGAAAATAATTGGCATCAGAAGAACCACAACTTTTTCTATCTTGGGACCCCCAGCTTTGGAACAAAATTCCAATTTTTTTGCGCGCTGAAACTTCCTTAGAAAAATTTAAAAGCAAACTAAAAAGCTATCTTTATAAAGATGCATATGAAGCCTAGACCAGATAATCTTTTTGATTTTCTATTATCATTTAGATCAAGTCTTTAAAAAAACAAAAAACAAAAAAAAACCCCAGTTACTTTTAGACCAAGTTTCTTTAAAAACTTTTTAATACCCCTCCTGATGTTGTTCTTCCCTAAATGTTTTTTTCTTTTGGTTATTTTATTTTAAACAAATGTAGTTTATCCTTGTATTCCTTATGTATCTTCAAATAACTATAGATAAGATTATATGTTTATTGTTCTAATGGTTGTTATTTGTCCCCCCAAATTACTATTGTTAAACGCATTGAAATATTTGATATTGCGTTCAAATCAAAATTTTAATAAACTTGAAACTTGAAGTTCTTCTTTACCCAACGTGTGGTGGACACCTGGAATATGCTTCCAGAGGACGTAATAGGGCAGAGTACAGTACTGGGGTTTAAGAAAGAATTGGACAATTTCCTGCTGGAGAAGGGGATAGAAGGGTATAGATAGAGGATTACTACACAGGTCCTGGACCTGTTGGGCCGCCACGTGAGCAGACTGCTGGGCGCGATGGACCACAGGTCTGACTCAGCGGAGGCATTGCTTATGTTCTTATGTTCATCAAATAATCCTTTTGTACAATGTACATTCAATGGAAGAACTTCTGATTTACTCCAGTTTATTTTGTAACCAGAGAGGAGCGATCTCCGCTCTCAGCGTCCTATAACCCCGGCTATCAACCCCCCCTCCCCCGGCAAACGCCTCTTACCTGCATCTTCCCGTCGCCGCCTTTTCGCTCCCCCGGCCTGACACAGAAGCAGGGAAAGAGGAGACTGAAGCACCTGCACTGGCCCTCCGCAAATACACATCATGCATGGAGGGAGGCGATCAGAGACAGAGACCACCACCATGTAAGGTCCAGGGGTGGGTCAGAGCCAGCACAAAGTTATTTGTGATTTTTCACATTTTGCGGTCCGGCGCTGCCCCTAACCCCCGCAAATACCGAGGGAGAAGTGTATAGTAATAGTGATGGGAAAAACAATCTCAAAAGCACGCATCTCACGCATGTGTTATCAAAGGTGTGTCTTATATTCGCTTGTTGAAAGCCAACGATGTGCACCTCCCCTCCTTTCCCCTCTATCCAATAGTGCTGGCCCGCCTACGATTGATGTGGCGTTTGCTGGTATTTCACCCATGCCTCTTTCTGTGAACTATTCTGCGCATGTGCCAATTGCTATCACCAGCGACTGATCTCATGTCAGTTTGGCGACCCTCCGCGAACCATATTTGCATGCGCGGTTCTTTGAGAATGGCTTGTCTTTTTTTAATTGTTAGATTTATGGCCGCTACAGTTTCCCATCAGATTTTACAGTGATATTAGAGAATCCAGCCCTTAACCACTAAGCAAACCAGTTTCCAGTAGCAAAATTGGGGGTGGGGAGGGTGGGGAGGAGGACAGAGACAAAAAAAAAAAAAAGACTGAATGAACTACTGTATTCAAGAAACTAGCAAGCAGGCTTCAGCAATGAGAAATTAATGGTTAGATCTACTGATAATCTTTACTGTTATCTGTAAGGCTGTCATTTCAGTAGTAGTATCTAAGGAGGTTGGGGGAGAGAAAGGAAAGAAATGGGATCCCATGTAGAAGTGTAGCTAACAAAACTGGCACGGTGGGGGAGGGGTTATCAGCAGGGTAACTGTTCTGTTCTCCCATGCTACAAGGGACCCTATGGACCTGGCACTGACCCAGAGCCAAGGGCAGCTCAGCCAGATTGCAGTCTACCACTAGCAGAGCTCTGAAGGCAGCACAGCCACAGGAAGAACAATCAGCATGAAGTCTGTAAACTGGTTGCTCACAGACACTATAGTAGCCCCTCCTCCTCTCACAGGGTTTCATGTTACTAAAGAAGCCTTCTGTGTGAGATGTTGCAATTTTACTGAATGCTAGGGGTTGCCAGATTTCCTCTTTGGAAAAAGAGGATGCCTGGTCCCGCCCTGTTCTGCCCCCAGTCCCCGAGCTCGAAAGTTGCATTCGGAAGCCTTCGTGCATGCGTGGGTGTCGACACAATGATGTCACACTTGCGCGTGTGTGTACGACCGTGCATGCGCAAAGGCCTCCAGACGCAGCCTCCGAGCTCAGACAAACTGCCAGGTTTTGTAAATCCCTCTGGGCTCCCGGACAGTCCTCTAAAAAGAGGACATGAGTCACTTGAATCAGCACATGAATCACTTTACTAGTGTTAGAATTTCAATAATATTGTACACCAGGGGAACCCGATGATGGCGTATGGCCTGCACCAGGTAATAAACATTCCGCTGGTTTAATTGCGGCCAAAATTTCAAGCGGTAGAGCTTTTTACTCCTAACGGCGTATTGCTCTCTTAGCTTCTAATATCTAATGGCCAAACAAAAACATTTTAAGAAAACACTTCAAAATAGCTCATACTCTCTTATTTTGTAATTTTACTCAGATTAGTATTAAGAATTCACATGATTATATACAGATTTATTTATATGAAAGGCTATTAAAAAAATTACAGGTACACAATTACATTTATAGGATGAAATCAGTGCATGCAGACCTTTTGGAATGAATCATTTATTGATAATAACCAGAGAGATTGGATGCACTAGGTAAACCTTCAGCTTTATACCCCTTTTCAATGAACTTTTAGACCCCGAGCCTGCAGTCCCTCCCGTCCCTATAGATTTTGATAAATTAAATTCAACAGTCACGATTACCATACAAACATTCTCTTAAAAAGGCAGGTTAAAGTGGTTCTTTGAGTTTATGTTGCTGTCAGGGTCTATTGTTTTGCTCTGGCTGCAGCAGCTCTTTGCTACCCCAAGCAACTGCCACCCCTAGGCAACTGCCTAGTCTTGCCTGATGGCTGAACAGGCACTAATAACCACCACTAGTGATATGATGCCTCTCTTTTATACAATATTTTTTCTTTTACTACTGTAGGATCTTTTTTTTTTCTGACAGTACAATAATCCCTTTTTGGCCATTATCTGTTTGTGATATTACCAAGGAAACCTACACACACAAAGCAGGCTTCCCACCCCATAGAAACTGCCTACAGAAAAAGCTTTGCTCTTTCAGATGTATGCATGTCACATAAAATAGCAGCACAGCATGCTAACAGCACTGCTCAAAGAACAATTTCAGTATCAAATGCTTTTTAACACCGTTTCTAAATTGTAGTCCAAACGCACTACAGCTCCAGGAGGGGAAGCAGCCTAGTGCTGGAGCAATTGCCAGGGTTCAGATCCTCCTTCTGCCACGGCGCGCCATTCCCTGGGTTCTGTATAGGTCACCCAAATTTGGGCAAGGATCCCAGATCCGTGCATAAACAAAGGGCTAGATTCACTAACCTGCCCGAATCAGAACAATCCATTTCTGATTCAGGCAGGTCCGACAAATTCACTAACCTATAATATGCAGAAGGGGGCGATCGGAGGAACGCCCCCATCTGCCTGCATGGATCGCGCATGCGCAGACCCGTCCTACCGCAATTTTTTTTTTTTTTAACTTTAAACTTTTGCGGCGGCAGCCTCTTCCCTCCTTTCCTTCAGGGCGAGCCCGCGGGTTTAAAGCTGGCGCTTCACTGCAGCGTGCAGCCCCGCTTTAAAACTACGGGCTTGCACTGCGGGGAAGGGCATCAGAGAGCAGGAGAGCTGGGGCGAGCAGGCTGGAGAGATCGGGGCAGACAGGCAGGGGGTTGGGGTAGGCTCGTTCGGGGCTGCAGCAGATGGGGTTGACAGGTTAGAAAGCAGGGTGGCAGAAGACAGGGCAGTCGCAAAGGGCTTCAGTGACTGGTCCTGAGCAGTCGCTTTTTGCGAGCCCAGTTGGATCGAAAAAAAGTTTAGTGAATCGCGTCCCTGCCTACTCTGCACCTCATTTGCATGCGCGCACCGGAAGCGGATCGCTACACAGGTTAGTGAATACTGCAGGAGGGAAATCTGGTTGCTAAGGGCTCGCAAACCAATCGATACACGATCGGTTTGCTTAGTGAATCTAGCCCTAATTAGGCACTATCAATTATCAGTGCTAACAAGCACTTAATTGGCAGTAATTAGGAGTTACACACAGATCTGCCCTATACCCTATTCTAAAACACGCACACCTAAATTTCATAACATACAACTCCAAAAGGGGGAGGGGGGTGTGAGATCATGGGAGAGGATGGGGCGAGTCAGAAGCATTCTTAAAAATTAAGAATGATGTTACAGAATACCTGCCATGAGCTGGATGTGAGCATTTATGCCAGCCCTCAGCAGGTGTAAATGATCATGCCCAAAGTCAGGTACGAAATGCGCACTAACCTAGTATTCTATAAAGGACATACCATGCAGAGCGCCCTTTAAAGAATACTTACTAGCTTAGCACCTGGAGTACTGCATTCAGTTCTGGTCACCTTATCTCAAGAAAGATATACCAGATGATAAAAGGGATGGAGCTCCTCTCGTATGAGGAAAGACTAAAAAGGTTAGGGCTCTTCAGTTCGGAAAAGAGATGACTGAGAGGAGATATGATTGAAGTCTACAAAATCCTGAGTGGAGTAGAACATCTACAATTGGATCGATTTTTTACTCCGTCAAAAATTACAAAGACTAGGGGACACTGGATGAAGTTACAGGGAAATACTTTTAAAACCAATAGGAGGAAATATTTTTTCACTCAGAGAATAGTTCAGCTCTGGAACGCATTGCCAGAGGTTGTGGTAAGAGCGGTTAACGTAATTGTTTTTTTTAAGAAAGGTTTGGACAATTTACTGGAGGAAAAGTCAATAGTCTGGTAGTATGGAATGTTGTTACTATTTGGGTTTCTGCCAGATACTAGTGTTCTGGATTGGCCACCGTGATGACAGGCTACAGGGCTAGATGGTCTGACCCAGTAAGGCTATTCTTATGTTTTTATCCACCTGATGCTTAATTTTTGGGTACCACTTAATGAATCTAGCCCCCTATCACTCTGGGCAAGTCATTTTCCCTCCGATGCTTCAGGTACCTGCTTAGGATTAGAAGCTCTTCAGGCTGGGAAATTCTAATCACTATACTGTACGGGCAAGCGAAATAAACCCACCTCATTCTCACGCTCTTCTTCTTTTTCTCTTCAACAGGATAGCCACTCATCAATACCACAGCTAACTCTCAGAAATAGATTTCAAATCCTACAAGATGGAACCACCAAGGAAATAGCAGAAGAGGCTCATGAGGATACCCAGCATACAACGTCAAATCCAGAGCACGCAGACCGACCCCCTCGAAAGGAACGAAGAGTGGTAGTCATTGGTGACTCCATGCTAAGGGGCACCGAGGGACTAATTTGCAGGCCTAATTTACAGTCAAGAGAGGTCTGCTGTCTCCCTGGAGCCAGGATCCAGGATATCACCACTAGCCTTGACAAAATTCTAAAACCTAATGATCATTTTCCCATGTTTCTCATCCATGTAGGCACAAACGACACTGCTAGGAACGACACAGAGAACATCCCCAGAGATTTTGGAGCACTGGGAAAGAAGCTGAAGCAGACAGGAGCACAGGTGGTCTTTTCGTCAATTCTTCCAGTGAGAAACAGAGGCAGAGCTAGAGAAGAGCGTATTCAACGGACTAACGAATGGCTCCAAGAATGGTGCATAGAAATGAACTTCGGATTCCTGAACCACGGCGAAACGCTCCAGGGACTGCAGGGACCAGACGGACTCCACCTGACCAGAAGAGGTAGAAACGTATTTGGACATCGATTGGCCCCGCCTACTCCACAGGGCTTTAAACTAGGTAAGTTGGGGGAGGGTACATACTTATACCCCAGAGCAGTAAGAAACCACCCTGAGGAGGCAAGTCGCACTCACACTACCAAATCTAAGGTAAGTACCAATGATATCCACAATAATTCAGGGAGAAATATCACTAATAATTTAGGAGCCACACTAACTCATAAAGGAAACTCTTCACAGATATGGAGGGCTATGTATGTTAATGCACACAGCTTGGGAAATAAAATTCTAGAATTAGAGACTGAGATAGCAAAAGCCGATCTTGATGTGATAGCGATATCCGAAACCTGGTTCACGGAATCGCATGGGTGGGATATGGTTATACCAGGGTACAACCTACTTCGTTGCGACCGAGTGGGTAAATTGGGAGGAGGAGTAGCGCTATACACTAAGGAAAGCATCAAAACCACCAGAATCACAGATACACCGGGGAATCCATCTGGGTGAACCTGGCCAGAGGGAATGAAAAATGCCTATACCTTGGTGTGATATATAGACCTCCCAGGCAACAGGAGGACAAAGACATAGAATTAATCGAGGACATAGAGAACATCACACTGCGCGGGGACTCAGTAATACTAGGAGACTTCAACATGCCAGATGCAAACTGGAACACACTCTCCGCGACTACGGGTAGCAGCAAAAGAATATTAAACTCCATAAAGGGTGCACGTCTCAAGCAATTGGTATTGGAGCCCACCAGGGACCAGGCATTGCTAGACCTAGTTCTCACCAACGGAGATAGCGTCACAGAAGTCTCAGTAGGAGACACACTGGCCTCCAGCGACCATAATATGGTATGGCTCAACCTCAAGAAAGGTTTCCCTAAAACAAACACAACAACAAGGGTTCTCAACTTTAGAGGCACAGACTTCAACCGCATGGGAGATTTTGTCCATCAGGAGCTACATAAACAAGCAACATCTGACAATGTGGAGGACATGTGGTCGTCTCTGAAGTCCATACTACACGAAGCAACAGACCGATACATAAAGACAGTAAGTAAACGCAGGAGAAACAAAAGACCCCAATGGTTCAGTAAAGAAATTTCAGACCTAGTTAAACAGAAAAAAGACGCATTTATCACCTACAAACATTTAGGCAGAGAGGGGGCAAAAGAGGACTATCTAGACAGATGTAAAGCTGTCAAAACAGCAGTCAGAGAGGCCAAACTCCGAATGGAGGAAGAGATAGCATGGAAAATTAAGAAAGGGGATAAATCTTTCTTCAGCTATATTAGTGACAGGAAAAGAAACAAAGATGGGATAGTACGCCTGAAGAAATCGGACGGTAACTTTGCGGAATCAGATTCTGAGAAGGCAGAACTACTAAACCAATACTTCTGTTCAGTGTTCACCCGCGAAATGCCGGGAGCTGGTCCACAGCTGCAGACGGGAGATAACCAGAAAGACCCGTTTCAAGATTTCGAATTTACACCCAGTAGCGTTTACGACGAACTATCAAGACTCAAAGTAAACAAAGCCATGGGACCGGATAACCTACACCCCAGGATGCTCAGGGAGTTAAGGGAAGTCCTGGCTGAACCATTATCTGTTCTTTTCAATCTTTCCCTAAGCACAGGAAGGGTCCCCTTGGACTGGAAAACCGCCAACGTAATCCCACTCCAAAAAGGGCTGCAGGACAGAGACAGCAAACTACAGACCAGTGAGTCTCACGTCTATAGTGTGTAAACTAATGGAAACACTGATCAAACAGAATCTTGACACAATCCTAGACGAAGAAAAACTGCGTGATCCACACCAACACGGGTTCACCCAGGGTAGATCCTGCCAATCTAATCTGATTAGCTTTTTTGACTGGGTTACTAGACAACTGGACGCCGGAGAGTCACTGGACGTGGTATATTTGGACTTCAGTAAAGCATTTGATAGCGTCCCTCATCGAAGATTACTGAACAAGCTGAAATCGATAGGATTAGGAGACACTCTAACTACATGGGTTGGGGATTGGCTGAGCGGTAGACTTCAGAAGGTGATGGTGAACGGTGCCCTATCCGAAGCATCGGACGTGATCAGTGGAGTGCCGCAGGGCTCGGTCCTGGGCCCAATTCTATTCAACTTATTCATAAGAGATATGACGCAGGGACTTAGAGGAAGGGTATCACTGTTCGCCGACGATGCCAAACTTTGCAACATAGTAGGCAAAAGCTTATTACCTGATAATATGACACACGACCTACTGTTGCTGGAACAATGGTCGACTACTTGGCAGCTAGGCTTCAATGCTAAAAAATGCAAGATAATGCACCTGGGTAAGAGAAACCCGCGTAGAACTTATGTACTAAATGGTGAGACCTTGGTTAGGACCACGGCGGAACGCGATCTAGGAGTGATCATTAGCGAGGACATGAAGGTTGCCAATCAAGTGGAGAAGGCCACCTCCAGGGCAAGACAAATGATGGGATGTATCCGCAGAGGTTTCATCAGCAGGAGACCTGAAGTTATGATGCCGTTGTACAGAGCCATGGTGAGACCTCACTTGGAGTACTGTGTTCAGTTTTGGAGACCACACTACCGAAAGGACGTGCTGAGAATTGAGTCGGTTCAGCGAACGGCCACCAGGATGGTCTTGGGGCTCAAGGATCTCACGTATGAAGAAAGACTAAAGAAATTGCGGCTGTACTCACTTGAGGAAAGAAGAGAACGGGGAGATATGATTGAAACATATAAGTACATCACGGGACGCATCGAGTCAGAAGATGATATCTTCTGGCTCATGGGACCCTCGACCACCAGAGGGCATCCGCTGAAAGTCAGGGGAGGGAAGTTTCATGGCGACTTCAGGAAGTACTTCTTCACCGAGAGAGTGGTGGACCATTGGAACAGACTCCCACTCCAGGTGATAAAGGCCAGCAGCGTGACGGATTTTAAGAGAAAATGGGATACTCACGTGGGATCTTTAAGGAAGTAAACTCAGGGAGGAGGGATACCTGGAATGGGCAGACTTGGTGGGCTATAGCCCTTTTCTGCCGCTTTTTTCTATGTTTCTATCAACTATGTCCAGTGGCAATATAAAAATGGTCAGTACTTTATTACCATCACCCCTAGCTTCAAAATCAATAACTACACTCTCAGTTTTGGCCAAAATAAATGAGTAGAATGTATTAAGGGTCACAATGTCATTATTGTCCACCACCTACATAAACTTCCTCTAGCATGGTTTCAAATAACTTCACCATTTATCCCTGAAGCTTTTCCTCACCAGTCAGCATTCATTGTCCTTGGAACTCTAGATTTATTTAAAAAAAAAAAAAACAAGCGTTACAAACTGAGATGAATCAACACCATTTTTTAATGAAAAGCTGTTAGCTGAAAGAAAACCAAAACACAGCTGTGGAAGAGAGAATTCCTTCACAGGGTTATTGGTGGATTTCAGATGAAAGCTTTTATTGCCAGGAACTTCAGTAGCTTCATCAGAAGTCCAACTGTTTTGGTTGTGTCTGAGTGTTTCTTTACAACTACTGAGAGGAAGCACCATAAAAACATGACCACAATGAATATGTTCGCTAGAACAGTGGTTCTCAGACCTGTCCTGAGGACCACAAGCAAGGCAGGTATTCAGAATATCCCTGATAAATATGCATGAGAAAGATCTGAATATAAAGGAGGTGACAGACATGCAAATCTCTCTCATGCATATTCATTAATAATACCCTGAAAACTCAACTGGCTGGTGGTCCCCCATGAAAGGTTTCATCATGTGAGACACAATTTAGATATTGCTATTGTTATGCTTATATATTTCTGTATGTATATTTTATAATGATTTGTTATGTTTTATGTGCCAATAAATCGTAGGCTCCTGAGGCAGGCCGTTTAAGCCAAAACATGTTGAGTTTTTAAATAAACCAGCACACTCACATTTTTGGATATCTCAACCGTTTGTTCGATTACGATCGGGCCAGGAGGGAGCCCAAGCCCTCCTGGCCTCTCGCCCCCCACCCCCTACAAGATCGGGCAGGAGGGAGCCCAACCCCTCCTGCCCAGACGGACCCCTTACCCTCCACTACAATACGGGCAGGAGGGATCCCAGGCCCTCCTGCCCTCGACACAACCCCCCAACGATTACCCCCCCGAACCCCCGATCGCCCCCCCGCCGACTCGCAACCCCTCACCCCCCTTCCCCGTACCTCAAAACATTGGCCAGATGGGCAGGTGCCAAGTCCGCCCGTCCGTCAGGCCAGCCGGCTCCGGAATGGGGCCAGATTGGCCCAGGCGGCTGAAACCAGAATAGGTCCAGGAGCCTTAGGCTCCTCCTGTGGGCGGGGCCTTAAGCACATGGGCACATTATATGTAATCTTTGCAAATCCTTGTAAAGTGGAGTTCGAGGCAAGTTATAAATATCTTTTTAGTATGAAAGTTACTCAAAAAATATATGTTCATGGGAAAAAACACCATGACTAATAACTCGGAGCAGAGGGGAAGAGTAACTACAGGATCAAAGACTTTATATTTCTGTCCTCCTGCACATTCATGCTATGATTGGATTGGTCCCCCCGATAAATATTCAAACCTATGTCCAATAAAATTTTATGTTGATGAGCGTGAATCATGTTTGGAACAAAAAATAAGGGCACTAAGACAAGAAACTCAAGATTGGAACCAAAAGTTTTGGGCAAATCAAAATATAACATTCCGTAAGGAAAAAGAAGAGTTCATTCTTTCAAGGTTAAAAGCTAGTGGCCTGAAAGAAAGAAATGAAGATGGGCGGAAAAGAATATTAACTGCAGAAGAAATGGTGGATTTTTATAAAGACTTTTTAAATAAAAACTTTAACAAGCATGCTTGCTATAACAGGAAGGCGCCTCTTGGACTGTTGATGCCTGGTGGGGTGCTGCTACGAGGGTGGCGCATCTTGGAGGACGCTGATGGATTGATGCCGGCATCGGGGGGGAAGGGGGAGGAATCTCCTATGCCCACCTTTCTCTCCTCTCTCCTCGGCAGACTTGCACTCCAGTTTCAGCTTTGGGAGGTGCCTGCTTTCGGGTGCCATGGGTCCCAGAAATTGTACATCGCTGAACCTTCCATAATTGGCCATTTAACGGCAGAATGTCTCCATCTGACTGTGGCCTTGCACTTCACTGCATTAAATTGATTTCAAGTTGGACTTTATTTGATTTTTCTGTTAGGTTTCTATCTATTTTTTTTTTTATTTTTTTTTTATTATTTTATCTTTCTAAATTTTCAGTTTTGGTTTAATTCTTATTTTATTTTATTTCAATTTTATTTCATTGTTTTTTTTCCGCCAGGGTTTATTTAATTTTGCTCTTTCCTCCCTTCCTCTTGTGAACGCTGAATGCTGACCTTTGCTACTTTGTATTTAAATATTTTGTTATGTTAATGAATGTTTAATATGGTGCTTTAGTTAGATTGTGAGCCTTTCTGGACAGATGGGGAAGTTTTAAGCACCTAGTGTTAACTGCCTTGATCCGACAATAATTGTAAGGAAAACCAGTATATCAAATAAACTGAACATACATACATACCATTAAATGTGGTAATGTGGCATGCTACATTGTTTCCCACAGTAATGTGGCCACAGCAGCAGCATGCATGGAACCCCTGCAAAATCGCCTTGCCCAAATCCTAAATAGTCTGGAGTTAAAAGCTCAAAATGGTCCCTACCCTCACCTGGAATTACCTCTTCTGAAGTCTCTCCCCCCCATCACATCATTAACTAAGAGAAGCCTTCACAAAGAGGCCTCTGAGCCCAATATCCCTCTTCTGTTTCCACCTCCCTAGAACGTGTTGCCCACCTGACAGCCTACCCCAACCAAAATTAGCCAGATGAACACCAGGAGCTGGATTTCCTCCTGCCCCTCTGTCCAGGGCCGGATTAACTAATAGGCCCAGTAGGCATGTGCCTAGGGCCTGAAATGGTCAGGGGGGCCCGATGAAGGAATATTACTTTTTCCCTTTGAATATACACGTCCAAGGGGGGTGGGGTGAGGTGGGGTGGGGATGATTCATTGTTTTCTTTTAACTGAAGTTAATTGTTTGGGTATTAGGGGGTGGAATATTAGATTTGAATTAGTTTCTGATAGAATATTAAGTGATCTTAAATTATAAACTGTTTTTATCTTATATTGCACTTATTGAAAGTTTTAAAAATGAATAAAGAATATATATTTTAAAAAACCATTACTCCTCTCCTAAAGTCGCTTCATTATTTTCCCATCCATTTCCAAATACAATTCAAACTCCTCTTACTGACCTACAAATGCACTAACTCAGCTACCCTCACTATCTCTCTTATCTCCCCCTATGTTCCCCCCTCCCCACGTGAGCTCCGCTCAGCTGGTAAGTCCCTCCTATCTGTGCCCTTCTCTTCAACTGCCAGCTCCAGGCTCCGTCCCTTCTGCCTTGCTGCACCGTATGCTTGGAACAAGCTGCCCGAATCCCTACGGCGGGCTCCGTCTCTGGCAGTGTTCAAGGCCCGTTTAAAAGCCCACATCTTTGGGAATGCTTTTGACTCCTAACTCCTCTCACCTTGGGTCCTGCATCCTCTACCCTATATGTCATGTCTTGTCTGTCCAAGTTAGATTGTAAGCTCTTCTGAGCAGGGACTGTCTATAAATGTCAAAAGTACAGCACTGCATAGTGCGTGCACCTTTTAGCGCTATATAAGTGATAAGTAGTAGCAGTAGTAGTGGTGGTGAAAAAGTATTAGTCTAGACACAGGAAAACAGATGAACTCTCTCAAGCAGAAGTGGGCAAACTTGACAGTGAAGGGCTGCAACCCAGCAATAACCATGATACTTCAATATTTTATTTATATGTCGGCAGCTTGTGATTCAATTAATCAAGTTTTTTTGGTGATTGGAGATTCACTTTTAAAAATGGTTTGAGCCATTCTTATCTAAATCAACAACAGGTTATAGAGAGAGAAGATAAGTCATTGCTATATATTTTGAAAAGTGGCATGCCACGAGATTCTTAGCTCCTTATTTTTCTAATATTTGTCTTCTTTAGGAAATGTACAGTGTTATGTAAATCTCCTATTATATATGTCTATTCATCTGTACAGCTTTTAATCTGTGAACGTTCCGAGTCAGAATTCAATGGGATTACGTTTGTATTAAAGATGATCCAGCATAGAATGGTTATGCCGATATCAATTAAAACCAAATATTACCATGCAGTGGAATTTGTTGCCAGAAAATGTGGTCAAGTCATCTAACGCAACAGGAACTTGAAGTTCCAGGAGGAAAAGTCTATAAATTATTAGCCCACACAGACTTGAGGAAAACCAACGCTTATCCCTGGGAGTGAGCCACAAAGAGTGGATCTACGTTATTTGCATATTCTATGAGTGTTGGGAGCAGTACTGCAAAGCATTCAGCGCGCCGGCCTGCGCTAAAAACCGCTATCGCGATTTTGTAAAAGGGGCTAAATCTCTCCTTCAACAGCAAGCCTTTTGCCTTATTCACTCTGCTGTATGTCAAACGTATACACAGGTCAGACTTTGATTTGTATCATTTAAATACATTATTGTTCATTTCCTTTTCATTCTTTGAACTGCTTCACTGCGATTCCCTTGAAGCCTGAACAGCAACTAGCTGACAAGAGAGTCACAAGTTCTTTCACACTGTCTGACCGGGCGCTATGGGCTCTGATATCACAGGCACTGCATGAATTAATCAGGTCTTATTCCTTGCTAGGCCATCTGTCACACTGCTTCTCATACACAGAGTCACGAGAAGGTCAGAGGAATAATTTAGAGACTTTCAAAACAAATGATTTAGCAGCGAGATGTAACCACTACTGGATCGGTAAACACTGGTGCGCATACTTTCACAGTACTGAGAAGGACACCTAAAGGAACAAGATATCGTTTACACTGATTTTGCAATGAACAAACATCCCCAGTCTTTCCACCTGCCACCTCCAATACGAGATACTACTGCTGTTCTTTAAATCAAAGAAATGAATGAGACCGAAAGGTGCAAAGAGACAGAGAGGCAAGACATTCTGCATGGATTTCAAGAAAGATGAAGACGGAGGGAAAGGGGTTGCAAGAACTAAAAGCTACAAATAAGAATTTAGTTCTGTTGGTAGATCACAAGATTCATGATGAAGAAGAGAGGCTCAAAACATGACTCCATGAGGGAGCAATGCAACTGGGAGAGTGAAATGCACAGGGATGGAGAAGAAGCGAAGACCACCTAGCATTTGGATGAGATTGAATTTAAGTCAACAGAGATATTCAGCAGGAGATGACCAAAAGGCAGGAAGTCTTGGGACTGGGAAAGATCAGGAGCTGACAGCCAGAATTAGATGTCATAAGATGGTACCTGGAGCGCCCCCCTCCTCACCCCAAAATAAATGTTGCTACCCAAAGAAGATGAAGTACACACAAAGATAAATATCATATAACAAGAATAATGATGTGCTCGGGTAAGGAGGCTTTCAAAAAATAAAGAAGGCGCTGCTTTAAGAAGAGATGCATGATTTATTCTAAAAGAAAATGTGAATAGCTTAGTAAAAACACAGCAGGAAATAAAGTACATTTCTCCCTCCGTATTCGCGGTTTCAGCAATTGCGGTTTCGATTATTCATGGTTTTTAGCTTGCTGGCTCCTCCCCCCAAATTACATCAGCTTGCATAGAGAAATCGCTGATTCCCAGCACTTTCTTCACCGTGTTTTGCCTCTCCTTCAGGATCAGGCCAGGTCTCCCACCATGTTATTTGCTGTTTCACCATATTCACGATAGATTTTAATAGAAAACAGCGAATAACATATGAAAAAGTTATTCGTGGTTTTTCTGTATTTGCGGTTCTGTTAATCCCCTGTCACAGTGAATACGGAGGGAGAAGTGTACTTACAAATCAGGGCAAGGAGAAAGCAAATATCGAAAAGCAAAGGAGCTGATCTTTTGGAGGCTGTTTCTATGTGTGACCTTTTTCATGGGCTCATTTGATTTGTTTTCTATCCCATTCTCCAAAAAGAGTTCAGAACGGGTTTCAGGCTAACATACATACTACATAGTTAACAGATTACATTTTGCCGTAGTTAAAGTACAAGATTTTTCCAATACAAGTTTTTATCCTAACTCAACACATATTAGGGATCTAATACCAATATACATAATATAGAGTTTACAGATTGCAATTTGCCATAGTTACAATGCAAGGTTTTTCATACAAGTTCTTCCTCTCACTGTGACCCAACAATGTAGACTACGGCAGTTCAAGAACAGGTCAAGAAACATCGATGCATGAGCCCCACAAGAACCAGCACAGCGCTGCCACATCCTAGGTAAGTCTTTCCAGCTGGTGAGTAACTTTTACTCAAAATATAGATGGTACACGAGAGCATCCTTCAGCATCGTAAGCCACAACTGGAAGGAGTTAAGAGGTGATTGTTAGGGACAGGCAGCCAAAAATGTTTCATCTCATTTATTAGTCTTCTTTTCCATTCCAGGACGAATGTCATCAAGAGTGTGCACTGATTCTTAAAGCACACCTGTGCACTATCAGGAAAGAATGTGCATTTTTTTCCCCAGAAATGTTTTTATTTTCAATTGTAAAATACAAAGAAAATGAGAAATAAAATAGTCCATGTTAAAGAGGATACAGAGAGACAGTTTAAAGAACCAAGGCCTCCTTAAGCATCCCTATGAGCGTCGAAACTTTAACCACAGCGGCCAGCGATAAAAAAAGAAACCCTAGCATGACTTGTTAAAAGAGGGCCTAACTCGGGAAAATCAGGATAATCTGTCCATATACAGATCCAACAATCTTAGGCCTAAGTACCATTTTTTTTTCCTTTCTAAAAGAAACAATTCCAACTGAAGTAGATTAAAATAAACATACGTAACTATGCATCTGCAAGGAAATCTGAAAAGAACAGCATCCCTAGACCTAGCATAGAAGATTTATATTCTAAGAACTGTTTTCTCACCAACTGAGTAGCTCCAGAGAAGTCAGGAAAAATACTTTGGCCCACAAAAATTCTCATTCTTTTTAGAAAAATTAAGGGCGCCTTTTACAAAGGCGCGCTAGCGGTTTAACGCGCGTAATAGCGCGCGCTAAACCACCGGACGTGCTAGCCGCTACCGCCTCCTCTTGAGCAGGTGGTAGTTCCTGGCCAGTGCGGGGGTTAGCGTGTGAGGAAAAGTCGCGCGCGTTAACCCTGCTAGCGCGCCTTTGTAAAAGGAGCCCTAAGTTTTCATATCCTTATTTTTTTCCAGTTCAGAATTTAGGGTTACGAGGAATTCTTGCCCTTGTACCGATAATATCATGAGATGTTTCTAGGAATTTGGTTAGATTTAATGATTCTAACCCTCCTCTCTTGTCCTATGTTCTTTGGAAATACACGTAGTAACAATTCAAGGAAATAATCGAGTCAGCCTCCCCAATATGTAAAACTTCCTTTAGATACTTACACCTGATATTCTTCCAAGGAAGTAATCTACAGTATAATAAGGAATATTCAGCAAATATAAATTTATGGCTCTCAACATATTTTCCAAATTATCCAACTGTCTACAAATCAAGAGACTATGTTTAATAGCAGATGTACTTGTGCCTCGCAGGATTCAAATCTGTGAAGCCACATGAACTTGGCTTCTATCCATAGTTTGAAACTCTCTGATTCCAGATCAGCCAGCTTGACAACAGTTTGTTGAGAGAAACCACACAGTGCGGAATAGAAGATTGTAACTAGTTCTCAGTTCTACATAGTAACATATAGTAGTAACATAGTAAATGACGGCAGATAAAGACCAGAACGGTCCATCCAGTCTGCTCATTAGTCACAACTCACCAAATATCTACCAATGAAACATCTATAGTCAATTCAGATTCCATTTCTGGAATTTCAGGACATCTCGCCACTGTAGATTCCTGAACACTGATTGTCTCCTGAGAAAAATCCAACTCGGATGAGGACAAACATTCCAGAGAAAGCCCTCTACTCCAAGTATCGAAGAAAGTTGTTGGTAGAAAGGAGATAGGCCTACCCCTGAACTTAAGGAAGGGCTTTAATCCAAAAGGCAATTAGGGGAAGAAATTTCAACCACCTTAACATGCTTGTCTATTGGGCCTGAAACACGTGGACTGTTTGCCATAATTTTAGACTTAACTTGCCTCTCTGTTTTACCAATTTTTAACCAAGGAAGAAAACATGTAAAACAAAACAGTTCCCATGTGCAGAAGAAACAAGCAGAGTCCCCAGCTCCTCCGGGTTTTCTAAGGGACTTCAAGAGTCCTGGAATGCCCCTTTAGGCACACCCCTATGGCCTCAGTTTATGCAAGAAAGAGTGACTTCAGACACTGCTCTTCAGATCTCACTCAGGCAAGTGAGTCAGTGCTCCTCCCTGCAGGGTGAAATCTCTGTTCCCACTCTGCTTGCAAAGGTGGCTGCAATTTGTGCAGGAAGGGCAGCACACAAGAGTGACAGATACCACCTTTCAGATTTCACTCAGACAAGTCAGTCAGCACTCCTCCATGCAGCGCTGATCTCAGGTCTCTCGTCCCCGAGTATATACTCCTATCAGTGTAGTCTCTCTTGAGCCATGCATCTGAAACAACTGATGCCTTCTGGCATAAAGTGGCTCCCAGTGAGTTTGAGCTGTGCAAAGTTTATATTCCTGTACTGCTCTCACAGACTCAAGTAACAAAAAACATGGGTTTATAGGCATGAACTGACCTGAGTTTACTTAGAATCACCAAGTGTCAGAAAGACCTCCAAGTGGCACAAAAAGAGTGACTGAGGGAACAATTATTTTTAACCCATAGGCGTCGGAACGGGGGGGCCACAGAGGCCATGGCCTCCCCAAAAATTGGCAGTGGCTCTGCTCTTTCACCTACCTCCTCTTCTAGTCATTCTAATTTTAATTCTTTGGTGTGTAATGTATGTTCTTCCCTCCCTCTCCCCCCAAGTGGGACCCTGCGGCATGACTTCTCTCTTCAGCTCCCAACTCCCCTATCTACCTCTTCCCCAGTCGCTGTTATTTTAAATCTTCGGGCACCTGCAGCATCAACAAGATGGGCCCTCTGCCATCAGCCTGCTCCAGAAGTCTTCATTCAGCAGCGATTTGCTGCTCCCACTTAGGCAGGATGCTGCTGAATGAAGGGTTCCAGGTCAGGCCGACAGCAAAAGGCCCATCTTGTTGACGCTGCGGCTGCCCAACGATTTAAAATAACATTGAACAGGAAGGAGGAAGGTGGGGGAGTCAGGAGCTGAAGAGAGGTTGTGCCACATGGTCCCGCTTGGGTGGGGGGTGGGGGGAGAAGAAGAACATATGCAACATGCCATGAGCTAGGGGTTGGGAAGACTGGTAGGACAGATGCTGCACGTGCTGGAAGTGGGGTAGAAAGGAAGAAAGGACAGATGTTTAATGGGCTCGGAGGGGGTTGGGAAGGACAGATTCTGCATGGATGGGGTGCTGGTAAGGAAGTTAGAGATGCTGCCAGTAGGGGAGGGAAGAGTAAAAGAGAATTGTTGGGCATAGGTGCATAGAGTGGGAGGGAAACAGAGATGGTATACATGGGGAAAGGAAGAAAGAGAGAGAATTGTTTGACATGATAGTGGTGGAGAGGAGGGAAGGAGAAATGTTACAATGGGAGAGGATTGATGACTCAAGGAAGGGAGAGATGGATTTTTTTGATTTTTTTTTGTAGTTCAAAAAACTTTTATTGAGAAGAACAAGGATACAAGAATATCATATGCATGAAACAGAAACATAAAGGAAAATAGCAAAATATTGTACAAGTATACATATGCATACAAATGTGGATATCAAGATAGAAGCAAATAGAATATAATCAACAGAGAAGATATACTACAGTACAATATACATTGCAATATAAAGTACAAGTGTATAGAAGAAGCAGCCAACCGATATGCTAGCAAAGACAAACACAAAGGGAATACAAATTGGCTAGCCAGGTTTAAGTGATACCTGATATACTGAACAATAGGACATAAATGGTGCCCATAACTCAGTATGCCAAGATTTGCATCCTTTAAGTTCTGTAATATGATATTAATATGAATAAATGAGATACCGAGGCCTCTGTGGTCGATTTCCAATGTAATGACTATCTTAATAGCTACCGCTAATAGTATGTCTAATAAAGATGCGTGTGTCTGGGAAAGAAAAGAAGAAG
The DNA here is from genome assembly GCF_902459505.1 of Geotrypetes seraphini. Taxonomy (NCBI): domain Eukaryota; kingdom Metazoa; phylum Chordata; class Amphibia; order Gymnophiona; family Dermophiidae; genus Geotrypetes; species Geotrypetes seraphini. Next base: position 19,200,791 of record NC_047084.1, on the reverse strand, counting down.
AAACAATGGAGTGAAGAATAATAATATCGCAAGAAATAGGGATAGTAAAAGAAAATATGTCCGAAAAAAATTATCCCTAGTTCCATCCAATAGCTCCGTACCATGTCACAATCAAAGTTGGAACGTTCTTAATGACTTCTTACAATGCCAACACTGATCAGAATTTGATTGTTTGGCTCGTCTGCACTTAATTGGGGACCAAAGGGCCTTATGTGCTTAACATAAGAACATAAGAATTGCCGCTGTTGGGTCATACCAGTGGTCCATCGTGCCCAGCAGTCCGCTCACGCGGCAGCCCTTGGTCAAAGACCAGCGCCCTAACTGAGACTAACCCTACCTGCGTACGTTCTGGTTCAGCAGGAACTTGTCTAACTTTGTCTTGAATCCTTGGAGGCTGTTTTCCCCTATGACAGATTCCGGAAGAGCGTTCCAATTTTTTCCACTCTCTTTGTGAAGAAGAACTTCCTTACTTTCATACAGAATCTATCCCCTTTCAATTTTAGAGAGTGCCCTGTCCTTATCTACTAAGTCTATTGCCTGTCCTTATCTACTAAGTCTATTCGATCATGTCCCCTCTCAATCTCCTCTGTTTGAGAGAGAAAAGGCCCAGTTTCTCTAATCTTTCACTACACGGCAACTTCTCCAGCCCCTTAACCATCTTAGTTGCTCTTCTCTGGACTCTTTCGAGTAGTACCATGTCCTTCTTCATGTACGGCGACCAATGCTGGACGCAGTACTCCAGGTGAGGGCGCACCATGGCCCAGTACAGCGGCATGATAACCTTCTCTGATCTGTTCGTGATCCCCTTTTTTATCATTCCTAGCATTCTGTTCGCCCTTTTCACCGCCGCTGTACACTGCGTAGGCGGCTTCATCGACTTGTCGATCATAACTCCTGGGAGGTCTCTCCAAGTACCGCCAAGACATCCTGTATTCGTGCATGAGATTTTTGTTACCTACATGCATCACTTTACACTTATCCTCAAGCCTGATTATGTCATGTTGCAGATCTTCGCAATCCCCGTGTCTTCACTACACAAATTTAATCACCTCACTCGTCGTACCAATGTCTAGATCATTTATAAAGATGTTGAAGAGCACAGGTCCAAGCACCGAGCCCTGAGGCACCCCACTGGTGACGCTCTTCCAGTCCGAGAATTGTCCATTTACCCCCACTCTCTGTTTCCTATGATCCAGCCAGTTTTTAATCCACGTATTTAATCCTCGATTCAATGGCTCTCAATTTTCCGAAGTAGTTGTTCATGCAGAACCTTGTTAAACGCCTTCTGAAAATCCAGATATACAATGTCGACCGGATCGCCCTTGTCTATCTGTCTGTTTACTCCCTCAAAGAAGTGCAGCAAGATCGTCAAACATGATCTGCCTTTGCTAAAACTGTGCTGACTGGTCCTCATCAGCCCGTGTCTGTCAAGGTGATCAATGATGCGGTCCTTTATCAGCGACTCTACCATCTTTCTCGGTACCGAGGTCAAACTCACCGGTCTGTAGTTTCCCGGATCTCCCCTTGAACCTTTCTTGAAGATTGGCGTAACATTTGCCACCTTCCAGTCTTCTGGAATCTTTCCCGATTTGATCGACAGATTGGCTATTAGTTGAAGCAGTTCAGCTATGGTCCCTTTCAGTTCCTTGATGACCCTCGGATGGATGCCATCTGGTCCCGGGGATTTATCGTTCTTAAGCCTATCAATCTGCCTAAACACCTCCTCTAGACTGACCGTCAATCCTGTCAGCTTTTCATCTTCGTTTCCAACATATAGCCTGGGTTCTGGTATGCTGTGTACATCTTCTTCGGTAAATACAGACGCAAAAAAATGTGTTCAGTTTGTCGGCAATTGCTTTGTCCTCCTTTAGCACTCTCTTTATTCAATGGTCATCCAACGGTCCCACCGCTTCCTTCGCGAGTCGTTTCCCCTTAATATATTGAAAGAATGGCTTGAAGTTCTTCACCTCCTTGGATATTTTTTCCTCATAGTCTCTTTTGGCCCCTTTTACCACCTTATGGCACTGCATTGATGTTGTTCGTGCTTGTTCCAGTTTTCATCCATTTTTGACCTTTTCCATTCCTTAAATGAAGTTTTCTTGTCTCTTATCGCTTCCTTCACCTGTACAGTGAGCCACACCGGTTCTTTGTTTTTTTCCTCTTTGATCCCTTGTTGATACGCAGTATATATAGATTTTGTGCCTCGGTGACTGTGTCCTTAAAAAGGGACCAAGCTTGCTCTAGCGTTTTTACAGTGCTTATCCTCTTCTTAATCTTCTTCCCTACCATAAGTCTCATCCCTTCGTAATTCCCTTTTCGGAAGTTCAGTGCCGTCGCTGTCATTTTGGACTGATGTTTCTCCCCTGCGTCCAGATCAAAGCGGATCATATTGTGATCGCTGTTTCCCAGCGTCCCTTCTACTTCTACATCTTGTGCCGGTCCTCTTAGGCCATTTAGAATTAAGTCCAGAATTGTATTTCCTCTAGTGTTTTCCTTGACAAGTTGTTCCAGGAAGCATTCGCCTACAGCATCCAAGAACTTGGTCTCTCTAAGGCAGCCTAGGTTCCAGTCTATTCCCAGATAGTTGAAGTCACCCATGATAACTGCGTTGCCTCCCTTGCAGTTGTATTTAATCTCATCCATCATTTCTCCGTCAATTTCTTTGGACTGCCCTGGGTGTTGGTAGTAGATGCCGATCTTCGTTTCCAGGCCATTTGTTCCTGTAATTTTGACCCATAGAGACTCTAACTTATCCGTCATTTGTGGCGTGTTCTCTCCAGTAGATTCAATTCCCTCTTTGACGTATATGCAATGCCCCCACCTTTTTGAGCCACTCTGTCTCTGCAGTATAGTTTGTATCCCGGTAGCACAGTGTCCCAGACATTTTCCTCAGTCCACCATGTTTCCGTGATGCCTGATGTCAACGTTATCTTTTTGTGCTATAGCTTCTAATTCACCATCTTATTTCTAGGACTCCTTGCGTTTTTGTACATTTTGAGTTTGCGGCCTGTTCCTTTCTTGCATTTCCTTCCCTCTTGTGTCCTTTTCGATCTGTCTTGCCTGTGATCTGGTGAGTCTTTCCCTCTATCTTCTTGCACGGTATCCTCCGGGTATACCGGTTTCCGAACCATCGACTCTCTCTCTTGGTCGACTGTCAGCTTTCCCCTTCTTCCTAGTTTAAAAAACTTCTCAACTTCTCTCTTGATGTTGCTTGCAAGTAGCCTCGTTCCGTCTCTGCTGAGGTGGTCCGTCCTTCCTGTATAGCTTGCTCTTCCCCCAGAACGTCGTCCACTTGCGCACAAAGTGGAATCCTTCTTTCTACAGCAGAGCCAAATCCACACGTTGACTGCTTGCAGCTCCATCTGCCTCTTCTCATCAGCCCTGGGTACCGGCAGAATCTCCGAGAATGCTATCCTCTGCGTTCTGGTCTTCAACTTCCTTCCCCCTAAGTAATATAAGAATTGAAGTATTGCAGCAGAGCGCACCGGACGATTAGTTCGAGTCTAAAAGAGTTCCCATTGTTTCTTGGAGATCGTGATATGCAAATCCTGTGTCCACAGCAGTTGTAAAGGGTGGGGGTGTCAACACTTTGTGTCAGAAAAAATTTTAAAAAGCATGAGACAACATGAGGATATAATAATAATAATAATAATAGTCAAACTGACTTCTAGGCGGTTCACATAGAAAGAAGGTTGGACAATCAGCGAATTACACAATGCAAGAAGAAGGAAGTTACATAATAATTAGGAAAGCATCGGGAAGGAATACATGAGAGAAAGAAATTACCTAATACACTGGGTTAATAAAGGGAAGAATATCTGAGAGAGGTCATCTGATTAGGCAAGAAATTTGTCAAATATAGCGGTTTTAATTGATTTTCGGAATGTGTTGTAGGTTTGTCTGGCTTTGTTTATATGACCTCCCAAGCTCAAAACAGGAAGTATATCTGGAAGAGAGTCTCTAAGCTTGTCAAGATGTTCAGATATGTATTTACGTAAACTATGAGAAAGTTGAAGATATTTAAAAAATTGACTGGAAGAAAGTCCATAAGGGTTTGAAAAGCAGCAAAAGACATTGCATACTGGTCAACCATCATATCTTGAATGAACACAGTGCCTTTAAGCACCCAGAGCTTCCAAAATACCGGGACTCCTACAACGGTGATGGAGGGATTACCCCGTATAGGTGAGAAGAAAGATTCTCTCACAGGACATTGCATAAGTTGGTCAAACCTTTGTATAGCTTGAAGACTGGTTTGAATAATAGGAATGTGTTGAATATAAGGTAATTTTTACTAAAAACTCCCAAACAAGAAAGGATGTCCAAAAACTAAATACTCTTAAACTACATCCAAATATTTACCCAGCATTACAGACATTCATGCACAAAAAATGGAGAAAAGACCTCAGTGTCTAATAAGGGTGCAAAAACTCACTGCTCATATAGACAAGCCACTCTCAAAATACCAACTTTGAGGCAGGCAGACACATCCTTGGTCAAAAACTCCAAGATAAGTGGAAAAATATTACTAAACATCAATTACTTCTGTAATGTATCACAACAACATCACACTTATCTTTTCTCCATTTTTTATGCATGAATGTTTGTACTGAATATAAGGTATCCATACTGCTCCTAATAAAGCATCTAATGGGTATGGTTGAATTTCCTCCGATTCCACTAAGAGCCAAAGCGGAGGGGGGAAAGATTTACTCTGAAACCACCAGTATGCGGATCTCAAATGAAAAGCCAAAGCATAGGTATAAAAATCTGGGAAATTTACCTCTCCAGCTGCCTAAGGCCTTTTCAACATCTTAAGAGCAATTCTGGGAACCTTCCCTCCCCAAAAAACTTACAAAGTATGGTATCTAAAGTTTAAAGAAAGATTCCGGGAATGTACATGGTAGCATTTGTAGCAGAAATCGAATTTGAGGAGTAATCATCATACAAATCACCTCCAGGCACCCCCACCAAGTGAGCCACAGCGGAGACCATGTTGTACAAAGCTCGCCTAGCTTAGACATTAACTTTGAAGTACTGAATTGTAATGTCTCTTCGCAAGAAAGTTGAAAGGTAATACCTAAATATTTAAGACCCCCTTTACTCCATCGGAACGGACAGGAAGAGATCATGGTTGATGTACAATATAGATTAAGCGGCATGACCTCTGATTTTTCACTGTTTATCGCATATCCAGAGAGAGACCCAAATAATTTAAGTAAAGCCAGCACTACTGGAATGAATTTATCCAGGTATAACAGATACAGAAGAACGTCATCCGCAAACGCAGTCAATTTGACCTCAGTGCCCCCATGCTTACCTAGAAATAAGCTGTGAATACTGGGATTAGCTTAAATATGTCGTATTAACGGATCTAGTACCAGATTAAACAGTAAGGGCGAGAGAGGACATCTCTGCCTGGATAATGGAAAAGCCTCCGTAATTACTCCATCCACAAAAATACGTGCATGAGGTTTAAAATACAACAATTTGACCATGGTAATAAAGGATTCCCCTAAGTTAAACCAACACAACGTCTCGAATAAGTACCTCGACTCCACATAATCGAAGGCTTTCTTAATGCATTCTGCTTCATTTTTTCAATCCTTATATTCAACTTGATGTATTTTATCTGTTCTATGTATTATTTCTTTCCCTGCCATGCCGGTATTTTCTGCAGCATATTGTAAATGCTTTCTGTCTTTATCTGTTTTTAAGTCCATTATTCTAATTTGTATTTTATCTGTATCCCATGTATTAGCTCACCTTGTTGTGAACCGCCTAGAACTTTGGTATATAAGAATAAAATTATTAATATTATTATCCAGGGCCACCACACAGACAGGGACGTGAGCTCTTGCTGCAACCCACTGGCCATGACTAAAAATTCTGGTATTATCTGAAGCCATATGCCCTCGAATAAATCCACCCTGGGAAGGAGAGATCAAAACTGGCAGAAGAGTAGCAAGTCCATCCACCAAGATTTTTGCATAGATTTTCAATCATAGTTAAGGAGGGAGATAGGTCGATAATTTTTTGGAAGTAATAAATCTCTACCTGGCTTTGGAAAAGTATATATGATGGCTTCCGTGAAAGTGCCAACGGAATGTTGAGAGCTAATAAAAAATTGGTATAATTGAAGTAATTTTGGGGCCAGCATGTCCGTATTCTTTTTATAGAATTCTCCTGGGAATTCATCATTTCCAGGAGCTTTTTTTGGTTTAAGATGTTGAATAGCTAGTGACATATCTTGGAGAGATATAGGAGAATTAAGCATCTGTAGTTGTTCTTTGGAGAGTTGAGGGGAAGAAATGGAGGCCAAAAAAGACTGAATCTGATCCTGTGAAGGCGAGACCCCATTCATATACAACTGCTTATAAAAACTGCATAAGACATCTGCAATATCCGATGTTTTGGTAAATAAATGCCCATCTTCTTTCAATGTCTGAATTTTAGGGGTTCGTTGTTTCTACTTTAAAAAGTTTGCCAACAATCTTCCGGCTTTATTTCGACCCTCAAAGTAAATGGAATTTTGGTGGAACTTCATAATTCCAGCGCGTTCTGTCAGTATAGAGTTGTACTGGAATTTAAGTTGATACAATTGAGTGCGGGTTACATAGTCTGGAGAATCCAGATATTGACGCTCTAATAGTTTTATGTTCAAATCAAGATCTTGTAATATTTTTTTATGTGCATGAGCTTGGATAGAAGTAAAGTTGATGATCTCACCTCTTAAATAAGCTTTATATGAATCCCAGATAATGTGAAATGGTAACTCATCAGTTTCATTAAATTGAAAATATTCCTGTGCCCAAGACTGGAAACAAGATATGAAGTCTATACAGTGGTACCTCAGTTTACGAGTGCACCAGTTTGCGAGTGTTTTGCAAAACGAGCAAAACATTTGCAATATTGGTGCCTCGCAAACCGAGCTTACCTCGATGTACGAGCACCTCCCCCCTGCTATCCGGCACCCCCCGCGCGAACCGGCACACCTCCGCTCGCGTCGCCCTCCCTGTCGTGATCAGATATCCTACGTACCCATCACCCACCCGAACGTATCACTTACCCCCCCATCTGGCATCCGGCACCAAGGCACAAGACATGCCGGTGCCGGTGCCCAAAGATCTCTCATCCTTTTTGCTGGGCCTTGAGCATCTGCGCATGCTCAAGGCCTTAGTTCCGAGAATCTCAGAGAGAGCAGGAACTAAGGCCTGAGCATGCGCAGATGCTCAAGGCCCAGCAAAAAGGATGAGAGATCTTCGGGCACCGGCACCGGCATATCCTGTGCCTTGGTGCCAGGTGCCAATGGAGGGTAAGTGATGCGTTCGGGTGGGTGATGGGTACGGGGAGGATATCGGATCGCGGCGGGGGGGGGGGGCGATTCGAGCGGGGGAGGATTCCGGATCGCGGGGGGTGGCGGATCACGCGGGGGGGGCCTTCGTGAGCGGGGGGGGGCAAAGCCAGTTCGCGGGGGGGGTAGGGCAGTGCCACTGGCCTCGGGGGGGAGGTAGAGCAGTGCCACTGGCCTCGGAGGGGGGGGAACGAATCAAGCGAGTTTCCCTTACTTTTAAAGGGGTTAGCACGTCGGACATTTCAGCACGCACTAACCCCCGCGGCCGGCTAAAAATAACGCCTGTTCAATGCAGCCGTTAGCGGCTAGCATGGCAGGCAGTTTAACGCGTGGTATTACGCACGTTAAACCTCTACCGCAGCTTGATAAAAGGACCCCTGAGCCTTGTAAAAAAAAAAAAAAAAACCCTCCTAGTACTGCCCAATTCGCCGATTCTAATCAATTCACCAATTCACTTCATTGAATTGATTCATTGTCTGAACAAATCAGACTCACCGATTCAGCGACACCCCCCCACCCTGGTGACACCTGACATACCTCTGAGGCCTCCTAAAACTGAAGTGGCAGAAGTGCTCTGAACGGGCTGCTTTGCACCTTCCCTGTCGCAGCAAGGCAGGTCATAAGGCAGCCTGTTTAGAGCGCTGCCACTGCTTTAGGAGGCCTCAGAAGTATGTCAAGTTTCACAGTGGGAGGATTGGTGGGGTGCTGCTGTACAGGGGGATTTGTGGGGGAGGAGGAAAGATGCTGCACATAGGGAGAGAAAGGAGAGAGGAAGAATTGTTGGGGTGGAGGAGAGGAAGGGAGAGTTGAAACAAAGAAGTAGAAAGAGGTGAGAGGGAAAAATCCTGCATATGGTGGAGGAGCGGGAGACATAATGGAGAAGAGAGAGGGGGAAATGTTGGACAAAGGGTGGGGAGCAGGGAGAGATGGTGCATGGGGAGAGAGAAAGAAATGTTGCACATGATAATGGAGAGGAGGAAAGGAGAGATGCTGCATGGAAGGGAATAGAGAGGTCTGACCCAGGGCACAAGGAAGGGAGAGAGATATGTAGACAGTGAGAAAGAAAGAAATGTAGGATATGGTAGTGGAGGTAGAAAAAAATAATTTTATTTTCTATTTTGTGATTACAATGGATTCCTTTTACTAAGGTGCACTAGCGTTTTTAGCGCTCGCTACATTGCCGCACATGGTAACCCCACGCTATGCGCCAAAAACTAACACCAGCTCAATGGAGGCATTAGCATCTAGCGTGTGCACTAAAACCACTAGTGCAGCTTAGTAAAAGGAGCCCAATATGTCAGATTTGAAATGTGTATCCTGCCAGAGCTGGTGTTAGACAGTGAGTGTGAGCTAGGACCTATCAAAGAAAGAAAAAGTATTTTTTAAATTTTGTTTACACCACTGTGCCAGCGTGGGGTTGGAGAAGGTAAACATGGGGCTCAAAAAGGCAAACGAGGTGTGTGTAGAAACACTACAAAATAAATCTGCCAGGACATTTGAATAAAAACACCCAATTAGGCAGGAAAAATGAATCGAATCGAAAAATCGATTCAACAGGCTGAATTGAATCAAAAAAATTTTCCCTGAATCGGGTAGCACTAGGAATGGGGAAAAGATGGGGTCCCTGAGCAGAAACCCCTAAAGATTCTATCTTCCAAAGAGAATTTAAACAATAAAAGAGTTATCCCTTGTATGTGCAAATTAGCTAATCATATAAGGGGAATAATCTCTTGCACTGAAACAGAGGTCAATCAGAAACAAAGGACTGTAGAAATAGAAAAAGAGAGAAAAATGAAGGCAGTTAAGGACCATATGGCCTATCCAGTCTGCCCATCCATGCCATCTACTCTCCCTGTCACTCCCTTAGAGGTCCTATATGTTTGTCCCAAGCTTACTTGAATTCAGATAGTTTGTCTTCATCTCCTCCACTAGGAGGCTGTTCCACAAACTCAGCACCCTTTTCATGAAGAAGTATCTCCTCAGGATACTTCTGAGTCTATCCCCTTTTACCTTCATCCTAAACCCCCTCATTCCAGAGCTTCCTTTCAACTAAAAGAATCAACTCTTATTTTTAAAAAACCCTCGCTCTAGAAAGGGTTGTAACATTACAGAGTGCTTGTAATACAGTTTAGTTTTGTCGACGAGGTTAAGCTCTTGGTGTAACCAATTACAAGCATTGCACTATGTTGATTTAGCTATTCTATTTAGATTATAAAATTGTAAGCCTTTTTTTTTAAAAGTCCAGTCCCGTGTGCTGCTGAGGAAGGCTATACTTCACTGAAATGCATTGATAAAATAATGAGGTTGCCATGTTAATCTGCAAGTGCTTTAAAAGTAAGAAAGGGAGACAACTACTGCTACTACTACCGTGTTTCCCCGATGATAAGGCAGGGCCATCAAATAAGACAGCCCCCCCTTTTTAGAAAAAATTATAAAATAAGGCACCCCCCCGCAAATAAGCCACCCACCGATACCTGCGCTTACCCGAATCGGGTGGTACGGTGGGTGACTCCGTGTGGTCCCTCCGTCTACCGCGGTGGTCGGCAACCCGCGGCTCCAGAGCCGCATGCGGCTCTTTTCCACCTTTGCCGTGGCTCCGGTAGTGTGTCACGCAGGCATCTTACAAGTCCGGCATCACGGCGGGAAATAGCCATGCTGAGCAGTGAGCTCAGCACGTACACAGATGAAAGCCTTGCTTGCTGATTGGTCTGGCGGCCGTGCCGCCGGACCAATCAGCAAACAAGGCTTTCATCTGTGTAGTGCTGAGCTCACTGCTCAGCATGGCTATTTCCCGCCGCGACACCGGACTTGTAAGATGCACGCCTGAAAAAGAAATCATCCTGGCCGGGGTCGGTGTCATGCTCCGGAGATCTACAGCCTTCCTATCTCCCTCTCCCTTCTACCTGCTTCCGGCCACACCCCCTGCTCCGCGGCTCTCTTCGGCAACTCAGCAGCAGCGATCGACACAAGCTTCTGACGTCGGGGCCTACCCTCTGCGAGTCCCGCTTGTTTCAACTTCCTTTTTCCACAAAGGCGGGACTCGTAGAGGGAAGGCCTCGATGTCGGTAGCTTGTCTTGATCACCGCTGCTGACAAGTTGCTGAAGAGAGCCGCGGAGCAGGGGGGTGTTGCCAGGTGCAGGTAGAAGGGAGAGGGCCAGATGCAGGACTCGTGGGTGAGGGAGGAGAAGAGAGAGAGAAAGAGAGAGGGGAGGGAAACAAAAGGAAATATTTCATACTGGGCTGGGCCGGAGTGGAGGGAGGGTGGAAAGATTCTAGCTACAGGGTGCAGTAACAAAGGAAAAGGGGGGGAAAGCTGAAAATGGAGATAGTGACACAAAGAAGAGAAAGGGTAAGCAGGACCTACTGAATAAGGATAGAGATACAGAGGGGACATGAAAGGGTAAATAAGGCATCCCCCCGAAAATAAGCCCTAGAGCATATTTTGGCCTTCAAAAAAAAATAAGACAGTGTCTTACCATCGGGGAAACACGGTATTTATTATTTCTATACCACTGAAAGGCGTAATCAACGCTGTACATTTAACATGCAATAGATGGTCACTGCTCAGAAGAGTTTGCAATCTCATCTAATTGGAGTGTGTGGCACAGTGGTTAGAGCTACAGCCTCAGCATCCTTTTAAGGATTTTTATTAAAAAAAAAAAAAAAAAGCCCAAAAACAAAACTTTTTTTTATCTTTTACGAGTCCACTTGTATTGGACTTACTTGTTTTTAACCCCACCCTTTTGTTTATACCTTTAATATCTTACTTTTCTTTCATCATTGTAGTTCTTCCCTTCTTTTCCATTTGTCCAGTCGTGTATGTCATTGTTTTTAATCTAATCGTGTATGTTTATTTTGTTAAAGTTATGTTAAATTATATTATCTGTTTCTGCCCTATTTTAAAATGTATAACCACCTTGAAATAAATGATAAGGTGGTATATCAAAATTTTAATAAACTTGAAACTTGTTTTGGGTTCAAATCCCATGCTGCTCCTTATGACCCTGGGTAAGTCACTTAATCGCCCATTGCCCCAGGTACATTAGGAAGAGTGTGAGCCCACCAGGACAGATAGGGAAATATAATAAAGTACTTGAATGTAAACCACTTAGACTATGGGTTCCTTTTACTAAGCTGCGATAACGTTTTTAGCGCACGTGCTAAACCCGTGCTACCCGGCTAGAACTAACGCCAGCTCAAAGCTGCTGTTAGCGTCTAGCGCACATTAAAACCGCTATTGCAGCTTAGTAAAAGGAGCCCTATAAGTGGTATATAAATACTAAAATAAATAACTAAATTTGGACAGACAGGGTTGGGGAGTTTCTTGCAGAGAGAATGATAAGATAGACACAGGTAATTTTACAGTGATTGGGAGTCAGGAGTTGAAAGCAGCTTTGGAAAGAAAAAGTTAAACTTTTTTTATTTAACAGATTTTATATATTCTTGGCAAGCTTTCAAAGGCAGAACTTCTTCTTCAGGTCAGGAATAAGAAAAGATAGCAATATCAGGATACATAAGTTAAACATAAAAGAATTCCAATGGTAGTCTCAAAGGAAAGATTTGAGGTGGGAAAGACAGGTAAGAAACATGGAGAGATGTATAGGTGATCTGTATAAACTCTAAAAATTACTGCTTTTTCATCTGATAGGAAATCCAGATCCTTATTAAGTTCTGTCAGGTGGGTGTCAAAATATTTCATCATCTTAATTCAAATTTCTTTTTAATGTTTCTGGATTGAGAGTTGCATGGGGAGACCACAAAGAAGAGCAGCCATATTCAATTGTTTATTCTGGGGGCAGCAATATATTACCTGGACCCAAAGGGGAGAGTGTGGTACAGAGGTGAAAGCTACAGCCTCAGCACCCTGAGGTTGGGGGTGCAAACCCATGCTGTTCCTTGTGTCACTTGGCAAATCACTTAACCCCCCCCCCCCCCCATTACCCCAGGTACATTAGATAGATTGTGAGCTCACCAGGACAAACAGGAAAAAAAATGCTTGAGTACCTGAATAAAATTCTTGTAAACCATTCTGAGCTTCCCTGGGAGAACGATATAGAAAACTGAATATATTTTCTCTCCTTCCATCCAGATTCAGTGAAATTGAGCACTGATGAATGAAGTGGATTTCACTAGCCCAACACCACAGTGTCCAACATCTATGATTTATTGCTCCCTCTGTAGTACAGTTACCCACAGGGGGTCACTTTGTAGTGAGAGAATTTTCCATTTGGAAAAAAAAATAGGAATGTAAGGCTGCATACACCAGCTCTTTGGTAGGCTGTCACAAAACATGGTCAGTGGATGATGTACCACATGGTCTCAAACTCAAACCCTTTGCAGGGCCACATTTTGGATTTGTAGGTACTTGGAGGGCAGCAGAAAAAATAGTTAATGTCTTATTAAAGAAATGACAACTTTGCACGAGGTACAACTCGTTATAAATCTTTCCTTAATTGCTTCTGATAATTTCAGATGTACCCATGTAACATGCAGAAAGTGAAGTTTAGATAGTTTTTCACTTTCTGCATGTTGCACTGCTTTCAGCTGTGTATAGCTGAAATTATCAGAAGCAAATAAGGAAAGATTTATAAACTATAAAGGAGTTTTAGCTCATGCAAAATTGGGATTTAGATTCTAAAGTATCAACTGCAAGAGACAAGATTTTGGTGTAGTCCTTCATCTAGGCTTTTTTCTAGAGGGGAGAATCAATATCCAACTTGTGCCTGGAAAACTTGTGCCTTTTGTGTCCGGTGGTCACGTCCACAACCGCCTTCAGCTCTTACCTCCTCCAGCACCGGGACACAACCGCCATCTTACATCAAGCAGTCACCACAAGGAGAGGTGACAAAGTTCACGAGATTGCATGCACATGCACAAGCTATACTGCTTCCAGTGGTTACCTTACATTCTGGAACGCTGCCCACCTCACTGCTGTGACCTCACGCAAGCGCTTTCCTGCATCTGTACGCAATTGTCCTCTCCACTCCACCTCACAATTGCGTACAGATGCAGAAAAGCGCTTGCGTGAGGTTACAGCAGTGAGGCAGGCAACGTTCCAGAACAATGGTAACATACTAAGGGCCTCAAAATTTGAAGGAGTTTGGGGTATTCGAGCCTAATCACCTAGGATGAGATTATTGGTATTGTATCTGGATTTTTCTGATCTAAAAGTTGGATACTGTCAGCATAGATATATGATGTAATATAAACCAAAGATTAGATGAGTAAGTCGAGTGGGGCCAAAATTATGTTAAATAAAACTAGGCCTAAAACTGAGCCTTGTAAAAAAACAACAACAAAAAACCTCCTAGTGCTGCCCGATTCGCCGATTCTTATCGATTCACCAATTCACTTCATTAAATCGATTCATTGTCTGAAAAAATCAGACTCACCGATTTAGCGACCCCCCATACTGGTAAGATCTGACATACTTCTGAGGCCTCCTAAAACAGAAGCGGCAGAAGCGCTCTGAACAGGCTGCTCTGCAGCCTTCCCTGCCAGGGTTTTCCCTCTGCTGCGTCACTGATGACGGGCTGCATGTGGCCCCTGGGCTACGAGTTTGAGACCACTGTTCTATAACAAGGGTGGGCAACCTTTATGCACAGAGGGCTGAATGTCACAGCTATCCCTAGTGGGAGGCAGCATTACGTAAAGACAGAACCAGAAATGCAGAGAGATTCATAAACCTTCTGTGATAAATAAACAAATAAAACACAATTTAACCCTAAAACAAGATGGAAACAAATTGCTGGAGTGGCTATTCTAAAAATATTTGAAGGGCACTTTTCTAAAACTCAGTCCATCAGCAGCAATTTTGAGAAAAACAGGTAGCAGCTTTTTGGATTGAGTGAGTCGTTCGTAGAGTATTCAAAACACAGTCATTAAAATAACATGGAGTTAGTGAGGTTTGGCACAGGAATAAGCTACAGTAAACGAATCTTGCCTTAAAAAAAAAAATAAACCGAGTGAGTTTTGGAAAAGTGCTCTTCATTTGCAAAATACAGTATTTAAAATGGCCAAAACTCTGATTAATGTCATTTTTCCATGTAATTTATCATGATCTCAAGCAAAGCTCCATCTAAGGACAGGCCAGATGCGTGCAATTTTTTTTTTTTTTCATATGAGCGACAAGTTCTAAAACCCAACAATTTCCCAGATTTGCAACTCTTTTAGTGAGCAACCATGGAAAATCTGTGAGCGGCACTCCTAGAATGTATGAGCAATTGCTCTCATGCTCCGCTTAGAAGGAACATAGGTTTCATGAACCACAAAAAAAAAATCAATGGCAGGCCACAGGTTTCTCACCCCTGCTCTACACAGTACACATATGCTGACCTGTGAGGAAAAAATTAGCTCCTGAAGCTGTAACAGTGCAGTTCACCTGTGCAAGTACATACAGGGATACAATCGTCCATGCTTACAAACACCCTGACACAAATCTGGCTTACAGTACCTTGTAAGAACTGCACTGTAGCGTAAAATCATGGATTATACAACTAGCAGACAGTGATTACACACTATCCTAGAATGTACAGACAAGTAACATCTCTTGTACCTTGGTTGAAAAGATAATACGAGACGGAAAAAAACAGAGAGGCGCAGAAACGGTTCACTGCACACGGTGCACAGGGCTACAAGGATCAGGTCCCAGGCCTCACAAATGCATGTCTGATTAGTTTCTACCAGGCATCTTCTTTTACTCCCTGTTATAATCTCAATCATACTATTTCACTATACTCTTAAGATGTTTTTCAGGATTTTAGTTGTATTAATGCAGGTTCTGAAATTCTGTTCAGGAGAGACTCGCCGATAACCAATTTTATTTCAATCCAGAACCAAGAACTGAACACTAAAACTCAGCATTCAGTACATTGGGCTCTGGGATAGCTGGCCTCATTGGTGGTCTATTAAGCATTAGGTCACTGTCTGGCCTGTTCCCCCTCCTATCTTACCCAGTCCTATTACTCTCCCAGCTTGGTCATCAAAAGCAGCTCTCAGGATATATCATTAATGTCATGTTTTTTTGCCCAGACCAGCAATTCAAACCCCAAGGACATACAAGCTAGCAGTGATGAAAAGCACTCAGTGGTTTGATCCAGGGCTGGTGCAACTGCCTGTTTCTCTCCTATACATGTGCTATAGGTATCCTAATGCAGATCCTCGCTACAACCAAAGAGGGTTTAATGTGCAAGCAATCTGAAGCCAGAATCCCCCTATTTTCCATAATGCACCGCTGTGTACAGTATGTGGTACTTATGTGATTAATGGACCAGTGCTCTGCAAAGGTCTAAATTTTCAATGGCATTATCATATCTGTGAAAATGGAAGGACTGTTCCTGCACTTTTCAGTGGCATATTTTCTTTGAAAGCAATTTTGGTCCTGCAGCATATTTACCTGTTCAATGCCATGGGCAACACTTCTGGGAATTGCATTTCAGTATATCTTTCTACATGCATTCACTTCTACACTGATTAGGTTCCAAGTCATGCTGCAGGCTATAACATTAATCATATGCATCTTTAAAAAGGATCATTCAGCGCAGTTCATTCAGCGCATTTATACAAAAAAGGGCGCTCTTTCTGCCTAACTTTCAGTTTCCAGGTTTTCGCTTGAGCCCCTCGGTACAGACTTTGGTGCTAAACAAAACAGGTATCGGGATTTTCACTCAGTTTTGCAGAGAAGGCAATGCCGCCAATTTGGTTAGTTTTGCACATACCATGACAGTAAGGAACTTCACTCCTAAACCACAACATGTGGGGTATGATCTTAATCTCTCCAAATTACAGCCAACGCTCACCAGAGTACTTGCATCGGATCATCTATAAAATCGCCCTCCTTACTTTTAAGACCCAACAGACTAATGCACCAGCATTTATTGACAGACTTCTTATTCAATATGATCCCCCTAGAATCTTAAGATCCTCATCACAATTTACCCGTGGAGGGGCATAATCGAAAGGGACGTCTAAGTCCGTTTACGTCTATATCGCAAGTCGTCCAAAGTTATAAAGAGCCTAAGACACATTTTCGAAAGAGACGTCCAACTTTTTTTTCGTTTCGAAAATCGTCTAATTATACGTCCTGCCGATCTGATCGTCCAAGCCACTAAATCGTCTATCTTTATACCACATTTCCGTCCAACATTCCATCCAAGTCCAAAACACCTAGAACAAGCCCTGTTGGATGTGGGAGGGGTTTGCAAAGTGATGGACTGAACACCCAGACATGGCACCTAAATAGTGGGGTATCTTACAGGGCACCGCTGTGAACTTCACAAAAAGGGTGCCATGGCTTCTCCTCACTACAGCTCCCTTATAGGTGACGGTGAGCCCCGCAAACCACCTCCAAAATCCCCTAGACCCACTTATCTACCACCCTGATAGCCTGTATGGCTGCAGGAGCCACATATATGCCAGTAAAAAAGGGTTTTGGGGGTGTATAGGGCAGTGCACATGTTTAAGTATCAATTCAGTGATTACAGGGGCTTATGGGCATGGGTCCTCCTCTCCATGGGTCCCTAACCCACCCCCAAGACAACTTAAGCTGCCTCTGTGCTGGATGACTAGGCTTTCCTATGCCAGGCGGCCAGATGATGATGGTCTGGAGGCTGAAATTTGAAGTTGTGAATAAAATTTTTATGGGGGTGGGGGGTTGGTGATCACTGGGGTAGTGTGTGGGGGGTCTGTATTATGTGTTTGCAGTGCTTATCTGGTGACTTTAGGTGGGTTTTTGTGACTTAGACCATGTTTTACATGGTCTAAGTCACAACGTCCAAGTTCCATCTAGGCTCTGTTGTTAAACTTTGGTTATAAATGCTGTACAACTAAGTCTAAGGCGGCCCACGTCCCGCCCAACTCCTGCCCTCGACATGCCTCTTGAAACGCCCTGTTTAGCTTTGGACATTGAGCGGCACTATGAAGGCCTAGGTCATTTTTAAATACGTCCAAAACCCGGTTTAATTATCGGCGTTGGACGTTTTTGAGAAATGTTCGTCCAAGTGCCGACTTAGGCCGGTTTTTGGACGTTTTTCTCTTTCGATTATGAGCCCCATTATGTTCCATCCCTAAAAATAATTGGCACTCGTCACTCATACATTTTTTCTGTTACAGCACCCTCTATTTGGAACTCACTACAATTACATTTAAGAGTAGAACAAAACTTGGTTAAATTTAAGAGCAGCTTAAAATGCTTCCTTTTTAAAGATGCATATGATTAATGTATCTCATCCAATCTTGATGTATCCTATATAATCTTAATATATCCTTATTTTTAATCAATTTTAAAACTCTTCCCAATCCTTTCCCTTTGTTTCTTTCCTGTTTGTTTTTTTAAGAACTGCAATTTTTCCCACTCTTCCCTTTTGTTCTATTCCTTCCCCCCCTTGGTATGGCTGTTTCTGTATTGTTTTTGTTCATTTTTTATTTTAATTGTACAACGCTTTGAAATGTAATGTAAAGCATTTTATCAAATTTTTAATAAACTAAACTAAAGTGATCTTCCTTCTAGAGTTCATAGGATATAATATGTATAGGCAAGTTATCAAGGTCTGCTTGAAAAATTCCTTTGAATCATGTCTGCAGCATCCAAAATGACATTCTGTCTCTTTCTGCCATGTTTTTTTGGTCTCTGAGTGCGTTGCTTGGTATCTGATGATCTCTCTTCCTAAAGATTGATTACAGGTATCCTCAGAATGTCTCATATAATCAGGTAATACATTATCAGGTACTTACATTATGTAAGATCTCAGTTCAAAAAGGCACCTACAAACAATTGTGTCTTCAACATTTTCTTAAAACCCAATCTGTCAGTAAAAAATTGCAGAACACCTGGCAGAGCATTCCAAAGTTTCGCACCTCCCACCGATAACATAGCCGCACCAATCTTGGAATGAGAGATTACCATCCTCCCACCCAAGCAGACTTTCATGTTGTTTTCCAACCTCAAGCTCCTCCTTGGCTGATAGATTTCAAAAAATTCTTTAAAAATAGGAGGAGACACATGGTACAAAATCTGATGTATTTTTGACAAGACTTTAAAATGCACTCTTTGCTGCATTGGTAACCAGTGCAACCGTTTTAAAACCGGTGTTAACGATCAAATTTTATGGTATAGTTTTTGTAACTATGTAAAATGTTTGTTTGTCTAACATTTATGATTGTGAATATGTAAACTGTATAAGTAATAAACAGTATATACATTTTTTAATAAATAAATAAACATGATGTAAAGCAGTACTTCCCAACCCTGTCCTGGAGGACCACCAGCCTGTCGGGTTTTTGGGATAGCCCTAATGAATATGCATGAGAGATTTGCATATGGGGAAGTGACAGGCATGCAAATCTGCCCCATGTAAACCTGACTGGCTGGTGGTCCTCCAGGACAGGGTTGGGAACCACTGATGTAAAGAATAACCAATTGACAACAACACCTCTACTATCAGTGTTGCTTTTCGGGGGGGGGGGGTTCCTTTACCACTATGTCTGGTTTTCTTATGAACTGGAATAGGAATGCCCTATGGGGCTCATAATTAAAAAAAAAAAAGTCTAAAAAGTGGCCTAAATGGGTACTTGGACGATCAAAAAGCTTGATCGTCCAAGTACCCATAATCAAAGCTGGATTTAGACGTATCTAAAACCAGCTTAGGCCTTTCCCCTGTCTCTAAAAGCACAGAGAGAAAAGAGGTGTTTATAGAGGAGGGGAAAGGGTGGGAGGTGGGCCGACCTAGACCTAGGCGTGCAGCAGGTATAACCAAAACATTTGACAGGTTGCCTAGTCGGCACTTATACGTTTTGACTTAGACCAAGTCAAAACAGGTATAAGTGCCAAAAAGGGGCTGCTAAGCTGATCGTGGCTGCTGCAATCAGCTCAGCGGCCCCAGCAACTTGCCTACCCCCTACAGCAATGATCGCGGCAGGAGAGATGGCTCATCTCCCCTGCCACGATCCACCCGTCCCCCCCAACAATGATCAGGGCAGAAGGCAGCCCAAGCCCTCCTGCCCCGCGGCACCCCCGAACCCCTGATGAAGATCGGGGCAAGAGGGAGCCTAAGCCCTCCTGCCCTCAATTCAAGGGCCCCCCCCGAACCCCCAATCACCCCCCCTCCGCCGACCCATGACCCCCCTGCTGACCCCATGACCCCCCACCCCCCCTCCCCATACCTTCAAAAACGTTGGTCGGATGGACGGGGAGGGGGGTGGGGGGGTTGTGGGGTCGGCAGAGGGTCGTGGGTCAGCGGTGGGTGATCAGGGGTTCGGGGGGGCCCTTGTATCAAGGGCCAGGAGGGCTTGGGCTCCCTCCTGCCCGATCATGTTGGGGGGGTTCAGGAGTGCCGCGGGGCAAGAGGGCTTGGGCTCCCTCTTGCCCCGATCTTCATCGGGGGTTCAGGGGTGCTGCGGGGCAAGAGGGCTTGGCCTCCCTCTTGCCGATTGTTGTAGGGGGGGGGGATTCTGCAACTGGTGTCGTTTTTGACAGACACCGGTTACAGAATCCAGCTTTTAGGCATAACATAAGCATAACATAAGCATTGCCTCTGCCGGGTCACACCAGGGGTCCATTGTGCCCAGCAGTCCGCTCCCGCGGCGGCCCCCCGGTCCATGACCTGTAAGTGAACCTTTACCTAAATCGTGTATTCCCTATTCGTTTAGTGTCCTGTACAGTTACCCTCTATCTGTATCCTTCAATCCCCTTCACCTTCAGGAAGTCATCCAATCCCTTTTTGAAACCCAATATTGTACTCTGTCCTATCACCTTTTCTGGGAGCGCATTCCAGGTGTCCACCACCCTCTGAGTGAAGAACTTCCTAGCATTCGTTTTGAAACTGTCATCTTTCAACTTTTCTAAATGCCCTCTTGTTTTTGTTGTCCCCGCTAGTCTGAAGAATCTGTCCCTCTCCACCTTCCCTATGCTTTTCATGATTTTATAAGTCTCTATCATGTCCCCTCTAAGTCTCCGATTTTCCAGGGTAAAGAGGCCCAGCTTCTCCAGCCTTTCAGCATACGAAAGGTTTTCCATGCCCCTTATCATCCTAGTCGCTCTTCTCTGGACCCTCTCGAGTATCGCCATATCCATCTTAAGGTACGGCGACCAGTACTGGACGCAGTACTCCAGATGCGGGCGCACCATCGCTCGATACAGTGGTAGAATAACTTCCTTCGTTCTGGTAGTGATACCCTTTTTGATAATGCCCAACATTCTGTTCGCCTTCTTTGAGGCCGCTGCACATTGCGCCGCTCCTCCTTCGCCTAAAAGCCCTTGTTTTGGACGTTTGGGACTTAGGCTTTTTTTTAGATTGATTATATGGTATTAGTGGTGGTCTGGGCGTTTAAACAGCTGAACGTAGAGGCAGGCCATTATTTTTAAAAAAACCTCCTTTTGGACGTTTTTTGTGATAATGGGCATTTTCCCTGCTTCTACTTTCAACGTTTAAGGCCTTAGGCCAAAAGGGGACTTCAGACGTTTTTTTTTTATTATGTCCCTCTATGTGTTCATAACCTCTTCATAATCTCAGTGCTTTCCTGGTACAGTGATGCTGCAGTGTTTACAGTTTACAGTGGATGAAACGTGCCACCTTATTGTGCCTTTCATACCATTTCATCTCTGTACGTGGCATATTTTCCCTTTTTCTCTGGATTTTGAGTAAGGCTGCATCTGTACATTATTTAGCCGCACAGTCAATAATCTCATTATGTGGTAGTTCATTATGTGATTACATACGTCTCCACTGTGATTTACTTAATCTGTATTAGAACACTATGTAAGGATGCTTTTATTGTCATTTATTGAACACCTATCTATATTTATTATTGATAAGCAACTGATAAGAGCTTCCCTCAACCTTTTTGTTTTAACCACACGGCAGTAACTTATCTGAAGCAGAACACTCTTCTTCTCCAAACCCTCAACTTTCAGCATGGTTCAACCTGGGAATCTCCATCTCTTGTGGCAAAGAACAAGGACCGTGAGCAGTATCCTGAGAGCCTGCACCAGCTCCAGACTGAACAATTCCCCTTTAAATCTCTGCAGGTTCACTGCCCCACCCCCCATCCACATCCAAGAGATACTGCAAGAATATGGAGCAAAGGCCAACTTTACCCTGTTAAGGCAGTTCCGATTTCAATTACTTGTCAGAAATTCTGGTCAATACACTGACCTGGATGCATTTTTGGGCCTTGCCAAAGATTGGCGCTACACACTGCAGTTATATAAAGCTGTCAGAACCCCAGTGTACAATTGTAAGCAGGCAATGCAAAGAATTTTTTTTACACTTCCTAAACGTCACTCCAGTCCTGAATATGGTGTGAAATAACTTACAGGTATGTGCCGCGTAATATCATTCCAGTCAACATTCATATGCGCCCAGTGGCATAGTATGGGTGAGCGGCGCCCGGGGCGATGGCACCCCCCCCCCCCCCCCGTCACGCATGCGCCTCCTTCCCTTTCCCCCTACCTTTTTAACTTCTCTGGCATAAGCAGCATGCCCATGTCGATGTCGGCTCGCCCCCTGATACCACTTCCCAGGCACAGGTCCCGGAAGTGACATCAGAGAGAATGCCGATGCTGACGCGGGCAGAAACTTTGCACCGGGGAAATAAAAAAGGAACAGGGGAAAGCAAGGGGTGCACACACATGAAGGAGAGGAGTGGGGGGGGGGAGGAGGGGTGCCACCCATTTAGGAAGACTGTGTCTGGGGTGGACTGTCCCCACCCCCTTACTACGCCATTGTATTTCACGGATCTAGCACCTTGTGCACTATGAATTTAATCATGCCTTCCAAATGCACCCAATCTACTGCTAGTAGCAGCAAGAAGCAAAGAAATGAAAAGCATTGATTTGGAAGTGAAACAACAAATTGTTAGATTTACGAGAAAGTGGTAACAGTGAATACTATCGCGTGTCAACTTGGCAAGTCTTATTCAACGATCACGATATCGAAAAATCAGGATAAAATCCTGCCTGCTGTGAAAAGATCATCTCCACTGAAAGCTACTAGACTAACTAAGAAACAAGAGGGGCCTATATCTGACATGGAAAAATTACTGATGACATGGAGAGAGGATCAAACTCCAAAGTGAATCCTTCTCAGCATGACGACAATCATGGCAAGGGCACAAAGCCTGTTCGAGATGCTGAAAGAAAAAGCAAGGCCAGACTACGATATAAGAGTTCAGTGCCAGTTCTGGGTGGTTCAAACGCCTCAAGAATCGTTATTCCTTGCATAATGTGAAAGTGAGTGGTGAGTCTGCGAGTACTGATAAGAAGGCAGCAAAAGAAATTTGTTGAAACACTGGATAAACTGATAAAGGAGGAAGGCTATTTGCCCCAGCAAACTGTAAACATGGACAAGACATCCTTTATCCATAAAGAGGCTAAGTCCATGCCAGGCTTTATGGCTTTCAAGGGACTGGATGACAGTGTTGTTGGGAGGCAATGTTGCTGGATACAAGTTGAAATCTTTTGTCATCTGGCACAGTCAGAACCCCAGGGCTTTTAAGAACATTAATAAGCATACACTGCCTGTTTATTACATGTCCAATAATAAAGCCTGGATGATTCAAATCTTTGTTCCAGGATGCCCTCCTTAGCTGTTATGCAGCTGAGATGGAGAAGTACAGTACTGCTTGGAAGAAGGCAGGGCAGGATTAAGTGCACACAAGTACACTGGGTCCCCTGCCCCGCCCCACCTCACCATGCGCCCAGGCAGAAACAGGAAGCTGCGTCAGAGGGAAGTTTTGGGCAAGCAGCACCGCTTGCACAATTACAGTTCCCGTTGCCTTTCTTACCCGCGTTGCTTGCTTGTCTTACATCGATGGGGGGGGGGGGGGGGGGGGCGTTGCCGATCGATGCTGGAGGGGCCCATCACCATTTGGAAAAAAACATGTTGATGCCCTCCTTCATCGGGTCCCCCTGACCATTTCGAGCCCAAGGCACATGCCTACTTGGCCTATTGGTTAATCCTGCCCTGGAAGAAGGTATTCATTTCAACATCTTGTTAATTGTGGATAATGCTCCGGGACATCCCGCTTTCGTTGGTGACCTCCACCAAAACAACAAAATGAAGTTCCTCCCTCCAAACCCCACCTCCTTGATATGGCCAATGGACCAATGGGTTACTGCAGCCTTTAAGACCTACTACCTTAGAATGACATTTTCCCAGGCCATTGCTGCAACTGACAACACTGGCAATACACCGATGGAGTTCTGGAAGGAGTACAACATTTACCATGCTTTAAGAATCTTGCTTGGGCCTGGGATGATGTCACCAAAGAGTGCATGAATAGCAAATGGAAGAAGGCATTGACGAGGTTTGTGCATGAAATCTCTAGGATTAATAGAGCTGTTGTTGACATAGCAAACAGTAACCTGAACCTTGACACTGATGATAAGGACCTAGAACTCCTGGAGGTTGTTCCTGAGGAGCTTACAGCTGGAGGAACAAAGAATAGCTGAGGAAGAGACAAGGGAAACTGCACAAGAACAAGAAGACATTTACTGTGAAGGGGATAGCCAAATTCTATCAGCGCTATAGAAATATTAAAAGTTGTAGTAGTAGATAGGTCCTTCAGACATTACAGGAGATGACATTCTCATTATTGGGGACAGATCCTCTATATCGGGGAGATGTTGGGGGGAGGGGTTTAGGGCTCTGAGGCTCAGCTGATCCTGGAAGGGGAATCCCCCTCAGCTGAGCTGGTAGCAATCTCCAAAATTGGCTCAACTGATGAGGATTCCTCTGCCACGATCAGACAAGGTACTTGGGTACATCTACAAAACATGCTTTGTGCATTTTTATTTCTAAAAATAACCAAAAAAGACACATGTTCTAAGGACCAAAACTTATACCTAGGTTATTTTCAAAAATAAAAGATAGATGTCTGGCAGCTTTGAAAATGAACATTCTGCCAAAAACATCCAATGACCTCAGATTTATATGTCCTATCGAAAATCCCCCTCTATTAGGAGCCTATTTTTTAACACTCCTCCAATGAAATTCCAAATCAAAACTAAGGACAGTGTATGGCACAGTGGTTAGAGCTACAGCATCAGCACCCTGAGGTTTGGGGTTCAAATTCCATTCTGCTCCTTATGACCCTAGGTAAGTCACTTAATCCCCCTTTGCCCCAGGTACATTAGGTAGAGTGTGAGTACACTGGAACTGATAGGGAAAAATATTTGAATACTTGAATGTAAACCACTTAGGTTATATGCAGTAAATAAATAAGTGATGTTGATGACCCTCCTCCTCTCAATTAATGTGTGTATGATACAGCCCATATTCTATAAACAGCACCTTAAAGTAGGCACCTACCTTAAGTGGAAAACACCTTTTAAAATTGAGTAATAAGAGTTTTTTTTCTTTTTAAATGTAGCCACCTATCAGCACCAAACAAAAAGGCACCAGATCGCAGCTACAGAGATACTTTATAATGCATAACACCACAGTAGGCGTGGCTAATGGTGGAAGTGGTATTAGTTGTCATAAAACACCTCCATAGCCGCGATTCACATGAAAGGTAGGTGCCAAAAATGTAGGCCTTGAGAACCCTGGCCTAAATTTCCGTCACCTACCTTTCACGAAGCCACGATTCTATAAACAGCACCGTTGTGTAATTGACATGCAATTGGCAGCCATTTTTTTTAGGCAGACAAACGGCGCCGTTTATAGAATCCGGACCTAAGTGTTTTCATAAAAGTTTATAGAGCGAAAGAAGTGAAAAAAGAGCTTTCTCTAAGCGGGTAGGGGTTCCGAGGGGGAGGGGGCGACAGGGGAAGAGTATTAAGATTGCAACAAATGTTTTGAATGTTTTGTTGAAACCAAAAAAAATTGACATCAAAGTATCCACAGAGAAGAAAATCCAGAAGAAACCAAAAAACACTGCGGAGTGACGATGTTCCTTAGATGGACTTTATTGAGAATATCAGAGTTACAAAAGTACAATGAAATCATCCACATAAAGTAAAATCTTCCACATCATTTACTATGTTATGTTACATAAAAATAAGGTAATCCACATAAAAACCTAAAGGACCTAGTCCGCTAAGGGCGCAGGACCCAACACGGTCTTTGCGCATGATATCACTCACAGTATTAGATTTAACATTGTAGTCATTACCTCTTATAGTTTACACATCATTTTAATGTACCTCCATTATTTATAGGACCCCTAAAGAAGACTTTTTGTCGAAACGTGGACCGTGTTGGGTCCTGCACCCTTAGTGGATTAGGTCCTTTAAGTTTTTATGTGGATGACCTTATTTTTATGTGGATGATTTTACTTTATGTGGATAATTTCAATGTACTTTTGGAACTTTGACATTCTCAATAAAGTCCATCTAAGGAACATCATCACTCCACAGTGTTTGAATGTTTTGTTGTTAATATGGATAATGCAAATATTCTCTTTTATTGTATGCCAAGGTTGAAATCAATAAATATATTTTCAAATAAATAAAAGCTTAAAGAGTTTTTTAAAATGTACAAATCACGTGGAGGGGCATAATCAAAACATACGTCTATGTCCGATTTGGACGTAGGGTGCTAATCGCCCAAAGTTGGCAGGGCACAAATGTCCATTCTCGAAAAATACATCTAAAATATACTTTTCTTGAAAATCATCCATCTATACATCCAGGTGTTTGATCGTCCAGACCACCACTACAACTATCTTTATACCACTTTCTTGTCCAAATTTTTGTCCAGGTCCCAAACACCCAGAACAAGACCTTCTGGACGTGGAAGGGGCCAGCAATGTGATGGACTGGCCACCTAGACTTGGCAACAGAGCAGTGGGGTACCTTACAGGGCACTGCTGTGAACTTCACAAAAAGGGTACCACATAAACATCTCTCCAGAACTCCCATATAAGTAATGTTGAGCCCCCAAAACACCCCCAAAACCCACTATACCCACCTGTCTAAAACCTCAATAGCCCTTATGGGTGCAGGTGCCACCTACATGGCAGTAGAGTAGGGTTTGGGGGATTTTTGTTGGGCTCACATTTTCCACCATGAATGTAGTGGTTAGAGTGGCTTATGGGCCCGGGTCCTCCTCTCTGTGGTTCACTAGCCCACCCCCTAGGCTACTTAAGAGACCTCTGTGCAGTTCTACTAGGCTTTCCCATAGCAGGTGCTGATGTTCCAGAGTCTATGTTTTTATTCCGATTTTTATGGCGATGTGAAGGGGTCAGTGATTACTGGGGGAGCGGGGGGTCGGGTCTGTACTTTGTTTATGCAGTGGTTATTTGGTCACTTTGGATACCTTCTGGGCATTTAGACCTGGTTTCAGATCACCTAACTCACAACGTATAAGTTCAGTCCAGGCAGCCTCGTAAAACTTTTGATTATCCCTGCAGTACAACTAAGTCTAGGTTGGCCCACGTCCCACCCAAATCCCGCCCTTACCACTCCTCCGAAAACACCCGTTTCAGTTCCGGGTGCACAGCAGCATTCAGAGGCTTAAAATGCCCCTGGCTATGTCTAAAAAGCCGTTTCAATGACCTGTCTTTTAGGTCTTCCAAGTGCCGACTTGGGCGGGTTTTTAGACGTACAGTATTTCTATTTCAATTACGAGTCCCGTAATGTCCACTTTCACAGAATGTAAAGTGAGCATTGTTCAGCACATACCTGTACAGCCTATGCTCTTAGCTAAATGTGCAGCTTTCAGACTCTTATCAGTATTGTAATACCTAACAACATTACAGAAGGAATATTTGCATTGATTTCAATTGTGCTGTTTGCACTATACTAGAGTACAGTAGTTGTTCCCATACTGAGAGAAGCGATCCATGAGCCCACTACAGGGGGTTCACAGGAAAGACAATTAAAAAACAAGTTATCTCTTTAAAGGGCTCCTCCTGAAGAAATCAAAATGTGTCCACAAGGGAGCCTAGGGCTATGAGATCCACAGGAGCCCGGCAGCCACAATGGCCAAAGCATAAGCAGCTGCCCAGCACCCACACAGACAGACTTCAGAGTCAGCCTGGGGCCATGCGAGTCAGAAGATCAGCAGCCACTGGAAGAGAGAGGGAGAGTGAAATGGATAGAACTAGTGAAATGGATAGAAGATAGAAAGAAAGAAACTGGTGGGGACCAGCTTGATGGATGAGGAGAGAAATCTGGTGGAAAGAAGTTAGAGGGAGAGGAGGCTGGTGGGAAGGGATTTGGAAGTGAGACAGAGTCTGTCTCAGAGAGTGAAGACAGTGGGTTGAGACAGACAGAAAGTGGCAGGCAAGGGACAGGGAGAGTTACCAGTGGGAAGGAATGGAGAATAGAGAGAAAGATGGTGGATAGAAACTGGTAGAGAAAGGCTAAGGGAAGAAATGAAAACTGATAGAGATATTGGTGGAAGAAGACTAGTGAAGATGCAGTGTAAAGAGAAAGAGAGAGAAAAAGACTGATCATGAGATACTAAAGGGGAAGAAGAGAGAGAGAGAGAGAAAAATATATAGGGAATAGCAAAGAGATCCTGAGGATAAGCTGGGGATCCACAAAGCTTGTGGAGGTTGAAAAGGGCTCACCCAAAAAGATTACAAATTCCTGTTTGTCCTAGTCTCATCAGCTTCTCTGCAGTACAGCACCTGAAGGCAGGGACACAAGGGTCACAATCTTGCCACCAGAGGAGATTCAGTATATATAAAATGTTCAGTGTTCACATGAAACTAAAAACAAAAAAAGCACTGTGGAAAAGATGTTCCTGATACAGTAGTTTATTCAATCAATAAAACGTAGCAATGATACATCAAGAAACCAGAATCCACATATGCATAAGGTGATGCTAAACCGGCTTCATGAGTCCTAAAAAGTGTAAATATGTGTATAAGAAACTGGATAATAATAAAATATATGAATCAAAATATGGAATAAAGTGTATGGAATAAAGTAAGAAAGAGCGTGGAAAAGGTGAATGGATATGACAAAGTATGAGAGTCCATAGTTACTGGCTAGTTCAAAGGTATAGAATATCCATAATAGTATAATTACAATATTCTACCCAAGTTGTAATTTAAATCAATTCTTTTATATATAATGGATCATCAGCAAGCTATTATGAGCCATTTATACACTCAAATATATAGCCAACATCTTCATTGGATCACATTTGGACTTTGCCATGATCTTGTATATAATATTTTTCTTCTTTTTTTCTTTTTTAATCAGTCTATTAACTTGCAAATGATGTAACAGTGCAAAATAATTTATCTAATCTTTAAATCATTGTGAGGGTCACCTCTCCCGACATGTCCATGTTTCACTATATCTTCCTCAGAGTCAAGGCTCATAATAGCATGCTGAGGATCCATTATATATAAAAGAATTGATTTAAATTACAACTTTAAATTACAACTTGGGTAGAATATTGTAATTATACTATTATAAAATATGAGGAGCATAATCAAAACTTTAAAATGTTCAAAAACCTGCTTAAGTTGGCACTTGGACGTTCTAATAGCAGGGACGTCCAAATGTCGATAATCAAAACCAACTTTCTAGACATGCAGCAGAACTTCTAAGCTGCTGTGTATCCAGAGTTCAAAGCGGCGTGTTGGGAAGTGTGCTATGTGGGGGAATCAGGCAGGCTTGGTCCTGGCTTAGACGCTGGCTTAGACCTGGCTTAGAAGCTAGCAGTTAGACCTGTTTTAGTTGCATTTAAATGCCCCAACGCTGCACAAACTGACCAGATGACCACTGGAGGGATTAAGACATGATCCCCCCTTACTCCCCAATGGTCACCGACCTCCTCCCATCACCCAGATATAGAATGGGAAGGGGAACAGCACATTGAGGGCTTGCCATCAACTAATCGCGGCAGAGGAATCCCCATCAGGTGAGGCAGTTTCGGAGATTCCTGCCGGCTTAGCTGATGGGGATTCCCCCTGCCAGGATTAGCTAAGCTATGGAGCCCTGCACCCCTCCCCTAACATCCTCCAACATTTCTGTCCCCTACCCCACATCACCTGACACCACACGACATTATGAAACACCCCCTCCCCAAATCACCTGATACCCCCAACATCAAGGAACACCCCAAACACAATCAGGGCCTTAGGCCCCTCCCACTGCATCCCAAGATGCATTGGGAGGGGGACATCTCATCATTCTCAGCTCACGGCCCTGTAAGCAGGAGGAAGTGGGCTTCCCTCCTGCCGATTTTGCAGCGGAAGGTACAAGGTGTCGGGTTATGTGGGGGACGGGTGTTCTATGATGTTGGGTGATGTCGGGTGACGTGGGGGAGCAGAAATGTTGGGGGATATCGGGGAGATGTTGGGTGGAGGGGTTTAGGGCTCTGAGGCTCAGCTGATCCTGGCAGGGGTACATCTACAAAACTTGATTTTGTGCATTTTTCATGGGGACGTTTTTATTTTTGAAAATGGCCTAAAAAGATAGATGTCCTAAGGACCAAAACTTATGCCTATGTCATTTTAAAAAATAAAAGATAGATGTCTGGCAGCTTTGAAAATGGACAATTTTTCTCCTGGGTTTGTGGACATCCTGCCCAAAACATCCAATGACCTCAGACTTATACATCCTATCGAAAATTTCCCTCTATGTGATTAAAGTGTACAGTGAACAGGCAAGACCAAGAATGACACTAGTGCATAAGGGTAAGAAAAAATCAACCTTACCAGAATTAAATAAATAATGAAGTATTAAAGTAAGATGATGCGGTACCAAAGTCAGTGCTAATTGGTACCATGGCCAATTCAGTGAGACATGGTCAAAGTACGAGAGAGGGTGTGCAGAGTGAGAATGAATGAAAGAAGAAACAAAGGATCTGTGTTAAATAGTACATACCAAGGTGGTAAGCAAATGTGGATTTAGCCTAAATAAACGGAACCAACCTTAAAATGATTTAAAAATTAAAATATTAAAATAAAACTAATAATAATAGTGTTCACATGAAAAATAATCAATTCTCAAAATCAGTGTACAGTATGTGACAAGTATCCAGATCAAACAGCTATTGTTTATGAGGAGAATGTAGAGCTCAGAAAAAGACAAGACACCAATGATTCTCAGTCCTCAGGATTATTACACATATTCCTCCATCAAAATCTTGCCAACAGTTCTAACCATTGACAAACACAGACAAAAGAGGGGAGGAAGGGAAGTTTCACATTAAAAACAAAAATCAGTTTTGAGATAATCAGCTTATTAAGACCTTCCTGACGACTCCAGTGCACAGACCTGCAAAGAACCAGGATTGATCCCTGCGAGGCTGTGGAGAACATTTCACAGTCCAAGCAGGTAGCAGGTCAGCTAGAGGGCGATTCTAGAACCAGGCATCTCCATTTAGGCACCCTGAGGACAAACAGAGGGAGCCTATTCTGTGACAGCATCTGTGGATACAGAATCCGTTATAGAATACTGGCGTAACCTGGTATCAGTGCGCCTTACATTTATACGCCCGCAGTTACACCAGCCACAGACTCGGCATAATCAGCGCCATACTGAGCAGCTGTGCAAACAATGCAGCCACACAAGGTGCCAGAAGGGTGGGAGCATCAAAATTGCTCCTCATCCACGGACTTCAATTATTGGTCACAGAACAGGGGGAGGGGTACCAGAGGCGTGTCACACACAGCGCGATTCCATCTCGGTACGGTTCTAGGCATAACTATGGGTGTGTACAAGTGGCAGGGCCGTGCAAAATTGGGAGCACCACCCGTGCCCTGCCTGTGTCTATGCCCCCCCCCTTCCCCTTGCTTTTATGCAGACTGTAAGTTACACACACCATTACAGAAGAGCGCTTAGGCACCATGGTGACATTTTACAAGTGTGCACTTGCCATGCAGACACGCCAAGTTACTCAGTTTCAAGCTGGAGATTTTGAAACCGTCCTTCATTTCTTCACTACCCTATTCAGGTGCATTATGGGATTTGCAGCACTGATTTCAACAGGCAGGATCAGGCACTACAAATCCCACACTGTTGTGACATGCAAGTTCAAAACCAGGACCGGCCAAAAATCTGCAGCCTGAAAATGGTTAACCTGGCATCTCTGCACACATTTACACATGCAAGTTGTTTCTCTAGTTAGAACTAGGTCCGTGTTCACTAAGATCCAGAGATGACCATAGTTTGTGGCACTAGGCAAAGGACTCTAAGCATAAGGGCTTCAAATTTAAAATGCAAAAAACTATTTATTCTAGGAAGGCCATAAAGACTTACATCTGGGAGGAAGAAGACAGTGAAACAAGCATTGGAATAGTCTTGCTTATGTCACAGCCTTTACCATTTGCAATACTGGTATACGCATGGGAGTACACAAAGTCAGAAATGAGTTGAATGTCTATTTCAATGCTTCAATACGAAGGGATCAAGTTTTGTTCCAGTTCTTGTCATGCTGCCCTAGCATCTTCAAACTTTTTTTTGGGGGGGAGGGAGGGGTTGCAATGGAATTTTTTTGTTTGTTTTATCATTTTTGAAAGGATCATCTAAGTCAGCTTTGGGATGTCCTGCTCAAAACTTCCAAAAAAAGCCATCCGTCTCACTTTCATTTTTGAACAGCAAATACGTTGGGGGTTTATCGGTTGAAAATACACAAGAACATCCAAACTGAATAGCCCTTTTACAAAACTGAAATGTCCAAATTATGAATGCCAAAAATCCAGGGACTAGGAAGTTTGTCTGGCAGCATTTTAACAGAAATGGCTGCTCAGACGTGCTTGCAGAGCAGAGGGTTAGCCCTAGTGCTCAGTTCAGTGGACTGTAAAC
Source organism: Geotrypetes seraphini (assembly GCF_902459505.1). Classification (NCBI taxonomy): domain Eukaryota; kingdom Metazoa; phylum Chordata; class Amphibia; order Gymnophiona; family Dermophiidae; genus Geotrypetes; species Geotrypetes seraphini. Next base: position 19,168,724 of record NC_047084.1, on the reverse strand, counting down.
CAGAGCACCCAGGTTCATTTCCACAACTGTTTTATGTTAAATGCTGAGCCCTCCAGAAAGAGGGAAATACCTATTGTACCTAACTGCAAACCACCTCAATAACTTTCAGGCTTGCAGGTGTCGTAAATATTTAGGAACAGTAGGTGTATGTCTGTTTATAGAGGGCTCAAAGTTTAAAGGAAAACAAAAGAGTTGAAGTGGGAATTGAACCTGGAACCCCTGGTTTATAGTTTAGTGAACTGGCCACACTAGGCTATGCCTCAGACTTGCTTTCTATTTTGCTCAAAATGCCACTAATACCTTATGCTGTCATAGAGCCTAGTATTTTTTTATGGTTTCACTTTTAGGGGAGATGTAGAGGACAACAACCATTGAGGGATACATAAGAAGTTCTAATTTGGGGCCCTCCCTGGTCCTGCCCAAAACACACTCATAACACCCCCCACACACACACCTTGCTATTTTAATAAATTACAGTGTCCAAATTCTGCTGTTCCAAAATCACAATTTGAACAAAATGGCATGTTTATAAGAACATAAGAATAGCCATACTAGATCAGACTAATGGTTCATCTAGCCCAGTATTCATGGGGTGGGGGGTGTTGCCATTTTGCAATGTCTATGTGCTTTAAAAATGAGCACCTTAGTCTCGCAGTACAAAACTAGATGACGCTCCATGAAACTGTTAAATGGAAAGTTTAAGAAGAACAAAATGTTGGCCGTTTGTTATTATTTTTGTGCATGCTCTCTTTGTGATCCGCCTAGAATGGTAGATAATATGGAATAAAAATGTTTTTGAAATAAATAAAAGGAAGTACTTGCACACACAGCAAACAGACAAACCAGGGCAACTCACTGTGAAAGCATAAACAGATTCAAAAAGAGATAACATAACAGATTCACTTATATACCGCAGTAACCTCTCAGTTCAACGCAGTTAACAACAAGCAAGAGACTGTACAAGCACATTGTATTATAATCACATTCAGAAGAATGTGTCAAGTTTAAGGGCGACAAACGCAAGATTGTTGGCGGTATATAAAAATAAAGTTATTATTATTATTATTATTACACCATGACTATAGCAACCTGAGAGGGTTGGAAAGGGCAGAGATCCTGTGACGTACACACTCCCTCTTTTACATAAAGGTCTGATTTATCAAAATCCACACAGTAGGGATGTGTGAAAAGTAGCCACCACCTGAAGCTGTCAGACAGAAAACGCTCAGTGGTCCTAGAGATTGCAAGACTAAGGGCTCCTTTTACGAAGGCGCGTTGGGGCCTTAACGCACGGAATAGCATGCGCTAAAATGCCGCACGCGCTAGCCATTCCCGCCTCCTCTTGAGCAGGCAGTAGTTTTTCGCCTAGCGCACACTAACGCACCTTCATAAAAGGAGCACTAATCTTTCGCTACAAAGCCTTCAGGTGTGCATGCTTCAAGACTGTTCTAAAGGACTGGAGGATAACTCACAGAAGAGTTTATTCCCTCCATCCTTTCCCAACAGTCGTCCCTTATTTTCTCACTTCCCTTCTTCAAGTTTCTTGCTCTCTGCTTTCATGCATGTTGGAATGGGATGGACCATTACAGGTATGGCCCCACTGCTATTTTGCCCCTCACAAGATCAGCAAATAGAGAGCTTGGCTGTGGGGACATAGATTGGTTTCTTTGGTACCTCCAACTTTAAAGGTGTTTCATTGCCCCTGTCTGCTTTTATTCTCCATTACACTCCCTGCCTTCATTCTCATTCCTCTCCCTCCTCCTTTTTCTGTCTTCTCCTTCCTTGCATCCTCCTCCTCCTCCTGTCTTTCATCACTTCCTTCTATCTCTCCTTCCTCTCTGTTTGTCTGTTGCTGATTTTCCTCACTCTTCCATCATCTCTCTTTGGATTATAGTTTTCCCTCCCTCTAGATTCTTTACTTCCTTCTATTCTGCTTCCAACCCTCTCCCATGCCAACACCATCAAGACTGCTTGGTTGCCTCCAGGCCATCTGCTTAAGACAAAGCTTCTCAAACCACTCTTCATATACTCCCTAGGGAGCAGTAGAACGCCAGGCTGAGAAACCCTGCCCAAAGCAAATGGCCAAAGCACTACTACAGTTGAATTAGTCAGCAAGGGGCACTGTAGTGGCTGAAGTACTGGCTGAAGCTGGAGCTATAGGCACAATACTATGGATCTGGTTAATACAGTATACCTGGGAATGCACTGCCAGTCCACAGACCCAGTAATAGAGCAATGTACACATACATGAAACATTAATGTAATAAATGGGTGTGAGCACTACATATTTTGAAGGAACAGTAAATGGGAGTAACAGGATCAGGCCATCTAAGTTTTTAAGTTATTTGATTCTGCATTTCTATCCTCTTTTATAAATTATTAACTTTTATGTACTAAATGTTACTTTGTTTGCACTGCGTTATGATAGAGATACTTTACCATGGGAATCAATTCTTTTCAGATTACACTAAACCAAATCCCATTATGGCAACAATCGCTCAATAGTCAAGAGAAAAGAGTTTTTAAATAAAGTACCTAAAAGGAGTCTAGACACACACCCAGCACCTTCCTGTAGACTTCCACAACATATGGAGCTGGGCACAAGGAATGGCTTTAACTATTTTTTTTTTTTTACATAAGAAAACAGTGTTTATAAGCTAAATATTACTCAAAATCTTCCAAGAACTTAAAACACGCCCAAAATACAATTACAGGAAATTCAAAGTATTTAACCTCTAAGAGCAACATGAATGCAGAAAACTGTCTTCTGCCTGATTTACAGGATTCAAGTGGAAGCAAGCATTCAGGGAAAAAAGAACATCAGTACTGTATTTAAAATACAATATTGTACCATTCCATAACCAACAGCAAGCGTTTCAGCTTCATAGAAAATATAGAGCGTTACAAAGCATACAATTAGCATACGTAAACAATACCATTCACAAGTTTTCTTGCAGCAGCTCCAGACAAGGCTGCTCCCCCCCCCCCCACCTGTCTCTATACCTTGCGCTACACGCCCAGCCATGTAACGAAGTCACCCCCGGCCCCTTCCCGAAACAGGCACTGCAAAACCACCACCGAGCTCAAGCCCCACGAATGGCCGGACGGGTTCTGGCAGCAGCTTAGTAAAATGCCAGCACCCAAGCCCTGCAGCTTAGCTTGGCAGGCACAAAGAAAACTTTTTTTTAAGGCTTGCACAGAAAATATTCCAGATCGAGGAAAGAAAACGCACCCCGGTCTCTCTTTCCGGTAAGAAAGCCGCCGCGCAATGCACAGAAGCAGCTTCATCCAAGCAAGGATCCTGCTGTGCCCAAAAGCCAAGGCCGGCTGTTGCCTGCACCGCGCATCCCCAGCCACACAGGCAGACACAAGGGACGCGAGAGCTCAAATCAGCTCTCCCAGACGCACACGATCTGGGAGAGGAGCAGGAGAGCCAGCCTCCTGCCCTCATAACCCAAGCACTGGCGCCCGAATCATCTCAACCTTCCAAAGCACTTCTTCCCTACTGCAGCCGTGCACAGAGCAGCAAGGAGCAAAATCGACCCCCCGAAGAAGAGCAGCACACATGGAGCAAGGGGCAGCGGCGGGCGCCCAGATCCATCTGCAAAAGTTTCACTCTGGATCCGGGACGGATGCAAGCGGACAACGGCATCACCGGCTTGCTCCAAACTGCAAGCTCCGGCCCCTATTTCTCGGGGCTCAAACTTTTACTGCTGACCCCCCTCCAAACCCCAAGAACGGGGATGATTGAGCGCCGACGGGCATCTCTCTGGGATCTCCGCCGTGCATGTGTGTAGCTTACCCCTTCACTCCAGCCAGGGCGCATCAATAAAGTTAGTTTGTGCTCTGAGACGTCGCCGCAGGAGCTGAGAAGTTACCGGTGCCCCGGGGGCGCTGCAAAGCAGAGGGGCAGTCCGCGCCCCTCCTTTCCCCCGCCCCGGTCCCGCGCCCACAGCAATAAACTTACTTTTCCCTGGCCTGGCTGTCGGACGGCACGCTGTTACTCTTGCCTTTGGCGTACATGCTTGCAGAAAGCTCCGATTGTCAAGCACCTGTCAAGCGAACACAGCCTCCCCGGGAACAACCCCGTCACCATGGCGACGCACAGAGTACCTCTTCTGATTGGCCAGCAGCCGTCCCTGGCGCCGCCCCCTTCGTCGTGGTAACCCGCTTGATGGACAGGTTTCTCCTGGAACAGGGCTGAGGCGCGCGCGACAAACAGCGAAGCTTCCTCCCTCCCCCTCCCCCTGCCTCCCTTTCTCCCCTTCCGCGGCACAAGGGGGAATTAGAAACAGTCCTCGGATTTTTAAACAACTGGCTGTTCCGTCAGTGTGCTGCTCCTCCCTCAGCTGCTGGCAGGCGCCGCCGAGACGAGAAAAAGAGAAAGGGAGAAAAGGAAAGCGAGGCACGGATCACTGAGGCGGGTGGCGAAGAGTACATAGCTGAGCAGAGGAGCAGGCTGCAAGATTTGCTCTGCTCCCTGACGTTCTATGAGCACAGCACAGAATATAAGATCTCCCACGATCCTTTTGTAGAAATAGATTTAAAAGAGTACACTTTGTCTGACAGCCAAGCTGGGGGCAGTCCATAACTGACACTATCCAGTTCTAGAAGGCAGAGTTTTTGGACAGTCCTGGTTTTGAACTTACATCGCAAAGCATTGTGGTCTTTGCAGTCCCCTATTCTCCCCATTGAAAATCAGTGCTGTAGGTTGCCTACTGCATCTGAACCTGAGAAGGGGTGTCAGAAATCCAAAAATGGCTCAAAAGCTCCTTTCTGGAATTGGATAACTGCAAGCTCTGAGTCTGGCAACCTTTTTTTTTTTTTTTTTTAAGCAGAGATGGTCCCTTCCTTTGCAAAGTATGCAATGTGCATGTTGCTGTGGGTGTGCATATGTAAAGCACAAAGCAAGAAGATGGTTCTAGAGCAGGAGATCTCAACCCAATCTTTGGAGCACAAGAAGCCAGATAGATTTTTAGGCTATCCACAATGAATATTTATTAGATAAATTTGTATGCACTACCTCCATTCTATTCAAATCTATTTTGTGCATATTTATTGTGCATATCCTAAAATCCTGACTAAGGGCTCCTTTTATCAAGCCGCGCTAGCGGGGTTAACGCGCAACGTTTCATCACGCGCTAACTTCCGCGCTGGCCAAAAACTATCGCCTGCTCAAGGGGTGTGCACCCGGGGTGGACCGCTCCCCCCCCCCTTGTATACCACTGCCCAGAAGTCTTCATTCTGTATCAACGTTGCACGGCAGCTGCTGGAAAATTTAAAAGTACAGCATCCGGGAGGAGGTGGGTGAGGGAGTAGAGCCATAACTGACTCTGACTACCAATTTTTGAGAGGCCATGGTCCCTGTGGCCTTCCCCATTCCGATGCCTATGGTTGTGGCCCTTGAGGACCATGGTTTCCCACCTTGTTCTAGGTTCTGATCTTCAATCCCAGTCCCTTGAGGGCTGTCAACAGATCAGGTTTCAAGGATATCTCTAATGCAGTGGTTCCCAAGCACCTCAGTGGTCCTAGAAGCACCCCAGTCAGTCAGGTTTTAAGGATATTCACAATGAATATTCATGAAAGAGATTTTCATGCACTGTCTCTACTGCATGCAGTTCTTTCATGCATATTCATTGTGGATATCCTGAAAACCTGATTGGCTGGGGTGCCTCCAGGTCCAGATTTGGGAACCACTGCTCTAATACAGTGGTTCTTAAACCTATGCTAGGGGACCCCCAGCCAGTCAGGTTGGCAAGATATCCCCAATGAATATGCATGAGGCATATTTGCATACAACAGGGTAATTGGCATGCATATTCATTAGGGATATCTTGAAAACCCGACTGGCTAAGGGTCCCCCAGGACAGGTTTAAGAACCACTGATCTAATGAATTTGTATTAGAGCAGGGGGTTCGCAACCCAGTCCTCGGGACATATACTGTATACCAGTCAGGTTTTCAGGATACCCACAACCAATATGCATAAGATACATTTGGATGCAATACTTCCACTATATGCAAATCTATCTGTTACATAATCATTGTGGGTATCCTGAAAATCTGAGTGGTTGTGCATGTCCCTAGCATAGGCGTCGGAGCAGAGGGAGCCATGGTTGCCATGACACCCCCAAAAATCAACTTTCCACCGACATTGCCAACAAGGAAATAGAGACTGTGGAACCTCACGATCCCTACTCCTAGCTGCTGGCTCTGCCCTGGAAGAATAAGTGATGTCAGAGGTGGTGGACAGGATTGGCAGCTGGGAGTAGGAAACTTGCAGTCCTGCGGTCTTTTTTTATTTGTTTTGCCACCGCTGCTCCTGCTGTTAGTTTGGAGAACAACACTAGCAATGGTGGGGATGGTGGGTTGGGGGGAAGAATGCAGTCACCAAATTGGGGGGAGAAAAGGGGACAAATGCTGGATGAAGGAGAGAGGGGGTAGAAGCTGAATGGGGAGAAGAAAGGGGAGAGATACAGGATGTGGGAGGGAGCAAGAAAGGGCACTGGATTAAAGGAGAGAGGAAGCAGGCGGTAGATGGAAGGGGAAGATAGAAGGCAGATGCTGATGAGGAAGAGCAGATGCCAAATGGAAGGGGAAAAGAGGCATATGCTGTATCATGGTTTTAAGAAAGAGGCAATTGCTGGATGGAAGGAGGACAGAGGGGACAGATGGGTGGAAGGAGGAGAAGGGGACAGATTCTGGATGAGAGGGAGGGCAGATTTCGAATAGAAGGGGGAGGCAGAGGAAGATATTGTATGGGGGGTTGAAGAGGGAAAAAATGTTAGATGGAGGGGGAGAGGACAGACACTGGATTTGGGGGGAGTGAGAGGTGATGCCGACACTAGATGGAAGGGGGAGATGGGGATAGACGCTGGATGTGGGAGGTGGAAGAGAGAGGGCAGATACTGGGTGGAAGAAGAAAGAGAGGGGTCAAATGCTGAATGGAAGGAGGAGAAAGCATTGAATGGAAGGGGAAGAGAGGAGGGGACTGATGTTAGATGGAAGGGGGAAAAGGAAGATGGAGCAAACAATGGATGGCAAGGGAAGAGAAAGGATGAAGCAGATGCTAGATGGAAGTGGAAGAGAGAAGTTCAAATGTTGGATGGGGGAAAGAAAGAGGACAGAGTTATTGAGAGACTGGGAAATAAGAGGAAGTGAAATAGGAGAACCAGAATAAGGAAAAAAGATGGCAAGCTTTAGGTAGATACAGTAAAAAAACAACAACTAAACAGGGGGGGGGGTGAGGGAGGGGAGAAATTACCCCCCCCCAATTTTTTGAAGCCACATTAGGGTTTTATAATGCCGGTGGCGACCGTAAAAACTCCAGTGGTCACAGAATTCCTATGAGTATCGGAGCTAATACCGCCACAGCTGGCGATAAAAAAGCCTAATGTGGCTTCATACAGGGGGCCTTGATCTGGACAGAGGTAGAAAAATAAATAGAAGAAAGTGAAGTGAAAAAGGAGAAGAAAGGAGAGAAAAATGGCAAATTGACAGGAAATCTTGTCATGAGAGTTAAGAGGAAGACAAGGAAAGCAGAAACCAGAGACTGGGACCAACGTGATTAGAAAGAGCAAATAGGCAAAAAACAAAGGTAGAAAAAAGTTATATTTTTAGTTTAGAATAAAGTAGTGTGGTATCTGTGTTAACAAATATTAATAAATAAAGAAAATGGAAGTAAGGTGATATCTCTTTATTGGACTAATTGTAATACATTTGGAGACTAAACCCTCTTTCCTTATGTCCTGACCGAAGAAAGAGGTTGTGGCCACTTTAACCTAATTGATAAAATGTATTTAGTCCAATAAAATGGTATGATCATATCATCCAAATTTGTTTTATTTGTATTTGTTAACTCCCAAGAAACCACAGTGTGACACTGGGGAAAGAGATAACACCCCCCCCCCTCTTTTTTACAAAAGCATGTGTTTTTTAGCGCTAGCCGCGGCGATGTGCATAATTTTATCTCTTTCTCTGGTGTCACGTTATGGCTTCTTGGGAGTTTAATATTTCCATTTTTAATTTATGATTAATTATTTTATACTGTGTGAGGGTCTGTCTGTGTTCTGTGTGAATAAGACATGGTTTTCTATTAGCATTAACTGTGCAGGATGGGTTTTGGGTTTTGACCAGGTACTAGTGACGTGGATTGGCCACCATGAGAACGGGCTACTGGGCTTGATGGACCATTGGTCTGACCCAGTAAGGCTATTCTTATGTTCTTATCTGGCTTCTTTTGTTTTCCGATAGGGGTGCTGTGCTTTTTTAAGTAGGTGCTTGTTATGTAACATATAGAAGTTACAGCTATTTTAGTATAGCTTTCCTTTTTAAAGATGCCTTTTCTACATAATTTTATACTTCATGAATTATTTTTATTTGGTTAAACCTGTTTTAACTATATCCCTTTTGTATTTTCCCTCAATGTTTCTTCTTTACTTTAAAATTGTATTTCATCCCTCCTTTCCCCTTGTTTAACAATGTTCAAATTTAGAGTATTTTAGCCATTATTTAAAAATTGTATGTATTGTAATGTATTGCATTGTTATTGTTTTTTGTTTTTTATATTGTAAATTTTAAATGTACATCGCTTAGAATATCCGATTAAGCGATTTATCAAGTCCCATAATAAACTTGAAACTTGAAACTTATGGTAGAATTTCTCAATAAGCTCTGATTGACATTTATAGTGTTTTGAATTACTTCACAGTATGGACCCCTTTTATAAAACTGCAATAGGCTTTTTTATCACCAGCCACGGTGGTATTAGCTCCGACGCTCATAGAAATTCTATGGGCTTTTACCGCCACAGCTGGCAATAAAAATGCCTAATGCAGTTTCATAAAAAGGGGGTGGGGGGTATGTCTGGCACTGGATTTCAAATTTAAATCACTTTAAGAGCTGTGTTCCTCTAAGCCAGTGGTCTTCATTCATTTTTAAGATGGGGCCACTTTGGATTCTAATGAGCTGAAGGAGAGCCGCCAAATATCTTCCCATGTGAAGCCTCAACACTACTGACTAGTGTGTGTCAATGACATCCATCCCCATATCCTACCTTCAAACTTCATTGGCGTATACCCTCAATGGTTGTGAGCATTTCCAAATGCATTCCTTCTTTTTTTTTTTTTGCCCATTGACAAATAGAAACAGAAATATGATGGCAGATAATGGCCCATCCAGTCTGCCCATCCACAACATCCACTATCGCATCTTCTCCCTAAGAGATACCATGCGCCTGTCCCATGCTTTCTTGACACAGTCTTTGTTTCCACCACCTCTACTCAGCCTGCTCCATGCATCTACCACTCTTTCTGTAAAAAAAAAGTATTTTATGGTGACATTTTACTTACGTCATCCTTGTAAATGTGTAGTACGTTACTCTTCTCAAAAGTATGTATTTTTTGAGCCTGCTTAATTGACAACTTTCCTATCACTGTCACGACTGGAGAAGGAAAAAGATAAGATCTAAAAGCCCAATATTAGAAATTGTAATGAGGTGATTAAGCCAACTTGATCTCAGTCAAGCCAGCCTTTGAATTCTTTATTAAAATGTTTCTTTATTCCGTTAAGTTAAATCTTGGAACCTATTAATTGGGGATTAGAGCTAAGTTTATTGTTTCTTTATATAAATAATATAAATAATATTTTTTATCATTAATAAATAATTTTTTATATTATTATTTTATGCTTAAAGCTTTCTGTACAAGTTTATGCTTGATTGTTTAAATATGAAAATGCTAAATTTTTTAAAAAAAAAAAATTTTTTAAGTATTTTATTAGATTACTTCTGAGCCTATCACCTTTTAACTTCATCCTATGCCCTCTCATTCTGGAGCTTCCTTTCAAATGAAAGAGACTTGCCCTGTACACAGGAGTCCTTCAAGCATGCACTCCTTCCCAATCTACTTCAAGGGTTTCAAGGGACTGTCATTGGCCCCAGGCCTTGCATTGAAGAACACTGCTCTAAGCTATGCTATACATCCAGTAAATGAAAAAATCAAACTATAAATGATCATTAAAATTTTTTCTGCACAGTGTGCTTTGTGTAGTTTAATTTTGTGCTTACCATTATACATTGTTAATAAGATTATATTGTGTATGTATATGAAAAATGAATGGAAGAAATGGCATTACAATTAGTACTATTTTGAGGGTGAGGTCTGGGAGTGGAGCACAGGCAAGTTCTGGGGCGGAGCTTGGGCACCCCCAAACAAAAAGGTCCCTGTTCCCTAGTACTGGGTTGAGAATTCCTGCATTATTAGAGGGGTTTCCATGCCTACTGCCTTCTCTCTCATGCATATTCATAGTACAGGAATTCACAACCCAGTCTTCAGGACACACCAAGTCAGTCTGGTGTTTAATTTATCCACAATGAATATGCATGAGAGATTTGCATACAATGGAGGCAGTACATACAAATTTATTCATACATATTCGTTGTGGATATTCTGTAGAGGTGTGCAGTGACATTTATATCAGAGGTTTAAGGAGATGTGCTGAAAAACAAGAAGGGCTCAATGGCACCAAAATAGCCCCTCTCACCCTCACAAAAACAAGAATAGGGGCTTGATAGCCATTTCAGTAAGAACACAAAGAGGGGCTTCATGGGCCCCACCCAACATCTCCCACTCCAACACAAAACAAGAGGTGTTTAATGAACCCCAACATAACAGTTTTCATCCACAGCATAGATAGTGAGACTCAATGACGCCCATCAAAACACTACCTCTATCACTTCTCAGTCTTCTTTCCCCCTGTAAACTGTATACAACAGCTTCTTCCTCTCCTTGTCTCTCATCTCATACACTTCCCCTCACTCTTGTCTCCAATCCCTTCACTCACTTTCTCATGCCTCTTTGCTATCCACATAGTAACATAGTAGATGACGGCAGATAAAGACCCGAATGGTCCATCCAGTCTGCCCAACCTGATTCAATTTAAATTTTTTAATTTTTTCTTCTTAGCTATTTCTGGGCAAGAATCCAAGGCTTTACCTGGTACTGTGCTTGGGTTCCAACTGCCGAAATCTCTGTTAAGACTTACTCCAGCCCATCTACACCCTCCCAGCCATTGAAGCCCTCCCCAGCCCATCCTCCCCCAAACGGCCATATACAGACACAGACCGTGCAAGTCTGCCCAGTACTGGCCTTAGTTTAATATTTAATATTATTTTCTGATTCTAGATCCTCTGTGTTCATCCTACGCTTCTTTGAACTCAGTCACCGTTTTCCTCTCCACCACCTCTCTCGGGAGCGCATTCCAGGCATCCACCACCCTCTCCATAAAGTAAATTTTTTTTTTTAAAATTATTATTTATTAGTTTTATATCTTTACAAGAAAATACATCTTGCTTAGGAAAATACAGCAGGAATAATTGTTCAAATGTTCAAAATCACATTTTACAATAATAAAAGAAAAAAGAAATACGGATATGCTTTCTTAGACCAAAAAAAGCTATGAAGGGGGGGTTAAGCAAGTAATTGAGAAGCTAATCAATCATAACAAAGAATCAAAAGTACCATGAAAGGCCTAACATAACACTCTGCATTCTAAATTCCATTAATCACCTAAACACCAGCAGCGATTTTCTTCAGTTCCCCAAAAAAGACCTTAACTGCTCTGGTTGAAAGAAGACATACTTAACTTGAGCATATTTCACAATGCATTTACAGGGATATGCGAGCAAAAAGGACGCACCCAAAGCCCTGGTATCTTGTCGCATTGCTAAGAAAAGTTTCCTCTTTTCCTGGGTAGCCTTAGTTACATCCAGGAACACCCATATCTTTTTACCGTAGAACAATTCTCTAGAAACACGAAAGTAAAGTTTCATAAAAGAGTCAATGTCCTGTTGGAAAATAAATGAAGCCAGAAGTGTCATTCTCTGAGTCATATCTGTAATAGATTCCTCTAATATGGCTGAAATATTATTTAAGTCCAATTGTGGAGTCTGTTCTCCAACCCCCATTGCTTCCCGGTTTTTTGGTGAAGAAGGTAAATAATAGACTTTGTTTAAAGGAGGAATATTGTCCGTGGAATACTTTAAAATTTATACTAAATATTTCTTAAACATATCATAGGCTAATATCCCAGGTACTTTGGGGAAATTCAAAATCCTAACATTCAGCCTTCTATTAAAGTTTTCTATATTATCAAGTTTACGGTGTAAAGTAGCTGAATCTTTAATTGCAGCATTTTTAAAGTCCACAAGAGATTTCACTTCTGATTTTACTTCCGTGAAGATATTTTTAGCTTCAGTATTTGACTGTTCCAGTGCCTTGGTTAATTCGTCCATCTTACTAGCCAACATTTGTACCTTTGTAGAAGTCTTCGTTGCCTCAGAGTCCATTTTCTGTAACAGTCCCCAAATCGCTGTTAGTGTCACCTCCCCGGAGGGGATAAGCTCCCGAACGCTGGTCGCCATCGGCAGAAGCTCATCTGCTCTGGGCGCTTCCCCTCTAAGAACTCCGTGTGCAACTTCGGCAGCACTTTCTGTTCCTACTGCCAAAGCAGAAGAGTCAGCCGGACAGAGAGGTGGTTCGGTGAGGGGGGGCGAAAGTGAGATCTCATCTACGTGTGGGCTGGAGCCTTCTCTACTCTCTCCCACTGCCGGAATTACTTCGCCCCGCTGGATGCAGATACCAGGTATCAATTGCTCAATCGTCTGCTGACGGGGTAGGAGTATTGGCGTCAAGGAAGCTGGCGTCTTAATGCTCCCTTTCCTCTTATGGGGCATTTTTCCTTGCGAGTAATTCTCCCAAAGCAGAGAGAGCATGATCTCAGCGTCTGGTCGATGCCGCCATCTTGGCCCCCGTCGGAAACTCAAAGTAAAATTTCCTAACATTGCTCTTGAATCTACCACCCCTCGACCTCAAATTATGTCCTCTGGTTTTACCATTTTCCTTTCTCTGGAAAAGATTTTGTTCTATCGTAATACCCTTCAAGTATTTGAACATCTGAATCATATTTCCCCTGTCCCTCCTTTCCTCTAGGGCAGGGGTTTCCAACCTGCGGCCCAGTGAAGTATTTTGTGCGGCCCCGGTCGAGGGCGATGCAGTGTTTTCCTCTGCTGCGCCTGGGTGTTTACTATCTTACCGGCTCCCTCCTCTGTCTTGCTGCAGCGTTTGCATGTTTGTGCGGCCCAAGAAACATTTTTTTTGGACAATGCGGCCCAGGGAAGCCAAAAGGTTGGACACCCCTGCTCTAGGGTATACATATTCAGGGCTTCCAGTCTCTCCTCCATACGTCTTCTGGCGCAAGCCTCCTATCATTTTCGTTGCCCTCCTCTGGACCGCTTCAAGTCTTCTTACGTCCTTCGCCAGATACGGTCTCCAAAACTGAACACAGTACTCCAAGTGGGGCCTCACCAATGACCTGTACAGGGGCATCAACACCTTCTTCCTTCTATTGGCTACACCTCTCTTTATACAGCCCAGCATCCTTCTGGCAGCAGCCACTGCCTTGTCACACTGTTTTTTCGCCTTTAGATCTTCAGACACTATCACCCCAAGGTCTCTCTCCCCGTCCGTGCATATCAGCTTCTCACCTCCCAGCATATACGATTACTTCCGATTATTAATCCCCAAATGCATTACTCTGCATTTCTTTGCATTGAATTTTAGTTGCCAGGCATTAGACCATTCCTCTAACTTTTGCAGATCCTTTTTCATATTTTCCACTCCCTCTTCGGTGTCTACTCTGTTACAAATCTTGGTATCATCTGCAAAAAGGCACACTTTTCCTTCTAACCCATCAGCAATGTCACTCACAAACATATTGAACAGGATTAGCCCCAGCACCAAACCCTGAGGGACTCCACTACTCACCTTTCATTTCTCCGAGTGACTTCCATTAACCACCACCTTCTGGCGTCTGTCCGACAGCCAGTTTCTAACCCAGTTCACCACTTTGGGTCCTAACTTCAGCCCTTCAAGTTTGTTCAACAGCCTCCTATGAGGAACCGCATCAAAGGCTTTGCTAAAATCTAAGTAAATTAGATCTAGCATATGTCCTCGATCCAGCTCTCTGGTCACCCAATCCAAAAATTCAATCAGGTTCGTTTGGCACAATTTACCTTTTGTAAAGCCATGTTGCCTCGGATCCTGTAACCCATTAGATTCAAGGAAGTACACTATCCTTTCTTTCAGCAACACTGCCATTATTTTTCCAACAACCGAAGTGAGGCTCACCAGTCTGTAGTTTCCTGCTTCATCCCTGTAACCACTTTTGTGAATAGGGACCACATCTGCTCTCCTCCAATCCCCAGGAACCACTCCCGTCTTCAGAGATTTGTTGAACAAGTCTTTAATAGGACTCGCCAGAACCTCTCTGAGCTCCCTTAGTATCCTGGGTAAGGTAAGTTGGGGGAGGGTACGGGCACTAATAACCTACCTAATGAAATAAGCTGCAAATACAATTTAGGATCTGAGGTATATACACATAGCAATCATGGGTCTGGGGGGGGGGGGGGGGTGCTCACATTTCCATGTTTGGGGGGATACGGACATTTTCGAGTCCGGGGTAAGTTCACACTGTGTTTCAGGGTCTAAGGAGAATACACACATTGCAAACAATACCAAAGGAGCCGATGGAGCTCAATCGGGAATATCACTAGATAGCCATAACAAACCTAGGATTTGGAAGGCTATGTACGTCAATGCCCACAGTTTGGGCAACAAGATTCTGGAATTGGAGATGGAAATGAGGGACGCCGACCTAGATGTGGTGGCGATATCCGAAACCTGGCTCACGGACTCCCACAGGTGGGACATGGTCATACCGGGTTACAATTTGTTCCGCTGAGACAGGGAGGGCAAAATGGGAGGAGGGGTAGCACTATATGCCAAAGATGACATCAAAGTTACCAGAATCACAGATGTTAGGTACACAGGGGAATCCCTTTGGGTAAATTTGGCCAGGGGAAAGGACAAATGCCTGTACCTTGGCATAGTATACAGACCTCCAAGGCAATAGGAAGACCTTGATATGGAATTAATCGAGGACATAGAGAATATCACCTTGCGTGGGGACACAGTATTATTGGGTGACTTCAATATGCCTGATGTGAATTGGGACACACTTTCCTCTGCGACCGGCAGCAGCAGAAGGCTATTAAACTCTATAAAGGGAGCAATACTCAAGCAAATGGTTTTGGAGCCAACTAGGGATCAGGCGATTCTAGACCTAATACTTACCAACGGAGAAAGTGTCACAGAGGTCTCTGTGGGAGAAACGCTGTCATCCAGTGACCACAACATGGTATG
The DNA here is from genome assembly GCF_902459505.1 of Geotrypetes seraphini. NCBI lineage: Eukaryota > Metazoa > Chordata > Amphibia > Gymnophiona > Dermophiidae > Geotrypetes > Geotrypetes seraphini. The sequence continues at coordinate 19,153,465 of NC_047084.1, read as the reverse complement.
GTTTAACCTCAGAAAAGGTTTCACCAAATCCAACACATTAACTAAGGTCCTCAGCTTCAAGGACACCAACTTCGAGAACATGGGGGAATTCATCCATCAGTCGCTGCAAAACCAAGCAGAGACTGATAATGTAGAGGAATTGTGGTCAACACTGAAAGCTACCATACACGAAGCAACAAACCAATTTATTAAATCTGTAAGTAAACGACGAAGAAAAAACAAGCCGCAGTGGTTCTCTACGGAGGTCTCCAACCTCATAAAAGAGAAGAAAAGAGCATTCATCTCCTTCAAACATTCAGGGAAGCAGGGCTCCAGGGAAGACTATCTGGCCAAGTCAAGAGCCGTCAAAACAGCAGTCAGAGAGGTCAAATTGCAGATGGAGGAGAATCTAGCAAAGAACATCAAAAAGGGCGACAAAGCATTCTTTAGGTATATTAGTGATAGAAAAGGAACACAGGAGGGATAGTACGCCTTAGGAAACCGGACGGGAACTATGTAGAATCGGACTCCGAGAAGGCTAAATTGTTAAATGAATACTTTTGCTCAGTCTTCACCCGTGAGGCGCAGGGATCCGGCCCTCAGCTACCAACAGGGGATAGCTCGATAGACCCGTTTTGCAGCTTCGAGTTTACGCCCAGTAGTGTCTACAGTGAACTATCCAAACTCAAGGTTCACAAAGCTATGGGGCCAGACAACATACACCCCAGAGTACTCAGGGAGTTAAGAGACACCTTGGCGAAACCACTATCAACACTCTTCAATCTCTCCCTTAGCAAAGGAAAAGTCCCGCTAGACTGGAAAACGGCTAATGTCATTCCACTCCACAAAAAAGGAAGCAGGACGGAAGCTACGAACTACAGACCAGTGAGTCTCACATCAATAGTGAGCAAACTAATGGAAACTCTAATCAAACACCAATTGGATACGGTCCTGAACGAGGGGAATCTGCGAGATCCCCGTCAACATGGGTTCACAAAGGGGAGGTCTTGTCAATCCAACCTGATCAGCTTCTTTGACTGGGTGACGAGGAAGCTGGATATTGGGGAGTCCCTGGACGTCGTGTACTTAGATTTCAGCAAAGCATTCGATAGCGTACCACACCGCAGGTTGTTGAGCAAGATGAGCTCTATAGGTTTGGGTGATACCTTGACTACATGGGTGGGGGACTGGCTAGGAGGTAGACTTCAGAGGGTGGTGGTGAATGGCTCCCCCTCCGAAACGACAGAGGTGATAAGTGGAGTGCCGCAGGGCTTGGTCTTGGGCCCAATTTTATTCAACATCTTCATAAGGGACTTGGCTGAGGGGCTTCAGGGTAAATTAACGTTATTCGCCGATGACGCCAAATTATGCAATATAGTGGACAAGAACACAACAGGACCTGACAACAAATCCAAGACCGATAGTATGGCACACGACCTCCTCCTACTGGAGAATTGGTCCAGGACCTGGCAACTAAACTTCAATGCCAAAAAATGCAAGGTCATGCACCTTGGCAACAAAAATCCATGTAAGACTTACACTCTTAATGGTGAGATCCTAGAGAGAACTGTAGCAGAACGAGAGTTAGGGGTAATAATCAGTGAGGACATGAAGACTGCTACTCAGGTGGAGAAAGCTTCATCTAAAGCCAGACAAATCATAGGTTGCATACGCAGGAGTTTTGTTAACCGTAAACCCGAAGTCTTAATGCCATTGTATAGGTCCATGGTGAGACCCCATCTGGAGTACTGTGTACAATTCTGGAGACCACATTACCGCAAAGATGTGCTGAGACTTGAATCGGTCCAGCGAATGGCCACACGGATGGTCACAGGGCTCAGGGATCTCCTGTATGAGGAACGGCTGAATAAATTGCAGCTCTACTCCCTGGAGGAACGCAGGGAGAGGGGGGACATGATCGAAACATTCAAATACCTCACGCGCCGTATCGAGGTGGGGGAGGATATCTTCTTCTTCAAGGAACTCACGTCAACACGAGGGCATCCATGGAAAATCAGGGGAGGGACATTGCATGGCGACACCAGGAAATACTTCTTCACCGAGAGGGTGGTGGATCGATGGAATGGTCTTCCGATACAGGTGATTGAGGCCAGCAGTGTGCCTGATTTTAAAGCTAAATGGGATCGAACGGTGGGTTCTCTTCGCAAAGGGAGGTAGGGGAGGGTCATTGGTGTGGGCAGACTTGATGGGCCTTGGCCCTTATCTGCCGTCACTTTCCATGTTTCTATGTTTCTATGATCCCATCTGGTCCCATCGCTTTGTCCACCTTCAGTTTTTCAAGTTGCTCATAAATACTCTCCTCCGTGAATGGCGCAGAATCTACTCCATTTTCTCGTGTAACTTTGTCAGAAAATCTTGGTCCTTCTCCAGGATTTTCTTCTGTGAACACAGAACAGAAGTATTTGTTTAGCACATTTGCTTTTTCCTCATCACTCTCCACATATTGGTTCCCAGTATCTTTTAGTTTAACATTTTTCAGCTTCCTCCTTTCACTAATATATCTGAAAAAATTTTGTCTCCCTTTTTTACATTTTTAGCCATTTGTTCTTCCACCTGTGCTTTCACAAGACGTATCTCTCTCTTGGCTTCTTTCAGTTTCACCCTGTAGTTCTTTCTGCACTCCTCTTCTTGGGTTTTTTTATATTTCATGAATGCCAACTCTTTCGCCTTTATTTTCTCCGCCACTAGTTTGGAGAACCATATCGGCTTCCTTGCTCCTTTCAGCTTAGACCACTGTCTTTCCACTTCTCTTAAGACCTCCCATCCTAACAGCTCTTTCTTCAGGTACTCTCCCATTGCATTAAAGTCCATACGTTTGAAATCTAGGACTTTAAGTATCGTGCGGCTGCTCTCCACTTTAGCCGTTATATCAAACCAAACTGTTTGATGATCGCTAATTCCCAGGTGAGCACCCACTCGAACATTAGAGATACTCTCTCCATTTGTGAGGACTAGATCCAATATCGCTTTTTCCCTCTTGGGTTCCATCACCATTTGTCTGAGTAGAGCATCTTGAAAGGCATCCACAATCTCTCTACTTCTTTCCGATTCCGCATTTGGAACATTCCAGTCCGCATCCAGCAGGTTGAAATCCCCCAACAGCAGCACCTCCTCTTTCTTTCCAAACTGGGACTGTTCACCCTCAAAAAGAGAAGACTGCGAGGGGATATGATAGAGATTTTTAAAATATTAAAAGGATTTGACAAAATAGTCCAGAAAGCAGCATTACTGACTTTTTCAGATGTGATACGGACAAGAGGTCATAGCCTGAAACTGAGTGGCAGCAGGTTCAGGACAAATGTCAGGAAGTTCTGTTTTGCACAGAGAGTGGTGGGCGTTTGGAATGCTCTCCCGGAGGAGGTTGTGACGGAGACTACTGTTCTGGGTTTCAAGCGCACGTTGGATGCACACCTTCTTGCTAATCATATTGAGGGATACGGGAAATCCGGGTCTCCAACAGGGAGCACCTAACTGGGCCTCCACGCAGTGGCGTACCAAGGGGGGGGTGGGGGGGTCCGCCCCAGGTGCAAGGCCCGAGGGGGTGTTCAGCTGGCCCCTTACCAGGCAATAGGCTGCCGCAGGGGAAAGGCTGCCATTGCCGTCAACAGAAAGAAGCCGGCGCCGAATTCTCCCTCCCTGCTGCTTCTCTTCCCCGAGCCGAGCAACTCTTGCCGTCCGACGTCAATTCTGACGTCAGAGAGGACATTCTGGGCCAGCCAATCACTGCCTGGCTGGCCCGGAACGTCCTTTCCAACGTTAGAATTGACGTCGAGCAGCCAGAGTTGGTCAGCCCGCGGGAAAATAAGGAGGGTGAATTCGGCGCTGGCCTGTTTCCGATGGCCAGTGGCAGCCTTTCCCCAGCGATGGTGGCAGCATGGTGGTGGTAGCGGCGGTGGCATAGGGGAAGGAAGGGAGAAAGAAAGAAAGGGGGGGGGTGAGCCAGGGAACCAGAAACAAAGCAAGGGGGGGACAGGGATCCATAAAGAAAGAAAGGGGGCAGGGTGAAAGAAAGAAAGAAATGGGGCACGGAGAGAGAGAGAAAGACAGACATACAGAAAGAAAGGGGGCATGGAGAGAGAAAGAAAGAAGGTGACAGGATGAAACAAAGAAAAAGTAGTGGGAGGGAATGATGTCTGGAGGAGAGGAAGCATACAGGAGGCTGAAAGAAGGGAAGAAATATTGGATGCACAGTCAGAAGAATAAAGTGCAACCAGAGACTGATGAAATTACCAAACAAAGGTGGGAAAATGATTTTATTTTCAATTTAGTGATCAAAGTGTGTCCGTTTTGACAATTTATATATGCTGTCTATATTTTGCACTATGGGCCCCTTTTACTAAACTGCAATAGCAGTTTTTAGCGCAGGGAGCGTCGAGAGCAGCGTGGGGCATTCAGCGCAGCTCCCTGCACTAAAAAATGCTATCGCGGTTTAATAAAAAGGGAGGGGGTATATTTGTCTATTTTTGTATAGTTGTTACTGAGGTGACATTGCATAAAGTCATCTGCCTTGACCTCTTTGAATGATAATTAACATTTTGAATGATAATTAACATTTTTTCTACGTACAATGTGCTTTGTGTTTTTACAATTTTATTGTTGGTAGATCATTTTGACTTGGCCACGAAGGTAACGGGGAGGGAGGGGAGCTGCTGAAAGACATCTAGTAATCCTTGCAGGCTTGACTGCAGGGAATTATTTTTGTAAAATCATGTTTTGTTATGTGACTGGCATTATTTAGACTTTAATTTCTATGAATGAATAGAATGAAAATGATATAAAATTACTTGCTTGTTTTTATGTGCGTGCGCTGAAGGAAAGTGGAGAGAGAGTGGGCTGAGGACACTGTAGGGAAATGGGGAAGAGAGAGTGAGGAGAAGACGCTGATTTATAAATTGACAATTGTACAGAATATTGTTTCTTTTTATACTTTAATATAATAAGTTCAATATAAAACAATTCAAGGCTTGTGTGGATGGAATCAGGTGGTTTGTGGGGATGAGGACCGAGCTTATGGGGATTAGTCCAATAAAATGGTATTTTTTTATTTCTCATTATTTGTTTTATTTTTATTTGTTAATTTGTAAAGTGGTGATTGTTATGTATCAGTTTTTTCAAATTTACATCTACTGTCTTTATATTTTGCACAGTATTAGAGAACATGTATTACTGTTTTTGTGGTGTTGTGGTGTTGCATTGTATGCAAAGTCTGGTTTCTTGGCAGTTCAGTTTAACTTTTGTCTACATATTTCTATTTTTAGTTTGTGATTATTCCATATTGGGCGAGGGTGTATCTATCTGTGTGTATAAAAGGGACATGGCTTTCTGATAGCATCGACTGTACAGGATCAATTGACTGTGCAGGATCTGGTTTGTTTAGTTTTAAAATGTATGTGTTGGTGTTCTAGTGCTCACTGCAGTGTTTAAGATGCTGCCTTTTTCTAGGTACACTCTTGTTGTGCGATATGTAGATTGTTACTAAAAATCATATTTTTCATATAGAGGGGGGGTGTCAAAAAATGATGTGCCCCGGGTGTCACATATGCTAGGTACGCCACTGCCTCCGCGTGTGCGGGTCGCCGGACTAGATGGACCTAGGTCTGATCCGGTGAAGGCATTTCTTATGTTCTTATGTAACTTTTGGATATCCACAATCAGATCCTTATCAATTTGCTGCGATTGAGGCGGAGGTCTGTAGACTACACCCACGTAGATAGAAGTTCCATCTTCTCTTTTCAGAGCGATCCATATCGCTTCTTCCTCTCCCCAGGTCCCTTGCATTTTGGTCGCTTGGATATTGATCTTTAAATAGAGAGCTACTCCTCCACCTTTTTGACCATCTCTGTCCTTCCTAAAAAGATTATATCCCGGTATGTTTGCATCCCATCCATGTGAATCACTGAACCAAGTCTCTGTGATAGCGACAATATCTAGATCTGCCTCTAACATCAGGGCTTGCAGATCATGAACTTTGCTGCTTAGACTGCGGGCATTTGTGGTCATCACTTTCCAGCTATTTTTCAGCGGTAATCTCCTTTTTCGTATAGAGTTTTGTTTCGTTTCACTTTCTGTTGCAATGCTAAGAAATGAGTTGCTGATATAGTTTATGTTGAAATCTTTACTACTATTACATCTTTTCTTTTGCCGGGGGTGGTCTCTATAATTGTCCTTCATACATACACCACCCCCACCTTCTTGTTTAAATGCCTAGAAACATATTGTCAAAATGGACATACCAACTCTCTTCCTCACCCTCTCCCTACTACCTTCTTTTTCTCTCCTGTTGGCATACTCTCTCTCTTCCTATCCAAACTTCACCCCACACTCTCCTCTGTGTCCTTATCCCTTTATCCTTCCTTCATTCTGCCCACCACTCCTCCTTGTACGCCCCACCCCCCTGTTTCTTGCCATCCTGCCTTAGCCCTAACCTCATCTCTCTTCCCCTCTTGCTATCCTAAACTCTCCCATCTATACCTTCAACCCCTCTGCTTTATACTCCATTTTGTCCCCATTCCTTCTCTTATCATTCCAAGACCCAACTCACCTCACTCTTATCTCTTTAGGCCCCACTGTCCCCTTATACTTCCCTTTCTCTCTCTTACCAAGCCAAAAAAGGCATTAGACCTATGTGATCAGGCTGAGCGGTCATCACTTGTCACACACTGGTGAATCAATTCAAATTGATTAACTTTTAAAAAATCGGACTCACCGTTTCAGTGAGTCGTGACACCTCCGGGTCTCCTAAAGCAGCAATGGCAGTGGCTGCCAGGAAGAGGCAGTACTCGGAACAGGCTGTTCCTGGCCTGCCCCACTGGAGCCTTCCCTCTGATGAGGTCACTGTTGATGCGGCAGAGGGAAACCCTGGTGAGATCTGTTCAGAGCACTGCATCTTCCTGCCGGCCACCGTTGCTGCTGCTTTTGAAGACTTATATTTCAGATCTCATGGTGGAGGGGGGTCGGTTGAGAGGTGCTGCACAGGGGGATAAGAGGGAGGGAAAGCTGCTGCACAGGGGGATGGGAGGGAGGGATGGAAAACTGCCACCCTACCTTCGCCCAGGTTGACTTGAAGCTTAAACAAAATTTAATGCTATAAGGGCCCTGAAAACACAGGCCTGTTCTCAATCACTGCAGTGTCCTGCCTCCTCTGACAGGAAATGTGCTTTTCAAGGGGTCGGGACATGCCAGCACTTGAGCATTGGCCTGTGCTAAAAGAGACCATACAGCGCTGTTTTGTTTAAGCTTCAGGAACACAAAGAACAAAGGATATCTGTATACAGATTGGGTAATGTTGCTGCTCTCTATATCTCTGTCTCTTACGTTTGCTTTTGCATATAATATATTTTTACTTGCATTTGCGTAACATATGTACATATTTGATGTGTTTTATTTTATTTATTATTATATATTTTTCTAATGAAATTTCATAACGCACATTTTTATATTTCATATCATTTTTAGCATACTTTATTTTTTATATATATATATATATACAGTATATATAGTCTAATTATTTTAGTATAGTTATTATTTAATCTTTTTTTATACTTTTATTTTATTCATTGTTTTTAGACTCCTGATGCAGGCCTTAGGGGCCGAAACACAAATTTTGTTGAGTCATCTGTTTGTCACACAACAGTGTCATCTATGTGTTGCAATAATATATTTGGGTTGTTTTTTTTAATCTCCACCGTTGGGGTTGTTTTTTTTTTTTTAATGTGTGTGTTGCTTTTGATCTGCGGAGGATTTTGGTCTTCTGGTTTGGTGCTTTGTTTAAGCTTCAGAGCAACCTAGGAATAGATAGGGCAGAGTCAGCAATGGCCAAGAGGTGGAGAGGGATTTGGGGGTGTGGATAGGGAAGGGGATATAAAATGCTGACTACCTGGTGAGGAAGGAGTGGAAGGGAGATACCAAGTTACAGAAGGGAGAAGGAAAAGAGAGATTCTGAACTATGATGGGGGGGGTTATTGGGGTAGAATGCATGGCTGCCTAGAGCAGGGCTACCCAAGTCCGGTCCTCGAGATCTACTAGCAGGCCAGGTTTTCAGGATATCCACAATGAATATGCATGAGAGAGAGATTTGCATACCAAGAAGGCAGTGCAGGCAAATCTCTCTCATGCAAATTCATTGTGGATATCCTGAAAACCTGGCCCACCAGTAGATCTCGAGGACCGGACTTGGGCAGCCCTGGCCTAGAGCATCAGATACACTTGAGCTGGTCCCCTAGGTAAAACTGAGGTTCACTATCTTGTCTCTTCGTAAGCAGGTTAACAAATGATACTCCTGATCACCAGCTGCTCTGTTCTCTGCATTCCTTCTGAATGAATCATCAGTAACAATGACAGTCCTATCCCGACCCTCTTAGACACATCCTCAGTGTCACAGGATAATGCATTGCCGGAAGGCAGGCCCCAGCTTTCCTTCCTGTTGCTGGTCTGGATGAGAAAAGAGAGGTTATAAAATGTGGGAACCTCCACATCCCCTCCCCTAAGAAGTTGTAAATGAAGCCCATGGTACCACAACTTCAGCAGGCTGCTCCTAATTGAACAGGAAGTCCAAATGAGCAAGAGGAATATGTTTGACCCAGTGATTAAAAATGAACTAGATTTCTTGTATTTCTCTAATCATTTTGATTTTCGCTCTACACTACTCATCATTATTAAGTAAGTCTATGACAATTTGATAAAAATGTCTGGTTGTTAAGAGGGTTTAGCTTTGTAATCTCAAGGTGGAAGAACGTCTCGCTTCCTTACAATGCCCTTTATAGCAGCAGGACTGTAAAGCAATTTAAAAAACATTGCTAGCCTCTTTCATTCCTTGAAATTCCACACAATCCTTTTCTGAGGAACAGCAGCAGCAATTCTACTCCAAGACCAACTAATGTTAAAACATCACAACAGACTCAGTTGTGGCTTATATAGCAGTACTAGCAAATAAAAAACATTTAAACAATTTTATAAAATAGATCTTAAATGTGATTCATTGCTTATTCATTTTTTAAAATTTTTATAAGCATATTTTGAACATAATTAGTGTAGAGCAGGTCTCTTCTTGGCAGTGATGTCTTTTGAAGTTTTCTTCAGGAACCAGGATCCTCCACATTGTGAGGAAAACTGTTGAGAAATATGTCCCAGCCTCGACAGATAATGTGAAACCATCAGGGCAGATTTATCCATTAGGCACAATAGGCGCAGTGCCTAGGGCCTACAAAAATGTTTTAATTTTTTCCAAATTTTTGAAATAGCCCCATCTCCCACTGCCAATATGATCTCCCTTCCCCTTCCCCTCTCCACCCAAACTAAGCAAGCAAAATACACATAGGCTTGGGGAAAGGAAGATATAGAGCAGTGGTCTCAAACTCAAACTTTTTGCAGGGCCATATTTTGGATTTGTAGGTACTTGGAGGGCCGCAGAAAAAAATAGTTAATGTCTTATTAAAGAAATGACAATTTTGCATGAGGTAAAACTCTTTATAGTTTATAAATTCCCCCCCCCCCTCCCCCCCGAAGGCCTGCATGTTCCCCCTTTCTTTGCAGTGTCCTCCAGCTTCCCTCTGGCCTCCCGGTCTTAGTTTCAGCTAATTACTGCAGCCTGCAGAGAGGATCGCTGGTGCCAGGGGCAGGATCGCGGCAGAGGGAACGTGCTGCTGAGGATAACTGCAGCCTGAAAATATCGCTACAGCACCGGCGATCCTCTCTGCAGGCTGTCGTAATTAGCTGAAACTAAGACCGGGAAGCCAGGGGGGAAGCCGGAGGATGCTGCAAAGAGCGGGCAGCACTAGTACAGACCGCGGGCCGCAAAATAATACCTGGCAGGTCGCAAGTGGCCCCCGGGCCGCATGTTTGAGACCACTGATATAGAGGAAGGGATAGTGGTGGTCTAGGGGAGGGGGGTGGCAATGAATGAGAGACAGAAGGGGATGCTGAGTAGAGGGGTCTTATAATAGAGTTAATTCATCACAGACTGCACAACCCAGATTTTATGCTGCTTTTATTTTGCAAATATTGAAATTACAATTCACAAGTATCCACTTGTTACAGAAGAACAGAAAGGAAATACATTTCTAGTAGAAATTAAACAATAAGCTGTAGAAACACCATACTTTTTTCCTTAGACCTCAATAGTAAAGGTGGGACTTGATATACTACTTTTTCTGTGTGGTTACAATCAAAACGGTGTTCCTATTTTAGACAGGTTGTACCTAGGGCAACAAAGTGTTACATAGTAACATAATAAATGATAGCAAATGAAGACATGAATGGTCCATCCAGTCTGCCCAGTCACAATCATTATACATTCATATTTAAATTGTCTTTTTGTTAATATTTCTGGGCAATAGACCATAGAAGTCTGCCCGGTACTGTCTTTAGGTTCCCACTGCTGGAATTGCCATCGAAGCCCAGTCCAGCCTATCCTAACCATCCTGTCACTGGAACTTTTATCCAAAACATCCCCAGCTCATCCTAAACGAAATCACCATGTATGGGACGCCCAGTACTGGCTGTAGTTTGTTTTATACTACTCATTTTCTAATTAGAGATCCTCTGTGTTCATCCCATGATTTTCATCTCCACCACTTCCCTCGGGGGCGCATTCCAGGCATCCACCACCCTCTCCATGAAAAATAATTTTCTAACATTACTCCTAAGTCTGCCACCCCACAACCTCAATTCATGCCCTCTAGTTTACCATTTTCCTTTCTCTAGAAAAGATTTTATGGCTCCCCTATCCAGTGGCGTAGTAAGGGGGGGGGAGAGAGAAGCAGTCTCCCCCGGGTGCAATCTTGGTGAGGGCGCAGGCACCAATCCTCCTCGCTCCTTCCCCGCTCCCCCCCACCCCACTGCCGCTCGTGTGCACTGTTTCCCTTCCCTGTACCTCTGTAACATTCCTGGTGCGAGCAGCAACCCCCAACCTGCTGTTATGCCAGCGTTAGCTCTTCCTCTGACTTCACTTCCTGGACCCATGCCTAGGAAGTGACATCAGAGGAAGAGCCGATGCTGGCATGACAGCAACTTGGGGGTTTCTGCTCGCGCCAGGAATGTTACAGAGGTACAGGGGAAGGGAAGTGATACACATGAAGCAGGAGGGGGTGGGAAGAAGCGTGTGGAGGTGGAGGGAGCAGAGAAGAGTGCAGGGGAGGGATGCCACTGTCCCGGGCACCTCTCACCCTCGTTATACCACTGCTCCTATCCTTCCTCTACTCTAGAATATATATATTCAGGCCTTCCAATCTCTTCTTGTACATCTTTTGATGCAAACCACATGCCTTTTTTGTCACTTTTCTCTGGACCGCTTCAAGTTTTTTTACATTCTTGGCCAGATCTGAACACAGTACTCCAGGTCGGGATAGGCCTCACCAATGACCTCCTTTCTTCTGCTGGTTATGCCTCTTTCTATACAGTCCAGCATCCTTCTGGCTTCAGCCACCACTTTGTTGCACTGTTTTGTTGCCTTCAGATCCTCGGACACTATTACCCCGAGGTCCCTCTCCCCATAAGTGCATAAGTGCCTCTCACCTCTCAGCCCATAACGGTTATTAAGGAAGAAAAATCACTAAGTAAATTTAAAGGACTGTTAAAATGCTGGTTGTTCAAGGATGTTTTTGAGACCTAATTATCGGAGTCTCTATTGATCCCATTCATTGCTTAAACTCACTTGTCCTCTGTTTTAGGCTCTGAGAAATTGAATTTAAAAAAAAAAAGTTCTTAATTTTCTATTATACTTTTATTAATACTTTTAAAGTTTCTTACCCTCCGTTTGTATTTTCCTTGTATGTATCCATTACGATACTTATTGTAGTTCTCCCTACTTCCCTTATGTATTGGTACGTCATGTCCGTCTGTGTTGGTTTTAATTAATAATTAAGACCCTGTTTTAATTGTAAATCGCTTTGAATTAATGATATTGCGATACATCAAAATTTTAATAAAAGTTCCCTCAGATTTCTACTCCTCAAGTGCATCACTCTGCATTTCTTTGCGTCAAACTTTAGTTGCCAAACATTAGACCATTCATAACTTTTGCAGATCCTTTTTCAATTTTTCCACTCCCACAGGAGTGCACGAGGAGCTGCAGTGGGAATCAAACTCACATCTTCAGGGTGTTGAGGCAGCTGCTCAAACCACTAGGCCACATGAAAGAAAGATAAGGAGATCAATAAGAATCGCAGTCCAAGAAAATAAGGCAGAACTGACCTATAGCATTTAACCATATTCCAGACAAAGAATGTTATCCTACTACTTTTATCTTGTGTGCTGCTTATCCCAGGAATAAGAAATAGATTTTCCCAAGCCCATCTTTGTAATGGTTTATGGACTTTTTCTTTTAAAAGGAATTGGGCAAGTTCCTAAAAGAAAAGATAAGCAGCACAAAATCTATTTTACTTTTTTGGTATATTGCCAGGTATTTGTGAGATAGATTGGCCACTGCTGGAAACAGGGAACTGGACTTGCTGGACCTTCGGTCTGTCCCAGTATGGCCACACTTATGTATTGTACTTATGAGCTTTAGGGTTCTGGATCCAGTCCTCGGTTGCAAATGCATGTGATAGATTTGCATAGGATAGACAGTGCATGCAATTCTATCTCACCAGTTATTTATTTATTTATTTTAAAATTTCTATCCTGCTTAAAGCCTAAGCAAATTACAGGAAAAACAGACATAACCTACTACATACACACTTCATAACAATAACTGTCTCATCTTTCTACTTTCAATTATCTGATTCCACAGATCTCACATAAAAACATTTCACTCTGATAAAATACTTGCAGAAATAAATGTTTTCAATTCTTTCTTAAAAGACCTCAATTCCTTACACAATCTCAAGGAACCCAGCAAACAATTCCACATTTGTAGACCTGCTATTGTAGACCAAGCTGAGAAACTGTGCCCTAGGGTAGGGTTACCAAATGTCCGGATGTCTCCAGACATGTCCTCCTTTTGAGGACATGTCCGGGGGTCTGGATGGCTTTTCACAACACGGCACTTTGTCCGGGTTTTGAAAAGCTTTCCATCGGACAGGAGGGCAACCGCGCATGTGCGGATGTCCTGCCCGACGAGAGCAGGTAGCAGGGACCGGGGATTGGAGGCGGGTCTGGGGCGGGATCAGGGGGGCATGATGGAGCAGAACTGGGGTATGATGGGGCAGGGATGGGTGGGATTTGGTGAGTCTGGGGGCGGGCTTAGAAGTCCAGATTTTCCAGACGGAAAATCTGGTAACCCTACCCTAGGGTCAAGTCCTATCCAATGTTGTTTCTTGTAGAGAATGACATGGTGACAAAATTCATTACCGTTCCCGTCCCTGTGGATAACCGCGGGAAACCATCTTCATGTCATTCTTTAAGGAGAGAGGGAAGAATCAGAGTATGAATGGCCACAACCACTGACCCTCAAGCTTTTGCTTTGAAGAATGCTGGTGTAGAAGGACTGAGGTTGAGATAAATACTACAGAATGACAGTCTCTGGTATCCAGAGCAGATATTGTGGTGTCATAATGCCTCATTCCACCAGTGCCTAAGAGCCAATCACATCAGTGATGTCACAATGGCTTCATTATCCATGGCTCCCATAAGAATCAGAGTATGAACGGCCACAACCACTGACCTACAAGCTTTGCTTTGAAGAATGCTGGTGTAGAAGGACTGAGGTTGAAATAGACACAAAAAAATGACATGGGATTATTTCCCGCGGTTATCCGCGGGGACAGGAACGGTGATGAATTTTGTCACCGTGTCATTCTCTAGTTTCTTGGTCTTCTCTCTGTGCCTGAAAAATAGGACAAGCAGAGACTTGTGGATTGAGTGGTTCCTTTATATGTTGTGTATTTTTCATAGTACTGGAAGAAATGCATTCTTATTTCTATTTCTCCATTGCTGCACTGCATACAAAGTCTGGTCTCATGTGGTTTCCAGTTCTTTTTTGGTTTCTGTTTCTAAATTGTGGTTGATTTGCACTTGCTGAGGGGTTGTCTGTGTTTTATATGTGTGAACAAGGTCAGGGACTCTATTAGCATGCAGATTCTGTGTAGGGGACCATAACAGTCCAGTTTATTTTGTTTTTCCATAGGAGATTTATTTATTTAATCATTTAATAATAATAAGAACTTTATTTTTTCTATACCGCCATAATCTTGCGACTTCTAGGTGGTTCACAGTGAAGAGAACTGTGCAATCAGCGTATTACAGCGTACAAATAGGGAAGATGTCACTGAGCAGTCAGTGATTACAGAGTACAAATTAGTAAGACATATAATATTAATATGTTACAATATAATATTAACATGTTACAGTGAAGGGGACTGAATAGCCAGCGAATTTCAGAATACAAATGGTGAAAAAGTCACTGAACAGTCAGTGAATACAGAATACAATTATTGAGAATACGCAGTATCAACATGTTGAGTAATAGTTTTTAAAAAAGGGGGGAGTTGTCTGACTAGGAAATAAATCTATTGAACAGAACGGTCTTAATTTCTTTCTGAAAAGCGCTGTAGGTCGACCTGGCTCTATCGATGAAATTGCCTAGCCAGGTTTGCGTCTACCAGCTTGAAACTTAAAAGTTCTGTCCAGAAAGGTCCTGTATTTGCAATCAGTGATCTTCGGATAGGCAAAGAGGTTGCGATTTCTGGTTGTCCTTTTGGGGGTGTATAATTCGAAGTGAGGTAAGAGAAAGGTGGGGGACATTCCCCACACCAATTTGTAGCAAAAGCAAGAGAACTTGAATAAAATTTGTGTCTCTATTGGCAACAAGTGTAGCAATTTGTAGTAGGGACTAATGTTATCACTTTTCTTTAGTCCGAATATTAAGCGGACGGCCATGTTTTGCACTATTTTTAATTTTCTCATGGTTTTTTTTAGATATACCCACATAAATGATGTTGCATTAGTCTAGGGTGGATAGAATCAATGACTGTACCAGTAGTCTGAAAGATAGAGGGTCGAAATATTTTGATGGTTTTTAATTTCCAAAGTGTGGAGAGGCACTTTTTTGTCACTGAGTTTGTGTGTTCGATCAAGGTCAAGTGAGTGTCTAAGGTGACTCCTAATATTTTTATAGTTTTTGATATTGGGTGATCGTGACCATTTAGGTGTATTGATGTTTTGGTGATTTTGTCCTTTGGGCTTGCCAAGAAAATTTTTGTCTTTTCTATGTTTAGTTTCAATTTAAAATTGATAGTCCATTGTTCAATTTCAGTCATGATATGGGAAATGTGCTTTAAAGTTTCATTGGTCACGTTGGTCAGAGGAATTAGGATAGAGATGTCATCAGCGTATATATAGTATTTTAGGTTTAGATTTTGTAATAGGTGACCTAAAGATGAGGTGTAGATATTAAACAAGGTGGGAGATAGAGGGGAACCCTGAGGTACTCCCGAAGGGCTTTTCCAAGAATTAGAGTATTTCCCGTCGTAGACCACTTGATAAGATCGTTTGGTTAAAAAGCCCTTGAACCAGTTCCAAACTCTTCCCAAGAGACCCATTGCGTCTAGGCAATTCAGCATTATTTCATGATCCACTAGGTCAAATGCGCTGCTAAAATCTAGTTGTAAGATCAGAGCGCTGGTACTTTTACTAAAGAGATCGTATAGGTGGTTGAGGATAGAGCCTAGGACTGTCTCTGTGCTAAATCCTTTTCTGAAGCCTGATTGGTGTTTGTTGAGGAGGTTGAATTTGTCTAGGTGATTTACTAGTTCCATGTTGACCAACCCTTCCAGTAGTTTGGTGAATAAGGGGGTACTCGCTATGGGTCTATAATTGGACATCAGTGTGATTGAGTTCTTCTGGTCTTTGGGGATGGGTGTGATCAGTATGTGTCCCATTTCCTCATGGTATGTCCCACTTATGAGAGTGGTTGTTATCCAGTTAAATAGATCCCTTTTAAATTCAGGTACTGCAACTTTCATGATCTTAGATGGGCATTCGTCTAGTATGCAATTCGATTTGGTGTATTTGTTAAACAAAGTGAGGAATTGGTTCCAATTGGGGGACTCAAAATGATCCCAGAGCATGTCAACACTGGGCATCCTTTCCTGCGGTCTGAATTGGAGTTCGAAATCAGGTGAGGGTGTTGGTATTATAGCTCTTAAGTCTAAAATTTTTTTGTTGAAGTAGCTAGCAAGGGTATCGACCGATGGTATCTGTTCATTGATATTTTTCAGGACCCGTGTAGTGTCTGTTAGTCTGTTCACTATTTTAAACAGTTCTCTGCTATTTGTTTTGACTGCTCCTATTTTTTGTGCGTAGTGTTTAGAACGTTTTTCTTTTATCAGGGTTTTGTATTTTTTCATTTTTTGTTTCCAGTTTCTTTTATCTTGCTTTTATTGTCTGTTTTGAGCCATATTCTTTCTAGTTTTCTGAGTTCCTGTTTAAGAGCCAGTAGTTTAGCATCGTACCACTCTTTTGATACCCTCTCGTTCTTTATGTATGTTTGAACTGGTGCTATTTGGTTTAACACTTCTTTGGTGAACTTGCCCCATCTGGTAGGGAAATTCTGTTCTTCCTCAATTTTGGGATATAATTCGTAATGCGTCCAGAATTTGGATGGATTTATGATGCTTCTGCAGGTGACTGTTATTTTCTTTCTGGTTTTGCTTATGTGTTTTGCAAATGATTGTTTCTTTTGCCAGCGTAACTCAAAGTTGCCAATGTAATGATCTGACCATATGCATTTCTCCCAAGCTCCTATGCAATATTGGATCTTAGGTTCAGGGATGTCTTTGTGTGAAAAAGTGACTACCGTATTTTCACGCATATAACGCGCGCGTTATACGCGTTTTTACCTACCGCGCATACCCCTCGCGCGTTATATGCGTGAGCGCGGTATACCAAAGTTTTAAAACATAGTTCCCACCCCGCCCGACGCCCGATTCACCCCCCAGCAGGACCGCTCGCACCCCCACCCCGAACGACCGCTCGCACGCGCTCCCATCCGCACCCGCATCCACGATCGGAGCAAGAGGGAGCCCAAGCCCTCTTGCCCGGCCGACTCCCCGACGTCCGATACATCCCCCCCCCCGGCAGGACCACTCGCACCCCCACCCCGAACGACCGCCGACTTCCCGACAATATCGGGCCAGAAGGGAGCCCAAACCCTCCTGGCCACGGCGACCCCCTAACCCCACCCCGCACTACATTACGGGCAGGAGGGATCCCAGGCCCTCCTGCCCTCGACGCAAACCCCCCTCCCCCCCAAGAACCTCCGACCGCCTCCCAGCCGACCCGCGATCCCCCTGGCGACCCCCCCGACCCCCCCACCCCCCCTCCCCGTACCTTTGGTAGTTGGGCCAGAAGGGAGCCCAAACCCTCCTGGCCACGGCGACCCCCTAACCCCACCCCGCACTACATTACGGGCAGGAGGGATCCCAGGCCCTCCTGCCCTCGACGCAAACCCCCCTCCCCCCCAAGAACCTCCGACCGCCCCCCAGCCGACCCGCGATCCCCCTGGCGACCCCCACGACCCCCCCACCCCCCTTCCCCGTACCTTTAGTAGTTGGCCGGACAGACGGGAGCCAAACCCGCCTGTCCGGCAGGCAGCCAACGAAGGAATGAGGCCGGATTGGCCCATCCATCCTAAAGCTCCGCCTACTGGTGGGGCCTAAGGCGCGTGGGCCAATCAGAATAGGCCCTGGAGCCTTAGGTCCCACCTGGGGGCGCGGCCTGAGGCACATGGGCCCAACCCGACCATGTGCCTCAGGCCGCGCCCCCAGGTGGGACCTAAGGCTCCAGGGCCTATTCTGATTGGCCCACGCGCCTTAGGCCCCACCAGTAGGCGGAGCTTTAGGATGGATGGGCCAATCCGGCCTCATTCCTTCGTTGGCTGCCTGCCGGACAGGCGGGTTTGGCTCCCGTCTGTCCGGCCAACTACTAAAGGTACGGGGAAGGGGGGTGGGGGGGTCGTGGGGGTCGCCAGGGGGATCGCGGGTCGGCTGGGGGGCGGTCGGAGGTTCTTGGGGGGGAGGGGGGTTTGCGTCGAGGGCAGGAGGGCCTGGGATCCCTCCTGCCCGTAATGTAGTGCGGGGTGGGGTTAGGGGGTCGCCGTGGCCAGGAGGGTTTGGGCTCCCTTCTGGCCCACCTACCAAAGGTACGGGGAAGGGGGGTGGGGGGGTCGTGGGGGTCGCCAGGGGGATCGCGGGTCGGCTGGGGGGCGGTCGGAGGTTCTTGGGGGGGAGGGGGGTTTGCGTCGAGGGCAGGAGGGCCTGGGATCCCTCCTGCCCGTAATGTAGTGCGGGGTGGGGTTAGGGGGTCGCCGTGGCCAGGAGGATTTGGGCTCCCTCCTGGCCCGATATTGTTGGGGAGTCGGCGGTCCTTCGGGGGGGGGGGGGGGGATGTATCGGACGTCGGGGGGGGGGGCATCAGGCTTTCAGGATGGGGACAGACCTTCAAGGGGGGGCAGGGCACGGAAGTCAGGGGGGGTGAACGGAGAGTCGGGACAGCGCACGGAAAGTCAGGGCGGGCGAAAGGAGCGTCGGGCAGCATGCGCGGTATACCAGTGAGCGCGGTATATCAAAGTTTTTGTGCAAATCATCGTGATTTCTGCGCGCTATATTCGTGTGCGCGTTTTATACGGGTGCGTGTTATTTGCGTGAAAATACGGTATATCTAATTGGTGCCCCTTTTCATGTGTTTCCTCCTTGTCTGGTATTGTGAAGCCTAGGGTAGTTAGAAACGTGTCAATTTCAATCATTTCCAGTTTTTTCACTTGTTCTAAGTGTATGTTTATGTCGCCCAACAACATATTATATGGTCCTCTTATGGTGTTAGCCGAGAGGAATTCGAAGAATTCTTCTTTGGCTCTTGTCCATTTATATACCACTTATAACCTAAGTGGTTTACATTCAGGTACTTTATCATATTTCCCTATCTGTCCTGGAGGGCTCAAACTCTATCTAGTGTACCTGGGGCAATGAGGGGATTAGAGGGCAAATTCTATAAGAAGCGCCCAAAGGTTAGGCGCCTATATAGGCACTGTACAGCGTGATTCAAGTAAAATTGGGTGCTGTTTAATGAATCACGCTGAGTGGCACCTATTTGGGCACCTATTTTGGAGGCGCCCATTAAATAGGCCAGCTCTAGGTACACTTAAAAGTTAGGCACCTATCTGAGAGCTTAAGAGCAGTGATTCTGTAAGAAGGCGCCTAACACGTAGCCACGCCCATGCCTAACATGCATAGTGCCTATTTTTTTGAAGGGTGCCTAAATTTTTAGAGGCGCCTTCTTACAGAATCACATTTTTCTTGATAGGCGCCTATGTTTCAAACAGAGCTGATTAAAAAGCTTAATTGGGCTTGTTATTCAATTTAGATAGGCGCCTATCTAGATGGTCGCCTCCAAAATAGGTGCCTAACTTTAGGTGCTGGTTACAGATTTTGGGCCTCAGTGACTTGCCCAGGGTCACAAGGAGCAGCGAGAGATTTGAACCCACAACCTCAGGATTGTAAGGCTGTAGTTCTAATCACTGTTTTAGGAATTCAGAGTAATGTTTTCAAATGGGTAATTGTGAGCTCACCATAGCAGGAATTCATTCTCCTAGGAGAGCTCAGAATGGTTTACATGAATTTATTCAGGCAATCAATCATTTTTCCCTGTCTGTCCTGGTGGGCTCACAATCTATTTAATGTACCTGGGGCAAAGGGGGGATTAAGTGACTTGCCCAGGGTCACAGGGAGTACTGTGGATTTAAACCCACAACCCTAGGGTGCTGTGGCTATAGCTTTAACCACGGTACCACACTCTCTCCCCCATGCTAGGTTCTGTTGAAGATTGTCTCAGTCTCTCAGATTCACTGCTAAAGAGTAATTCTGTAAAGTGTGTGCTAACAGCTACATGATGACTACATGCATAATTCAATAGAATAATTTAATTTATTTAATATCAGTACTTATATCCGGGTACACTTACAAGTTCAAAGCTGGTTACATCCCAAAGTTATCTCTTAATTTAAACAATAAACAGGACTTCATCAAACAATAATCATTCATAAGATAAATATTTCCTAAAGAGCCATGTATTCAGTGTTTTTTCAAAAGGCATATATTGAATAATCCCTTTCGTACTACTATAACTTGCTGTGCTGATTAAAGGAAGCATTGAAAGAAAAAAAGAGAGGGAAACTGAAGACAATGCACCTGCTCACAAGGCTGGCAAAACGATGGATGTTTTGACACAGTTGGGGTTTCAGTGCATAGACTGTCCACCCTACTCAACAGATCTTGCTCCATCTGACTATTTTCTGTTTCTAAACCTTAAAAAGAGTTTGAAAGGGTGACAATTTTCAAGTGATTCAGAGGTGATTGCAGCAGTGGAGCAATATTTCAGTGACCAGATATCAGAGTATTTTTTGGAAGGGTTACAGACATTTCAGACGCGATGTGCCAAGTGTGTTGAACTTAGGGGTGGAATAGCTTGTAAGTTTCATGGCTCCACCTCATTCCCTTCTTGGTTGGGCTGAGAACTTTTTACCCTCCCCCCCCCTTGTAATACAAAATGGTAGGCTATTCCATACCTCTGGAGCTTTCTCACAGAAAACTTACCCCCTCTTTTACGAACGCATAGCACGGGTTTTAGGATCAGCAGCGGTGGTAATTGCTCTGACGCTCATAGAATTCCTATGAGTGTCAGAGCAGTTACCGCCGCTAAAACCCACTCTATGCGTTCATAAACGAGGGGGTTAATTTCTTGTGCTAAACAACTGACAAATTTTAGCAGATGGAAGGACTAGCAAAAGTTCTTGCATTATGCAGAATGCATACATGCGTGAATGCCCAAATTTTACCTAAATCTCTATTCTGTAAATGCATGCATATCTTACAAGTGCATATACATGTTTAAAATAAATAAATGATTGCAGGTAATTGACAGGTAGGTGGAGTTTGGGTAAAACATTGGCAAGACTCATACATGTGCCTTACTTTAAAGCAGGGATCTCAAAGTCCCTCCTTGAGGGCCGCAATCCAGTCGGGTTTTCAGGATTTCCCCAATGAATATGCATTGAAAGCAGTGCATGCACATAGATCTCATGTATAGTCATTGGGGAAATCCTGAAAACCGAACTGGATTGCGGCCCTCAAGGAGGGACTTTGAGACCTCTGCTGTAAAGTATGTGCATATCACCGGGACATAAGCAGACACACACCAGTTCCAATTATAGGTATGTATTTTCATGGTTACACTAGTATTTCATAAAGGAAATTAAGCGCCTATGTTCCATTATACACACATCACCCTATATTCAGACTGCGGAATATAGCTAATGGTCTGCAACAAAACAGGAAATTCAGTGCTGGCACTGTATCCGGTAACTGGCATTGAACTTCCAGTTTAGATTTGGCCAGCTAAGATGTAGCTGGCTAAACCAATGCTCATTGGCTGGCTGGCTAAGTCCTAATGGCCAAAGATAGACCTGCTTTTTGTAGGTCTATCTGGCCACTGAATTTAGCTGTCGAGCCACTGAACATTGGTGGTGACACCAAACTATCCCTCAAAAGGGACATTTAGCAAGAGAGAGCCAGCAATCTCCTGCTGAATATTGGCCAATAGCTGAGTATGTGCTTATTTAGCCAGCCAGGAGCTATTCACAGCTGCCTAGATAACACTGAATATCAGGGTCACATTGCCTAGAGAAAACAGGACCCCCCAAATATTTTTCTAAATAACCCCAAAAGTCCTACTGCAGCAGAAACTTCTACCTGAAATTTGAGACAGTTTTGAGCACTTTATTTTTCAACAGGATGATCCTCCAGCATATCGAGCTTGCAAAATGGCTGAGCTCTTATTTCATGAGACCCCAGAATTCATTGAGCCAACAGCTCAGTGGCGTCAAAGATTTTCTGAATGTGTCAAGGTTGAAGGAGGACATTTTGAACACAAATTTTGAATTAACTAAGAAAAACCATTAATGTATTTTAAACCATTAATGCATTTTAAAAGGACAAATTACCCCCCACCTTTTATCAAACTGCACTAGAAGTTTTTTGCATGGGCCGGTGAGGTAAGTGCTCCAAGGCTCATAGGAATTCTATGAGCGTTGGAGCATTTACTATGCTGGTTCGCATTAAAAACCTGTAGCATAGTTTGATAAAAGGGGTCCTAAATTCTTAAGCAATTGCAAAATATTTTGAAACTACAGTATGTAAGAGGCTCTATTTTTTTCAGGACGTCATGTAGAATAGTCTCTTGCCAAGCACCCCTATAATGCTCATCTTCACATTTGCATTGTGTTTTCTGGAGTATATAAGGTGTAACATATATGGGCAACACATCAAGATACACTTATAACTTCTTTTTATTCAGGACAGTTTCTATATCTTTGCGCCATATTTTCTTGGTGTCTGATTCCAGTTGTTGGCATTTGAGGATTTTCACTTAGGCACTAGTTTTACAATTGCAATGGCACATTTTCACAAGAAATTAATCATAGTTACAAAGGTTAAATGAAGAGTAATGCCTCCACCTCCATAATTCATCAACAGATGGCAGCACTGATTGGATACATGTGTTCACTTCTTCTTTGACATCTCCACCTTCATTTCATTTAGCAAAAAATGTCTGTATGAAGAGGCTGTTTCACTAATACTTGTGAAATGTAAGCATGCAGTAAACTAAGTAGCTTAGTAAGGGGGGGTGTGATCCGCCCTGGGCGCCGTCTTGGTGGGGGCACCGGCACCCATCCTCCTCTCCACTTCCCGCTCCTTCCTGATCCCCCCTGCTGTGTGCGTCCCTTCCCTTCTACCTCTTTAATTTTCCTGGTTTGAGCAGCATCACAAACTTACTGCCCGCATCGATGTCGGATCTCAGTGATGTCACTTCCGGGTCCCATGCCTAGGAAATGACATCAGAGGGAGGGCAGACACGACACAGGCAGCAAATTCATGATGCTACTCGCGCCAGTTTGGTTTATTCCTTCCAGAGGGGAAACGTGGTTTTTGAGCCTAAGCTGCAGTTGCTGTATGATTAACAAATGTGATTATAGAGAGAAAAATACAGTGAAAACCTGAAGTGGCTTCAGCTCCTGAGGACGCCTGTGTGGTGAAACGCAAGATTGTGTTGGGCTGGCTTGAACATTCTGTCAGTTGTTATTCAAGAGAGAACAATATCTTATCATGAAAGCAGGAGTTTAATCCATGAAGCACCAGTTTGGCAAGGACATTTTAAATAAAACACTGGATAATCCGGGGTTTCGGGGCAACAAGGGCATTTGCCTGGGTTGTCTGTTGAAATAGGTGTTTGTTATAAGTCAGAGGGTGGTATATTTAATATATTTATAATATTTATGAAAAAAAGTAAGGTTGATTAATAAATTATTAATGTTGTGTGCATATATGTATAAGTTCTTCTCTTCTTCTAAATGTATGTTATGTAGGAAATTAAAAAAGGTACGGGAAAAAGGAAGGGGATGTACGCGAAAGGAGGGGGGTCGGGAAGGAGCGGGAGGGGCAGAAAAGAGGGTGGGGGAGAGGCATTTGTCAGTGCAACTTAAGCAATGTACCAGGATAGCATTTCTGACAGTCACAGAAGTCCCTCCAAATGACATTCACTGCACATACCGGTTGTTTAAGGTGATGATTGTACCGATGTGAGTATTGTGCATCACTCAGTGAACCAAAATATGTAAATATTGTGGACTGGAAAGGATTTTTGTGATCAAAAATGAAGTGGATGACCCATGACAGCAACGGATGAGTCTCACATGAGAAAAGTTGCTGAATGTGTAAAGGACAAGCAAAGTGTTACCGCATATTGCTGAAAACCTTTGAAAGAATGAGAAGAGTTTGGAAACACAAGAATTAAACTTTTTTTTTGTAATATGACAATGTAATGTAATGTAATGTAATGTAATTTATTTCTTATATACCGCTACATCCGTTAGGTTCTAAGCGGTTTGAAGAAAATATACATTAAGATTATAAATGAGAAGTAAGAAGGTACTTAAAAAATTCCCTTACTGTCCCGAAGGCTCACAATCTAACTAAAGTACCTGGAAATTAATAAAGAAGAGAAAATAAAGATGGTTGAAAAAAGAAAAATTCTATGTGAACTTATAGGATGGAAATTAAACTGACAGTGAAGAACTGTATGAAAAATACATATGGAATGCAGTTAGAGAGGGTAGGTTACAATCTATTTATGGTATTTGTTTAATTGGAAGGTGTTAAGGTGGGTAATTTGGGGGAAGGTTATCTGAAGGTAGGTGAATCTTCTGGAGGTAAAAGAGGAGGGGTTAAGATATTTGGATGCTAGGAATTACACAGCATGAAACACCTCAGAGGAAATTGTGATGATGGGTCTCTTAGGGCTCCTTTTACGAAGGTGCGCTAGCGTTTTTAACGCACGCAGGATTTTAGCGCGCGTTAAACCCGCCTACGCTTCTAGAACAAACGCCAGCTCAATGCTGGCATTAAGGTCTAGTGCATGTGGCAATTTAGCGCGCGCTATTCCACGCGTGCAGGCCCTAATGCACCTTTGTAAAAGGAGCCCTTAGTCTTACCCTACCTGTTATATAGCCCAGACTTAATGCCATATGATTTCCATGTTTTTCAAAAATGGAAGCTATATCTTCAGGGCCATCTGTTTGACTCAACTGAAGAGGTAGAAAGGACTGTGAACAACTGGTTGAAGAGACAAAATGTGCAATTCTTTCTCTATGGCTTTCCAAAAACTTAAGAACATAAGAATTGCCACTGCTGAGTCAGACCAGTGGTCCATCATGCCCAGCAGTCCGCTCACGCGGCGGCCCTCTGGTCTAAGACCAGCACCTTAACTGAGACTAGCCCTACCAGCCCTCGTTCTTGTTCAGCAGAAACTTATCTAACTTTGTCTTGAATCCTTGGAGGGTGTTTTCCCCTATAACAGCCTCCAGAAGAGCGTTCCAGCTTTCTACCACTCTCTGGGTGAAGAAGAACTTCCTTACGTTTGTACGGAAACTATCCCCTTGAGCAAGAAAACAAGTGGGGGATGGGACTGTGCACGTCAGCCTTTGAAACAGCAAGGTTTATTGAATATAATTGTAAATAAAAACTAATACATGTATGGATTCATAAATACAAAGTCCTTTTTTGACCCCAAAACTTGTCCATCATTGGCAGAAATGTGTGGCAAAAGTAAATACATGTAATAAAAGAGCAAGTTTCAAGCATTATTTTCATAAGAACATAAGAACTGCCATCTCCGGATCAGACCCATGGTCCATCGAGTCCGGCGATCCGCACACGCGGAGGCCCAGTCAGGTATACACCTGATGTAGTTTTAGTCACCCATATCCCTCTATGCCTCTCGTAAGGAGATGTGCATCTAATTTGCCTTTGAATCCTAGCACAGTGGATTCCTTAATAACCTCCTTTGGGAGAGCATTCCAAGCGTCTACCACTCGCTGTGTAAAGCAGAACTTCCTGACATTTGTCCTGGACTTGTCCCCCCTTAGCTTCAAACCATGTCCTCTTGTCCGTGTCGCGTTGGACAATGTAAATAATTTATTTTCCTGCTCTATTTTATCGATGCCTTTCAGCATTTTGAACGTCTCGATCATGTCCCCTCGCAGCCTCCTCTTCTCAAGGGAGAACAGTCCCAGTTTCTTGAGTCGTTCCTCATATTCCAAGTTCTCCATACCTCTTATTAGCTTCATTGCTCGTCTCTGCACCCTCTCCAGCAGTTTTATATCCTTCTTTAGGTTGGGAGACCAATGTTGGACACAGTATTCCAAGTGTGGTCTGACCATTGCTCTATAAAGCGGCATTATGACTTTCTCCGATCTACTCGTGATTCCTTTCTTTATCATGCCTAACATTCTGTTTGCTTTCTTTGCCGCTGCCGCGCATTGTGCCGACGGCTTCAGGGTCCTATCTATCAGTACACCCAGGTCCTTTTCTTGTTCGCTCTTACCCAGAGTTGCACCTGACATTCTATACTCGTGTTCCTTATTCTTACTACCTAAATGCATTACTTTGCATTTCTCCACGTTGAACTTCATCTGCCATTGCTCTGCCCATTTCTCTAACTGATACAAGTCGCTCTGGAGTTCCTCGCTATCCTCCTGCGATCTGATTGCCCGGCATAGCTTTGTGTCGTCTGCAAACTTAATGATCTCACTGGATACTCCTTCTTCCAGGTCATTGATGTAAATATTAAATAGGATCGGCCCAAGAACCGAGCCCTGGGGCACACCACTAGTCACTTTCTCCCAGTCTGAGAACTTCCCATTTATGCCCACTCTCTGCTTTCTGTTTTCCAGCCATTTGCCTATCCACCTGTGTATATCTCCCTCTATTCCATGGCTTTGTAGTTTCCTGAGAAGTCTTTCATGTGGAACTTTGTCGAACGCTTTCTGGAAGTCCAAATATATTATGTCCACCGGCATTCCACTATCAATTTGCTTGTTCACGGTCTCAAAAAATTGAAGTAAATTCGTTAAACATGATTTCCCTTTCCTGAACCCATGTTGACTGGGTTTCATCAAGTCGTGTGTATCTAGGTGCCGGACTATGCTATCCTTGATCAGTGCTTCAACCATCTTTCCAGGGACAGACGTAAGGCTCACAGGTCTTTAGTTGCCCGGTTCCCCTCTCGATCCTTTTTTGAAAATTGGCGTGACGTTCGCTATCTTCCAGTCATCTGGTATCTGTCCAGTTCTGATTGTCAGATTGGCAAGTTTTTGCAATAGCTCTCCGATTTCAACCTTCAATTCCTTTAAAACTCTCGGGTGAATTCCATCCGGTCCAGGGGATTTGTCACTTTTAAGTTTGTCGATCTGGTAGTATATCTGGTCCAACTCCACTTCAACTGTGGTGAGGCTGTCTTCTATTACTCCACTAAACACTTTCACTGCTTCTGGTATTTTTGCGGTATCCTCCTCCGTAAAGACGGACGCAAAGAAGGAATTTAGTTTGTCTGCAATTTGTTTATCTTCTTTGATGTACCCTTTTCTTCCCTGGTCGTCCAGGGGTCCCACTGCCTCTTTTGTGGGTTTTTTCCCTTTCACGTATCTAAAGAAGGGTTTGAAGTTTTTGGCCTCTTGCGCTATTTTTTCCTCATAGTCCTTTTTGGCATCCCTCACCGCCTTGTGACATTTCTTCTGATCATCTTTATGTTTTTTCCATGCTTCGGTTGTTTTCATGTGTTTCCATTTTTTGAAAGAGTCCTTCTTTTCTTTTATGGCTTCCCTCACCTGTCTGGTAAGCCATGCCGGTTCTCCCTTACCTTTTGTTCTCCCCTCTTTGGAGATCCTCGGAATGTGGAGATTTTGTGCTTCTGTGATAGTATTTTTCAGTAGGGACCATGCCTGGTCTACCGTTTCAAGTTTGTCCACCTTTTTCTTGAGTCATTTTTTCACCATGGCTCTCATGTGATCGTATTTGCCCTTTTTAAAGTTTAAGGTTTTGGTTAAGGTTTTGGCATGTTTTCTATTCCCGATGTCAAGCTTAAAGCTGATCACATTGTGATCGCTCGTCCCCAGTGGTACCGTAACTTCTACTTCTTTTGTCGGACCCGTGAGGCCATTTAGTACCAAGTCCAGGGTGGCGTTGCCTCTTGTCGGCTCTTTTACCATTTGTTCCAGGAAGCAATCCCCTAGCGCCTCCAGGAACTTGGCCTCCTTGCCACAGTTGGAGGTTCCTAGTTTCCAGTCTATCCTCGGGAAATTGAAGTCTCCCAATATTATTACATTGCCCGTCTTGCATTCTTGTTTGATTTCCTCTATCATTTCTGAGTCAGTTTCCTCCGCCTGTCCTGGGGGACGATAGTAAAGGCCAATTTTTGTGTCTGCGCTGTTTTGGCCAAGAATCTTGATCCAGAGGGACTCTAGCTTCTCTTTCATTTCCGTCGTAGCCACTTCAACAGATTCTACTCCTTCCTGAACATATAGGGCAATACCTCCACCTTTCTGCCCTACTCGATCTCTTCTTTATAGTTTGTATCCCTGTATCACTGTGTCCCATTTGTTTTCTTCATTCCACCATGTTTCTGTTATGCAAATGATTTCCAACTTATCATGTCTTGCTATTTTCTCTAGTTCCCCCATTTTGTTTCCTAGACTTCTAGCATTCGTATACATACATTTGAGTTCTCTTTTTGTGATCTTTTTGGACTTCCTACTCTTTACTGTCTCTGCTGTTTCTTTCACGGTTTCCTTAACCGCTCCAGTGTTGTCTCCCTTGTTTGATGTACGGTCATCCCCTCCTGTGTCTGAGTTGTCCCTTCCTGCCTTGTCTTCCTTATTTGCTGTGAGGTCGTCCCCTCCTGTGTATGAGTAGTAGCCCATGGTTTCATCTTCTTTTCATCACAATATCTTTATTTAAACAAAAGTTATTAGTTTTCATTACCCCTCATACATAGAGAATTTTGTATTTCCATTATAAAATATGGGCACTTTATTGGACTTTCCACTTAGATTCCTTTTTAAAAAATTAACCTCTTTGTGTGTACAAATATAGAAACAGAGAAAAATGAAGGCAGATAACGAGGCATGCTCTCAGGGCCTTCAGTGAATCCTGTGCTGCTTTTTTTTTGCATGCTCTTTGCTTGGTGCTGTTTGATTGGATGAGCAAACTGCCTGCTCAGTCAATCAAACCACATTGAGCAAAAAAGTAAATAATAAAAAAAAGAACAGCTGTCCCTGATGGCACTACTCTGAATTTGATTGGTTGAACTGCTCCAACCCTGAGTCCCTACACATACTGCGCTGGTTCGCGTTAAAAACCTGTAGCATTAAAAAAAACTTGTGAGACTTGGCAACTCCTTTTCCTCTCGCGTTAAAAACCTGTGAGACTGGGCAACTCCTTTCGCAGCTAGCATTAAAAACCTGTGAGACTGGGCAAATCCTTATCCTCCAAGTCCAGCCCAGTTCAGCTATGCAGCCGGGGGAGAACAGCATCGCCACTGCCCAGCCCTGGCTCCCTGATCACTGAGAGCAGCTCTTCAGCCCAGACACCTACCATCCATTGGCTCTGACTGTGGTGTCCTTGGCTTGTGCAACAACCTGCTGGTGCTGTACTCTAAATTCGAGGGGCTGAGGATGTCCACCAACCTCCTGCTACAAAACATCAGTCTCAGTCACCTGCTGGTATCTACCCCTCTTCAGAGTCCTTTGTGTCTTGCAGGAGGAGACTCTGGGTATGGGACAAGGTGGGATGCATTTGGGACGGATTTAACAGCAGCCTTTTCGGTAAGCTTCTTAGTCTTCTGTAACCATGATCATTAACCCTCAGCCTTTAGCCCTGCATGCCACTGGTAAAGACCATATGGCCTATCTAGTCTGCCTGTAGGCCGAACAGCCTATAAATCAAAGATTTGCCTTGGAGTGGGAGGGAGGGAATTAAGAACTAAACAGAGGCTTTCCTCAATTGCTATCTGTGCTCTAAACTGATGTTATCTTAAGCTCTAAAATGCAACCTAAAATACTAACCTGTAACCCATTCTGAGCTCTTTGGGGGCAATGAGATAGAAAACAAATTAAATATATTGTTAATCTAGACTCCAGAACACTTTTTATATAAAACCCTAACAGATATTTAAAGGCTATACTATTGTCTTAACTGGCTTTGTAAATAAGCAGAGTAATTTAAAAAGAAAATAAAATTACTTATTGAAGCACCCAGTTTACCTTTTCCCAGTACAATGGCAGCAGATAAGATACATAAATGAAGTTTTCCTCCCCTTAGCAGGTTCTCACTCAGTGCCTCTTCAGGTTCAATCCCAGAACCACTCATGACCCTGGGCAAGTTCCTTAACCCTCCATTGCCCCAGGTACCATAGTTAGACTGTGAGCCCACTGAGACAG
The DNA here is from genome assembly GCF_902459505.1 of Geotrypetes seraphini. Lineage (NCBI taxonomy): Eukaryota > Metazoa > Chordata > Amphibia > Gymnophiona > Dermophiidae > Geotrypetes > Geotrypetes seraphini. The sequence continues at coordinate 19,123,704 of NC_047084.1, read as the reverse complement.
ATAGGGAAAAACTTAGGGCCTCTTCTATCAAACTGCACTAGCAGTTTTTAGCGCAGAGAGCCACCCTGCTTCCGATGCTCATAGGAACTCTATGAGTGTTGGGAGCAACGCGGGCCATTCAGCGTGGCTCACCGCGCTACAACCTGCTAGCACAGTTTGATAGAAGAGGACCTTAGAATACCTGACTAGATTGTGAACCCTTGTGAACCTTTCAGATGGCTATGCCAATGGGTGGTATACCAAATGAGAAATAAACTTGAAACTGGATTAGGAACCTGCTGAGTTCTGGTTAACTTTATATAGCTGAACTTCCAAAGTGATATTAGCTACACCTCCTGGATGAGTCACACTGTACTTATTCTGCCCTTTCAACTTTTCCCTTTAATCAGTCACTATTGTGTAACTGGCAAGTAACTGAACAGTAGAGCAGCTTCTTCCTTCCTTCCTAATAAAAAGACCTTTGCAAAAATGTACCCTGTAAGGTTATTTTCTCTAGCAGATAATTTCAAACAGATAAACACAAATGTGACCCTATCTTGCTTACTAGTTTTTATTAATAATTTCTGTTCTTTTTTAGACACTAAACAGACGCTATCCATGCTTTAAACCAGGGGTGCCCAAAAGGTCGATCGCAATCGACCAGTAGATCGTGAAGGCAACACGAGTCAATCGTGGAGCCCATCCCAAGCTCCGTGATAGACTTGCATTGCCTTCATGTTCTACCTGCATCCCGATGCCGTAAACAGGATGTAGAAGCTCCGGACCGATCAGCTTTCCTCTCCCCGACGTCAATTCTGACATTGGAGAGGAAGTTCTGGGCCAGCCAATCGCTGCCTGGCTGGCCTGGAACATCCTTTCCGATGTCAGAATTGACGTCAGTGAGAGGAATGCTAGTCGGCCCGACGCTTCTGCGTTGGGAAGCAGGGAGAGCTTGGGGGCCTGTTCCACAATGGCTGCGGCAGTGGCTTGGGGAGGGCAGGGAGAAAGAAAGAAAGGAGCAGGCAGGGAGACAGAAAGAAGGGGGGGCGTGGAGACAGAAAGAAAGAAGGGAAACAGAAAGAAAGAAAGCGGGCAGGCAGGGAGACAGAAAGAAAGAAGGGGGCATGGAGAGAGAAAGAAAGGGGAGGGGCAAAGAGAGAGGAAGATAAATTTGGGGGAGGGAATGAGGTCTGGAGGAGAGGAAGCATACAGTAGGCTGAAAGAAGGGAAGAAATATTGGATGCACAGTCAGAAGAAGAAAGTGCAACCAGAGACTCATGAAATTACCAGACAACAAAGGTAGGAAAAATGATTTTATTTTCAATTTAGTGATCAAAATGTGTCCGTTTTGAGAATTTATATCTGCTGTCTATATTTTGCACTATGGCCTTCTTTTACTAAACCGCAATAGTGGTTTTTAGCATAGGGAGCCTATGAGAATCGAGAGCAGCGCGGGGCATTCAACGCAGCTCCCTGCACTAAAAACTGCTATCGCAGTTTAGTAAAAAGGGAAGGGGGTATATTTGTCTATTTTTGTATAGTTGTTACTGAGATGACATTGCATAGAGTCATCTGCCTTGATCTCTTTGGAAAAAACCCCAGAATATAAATGATAATTAACATTTTCTCTGCGTATAGTGTGCTTTGTGTTTTTTTTAAATTTTATTATTGGTAGATCATTTTGATTTGGTCATTTTAAAAGTAGCTTGCAAGCCAAAAAAGTGTGGGCATCCCTGCTCTAAACTGTTATCTTACGCTCTAAAAATGCAACCTAAAATATTAATCTAGACTCTAAAATACTTTTTATATAAAACTAACAAAGATTTTGAAGGCTACACTATTGTCTAAACTGGCTTTGCTAAATAAGCAGAGTAATTAAAAAGGAGACAATGGACCCAATATTCTGCACTGAATATCCTGCTTAGCGGATTAGTTGATGACCTGTTTGGTTGCATGACATAGCTGGTCACTGCCAATATTCAGTGTCTCACTGGATAAGTTTAATAGCCAGATAGAGCCACCTAAAAGAGTAGTACATCTTTGACTATTAAGACTTAGCTGGCTAGTTGCTGAATCTTGGCCTAGCTGGTTATGTCTTAGCAAGACAAAAAGAGACTAGAAATTCAATGCCAGTCACTGGATACGGTGCTGTCATTGAATTTCTGGTGACATTCTGTGGTCTGAATATTGGCATCCATTCAGTGGCGTAGTAAGGGGGGGAAGGGGGAGGCGGGGGGCAGTCCACCCCGGGTGCTGTCTTGGTCGGGGTGCCAGCACCTGTCCTCCTCTCCGTCCCCCAGCTCCTTCCCTTTCGCCATGCGTGTGCACCCCTTCCCTTTCTTCCTACCTCTTTCATTTTCCCAGTGTGGGCAGTATCACAAACGTGCTGCCCGCGTCACTCTCAGCTCTCTCTGACATCAGTTCTGAGTATTGCGTCTAGGAAGTGGCATCAGAGGGAGAGCCATCATGACCTTGGGCAGCAAGTTTGTAATGCTGCTAGCACTGGGAAAATTAAAGTGGTGCGGGGAAGGAAAGGGGGCATGCATGTGGCGGGGGGGGGGGGGAGGGTTGAGAAGGAGCAGGGGTGGAGAAGAGGGCAGGGAGAGGTGCCACCACCCCGAGTGCCACTCACCCTTCCTATGCCACGGCCTCTATTGTCTTGACTTCTTTCACCTCATGCTATTCTTTACCCACTATTTACTGGCTTTTACTCTCTACATTCTAGAGCAGGGGTGCCCAATACTTTGATTGCGGTCGACCAGTAGATCGCAAAGGCAAAGTGAGTTGATCGCGGAGCCCATCCCGGGCTCCGTGATAGACTCATGTTGCCTACGCAATCTACCGGGCCGATCAGCCTTCCTCTCCCCGACGTCAATTCTGCCATTGGAGAGGAAGTTCCGGGCTAGCCAATCGCTGCCTGGCTGGCCCGGAACTTCCTCTCCGACGGCAGAATTGATGTCGGGGAGAGGAATGCTGGTCGGCCCGACGCTTCTGCAGGGAGAGTTTGGGGCGGTGGTGGCTTGAGGGCCTGTTCCCCGATGGTGGCAACAGTGGCTTGGGGGAGGGCAGGGAGAAAGAAAGAAAGGGGACAGGCAGGGAAACAGAAGGAAAGAAAGGAAACAGAAAGAAAGAAAGGGGGCATGACGAGAGAGAGAGAGAGAAAAAAAAAAGGGAGGCAGGGAGAAAGAAAGGGTAGGGCGAGAGGAAGAAAAAGTTGGGGGAGAGAATGAGGTCTGGAGGATAGGAAGCATATAGGAGGCTGAAAGAAGGGAAGAAATATTGGATACACAGTCAGAAGAAGAAAGTACAACCAGAGACTCATGAAATCACTAGACAACAAAGGTAGGAAAAATGATTTTATTTTCAAGTTAGTGACCAAATGTGTCCGTTTTGAAAATTTATATCTGCTGTTTATATTTTGCAGTATGGCCCCCTTTTACTAAATTGCAATAGCGGTTTTTAGTGCAGGGAGCCTATGAGCGTCGAGAGCAGCGTGGGGCATTCAGTGCAGCTCTCTGCACTAAAAACTGCTATTGCGGTTTAGTAAAAAGGGAGGGAGGTATATTTGTCTATTTTTGTATGGTTGTTACTGAGGTGACAGTGCATAGAGTCATCTGCCTTGGCCTCTTTGAAAAACCCCCGGAATATAAATGATAATTAACATTTTCTCTGCGTATAGTGTGCTTTGGGTTTTAAAAAAAATGTTATCACAATTTATCATTGTTGCCTATGTGATTTCATGTTTTGTTATTGAAATTTAATAAAAATTTTCATGAACTTAAAAAAAAATTTTTTTTATTGTTGGTAGATCATTTTGACTTGGTCATTTTAAAAGTTGCTCACTAGCCCAAAAAGTGTGGGCACCACTGTTCTACAGAAACAGTCTTTGCCATAGTCTCCAGTGACCAAGGGTCTTTACTCAGTCTTCTTGCTTCTTGAACTATCTGCTTCTTTTGGCACTGTTGATCACCACCAACTGCTTGAAACATTGCCCTCACTTTGATTTTGAGGCTCTGTTCTCTCTTGGTTTTCTTTTTATCTCTCCCATTGTACTTTTAGCATATGGATCCTCCTCCATTGCTATTCCACTACATATCAATCAGTGTCCTCAGAGCTGTTATGAGATCTCTTTTCTACTCTTTCTATACTTGTTCCCTTGCTATTCTGATTTTCTCCCATGGTTTTTAGTGCCATCTGTATGCCAATGATGCCCAGATCTATCTCCCTACACTAGAAATTTCATGAAGGATCCTAGCTCAAGTCTTAGCCTGTTGGTCTGACATGATTACCTGGAAGTCCCACCACCATCTGAAACGGAATATAATTGAAACTAAGCTTCTTATATTTTCCTCTAAACCCATCTGTCTTCCCCCATGCTCTGTTTCTGCTGATAACTTTGTCACCCTCCCTGTCTTATCAGCTCATAACCTTCTCTCTCTATGTCTGCACTACACAATACATGAGAGGTTGTGACAGCCATTTTATGAAGACAACCACAAGGGGTAGGAGGATTTGCTCCTACCCCATCACCCTCAGAGGCACCATGGATATTAGATAGACCCAGAGGGACCTATCTAGATTGGGAGGGAGTTACGGGTTGGGGGGATGTTTGGGGGGGGGGAGAGGGGTTATAACTAGCATAGTTTGGGGAGAGAAGGAAGGGAAGGACGGGGGTTGCATCAGGGGAGAGCAGAAGGGGGAAAGCAAGGGCTGATATTCAGTGCTAATATCCGCATAGCTAACTCTGCCTACCTAGGATAGCTTGTGAGCTGTCCTAATTTGGCTAGGTTAGTTATGCAGATCCTGGTGCTGAATATTGCTGAGCCTTGCATAACTGCTGACTCTATCCCCAGCGCCACCCTCTTTACCACTTCTGTCCTGCCCATTTTTTAATGGGTGATCAGAGTGGATATTCAGCAGCACTGCCTGATTAAGTGCTATTGGTGATTGGGCTCTGAATATCGGCCAGTATGTGTTTATATACAGTACCGCTTTTGTCTAGTAGCGCTATGGAAATAATAACTGGTAGTATTAATAGTTGTAGTAGTAGCTAAAAGGTACACACATTGTTCTATAACATGTGCACCTGTAGCTCACGCTGCAGGAGATGCCAGGCTGCAAAAAGCTGTTAGAAATGTCAGGCAGGGAATCAAAGAAGTCATGATTACCACAAAAACTTTTCCAGGATTCAAAATTCCTTGCCACTGTTATCTCCACTGCAGTGTTCTTGGCAATGATTCAGCATGGTAAGAAGCTGCAGACTGTGTGCAGTCTGAAGACATGCTGAGTCAGCTTGCCCTCCTGCTATACTTGATTTCTGCCCCCATGTCCCCTGAACTATTCCTGTCCAGAGCCGGCGTTTCATTTTAGATGGAATATAGTATTCCTTGGAAATTGGAAGAAATGCATCTTTAGGAAGGAATATCCCAAATCTCTTCAAAATCGTAGCTCTTTAAAAGTAGACTTGGAGAAAAAAATAGGATATTTAGGAAAAGATAGGAAATATAGATTTAAGAAATGCATGGAATTTTCAAACACCTATTTGTTACAGATTTACCTTAATCAAAACTGTTCGTTGAGTCTGTACCACTATAGACTCCACTGCAATGTTCTGTACTTGATTTTACAAATTAATCAATGAAGAATCATTCTTAACCACTGTTGATCTAAATATTGTCACCATCTTAGTTAAAGAAGTAACTGCAATATGTAAAGATAATAAGAAATCTTCTCTGGGCAAGTGAGAGGAGTTAACGTCCTTAATGACTCCAATTGTGCATCTAGAAATATTGCTGAAGGCAATTCAGAAAAAAACAGTACCTGAGGTTGGGGGCTGTTGATCTACTGAAACAAACCCTTTCTCTCCCTATGAAGCTGACCTGGGATCCATCACACTTTGAAGGCTCACCTTCACAGACTGACATTCAACTTCCAATGCACATGACTGCAGCTCATGGTTGGAAGGGGTTCCAACACCAATGAGCGAAGTGCTTGTCGCTAGATGGAGCTCAGCATTAGAGAATGACATGGGGACAAATTTGTCCCCGTCTCCGCAAGAACTCAATTTCCCCGTCCTGTCCCCATGAGTTTTGTCCCTGTCCCATTCCTGTAAGCTCTGCCTTAATCGCACGAGCCTCAAACACTTATGATTTTAAAGTGTTTGAGGCTCGTGCAGATGAGGACGGAGCTTGCAGGAATGGGGTAGAGATAGGAAAAGAACTCGCGAGGACAGGACGAGAAAATGAGTTCCCATGGGGATCGGGGAAAATTTGTCCCCGTGTCATTCTCAACTCAGCATCACATCAGTGTCTTCCATAGCCACTGTTTCAGGCAGCCATCTTGAGTCCCCCTCATAATCATTTTCAATTTGGAGGAGGATATAAACAATGGGGGATTAAGAAGGATATGTTTATTACATTTTTAGATGCTGTCTGGCTTTAATCAGATCAATGTGGTTTAACAATAAAACCAAAACCAAAATAAATTCAGAAAAGAACTCCATCTTGGGTGAAGGAGTGAGTGACCAGGGGAGTGAACAACTGAGAGAATCCTCATATAGAGCAGCTGAGGAGCTAGAAGGAGTTCTCAGGAAGAGCTCTCAGAGAGAGACTGGCTGGGAAGGGCCTGGAAGAAGGATTAACGAGAGGGCCTGGTACAGCCTGGAGTCCAGGAGGGGCTCAGGTTTGATGACCAGCAGTGGGACTGGTGAAGTATCCAGGATCCAAGAGGCCAGTGAGTTGGAACTAGCGGTGGCCCCACAAGAAGAGTCAGGAGACTGGAGTCTAAGGTCCAAGGCTGAGGGGGGTCTGGTGAGCAACTATCGGAGGGACCAGTAATGATCAGCGGAGAGACCAGTAAAAGGCACCAGAAGCTGCCAGAGGAGCCCAAGAGGAAACAGCCTGATAGACCCGGGAGAATGTTGGGCAAAGGTCTGGCAAGTCACTGCCAGTGGCAGCTGGCAGAGAGACCAGTAAATGGTACCGGAAGTTGCCTGAAGACCTAGAGAGCCAATGAGGGTCAGGGAGGACCTGGAGGAGAAAAACAGAGTCTAGAGAGGAACCAGGAGGGATCTGTTCATGTATTTAACAAGGTGTGTTTGTTCTGAACAGTGTTGTGTTGTTTTAACAGAGCCCAGTGGGAGACCAGAAGCACCTGGGGAGTGGAGAGGAATAAGTATTTCTTTCTCTCAGTCCCAACTGGCTCACAATGTAACTTTGGTACCTGGGGCAATGAAGGATTAAGTGACTTGCCCAGGGTCATAAGGAGCGACACAGGGATTAAACCCACAACTTTAGGGTGCTGAGGCAGAGGTTCAAATCACTAGTCCACTCCTTCCTCTGAACGTATCAAAAGTGACTTTGTGGCTCTGGAAGAGAATGTAATGTGAAGCAATAAGGTGCACAGGTGGTATTCTTGTTGATCCTCCCTGTCGAGGGTAAAGGCCCAGGCAGAGAAGCCTGCATCCTGGAGTTGAATGTGTGGATGTGTGGATGGTGTCATCAAGAGCGTTTCAGCTTCCTGGACCATGGGATGATTTTCTAAGGGCTGAGCAGGGATGGTTTGCATCTTTCAAAGAAGGGAAGAAGTGTCTTCAGCAGCAGACTGGCTAATCTACTGAAGAGGGCTTTAAACTAGAATTGAGGTGATCAAAGCTTACAGATGAGTATAAGCTCTCAGTTAAGTGAATCACTAAATACCTCTACACAACTGGAAAAGGGAACAATGTCTGGAAAGCAGTATATACTAATGCTTGAAGTATGAGAACATCGAAAAAGTTGAATTTGGTTTAGTGGCGATCACAGAGATATAGTTCATGGAGGGGGAGTGATGTTATATGTTAAAGATCATATTAAAGCCACACAATTGCAGGATCTGTAAGGTAAGGAAAAGGCACTGTAGGTAATTCTGGAAAGAGGAAATGTATTTACATTGGTGTGATATACAGGCCTCCTTCACAGACAGAAGAGGTCGACAGAGATTTAATAGTAGACATTCAGAATATAGCTGTAAAAGGGAAAGTATTATTAATAGGTGATTTTAACATGCCCGATGTTGATTGGGATATCCCTATTGTGGGGTCTTCTTGAAGCACTTTATTTATTTATTCATTCATTCATTTTCTATACTGTTCTCCCAGGGGAGCTCAGAACAGTTTACATGAATTTATTTAGGTACTCAAGCATTTTTCCCTGGGAGGCATCTGAGCCAATCAAGGCCTTAGGCTTCTTCCAATATATCCCAGGATGCACTGGGCAGGGGGTCCTAAGGTCCTGATTGGCTCAGACACTTAAGGGTCCTCCTGGGGATACACTGGGAGGAGTCTAAGGCCCTGATTGGCCTCCAATGCCTAAGGACCCTCACACCTCTTGGGAGAGCCCTTAAGTGTCTGATTCAATCAGGGCTTTAGGCCCCTCTCTGCACATCTTAGGATGCACCGGGAAGGGGAAAGCCCACCATTTTGGAAATGTGGGTCTGCCAGCAGGAGGGACTGGGAATCCTTCCTGCTGTCCTCTTCATATAAGGTACAGGGGTGGTTTGGGGAGTGTGGGGGGAGCTGGGGGGCTTGGTGGTTGAGGCAGGAGGAAGTGGGAGTCCTTCCTCATGAATTTTTTTAAAGTACGGAGGTCAGGGGTGGGGGTTCCTGGCATGGAGGGTTGTGGCATAGAATGGGTCATGGCATCAGGGAGTTGGTTCTGTGGGGGGCCACTCAATGGAAGGAGGGAGTGGGCATCCCTCCTGGTGCTCTGTAATTTAAAGATGTGGATTCCAGGTGGCCGAGGCAGGAGGGAGTGGGCATCTCTCCTGACAACGATCTTCACAGGGGGGGAGGGGATCGACTGTGTATGTGTGTGTGGGGGGGTCCAGGTGGCCACAATATTTGTGTGTGTGTGTTTGGGGGGGAGGGTTTGGGAGCGTTGAGAACCAGGTGGACATGATCTCTGTGGGGCGGAGTCAGGAGTGAGGGGGTCCAGGTTTCTGAGGCAGGAGGTAGTATGCATCCCTCCTGCCTCTTTTATTTTTTTTTGGGGGGGAGGCTGTCATGGGAATCTGGCAGACTTGTCGATAATTTGGGGTTGTTTGTAGGGGTTTCTAGATTTAGTGCATGCCTAAGCAATGTTAGAGCATCAATCAAGGTGCTCATTTTAATATTAATGAATATTAATATTAATATTTGCATGGCAGGGTCAGAGGCTGCAATGAACGCACGGAACAGCCTATGGTGAGCCATCAGTCGGCAAAATAACATTAATGCTAAACCAGTTCAACTGTTTAGCAATGATCATTAGATGCACGGTGACTTTAGTGCATATGGGCCTGTGTCTGAATTCAAGAAAGCGTGGGACAGGCACATTAGATCTTTTATGGAGAGATGCTGCAGATAGGCAGACTCGATGGGCCATTTGGCTTTTATCTGCCATTATATGTCTCTGTTTCTGTGTCTAGAATTTGGGGGATTATGGACACCCATGTTGAAATGAGCCTTTTCTAAAACCATTATTTTTCATCTGGATGTCGTTTCCACATACAAATGCTGGGAATTACATATGCAAATATTGAATAAGGCTAAAATAGTGCTGTACAATATTATGTTCCACTATGTCCCTGCTTTGAGGAATTATAAATTTATGTTGGAATGCTTTTCCTAAAATCATACAGTGATCGGAGAAGATGAATCAAACTAGGGCTGTGATTTCCCAATCTGAAAGTCATTCAGCCCTGTTAATATCTTTTATGTAGCCATACATTAGATGTATATCAGGAATTTATTTTAAGGCAGAACCTGACTCAGCAAATTTCACGAGGCACATCAAGTTTAATGAGTCTGCAGACAGTTTGTACACATGACTCAGATCATTTTGGGTTTGAAGAGCAGGTTTGGCAGTGGCTTCCTGGTGAAGTTCATGATGGATGAATGTGAACTGAGAGCAGTGGAGTTAAAAACTAACATCAAAACTCAGAGCCAAGAAAACAGACATTATAAAGCTTTCTTTAAAAAACAGAAGTTTCTTTTTGTTCTCAGAGCATTGCAACAGAAGAACTCAACCCCCAGGGATCCTTTTACTAAGCCATGCTGAAATTTGCAGTTACTGTAGCTAAACGCAGGACTTTACTATATGGTAGCTGCAAATTTTTACATGGCAGCTCATATGCTATAGGTACCACATTAAATTTGCAGATAGCACATGGTATTGTACTTTGGGTTTGTGCACAAGTACTTAGGGCCATATTCTATATATGACCCCTACAAAATCAGTAGCAGCCATGGAGAACCCTTCTGAGCATCGGAAGGAGAGTTTCCTTGCAAGTAAGACCGTGGGCTCCTTTTACAAAGAGGCTTTAGGGCCTTAATGCATGGAATAGCGCGTGCTAGACCTCAACACCAGCATTGAGCTGCCGTTAGTTCTAGAAGCGCAGCGAGGGTTTATTGCGCGCTAAAATCCTGCATGCGCTTAAAACGCTAGCACACCTTAGTAAAAGGAGCACTGTGTTTCAGGGCCTTAGAGTGAGTTATTATGATTTTGAAATGCTCATATCAGGGGCATAACTACCATTGGATGATCCCAGCAAAATGTCCAGAGCCACCCAATGGTGGGGACGTTTGCAGTGGTGAACCCCCCTTCCTCCATTAACTTCTCAGATTGTCAGGCAAAATTGTTGTGAATATATCTTTTACCACCATCTCATGGACCCCTGATGAAGACATGTTGATCGAAACATGGACCGTGTCAGGTCCCTTTACCTGTTTAAGGTGGTCTACTTGTGCACAATAAATTGTTTATTGTAATAAACACTGCCTGCATCTTGTGCAGTTATCGGCAGTTTTCTTCTCTTTTGTTTTGGATTCGCCGATAACTTTCTTTTCACTGTTCATACTTTTTGTTTTAGTATCATAATCCACTCATTGTTTATTATTCACGTCTGTCACTCGTCATCATTTTTTTTTACATGTTACCTCTCTGTGTATTATCTTTCTCACAATATACCTTTTTATTCTGGCAATATATTCTATTTATTTTGAGTTTATCATCCTCAATTGTTTGCTCATGTTCACTTGGCTCACAATTTGATCTAATATCGCTTGAATTCACACTTCCCTTTCATCTTTTTTCATTTCTATATTATGTTTATTTTATGCACATTCTAATTGCTATTGGTTCATTTTTTTAAAAAGTTTTTAATGAGGACCCTTGTTGAAGGCTATTGAGCCAAAACATAGACCATATTTGGTCTATTTTTGAAGCTTGAATTTGAGTCGAACTGTTAAATAAAGTGGTGTTCTACTGGCTCCTTATTTCTGGGCTCATTGGTTTGGTTACTTATTTAGTCATACTTACATATTACTATTAAATGACATATAATTATCTTACATAGGTTATGCTCATATTACTGACATTTTAGTATTACCACCTAGCAATTTATGCACATTACAAATGTTAGAGTTAAAACACAGTAAAATAATGTCATTCAAACAATTACCGGTAATAATGTGTCAGAATTTATAGTCACGCCAACAAATTTTTTTTCACGGTGCTGAGCTTCCACTTCTTGAGATGATATTAGCCACTCTCACCTTTGTTCTGAAATCTTATTCCCGCAATATTTGGATTCTCATTCCCCCCATCCCCTTTTATAAAACCACGGAAGCATTTTTTAGCGCAGGCCTGCGTGCTGAATTCTATGCACTGCTCCCAATGATCACATGAACTCTATAAGTGTCAGGAGCAGTGCAGAGCATTCAGCGCACCGGTCTGCTTTTGCTTTTGCAGTTTTTTAAAAGGAGGGGCTTATCTGCTACCAAAACCTTGCCCACAATTGATGTTCCAATTCAAAATACTTTTAAAGAAATTATCTGTAAAATATCATATTATCAAATACAATTTATTCAAATGATTGTTTACAAAAGCCTACATCACTGTGACATCATAAACTATAAGTTGGTATCACATTTGTTTTTCAAATGATAGTAGTCTTGCAATACAAACATTTTTGAACTCACAAAAATTACTGGGGAACTGATTCTATAAACATAGTAACATAGTAGATGACGGCAGATAAAGACCCGAATGGTCCTTCCAGTCTGCCCAACCTGATTCAATTTAAATTTTTAAAGTTTTCTTCTTAGCTATTTCTGGGCAAGAATCCAAAGCTCTACCCGGTACTATGATTGGGTTCCTACTGCTGAAATCTCTGTTAAAACCTACTTCAGCCCATCTACACCCTCCCAGCCATTGAAGCCCTCCCCAGCCCATCCTCCATCAAATGGCCATATACAGACACAGACCGTGCAAGTCTGCCCAGTACTGGCCTTAGTTCAATTTTTAATATTATTTTCTGATTCTAGATCCTCTGTGTTCATCCCACGCTTCTTTGAACTCAGTCACAGTTTTACTCTCCACCACCTCTCTCAGGAGCGCATTCCATGCATCCACCACCCTCTCTGTAAAGTAGAATTTCCTAACATTGCCTTTGAATCTACCACCCCTCAACCTCAAATTATGTCCTCTGGTTTTACCATTTTCCTTTATCTGGAAAAGATTATGTTCTACGTTAATACCCTTCAAGTATTTGAATGTCTGAATCATATCTCCCCTGTCTCTCCTTTCCTCTAGCGTATACATATTCAGGGCTTCCAGTCTCTCCTCATACGTCTTCTGGCACAAGCCTCCTATCATTTTCGTCGCCCTCCTCTGGACCGCTTCAAGTCTTCTTACGTCCTTCGCCAGATACGGTCTCCAAAACTGAACACAATACTCCAAGTAGGGCCTTACCAATGACCTGTACAGAGGCATCAACACCTTCTTCCTTCTACTGGCTAAGCCTCTCTTTATACAGCCCAGCTGTATAAGGGCACCCAACTTACCATGCAAGAGGTTTTTAGCATCAGCCGGTGCACTGAATGCTCTGCTCCGATGAACATAGGAACTCTATGACTGGCTGGCGCTAAAAACCTTTTGTGCGGTTATGTAAAAGTGGGGGTTAATTGGCAAAATACCCTTAATAGCCGCAATAATTATTTTTAAAAAATTTAAATTGTGTGATAGGCACCTATCTGATTCTATAAAAGATAGGCACCTATCACATGGTACCTAGTGGGTGTATCTATGAATTAATTTTTCTTTCTGAATATCATCTTTTTTGTAGGTTATTAGATTTGTGCTGCTTGATTGAAGTAAGGTAGTAGATGAGTGGTTGAGATGTAATTTATGGTTGAGATGGTATAATCTTATGATCTTTACTGATGTAGAGGTGCAAGTCTTGAAATATGTATATAATATTGTGAGCCACCTTGGATAAAGGTGGATTTAAAATGTTTTAAATAAATAAATTAATGTGGGCGGAGCATGACTTAGGAGCTGCTAAGCGAGATTCTCCAAAAACTTACCATAGGTGCCTGAAATGTAGGCCTTTATAACACTCGCCTACATTTCAGGTGCCTAATTTTTACATAGGTGTCACTAGTCGCAATTCTGTAAATGGTGCCTGTGTGATTAACATGCGGCTGGTGTCAATTTTTTAATGTGCCGGTCGATTTAGGCGCCATTTATAGAATCAGCCCCTGGGTGGTCATGCTAAAAAAAGTCTGTAACTTCACCGTGTTTAAAGATAATCTCATTCTACTCGGCACATAAAAGTAGATAGTAACAACAAATAAAGCTGTAAAATTCTAAGCTGAAAATCCAAGCAGTTTGTTTGCTGAGAAAACAGCAAAATCTTCGGTTCATAGACAAAACCGCCAAAGACAAAGGCATGCGCCAACAACTGAGCGTAAGACGGAAGCGCGCGCCGAAGAAAAAGAGTGTTTTTAGGGGCTCCGACGGGGGGTTTTGTTGGGGAACCCCCCCACTTTACTTAATACAGATTGTGGCGGCATTGTGGGGGGGGGTTTGGGGGTTGTAACCGCCCTCATTATACTGGAAACTTAACTGTTTCCCTGTTTTTTAGGGAAAAGTGAAGTTTTCAGTAAAATGTGGGGGGTTACAACCCCCCAAACCCCCCACAAAACCCCCACAAAGCGGCGCGATCTGTATAAAGTAAAGTGAGGGGTTCCCTCCCCACCCCACCCCTGTCGGAGCCCTTTAAAACAGTCATTTTCTTTGACGTGCACCTCCGCGTTGCGCTCAGTTGTCTGCGTGCGCCTTTGTCCCGGCGCGCTTTTGACCTGACACCAAATATTCTAAGGTGTTACTTTTTTGACACATCTTGTATATGGTAACATTTCTATTCTGTATTTTGCCTTGGGCTACTGCTTAAGTAAAATATAAATTTTCAAATTAAATTAAGAACATAAGAGCTGCAATACTGGGACAGAATGAAGGTCCATCAAGCCTAGTACAGTACTCCCTCGATATTTACAGGCGTTCCATTCCAGGAACCCCCCATGAATGTTGAAAAACTGCGAGTACAGTTTTTAGCAGGGGAGACAGGAGAGGGCAGCCAGAGCGCCAGCGAGTGAAAGAAATCATTTGTGGTATGCTCCGACCGCCTCTTCCTGTACTAAAGTCGGGTCTCCCCAATCAGGAGCTGCATGTCAAAGGAGGCAACACGTTAAGCTTATCACTATGATAAATATTTGAGCGATGAGTGGTGTTTCTGAGGTCCAAAACCCAAAACATTTTCATTTATAGACTGAGTTATTAAGATAACTACCTGACATAAGGATTTGCATGAGTTACTTGGAGGTCAAGCCAGTGATCTTTAACTGGAAATAAATGTTTTGGACTGTTATTGGACCCAGAGTCTGGATTATAGCTCATTAATTGCCATTACCCCTTGGACCTCCAGGAAGTGCTGGATCGTGAGCCTGAGGCGGAAGTTGGGCCTCCTGCTCTGTTGGCAGATCCCGGCCCAGCCACACTATGCATCCACGCATTCATCTGACCTTGGTCACTGCCTTATAACTTTGTTTCACCAGCTGGAGATCTTCAGATGCTATCACCCTGAGGTCCCTTTCTTAGTCTGTGGACATCAGCTTCTCATTTCCCCTCTCATACAACTCCTTTGGATTTCTTTACCCCCCCAGATGCATAGGTGTAACTTTGCTACCTAAAATCATCACTTTTTATATGAATACCAGGTACATCCACTTGTATATCTGATTCTAAAATCAATTTCTATATCTACTCTATTGCATCTATGAAAGGGCTTTCTTGTTTAGTAATACGTTTTGGTTCATTTGACACAAATCCAATACTCTTTTGGTTTCCTCTGTTCTATGAGTTACATCTGCACTGTGAGAGCATGCTTATCTTAGCTTCTATTTTTTTTAATTTTGGGGCTCAGAAATTATTTATTACATATATATTTATTCTGCCTCCATTCTAAGTGGATCTAAAAATGTACATACATAATATAAAATCAAAAATAAAAGACAAAAACAATACATTTAAATTTCTATATCTTAATTTACTGCACTATCATACTCTCATCCCTCAAAGGGGCCAGGATCTATCTACAAAATAGGTACATCCAAATAAATATGTTTTTACACGCTTCTTGAATTGCCCTATAGCACTACACAGATGTAAATTCCCTGCTAGCTTGTTCCACAAGGAAGGGCCAGCTATTGAAAAGGCCATCGCTTTGTTATCAGCATAATGTATATCCAGGTTTCAGGTTTCAATTTTTTTTATCCTGTCTTTCCTATTCCCTTTTCTCCACTACCTTTCCTGCTTCCCGAAGAGTAATTCCATACCCTTCTGATACCCTGACCAACATTTAATTATATACTTTCCAAATTATTTATCCTTACAGAACTCTGGCTATATCGACCAGTAGGACACAGTTCTAATCTGCTTTGTCCTTTCTATTGTGAAGACTGGAGTAAAATACTGATAACACATTGAAATTTTCTGCTCAATGTGTGGTGGAGGCCAAAAAGCAAACAGAGTGTTAGAAATTATTGGGAAAGGAATAAAGAATAAAACATAAAATATCGCAGTGCTTCTGCACCTTGAGTACAGGGTGAAATTCAGATCACTGTGTCTCAAAAAAAATATCAGAATTAGAAAAGGTACTGAAAGGAGGAAGTGACATCAGCAGTCAGGATGGCAGCCTAACTGCGAGGTTCAGTCTACAGTCTGTGCTAATCCCAGTCAGCTTCATCAACTGTGCCCACGTGAGCACGCTGGTAGCGGTGGAAAGTTGCCTCTGGACTGGCTTCCTATAATGGCAACAAAAAAAGAAAGCTGATGGTGAAAAGGTGCTTCTGCATGCTGCGGAGAAGGTGCTGGTGTGACGCCCACTTGGCACGCCAGCCCTGGACGTAGGAGTGAAGCACATGACATTGATCACAATGAAGATGGAGGATACTGAAATGGCTTTGCTGGTGCCCTCCCAGCTCAGACAGAGTGACCAAAATGGATGTGCACATCTGGATGCAGGAGATGAAAATGGAGATTGGGTCAGTTAAGGACCAGATCTGGGATGCACTCCATGAGTTATGGACTGACTTCACTGGCATGAACACGTGGATTGAGGGAGTAGAAATATGAATGGATACTGTTGAGGAAGTAACTGCAGGCACTCAGCAGGAACTCAAGGATGTGCGGGCAGAGCTCCTGGTACTTACAGATGAACTGGAGGATATGGAAAATCGAGTCTGTAGGAACAATTTGAGAGTGCGGGGTATACCTGATACGGTGGACTATAACAGCTCTACAGAAGTAATTACAAGACTGGCTTGGTGGCTTTTGCAAGAGGATAATTTGGGCCCCTAGATCGAACGGACTCATCAGGCACTGGGCCCCCTGGAATTTGGAGTGACTGCGGGACATTATAGTCTGTTTCCAGAGCTTTGCCTCCAAAGAAAAGCTGATACAGTGTGTAAGAGCCACAGGAGTACTCCAGTGGAATGGACTTCGAGTGGAAATTTTCCAGGATCTAGTCCAGGGTACCCTGCAGAAAAGGCATGCTTTCAAGGAGACTACTGGGGCCCTAGTCAGGGCTAAAGTGTGCTATTGCTGGACATTTCCATTCAGGCTGCTAGCCACCATCAATGGGACAAGCAAGTGTCTGACCACTTTAGATGAGGCTCAAGATTATCTGTGGAAGGAAGGCCTTGCCTTGGTTGGAAGCCCCTCTGGAGAGATAGACTGACAGGGTTTTGCTGGTAGGGTGTGGAGAGAAGGAGCCATGGGCCTGGTGCCCCTGAAGGATAAGCCGCACCAGTGGACCCCCAGATGAGGACAGTGGGAACCCAGTTGCCAGCGTAGCATTGTAGTTTTGAACAGATAGTTCACTAAACTGCTGGTGCTGTTGACTGGGCATTGCTTTCAATGGGGGGCTGGAGGAGTGACTGTGTAGTTTGAATGCCAAGTTTATTTAATATTTGATACCACATTGGCAAAACATCTATGTGGTTTACATATGATAAAAGTAAGTGTGAAAATAAATTAAAAAATTAAAATAGAATAAGAAATAGAATTACATAATTAATTATAAAGTAAGTAAAAGGAAAATTAAAAGCTGAATATGTACTCCTAATTTCAAATTAATCTTCACAAAGCCATGCACTGATCAAAAATGTATTAAATTATCAGTCAAATGCATCCATAAACAAAAATGTTTTTAAAAGAGTTTTAAAACACTCAAGATTGGATTCTACTTGGATATGATTTGGAAGAGCATTCCAGAGTTGTGGACCATTAACTGAAAAAATGTGATCTCTAATAGATGCATATGTAATGTGTCTTGTAGAAGGAATCGTAAGAAGATTCTGCTGAAGAGAGTGAAATGCACGAGATGGTAAATGTGCTATCAGATAGTTATCAAAATAAGGAGGCAATTAATTTGTGTCTTAAAAACTAAAAATATATTAAATGATGTTTAATTGGCAACCAATAAGCTGACTTCAGTAATGGAATAACATGATCAAATTTCTTTTTCCCTGTATTCATTTTTATTGAAGTATTTTGCACTAATTGAAGTTGATTTAAATCCTTTTGTCTAATGCCACAATATAAAGAATTACAATAATCAAGTGTACTGATTACTAAAGAATGAACAAGAGTATTAATAGCAAAAGGAAGTAAAAGGTGTGATATTGAACCAATAAGATGTAGTCTATAATAACTAAGTTGTATCACAGTAGAAATTTGTGATTTGAATCAAAAGTAACACCAATAATTTTCAATGTTGATGAAGTTAAATTGGAGTATTAGAAATTATCAATGAAGAGAGTTGCTTATTATCTTTTGTAGTAAAAAGTAGAACACCTACTTCGGAAAAGTAGAACACCTACTTCGGAACACCTACTTCGAAAAATGAGTCACGGAATCGAGGGTGATATGCTCATGTGGATTAAAAACTAGTCAGCGGATAGGAAGCAGAGAGTGGGGCTGAAAGTGCCGCAGGGTTCGGGGTTCAGGCTTGGGCCTGTGCTCTTCAACATATTTATAAACAACCTAGAACTTGGCACAATGAGTGAGGTAATTAAATTCGTGGATACAAAGTTATTCAGAGTGGTGAAGACACAGAAGGATTGCGAAGACCTACAAAGAGACATAAATACGCTCGAGGAATGAGCTGCGAAATGGCACATGAGTTTCAGAATGGACAAGTGCAAGGTGATGCATGTCGGTAACAAAAATCATATGCACGAATACAGGATATCCAGAGATATACTTGGAGAAAGCCTGCAGGAAAGAGACTTGGGAGTACTTGTAGACAAGTCAATTAAACCATTCGTGCAATGCGCGGAGGTGGCAAAAAGGGCTAACAGAATGCTAGGAATGATTAAGAAGGGGATCACGAACAGGTATAAAAAGGTTATCATGCCTTTATACCGGGCCATGGTACGCCCCCACCTGGAATACTGCGCCCAACACTAGTTGCCATACATGAAAAAGGGCATAGTACTACTGGAAAGGGTCCAGAGAAGAGCGACAAAAATGGTTAAGGGACTGGGGGAGTTGCCGTTGTGACGGGGCCAGGGGTAAGCCTAGAGCTAGCAACCCAGCTCCTGCCCCAGGTGCAAGTATTAGCGCTCTTTGGAGGACCACTGGAATAAGCACAGCAGAGAAAAAGAAAAGGGGGAAAAAAAACCCTTCCACCAATAATTACCAGTTCTAAGTTTTATTATCCAGTTCAATTGCACTGGTTCTAATACAGCCACACCGGCTGATGATGCTTGGAAAAGATTTATCACAAACAAAAGTTCTCTTTTACAGCAAGTCCTTGCTTCAATCATGAAAGAAAAAAAAAATCAACCACCAAAACATTTCCTTTTAAACAGGATTTCATTCTCATAGTTCTG
This sequence comes from Geotrypetes seraphini, assembly GCF_902459505.1. NCBI lineage: Eukaryota > Metazoa > Chordata > Amphibia > Gymnophiona > Dermophiidae > Geotrypetes > Geotrypetes seraphini. The sequence continues at coordinate 19,104,470 of NC_047084.1, read as the reverse complement.
CTGCCATGCTTTGCACAATTCTATCTGGGCAGCATTCTGGTTTCATGAACTTATATACAAGAGTTTAGCTCCACTCTTTTTAGGCTTGGCACAATTATTATATTGAGCCCAGTTTCTTCAGGAAGTTCTCCCCACCTGACTACCTGAAGTATGAATATCCCACTGACCCTTCTTATTTCTGGGCAGTGGGCTGGGAACCATCCACCCTTGTTTTAATGGTCTAAGATTCCCCTCCTAAAAGTTCCCACTATCAGGGACAGAAACATAGAAGATGATGGCAGAAAAGGGCCACAGCCCAACAAGTCTGCCCACTCTAATGACCCACCCCCTAAATTCTTCCCTGAAGTGATCCCACATGCTTATCCCATTTTCTCTTAAAGTCCAGCGTGCTGCTGGCTTGAATTACCTGCAGTGAAAGACTATTCCAATGACCAACTACCCTTTCGGTGAAGAAGTACTTCCTGGTGTCACTATGAAATTTCCCACCCCTGAGTTTCAACGGATGAATTCTTGTCGCCGTAGGTTGTTTAAGAAAAAAGATATCCTCTTCTATCTCAATACGGCCGGTGCCATATTTGAACGTCTCAATCATGTCTCCCCTCTCTCTACACTCCTCAAGTGAGTATAGCTGCAACTTACCCAGCCTTTCCTCATACGGGAGATCCTTGAGTCCTGAGACCATCCTGGTGGCCATTCGCTGAATAGACTCCATTCTCTGCACAACTTTTTGATAATGCGGTCTCCAGAATTGTATACAATATTCCAGATGAGGTATCACCATGGATCTGTACAACGGCATTATAACTTCGGTCTTCCGGCTGAGAAGCTTCTTCAGATACAACCCATCATTTGTCTATCCTTGGATGAAGCTTTCTCCACTTGATTGGCAGACTTCATGTCTTCGCTAATGATTACTCCCAAGTCCTGTTCTGCTGTAGTTCTTGCTAAGGTCTCACCATTTAGGGTGTAAGTTCTGCATGGATTTCTGTTACCAAGGTGAATGACCTTACACTTTTTAGCATTAAAACTTAGTTGCCAAGTTGAGGACCAATGTTCCAGTAAGAGTAGGTCCTGCGTCATGCAGTTGGGCACTGTGCTTTTGCCTACTATGTTGCATAGTTTGGCGTCATCGGCGAATAATGCAATTTTCCCTCAAAGCCCTTGAGCCAGGTCCCTTATGAAGATATTAAATAGGATCAGACCCAAGACCGAATCCTGCGGCACTCCACTGATCACTTCTGACGTTTCAGAGAGTGTACCATTCACCACCACCCTCTGAAGTCTACCACTGAGCCAGTCTTTTACCCATGCAGTTAACGTTTCTCCTAATCCCATCGAACTCACCTTGCTCAATAACCTGCGGTGTGGGACACTATCAAAAGTCTTACTGAAGTCCAAGTACACGACGTCCAGGGACTCCCCCATATCCAGCTTTTTTGCTACCCAGTCAAAGAAGCAATGTCAGGTCACTGAATCCACTCCGGGCTTTGTTTCTCATTTTACAGTTAGTTAGCATTACCCATCCCCCAATCACTCTGCTTTGCTTGCATACAGGTTTAATTTCTGGTTTAATTTCTGTTGCTAACCAATCCTCACATTCACACATCAAACTCATTCATTATACAGTCCCACATAAGGACAGAAATGTTTAAGTACTTTAGACCATTTATATAGAACAAACTTTCATTCCCTTCCCCCACACAGTACCTTACTGACTCATGCTACATTCAGACATATAGTCTAAGGCTTCTGGGTTGCAGTCCATTTCATTACCCTCAGAAATATCTCCCTCTACTTCCATAAGAGATTCCTCACTCTCTGAAGCTGGATACAGGCTATCCTCTGGAGCAGCGTTTTGCCAGCCGTGCTCATGGAACCTTTCCCTTTCAATTAGCCTTTGCTTAGAAAGCAAAGTTTTTTCAGCATGGCAGTGCTGTGGGACAGGAGGTTTCTTCAGAAGGCAGTAAGACAGAGCTCCTAGCCTTCAGTTCCCTAGTCTGTGAGGAACATCCTTCCCTCCAGGTTCCTGATTGCCTGTGTGTGTTCTCAGCTGGCCTTGATTTATTCTGCTGTGAAACTTTCACTGGAGCTCTAACCAGGTTCTGCCTGTCAGATCCACCTCTTTCCTTAACCCTTGCTGTGTCAAATTGCCTGACCAGAGGTTTAACTAGAGAATTACCAGATGGTTTATAAAAGGGATTATAGTGGCTTGGAACAGGTATTCTGTTCTTCTGTGCCATCCCTTCTCTGTTCTGCCCTGCCTGTTTGCTCTTAGCACTGGAATCAGTGTTAATGTGCAGCTTCCTTGGCTTAGGCATAGGCACATTTGCTTTGGTGGCAGGGTTTAAAGCAGATGCAGAGCCAGTGACGGGAGCTAGAGTCAGTGCCAGTGCAGAGCCAGTGAAGGGAGCTTCCCTGTTACACCGTACAATGAGAGGCTAGAGAAACTGGGCTTCTCCCTTGAGAAGAGGAGAGGGGACATGATCGAAACATTCACGATATTGAAGGGAATTGACTTAGTAGAGAAAGAGAGACTGTTCACCCTCTCCAAGGTGAAGAGAACGAGAGGGCACTCACTGAAGTTAGAAGGAAAAAGATTCCGTACAAACGTGAGGAAGTTTTTCTTCACCCAGAGAGTGGTAGAAACTTGGAATGCTGTTCCGGAGGCTGTTATAAGGGAAAACACCCTTCAGGGATTCAAGACAAGGTTGCATAAGTTCCTACTGGAACAGAACATACACAAGTAAGGCTAGACTCTAATATGGCACTGGTCTTTGACCTAAGGGACGCCGTGTGAGTGGACTGCTGGGCACGATGGACCACTGGTCTGACCCAGCGGTGGCAATTCTTATGTTCTTATGGTTTGCAGTGGCGTACCTAGCATATGTGACACCCGGGGCCCATCATTTTGGCACCTCCCCCTATCTGTACGAAAAATATGATTTTTAGTAACAAGCCACACGTCACACATGAGTACCTAGGAAAAGGCAGCATCTTACATATGCAGTGAGCAGTACATCAATACATCCATTGTAAAACTAAACAAGTCAGACTAGTACAGATCAATCCTACACCGTCAATCCTAACAGAAAACCATGTCTTTTGAACACACAGAACACAGAAAATACCTTCGCCTAGTATGGAATATGTCATCACAAATTAACCCCTCCCTCTTTTACAAAACTGTAGTGTGGATTTTAGCCACGGTGGTAACAGCTCTGACGCTCATAGAATTCTGAGCATCAGCACTGCTACCACCACGGCTAGCACTAAAAAACGCTCCACAGTTTTGTAAAAGGGGGGATAAAATAGAAATACATAGACAAAAGTTAAGTTGAACCAGCAAGAAGCTGGACTCTGCATACAATGCAACACCACAAAAACAGTGACACTTGTCTCCTAAAGCAACAAATAAATAGAAAATTTTTGTTCTACCTTTGTCTTCTCTGGTTTCTGCTTTCCTCATCTTCTTGTTACTCTCTTCCTTCAATCCTCTGTCTGCCATCTCTCTGCCCCTCTATGGCATCTTCTGTCCTTCTATGCCCCTTCCAGAAACTGTATGCCTCCCCCTTCCATCTCTCCTTTCACCCCCATCTCTCTCCTCTCCTTCCCTCTCCCACACCTCTCTTCTGCAATCCCTTTCTTTTCTCATTTTCCTTTTCAATTTATTTTCTGCATCCATCTAGATTACGTTCTTACTATCCTCTCATCAATTTCCTTTTTTACTGTCTACCTACAGCTCGCCACCTCTTTCCCTCACCCCTCCAGTATTTCCCTAACTCAATCCTTTTCCGCCATCATGTGCCCTCCTTTTATTTATCCCCTCCTTCCATCATCTGCCCTTCTCTCTCTTCCCCCCTCCTTCCATCATCTGCCCTCTTCCCTCTCCCCCTTCTCTCCACTTCCATCATCTGCCCCTTCTCTCTCTTCCCCCTCTCCTTCTATCATCTGCCCTCTTCTCTATCCCCACTTTCATCATCTGCCCTTTCTCCCCACTTCCATCATCTGCCCCTTCTCTCTCTTTCCTCCACTTTCATCATCTGCCCTCTTCTCTCTCCCCCTTCTCTCCACTTCCATCATCTGCCCCTTCTCTCTCTTTTCCCCACTTCCTTCATCTGTCCCCTTCTCTCTCTCCCTTCTCTCCACTTCCATCATCTGTCCCTTCTCTCTTTCCCCCACTTCCATCATCTGCCCTCGTCTCTCTCCCCACTTCCATCATCTGCCCCTTCTCTCTCTTTCCCCCCTCCTTCCATCATCTGCCCCTTCTCTCTCTTTCCCCCACTTCCATCATCTGCCCTCTTCTCTCTCCCCCTTCTCTCCACTTCCATCATCTGCCCCTTCTCTCTCTTTCCCCCACTTCCATCATCTGTCCCCTTCTCTCAATCTCTCCATCCACCACAGGCCCATCTTTCTCCCTCCCCACCCCCGCCCCGCGACAGCACTCAAGTTCGGCCTCCTTCTCCCGGCATCAGCAGAACTTCCAATCGGCAATAGATGCTCAGTCAAAAGCTTCCCCTGACTGAGTTGCCTGGGCGGAAACAGGAAGCGCCGATGCCGCTGAGTGCCGTCGCAGCCCAGGAATTTTCCGGATCTGTCCGGCTGTGCACCCCCCCAAAGGCTGCACCCGGGGCAGACAACCCCCCCTTGGTACGCCACTGATGGTTTGTATGTAACCATGAAGAGATCAAATCTAGTTTTTGATTTATTTCTTGTATCTCTTGCAGATTTATAGTATCAGTTGGATGAAGAACTTGAATATCATCCGCATAGATGAATATGGTAAAAACCAATAGACTGTGTAAGTGTAAGTAAAGGTGACTTAAAGATATTAAATAGAAAAAGGGCAATAATTGACACTTGTGTTCCCCACAAGGTAAAGTAAAAGGTTCAGTGTATAGATCTTGCAGTTTTATTCTGTAATATCGATTGTTAAGTAGAATTTAAACCATTGCAGAGCTATATCTGTAATAACTATATCACAAAGGGAACTTAGATGTATGTATACGAATGCTAGAAGTCTAGGTAACAAAATGGGGGAACTAGAGACAATAGCGAGACATGACATATTGGATAACATTGGCATAACAGAAACATGGTGGAATGAAGAAAACAAATGGGACACAGTACTACAGGGATACAAACTGTATAGAAGAGATCGAGTAGGGCAGAAAGGTAGAGGTATTGCTCTATATGTTAAGGAGGGAATAGATTCTGTTGAAATGGTTACAACAGAAATGAAAGAGAAGCTTGAGTCACTCTGGATCAAAATTCCTGGTCAATATGGCGCAGATACGAAAATTGGCCTTTACTATCGTCCCCCAGGACAGGCGGAGGAAACTGACTCAGAAATGATGGAGGAAATCAAACAAGAATGCAAGACGGGCAATGTAATTATATTGGGAGACTTCAATTTCCCAGGGATAGACTGGAAACTAGCAACCTCCAACTGCGGCAAGGAGGCCAAGTTCCTGGAGGTGCTAGGGGATTGCTTCCTGGAACAAATGGTAAAAGAGCCGACAAGAGGCAACGCCACCTTGGACTTGGTCCTAAATGGCCTCACGGGACCGATAACAGAAGTGGAAGTCGTGGTTCCACTGGGAACGAGTGATCACAATGTAATCAACTTTAAACTTGACATCGGGAAAGGGAAACATGCCAAAACCTTAACCACCACCTTAAACTTTAAAAAGGGTAAATACGATCGCATGAAGGCCATGGTAGAAAAACGACTAGAGAAGATGGTGGACAAACTTGAAACGGTAGATCAGGCATGGTCCCTACTGAAAAATACTATCACAGAAGCACAAGATCTCTACATTCCGAGGATTTCCAAAGATCGGAGAACAAAGAGCAAAAGAGAACCGGCATGGCTTACCATACAGGTGAAGGAAGCCATAAAAGAAAAGAAGGACTCTTTCAAAAAATGGAAATGCATAATGACAACCGAAGCCTGGAACAAACATAAAGATGATCAGAAGAAATGTCACAAGGCGGTGAGGGATGCCAAACAGGATTATGAGGAAAAAATAGCCCAGGAGGCCAAAAACTTCAAGACCTTCTTTAGATACGTGAAAGGGAAAAAACCTGCAAAAGAGGCAGTGGGACCCCTGGACGACCAGGGAAGAAAAGGGTACATCAAGGAAGATAAACAAATCGCAGACAAACTAAATTCCTTCTTTGCGTCTGTCTTTACGAAGGAAGACACCTCAACAATACCTGTAGCGGAGAAAGTGTTTCCAGGAGAAATAGAAGACAGCCTCACCACAGTTGAAGTGGACTTAGACCAGATATACTATCAGATCGACAAACTTAAAAGTGACAAATCCCCTGGACTGGATGGAATTCACCCGAGAGTCTTAAAGGAATTGAAGGTTGAAATCGGAGAGTTATTGCAAAAACTTGCAAACCTGACAATCAGAACTGGACAGATACCGGACGACTGGAGGATAGCGAACATCACGCCAATTTTCAAAAAAGGATCGAGAGGGGAACCAGGCAACTATAGGCCTGTGAGTCTTACGTCGGTCCCCGGCAAGATGGTTGAAGCACTGATCAAGGATAGCATAGTCCGGCACTTGGACGCACACGACTTGATGAAACCCAGTCAACATGGATTCAGGAAAGGGAAATCATGTTTGACGAATTTACTCCAATTTTTTGAGACCGTAAACAAGCAAATTGATAGTGGGAAGCCTGTGGACATAATATACTTGGACTTCCAGAAAGCGTTCGACAAAGTTCCACACGAAAGACTTCTCAGGAAACTACAAAGCCATGGCATAGAGGGAGATATACAAAGATGGATAGGCAAATGGCTGGAAAACCGAAAGCAGAGAGTGGGCATAAATGGGAAGTTCTCCGATTGGGAGAAAGTGACTAGTGGTGTACCCCAGGGCTCGGTACTTGGGCCGATCCTTTTTAATATTTATATCAATGACCTGGAGGAAGGAACATCCAGTGAGATCATCAAGTTTGCAGACGATACAAAACTATGCCGGGCAATCAGATCGCAGGAGGATAGAGAGGAACTCCAGAGCGACTTGTGTCGGTTAGAAACATGGGCGGAGAAATGGCAGATGAAGTTCAATGTGGAGAAATGCAAGGTAATGCATTTAGGCAATAAAAATAAGGAATACGAGTATACAATGTCAGGTGCAACTCTGGGGAAGAGTGAACAAGAAAAGGACCTGGGTGTACTGATAGATAGTACCCTGAAGCCGTCGGCACAATGCGCGGCAGCGGCAAAGAAGGCAAATAGAATGTTGGGCATGATAAAGAAAGGAATCTCGAGTAGATCGGAGAAAGTTATAATGCCGCTTTATAGGGCAATGGTCAGACCACACTTGGAATACTGCGTCCAACATTGGTCTCCCTACCTAAAGAAGGATATAAAACTGCTGGAGAGGGTGCAGAGACGAGCAACAAAACTGGTGAAGGGTATGGAGAGACTGGAATATGAGGATAGACTTATAACACTAAGATTGTTCTCCCTTGAGAAAAGGAGACTGCGTGGGGATATGATCGAGACCTTCAAAATACTGAAAGGAATCGACAAAATAGAGCAGAGAAGATTATTTACACTGTCCAAATTGACACGGACTAGAGGACATGTAATGAAGCTAAGGGGGGACAGGTTCAGGACTAATGTCAGGAAGTTCTGCTTCACTCAGAGAGTGGTTGACACCTGGAATGCCCTCCCAGAGGAGATTATTGCGGAATCGACCGTCCTAGGCTTCAAGAGCAAACTAGATGCATATCTCCTTAAGAGAGGCATATAAAGATATGGTGGACTATAAATTACGCCAGGTGTACACCTGGCAGGGCCTCCGCGTGTGCGGATCGTCGGACTTGATGGACCGAAGGTCTGATCCGGAGATGGCAGTTCTTATGTTCTTATGTTCTTACTTAAACGACATAGTAGAATATCGTGATCAATGATATCAAATGCTGCTGTAAGATCTATTGAGATCAATAATACTGGTTTGAGATGATTAATGTAATTCAAGACTGTAGTGGTAAGTGGAAGAAGTGAAGTCTCTGTGGAATGATTTGAATGAAATCCAGTTTGATTAGGATGACGTCAAACTATGCAACATAGTGGGCAAGAGCACAACAGACAAAAGCACAGTGCCTGACAAAGGCTCAATACCCGACAGTATGACACATGACCTACTCCTACTGGAGCATAAGTCCAGGACCTGGCAACTAAGTTTCAATGCCAAAAAATGCAAGGTCAGGCACTTTTGTAGCAAAAATCCATGCACGTCTTACACCCTAAATGGTGAGACCCTAGCAAGGACTGTAGCAGAACGAGACTTGGGGGTGATCATTAGTGAAGACATGAAGTCTGCCAATCAAGTGGAGAAAGCTTCATCCAAAGCTAGACAAATCATAGGTTGTATCCGTAGGAGCTTCGTCAGCCGTAAGCCCGAAGTCATAATGCCATTGTACAGATCCATGGTGAGACCCCATCTAGAATACTGTGTACAATTCTGGAGGCCACATTATCACAAAGATGTGCAGAGAGTTGAGTTGGTTCAGAGAATGGCCACCCGGATGGTCTCAGGACTCAAGGATCTCCTGTATGAGGAACGGCTGGATAAGTTGCAGCTTTTCTCACTCGAGGAACGCAGAGAGAGGGGAGACATGATTGAGATGTTCAAATATGTCACGGGCCGTATCGAGGTGGAGGAAGATATCTTTTTTCTTAAAGGTCCCATGGCAACAAGAGAGTATCCGTTGAAACTCAGGGGTGGAAAATTTCATGGTGACACCAGGAAATATTTCTTCTTTGGAGTGAATGAATAGGGAGGTTGAGTATTAGCGGGAAGGATGCAGAGAAAAATGGGACTTAAGGTAGTGTTCTACAACAGTATTGTGTTTTGATCCATAAAATACAATTGGTTGGAAAGAATGCCGTGAACCATGCTCTGCATGCTTTCCCTACTTATTTATTGTTACTGACCACAAAAGAATTGGAAAAGATTTGGAGTTCCTGTTTTGACAAGTGGACTCACTCATGAGTGATTAGGTACCTGAGCTTCTATTTTTAATGTGAGCAGAAGGTTCCTCTTTTGGCAAGTTGCTGGAATGGAACACTTTTCTAGTAATGAGCAGAGCAGCTCAAAGATAACCCTCACCAGGGCAGAAGAATTGGGAACAAGCTGACTGTGCACCATGCTGTGCTGTGGGACAGGCTGAATGGCTTTAACAGTCAGCCTGCTCATGTACAACTTTTGATGCTGCTATAAAAGCTTTTGATTGTGAAACCTCAGCTGATAAACTACAGATCTTTACCTGCCAAGAGGAAGAAAATCAATGTCCATTCCTCCGGGCACTGCCTTCAAGAGGGGATCCTGCAAAAAAGGATCTTACTCTGAATCAATACCCTGTAATTCTATATGAGGGACACAGTTTTTCTTCACACAAGTGAAATAAAAGGCTTGCTCATGTTCCACTGTAAATATAACATCTTAAAAATAAAAAGAAATATATTGTGGCAGATTCCAGTTTGGGTTTTCCCAGACCCAGTGCCCACTCACACAAACACATACATACCACTTTGGAAGGTGTAAGGAAAACCATTTATTATGTGTTTTATCAAGTCCAGCTATTATGGTATTCAGTCTTTATCATCTCCAAAACACAATTCAATACAGTTTATTCAGTAGAAGATGGCTTACCTTAGCCACTCAGTCAGCAACCGTTTCACCTTGATAGTCTCTATCTCATTCTTTTCATTCCCAGGGCTCTGTAGCAACCCAAGGCTAGGGAAGTATTCAACTCTGAGCCTTCTCTGCTCAGGGAAATCTCTTCCTCAGGGACCTCCTCTCTCAAGGACTCCTCTTGAATGATTCAAGACTGGGGCAGAAGTACTCCTCCCTGCTTGAGTCCCGTACCTCTGACTCAGCACTGAGTTGCAATGCTCAGGGCATTCTGGGATATGTAGTTTCCCCCCAATTAGTCTAATGCCTCCTGCTGCCCAGTAGCATAACTGCAGTCTTAGTGAGGGAAAACCCCTGAATTTCTCACATACCTTCTCCCTCAGCTCAACCTTAATAGGCTGAGCATCTGCTAGGTGACCCCCCCACTAAAGGAATGAGGGCACTCATTTCTAAGGTCATCCAGGAATCTTAGGGACCACCCCAGGGCCACTATCACACTAAAACAGGGCACAGTAAGCACAGCAGCCAATGGGCCCCATCACACTAATAGCCTTGCAATCTTTGGTCTTGACTATCCATTCTTCACTTGGGAGCTGCCTCCTCTGACACCTGGCACTCCCAGATTCTCCACAGTCTTTGTTGCAAACCACCTCGACTGCTCTGGGGCTGCTCTGGCTTGTGACATTGCTGCTTTTTCTGGGCTCACTTCTTTTTCTTCAGGCAACCCTTGGCAGTCTTTGTTCTTTTCACTATTGGAAGGCCCAGACCACTGCTGGTCTTGTCTGCATTGCAGTTTACAATATCAGTCAAAGTATACTCCCCTGACCTGATACTCCCAGTTACAGCCTCATCTCGGGTTTCCCACTTAAAGGGTTGTTGAAGTGGTTCTGGGTGAAACCCTAATCTGAGACTCATTGGTTTTCCACTTTCTGAGTACTTAATTGTAATGTCCATTATCTGTTTTCCGGTGGCGGCCTCTTAAGCTTGCAGCAACTCCCTCAGAGTATCGGTATTCTCAATGACAGTTGTCCAGAACTCTGGGTGCAGGGCTGGCCATTTTCCTCCTGCTGATCAGGCCACCCTTTATTGGTTGTGCCCCATAGGGTTCCAGTCGTTTCCTTGACACACACCTGGTTTGCCCCTGAGACATTTTGAAAACAGCTCCCACTAATGCTCCATGGTGGTCATTCCTGACCCATGGCTCTGGCTGAACCCCAACTCCTTCCAGTTCTCGATTGGCCATGTGCAAGACCTCCACCACGTCCCTCTTATCTTCAACTTCCTCTTCTAGTTGTCTCTTTAATTATTCCATTTGTAAAGTCATCTCCCTGGTTGGAGTTACGGCATGAACTCTTTGCATTTGCCACTTCTGGGTCACTCTCCTATTCATCTCCTGAAGCTGGATCTCCAGTCAAGTTCTTATCTGCATATTCCTGTTGCGCTGGATAGCCATACACTCTAGCTTTTTTAGGGCCTCTCCCTTAGAGTTTTTCTCCTTTATGCCAGCTTTGGAGTGTATGCCCTATGTTCTCCAGTTCTGATGGAAAGTGATATAATATTCTGTCATGGTTTGTTCTCTGTTCTATATATGCTCAGGAAAAGAAATATATTGATTGGCTCTCAAACACTGAGCAATGCACAGTGAGAGAATCAACTGGCTGTGGTTGCCAGAGTGGTCTGGAAACTTCCTGTGGGCAAAATAATGACAGCCATGCAGACCTTCAGGTGCTCTGTCTCCAAATCGAAAGCTGCAGTCTATCCTGTAACTTCTTGCACAGCTGGAGAAGAAAAAGTCCAGGCATATATAGCAAGAACAGGTAGGTAGACAAACAACTGACACAGACTAAGTAAGTAAGTGAGTAAGTAGGTAGAAAGACAGAGAGGAGAGAGGATAACACTGACCAGAACAGAGAAAATTTAGTGTAGGAAAGGAACGCACAGTGTAAGAGAACTCACCAACACACATCAGTAAACCACTAAGGCCCTGATTCTATAAAGTTCACCTAAAACTAGGCGCCGATTCCATAAAACTTAGGCATCCATTATAAAATCACACTTAGCGTTGCCTAAGCATGCTTAGGCAGCACTCAGTATCCTAACATTTAGGTGTCCCCAATTTATGCCAGGGTTTTCTATGCCTCCTAAAGTTAGGTGCCAGTGTCAAAGCGATTCACAAAGAGGTGCCTAACTCAAGAACACATCCATGACTACCCCTAACCATGCTCACTTTTAGTGTAGGCGCCTACTTTTTATAGAATCAAGATTTTCAAATTAGGCACCTAACTTTCAATTATGTCCAATTAAGGCCAATTGTGAGATGCTGAGTGCCAATATAGGCACTGATTAAGTCTATTGCTCTAAAATAGGCCTAAATTTAGGCGAGCTTTATAGAAACAGGACCTAAGTCCCAACAGACAATTTACTCCTATCTTGGACTATGCAGCATTACAAAAGCAAGCATGCATGTTTGATGACATATGCATGTCTATTGTTATAAAATGAGTAATTCTATAATTTGGTGCAAAGATGTAGGCAGCGCTATGAGGCATGTTGACATCTTATGGGATACCATTGCCCATTTTTTTATTGTTGTTGAGACTATGCATTGCTCCTAAGGAAACACTCTTATTCCCAAGGTTTATAAAAGGTTCTAAATATTGCATGTGCAATTTTGGTCGCATACCCAAATTACACATGCAATTTAATTGAACGAGTTAATTAGCACTAATAGCTGGCTTTTTTAACAAGCAATTATCGGTGCTAATTAAAATAAATAGCGAGTTACACACATAAATGTAGGCACGAGTCAAAAAAGGGGTACAGAAATGGGTGAGTTATGGGCGATTGGGACATTAAGTTACATGCGTAATTATGCAATTAAGGGTATCCATGCCTAAATTTAGGCAAAGGTATTTGCACTATGTTTTCCTTGGTGCAAATGGTCATGCCTAAATTTAGTTGTGGTTCCAAGGCATAAGCGTTGTTCTATAAACCACATCTAACTTATAGAATAGCGCTTTTTTTTAGTGCTGATTTTTTGGGCACAATATATAGAATTTAGCCTTTAATGGTCATTGATACAACTGATCAAAATTTCTGGGCCTGTGTTTTATCACACATGGAGTGATTACTCCAATGACGATCCCCATCCTCTCCAACATTATGGCCCTGATTCTGTAAAAGGTGGCTATGTTTAGGCACCTAGATTAATGAGTGGATTTCAAGAGATCAAATGATATAAATGGATAGACTGTTTCTATGATGACTTACACTATTGCTTGTTTATGTTCCTGTTTTTGCTTTATAGTGGGTTGTGGCTCATTGGTTGAGCTGCTGCCTCTGCACCCAGAGGTTGTTAGATCAAATCCTGGTACTGCTCCTTGTGACCTTGGGCAAGTCACTTAATACTCCAGTGCCCACCGCTTTGAATGTCAGCTCTGAAATGCAAAAGGCAATATACAAGTCCCCTTTCCCTTTAACCTTTTCTTTCACCTTTCGCTTTGTAATGTAATTCTGGGCTAATATGGAGGGGATAGATTTATTTTGTTTTCTGTATTTTTTTTTCTTATTTTCTTACTTACAATTGATTTATAGTTGTCTATTTTCTCTCCAATGTTTCTGGAGCAAATGAATGCTTGTATGTTTTTGTAAAAATGTATTAAATATAAAATAAAAAAAAATAAACCTTGCAAGCTGTTTTATTAGTTGAAAGATAACATCACCTGGGGAGCAACTTGGACCAGCCAGTGTTTTCAAAATATCCCCCATTCACTTTTCAAAATAATCCCATTGATGACCCACCCTAATCCCTTATCAATATTATCTCCTCAGACCCTCAATCCCCCAAATCCCTTTCCAAAATAACCCTCCCCCACAGATCCTCTGGTGGGAAATGGGGGTCGGACAGGAGTGATCCTCCCTGATTCAAAATGGCACCTCAGCCCTTTAGCAATAGCATGCAGTACTACTGTGAGGAGGTCAGAAGTACTGAATCCTGCAGTAAATTTTCACAGGCTATTTTATCACAGATTAGTAAATAAGGCCCATAGCCAATACAGTTACAATTTCTGGTGTAAACAGCAGTGCATAACAATTTCCTATTTGATAAGGTCTTAAAATCAAGTTTACAATTTAGGAAAAAAATATTAAAAGAATTTCAGTTTTGAAAAAGTATTCTTTTTTGGGGGTGGGGGAAGTTTGAAGATTTAGGAGTAATTACGGTAAAAGTTGGGCTGTTACCATAGCTTAATTTTCCTCAGGAGTGACTAACTTTCAATATCTCAGGTTAACAATTAAAGCAATATGTTGATAGTGCTCACAAATTGCCACATTGCCACACTGCCACAGAAGTGTGGTAAGAGCAGGGAATAGGTGGGGGCTCCAACTTGCAGTTATCACAGAGGGAGTTATGCATCAATTGCTAATAATGGTGGATAATGTATCTAACTTATCAGCTCTGCTATTAATGCATTATAGTAATCACTGCTTTATATAGCTGTCTTCCACAAAGTGCTAGGAACACCCCTGACATTTAACTAAGATATTTTCCACCTAATGTGCTTTAAGTTTGGGTGTTAACATGCATCAGATGCAAAACCTTAGCCCAGGTTAATATTTAGGTTAATAATGTTGTTGTATTGCTTCACAGAAATACATTGCGTACTGAGCAGGAACTGAGTCAGTACAGCATGTGAATGGTGGTAGCCTTTCAAGGCATACTGTAGCTTTGTTTTCATACACAGCAGTCTAAAGCTGTTGATCAGCGCCAGACTGTCTGACCATGTGAACTGGCAGACTGGTGATTTTACCACAGAGAATACTAGACCTTGAATTCATACATGATATACTGAACAGTACACACTGGTACACACAATTTTGTGCTGAAGCATTTTGTACTTGCTGATATTTTGATAAAGGACTCCTGTTTTGATAAACCGTAGATAGTGATTACAGATAGCCTAAATTAATAGTCACACAGAAACATAGTAAAATGAAGGCAGATAGGAATTTCAGGTAAAGTTCATAACTGGTTCCAAGGCTTCCTTAAAACTAGAACATACAGAGTCAAATCTAAAGACATTCTATCTGAACCATGGTCCAATCCATGTGGAGTACCACAAGGCTCTCCCCTCTCTCCCACACTTTTCAACCTATTCATATCCTCCCTAGGCACCACCCTAGACACCCAAAATATTACTTCTTTCAGCTACGCAGACGACATAACCATCCTCCTTCCATTCGACATACACAACCCAATCTCCACAGAACGCCTGAAAACTACATTAGAAACAGTGGATAAATGGATGACAGATCACAAGTTGAAGCTGAACTCTGACAAAACCAAATTCTTATTACTAGAGAAGGACAAAAAACCATCCCTAACAGAACTGGAAGTAAACTCAATCAAGTACCCAATACAGAACTCCCTCAAAATCCTAGGAATACATTTAGACAGATGCTGCACAATGCAAACACAAATCCTAAAGGTCACCCAAAAAGCATTCTTCACAATGCGAAATTTAAGAAAAATCAGGAAATTCTTTAACAAAGACCAATTCAGGATCATTGTCCAATCCCTTGTGCTAAGTATTGTCGACTATTGCAACAGCCTCTACCTACCTTGCCCGACCAACACAATAAAAAAACTACAGACCATCCAGAACACAGCCCTCAGACTCATATACTCACTCAGCAAATACGACCACATTACCAATGCATACCTAGAATCTCACTGGCTACCAATAAAAGCAAGAACACAATTCAAACTCTACTGTCTCATTTTCAAAGTAACCCATGGCACGGCACCCAGTTACCTAATTAATCGTTTTCATCACTACCACCCACCAAGAAGAAGGAAAACACAGAACCTTTTCACCTATCCACCACTCAACGGAACTTGTCGTAAGAAACTCTACGACAACCTCCTGGGGACACAGGCAGCTAAAATAGACTCTGACATCTCAAAATTACTGACCAAAACAACAGACATAAAAGAGTTCCGCAAAGAAATAAAAACACTACTGTTCAAAAAATATCTCCCATCACTCTAACCACCACCCAATGAGTTCCCAACCAACGACTTCGGAAACACCCATCTATACTATCTCTTTGTCTGTGACCTAAAATGTACTGTAACTCTTCTACTTTACACCCGATTTAAACGACCGAGTTGCCATGTATTACCTCTGCAAAATGCATTATCTTCTGTTATATGTAATAACTTCTGTGATAAGTATTATCTTCTGTGAACTTGAAGTATCATAACTCTTTACTGTTACTGTAATATACTCCTATCCTGAAATGTAATTCTACTGGAACTGCCCAGATATCTTCCATAATGTAATCCGCCTAGAACCGCAAGGCACAGGCGGAATAGAAATCCCTAATGTAATGTAATGTAATGTAATAAAGACCATATGGCCTACTTACTCTACCTAACCATGTCATCTACTATTCCTTTCTCTCCCAAGTTTTCTTGAATTCAGACACACTTTTTGTCTCTTCCACCTCCACTGGGAGGTCGTTTCAAGCATTCACCACCCTTTCCCTGAAAAAGTATTTTCTGAGGTTACTTCTTACTTTATCCCATTTCACCTTTGTCCTATGTTTCCAGTTTCTTTTCAATTGAAAGAGGCCAAGTAGGTATTTAAACATAGGGTTACCAAATTTCATGCCACCAAAATCCGGACCCATGGCCCCACTCCCAGGCTCGCCCATTACCAACCGGCCCTGCCCCGGTCTGCCTACATCAAGCCCCATTCCACCCCAGCCCCTGCCCCCTCAAGTGCTCGGAACCGCGTTGGGAGGGCATCTTTGCATGCACAGATGTTACATGATGACAAAGTGCCAGGTTTTGAAAAGCCATGTCCTCTAAAAAGAGGACATGTTTGGGCAAATCCGGAAGACTGGTAACCCTATTTAAACATCTCTATCATATGCTCCTCTCCTGCTTTTCCTACAAAGTATACACATTGAGATCTTTAAATCTGTCCCCATACACCTTATGATGAAGCCCACCAACCATTTTAGTAGCCTTTCTTTGAACCAACTCCATCCTGTTTATATCTTTTTGAAGGTACAGTCTCCAGAACTGTACACAATATGCTAAATGAGGTCACACCAGAGAATTATACAGGGACATCAATACCTACTTTTTCCTACTGGCCATTCCTATCCCTATGCACTCATGCATCCTTCTAATTTTCATTGTCACCTTTTTTACCTGTTTGGCCACCTTAAGATCATCACATACTATCACATTCAAGTTCCATTCCTCTTTTGTGCATAAATGTTCTTCAACCCCTAAATTGTACCGATACCTTGGGTTTCTCCAGCCCACACACATGCATTCCTTAGCATTAAATCTTAGCTGCTAAATTTGGGACCATTCCTCTAGCTTTGCTAAGTCCTTCATCATGTCATCATCAGGGGTGTCTACTCTATTGCAGATTTTGGTATCATGTATGAAGAAGCAAATTTTTCCAGACAGCCCTTCAGCAATATTCTTCTTGTTGTATTTGAAATGTTTTTTACTCTTTTGTTTGTATTTGAAAATTTAATAAATATGATTATTATTTTTTTTTAAAGGGCCTAAGAACTGAACCTTACAGCACACCACTGGTAGCATCCCTTTCCTCAGAGTGATCTCCACTGACCACTACACTATTTTGCCTTCTATTCAACCAGCTCCTGACCCAGTCCGTCACTTTGGGGTCCATACCGAGGGCACTCAGTTTATTTATGAGACATCTGTCTGGAACAGTGTCAAAAGCTTTGCTAAAGTCTAAATACAACACATCTAGCACTAGCTTTCTATACAATTCTTGGGTCACCCAGTCAAAGAAATTGATCAGATTTGCCTGACAAGAGCTACATCTTGTGAATCCATGTAGCCTTTGATTTCTGAAACTTCACTATTCTCTGTTTTAAAAGTGTTTCCATTAATTTACTTACCAAATAATTCAGATTTGCCATACTGGGGTAGACAGAAGGTCCATCAAGCCCAGTATCCTGTTTCCAACAGGATTACAAATATCTGGTAAATCTCAAAGAGTAAAACAGATTTTAAGGAATAAGCAGTAGATTTCCTCTAGTCCATCTTCATAATGGCTTATGGACCTTTCTTTTAGGAAATCACCCAAACCTCTTTTAAACTCCACTAAGCTAACTGCCTTCACCACATTCTCTGGCAATGAATTTCAGTCTAATTACACACTGAGTGAATAAATATTTTCTCTGGGTTGTTTTAAATCTACTACTTAGTAGCTTCATTGCATGCCCCCTTGTTCTAGTATTTTTGGAGTACGGAAGCAATTCACATCTACCCTTTCCACTCCACTCAGTATTTTATAGACCTCTATCATATCACCCCTGATCCATCTCTTCTCCAAGCTGAAGAGACCTAGGGCTCCTTTCAGTGGCGTACCTAGGGTATGTGACACCCGGGGCCCATCATTTTTGACACCCCACCCCATGTAAAAAAATATTTTTTGTAATGACCATGAAATGGAATAAATGGTCAGAATAGAATAGAATAGAAACAGGTCAGAATAGAAACAGGCAGTGAAAATTTTCTTATATTCCAAACATAACATAACATAAATTATGTCTGAATTGTCATGACATCAGAAGTACATATGGAGTAGTTGAAGGTGATGCTTGGGACAGTTCTGATTGTGTTAGTTCGGTTTTATGTGTTTTTTGAATAGAAGGGTTTTTATTTCTTTTTGAAGGTTTTGTAGTCTGTGGTCGAGGTCAATAGGTGTAGAGTTGGGGGTCGAGTGTTGCAGCTAGAATGGTTAGGAGGTTGTCGAACAGTTTTTTTCTTTTGACGTTTTTGGTTGGAGGGTGTGTGAATGGTGCGTGAGTTCTCCTATGTCTGTTTGAGGTGGATTGAATTATTTAGCTGAAGAAATTAGTTACCCCCTCATCCCACACACATTAATTCTCTTCCATTTTTGTTCCCATTATAAAAAACACTGATAAGTTCCCAGAAAAAAAATACATTAAAATAAAAAGTGAAAACAAAGGCCCCTACAGATGAGAACATAACATAAGAATAGCCTAACTGGGTCAGACCAATGGTCCATCATGCCCAGTAGTCCATTCTCATGGTAGCCAATCCAGGACACTAATACCTGGTCAAAACCCAAAGAGTAGCAACATTCCATGCTACCGATCCAGGGCAAGCAGACACTTCCCCCATGTCTTAATAACAGATTATGGACTTTTCCTCCAGGAATTTGTCCAAATCTTTCTTAAAACCAGCCACACTATCTGCTTTTACCATAACTTCTGGCCACTTCATTTTTAAGTTTAGATCTTTCATTTCAAACAGAGACCTTGCTAGATGTCAAATACAGCACAAGGTAACTTCACTTGGACTTAGCTGTGCAGTAAATGTGAATCTCCTCATACACCCACCATATAGTGCAAAAATGTGCAAAGGTCTGTTTTTTTTCGTTCGATCACTACATAGCCTAATGCCACACAAGCAGCGCTGTAACAAACATATTCTGTAGGTCAATGCTAAGGATAACAAAGTTTCCTTCCTTGGACCAGAAGGAGATACTGATAAACCACTGGAAGAGATCCCAAAACAACACCCAAAGACCCATTCAGTGTGTGAACCAGTTGAGTGGAGTGGACTAACTGGGGGGTAGAAATGGGCCCGGAGTTTGCTCAGCAGAATTTCCCAGACCACCTCTTTCTCTCAACACATTGACACGCTGCCACCACCACCACTAGGAACATCTCACTGGGTAAGCCAGCTATGCTATAAACTTTATAAAACACATTATTATATTTTCTTATAAAGCACATATTTTAACTGAACTCTCTGACATCCTCAGCCTTTCCATTCACAAAAATAGAAGGAAGAAAAGTTCCCATTTCCTGCTGTCTCATGTCCCCGGCCTATACAATATATTTTTTCTGCAGACCCTTCAAAAGTTTGACCAAATCCTCGTTTCACTTGCATTATAAAGTACTGAGGATGCCATCTCTCCCCAATCCTAAGTCCTAAAGTTTAAGACAGTAGCACAAACTAATGCTGCCAGATTCAGGAAAAAAAATTTCGATTCGATTCAGCCTATTGAATTGGTTTTTCAATTCGATTTTCCTGCCCAGTTGGGTGATTTTTTTCAAAAATCCTGGTGGGTTTTATAGCTTTTTCACCCCCTTTGGCTTCTCCTAACCACACTGGCGCTGTGGTGTAAATAAAATAAAGAAACAAAAAGGACTTTTCCTCTCTGTTAAATCCTAGCTCATGTTTGCAGTTCAACACCAGCTCTGGCAGGATACACATTTAAAACCTGACATATTGTAATCACAAAACAGAAAATAAAATTAATTTTTCTACCTTTTGTTGTCTGGTTATATTTCAAATCTTGTTGGTCCAAGGCTCTGGTTTTCTTCTGATAACTTGCTTGCCAGGGTCTCCTTCTTTCTTCTTTCTGCATGCTAACCATCCATCTGCCAACTCTGTCCTCCTTTTCCATTTCCCTTCCTTCCCCAAGAAGTCTGGTATCTTTCCTTTTTTTCATCTCCCTCCACAGATCCACCTTTTCTTAACTACCCTTTCATCCGGCATCTCTCCCTCCTTCCCCACCACCCCAGAGTCCACCATCTCTCCCTTTCTTTTCCCAATTACCCTCCTATCCAGTATCTCTATCCCTCCTCCACACCATCCCTTGTGTCCAATTTCTCTCCCTTTCTGTTCCTTCCCTCCCTAAATCCCATGGTCCATCATCTCTCTCCCTCTCCTCTATTTTCAGACCCATTATTTCTTCCCCCCCAAAGTTTGCCATATGCACGTCTCTTTGAACACCCCCTTCCCTCCGTGTACTTCTAAACCAGGGTCCCCCCAAAGGCCTGTCCCCCCTTAAAGGTCTGCCTGTCCCCCCTTGAAGGCCTGCACCCCCCGAAGGCCTGCACCCCCCCTGAAGGCCTGTTCCCCCCTTGAAGGCCTGTCCCACCTCCTTGTAGGCCTGTCCCACCCCCTTGTAGGCCTGTCCCCCCTTGAAGGCCTGTCCCCTCCCTTGTAGGCCTGTCCCCCTTGAAGGCCTGCCTGCCTGTCCCCCCCCTTGAAGGCCTGCACCCCCTTGAAGGTCTGCACCCCCCGAAGGCCTGCACCCCCACGAAGGCCTGTTAACCCCTTGAAGGCCTGTCCCACCCCCTTGTAGGCCTGTCCCCCCCTTGAAGGCCTGCCTGTCCCCCCCTTGAAGGCCTGTCCCTCCCCCTTGAAGGCCTGCACCCCCTTGAAGGTCTGCACCCCCCCGAAGGCTTGTCCCCCCCTTGAAGGCCTGCCTCCCCCCTTGAAGGCCTGCCTTTCCCCCCCCTTGAAAGCCTGTCCCCGCTTGAAGGCCTGCCTGCCTGCCTGCCTGTCACCCCCCTCCCCCCTTGAAAGCCTGCCTGCCTGCCTGACCACCCGCCCCACCCTGAAGGCCTGATGCCCCGACCCACCCCGAAGGACTGCTCGCCCCCCTGGCCTCCCCACACCAACTACGAAGCAGCCCGCAGCAGGATCGCAATGTCAGCGATCCTGATGTCAGAGGAGGGGCGGGACCATGGCACAGGAAGCAGCGCCCAAGCAGCTCAGGGATCGCTGACATCGCGATCCTGCTGCGGGCTGCTTCATAGGTGGTGCAGGAAGGTCAGTGGGGCGAGCGGTCCTTCGGGGGTGGGGGGTACTGAACGGCAAGGCCGGGAGCACCCCCTCAGGGCTGGCACCTGGGGCGGAATTCCCCCCGCCCACCTTAGTACGCTACTGGCTCCTTTTACTAAGCTGCAGTAGCGTTTTTAGTGTGCGCTAATCCCTGCGCTACACGGAAAAACTAATGCCAGCTCTATGGAGGTGTTAGCGTCTAGCGCGCAGAGCATTGTAGTGCGTTCTAAGCATGCGCTAAAATCACTAGTGCAGCTTAGTAAAAGGAGCTCCTAGTCGTTTTAGCCTTTCCTCATAGGGAAATCATCCCATCCCTTTTATCATTTTCATTATCTTTCTCTGTACCTTTTCTAATTCCGCTATATCAGTATTGCACACATATTTGATGAGCTGCCATACCATGGAGCAATGCAAGCGCATTATAACATTCTCATCGTTGTTTTCCATTTCTTTCCTGATAATTCCTAATATTCTATTTGCTTTCATAGCTGCTGTCGCGCACTTAGCTGAGGGCTTTAATGTATTCTCAATGATGACACCTAGATCCTTTTCCTTGGCGATGACTCCTAATGTGGAACCATGCACCACATAGTGTGACCAGTCAGGCTCCGTGCCTGCCTTGGTCCCTGTGATTTCCTTAGCGTCCACCGGGAGAGCCAGAGAGAAGTCCAGGTGAGAGCAGGCTCCGTTAGAGCAGGGCGTGGCTCCTCCCCATGAAAGGCCAGTAGTTTGCTCTTGGGAAGGAGGTAAGAGGGAAGTCACGGGCCTCTTCCCAAGTAGAGCAG
The DNA here is from genome assembly GCF_902459505.1 of Geotrypetes seraphini. Lineage (NCBI taxonomy): Eukaryota > Metazoa > Chordata > Amphibia > Gymnophiona > Dermophiidae > Geotrypetes > Geotrypetes seraphini. Next base: position 19,082,355 of record NC_047084.1, on the reverse strand, counting down.
TGCTGGCTCAAGCTAGGGTAATGCCTTAGACCTGGGTGTGGAAGAGGCTAGATCCACACCACCATTAGCAGCTCCACAAGCCTGTGTGAGTGGTGAAGCTGCAAGGAAAGGCAAGAGGCTTTGCAACTATATTTAAGGACTGAGCAAACTGTGAGTTTTGTGTTTGCTATTTTGGGCTGAATGTTTGATTTTGTCAGCCTGGGACTTGGACTGTTTGAACTGTGGGGTTTTGTTACTGCACTGTTGTGTTCTCTGCTCATTTTGTGAAAGAAGCTGAGAATGTATAGTGGGGAGAAGTTTGCCAACAACTGGGCGGGATTTTTGAAAGCTGTTGTGTGCTTGTGGAAGGCTAACTTGAGGCACTCCCCTATTCCCATCAGTGTTAAAAGATATGCTGGAGGCTTTGCTATTTAAAAACTGTTTGAGTGTTTGGTGCAGCAAAGCAGAGAACTGAAATTTTTTGGCAACCTGCTAAGGAGCAGGCTTTGGAAGCCTTGTTATAAGAAGCTCAGTGGAGAGTAAAGCCAAAAGGAACATTATTGACTTTGGTGAGGAGAAAATCCTGAACTTTTCTTAGAGTTTTCTTTTTGGTTTTTTTTTCCCCCTTTGTATTTTGCAAGTTGCATTGTTTTGGATTTTGCCATTCTGACGATTAAATTTTCTTTTGGGAGAACCAATCTGAAGCTGTGTGCATTGGTTCTGATTTTTGGTTTGTTTTACTTATTAATACAGTGTCTGCAGGGTGACTCCCTACTAGGTCACACGGTGGTACAAGTTTTGGCTGTAACCACTAGGGGCAGAGAGGAGTCATGTGGCTAGGCTCTAGTGCCGGTTACAATAGCTATAGTTCAGGCTCCTCTTTCTCACGTGCATCACTTTACTCTTGCTTACATTACATGTTATCTGTCATTTGGATGCCCAGTCTCTCAGTTTCACTTGCAAGTTTTCACAATCTTTTTGTGATTTAACAACTTTGAACTTTGTACCATTTTTAATTACCTTACTAGCTACCTTTTCCCAAGTCTGAATGCCAGAAGGTAGGATATTCTAATGAAGTTTTTCTTTCTGTTAGCAGGTCACAGGGGACTAGGGCACATTTTGACATTGCTGTGGAGAGGGACAGATTCTTCAAACTTTCGAAAACTACAAGAACGAGAGGGCATTCATAAAAATTAAGAGTGGACAGATTCAGAACCAATGCTAGGAAGTTCTTCTTCACACAAAGGGTGTAATGCCTGTAATGCGTTTCCAGAGGGTGTGATAGTACAGTGTACGGTATCGGGGTTCAAGAAGGGATTGGATGATTTACTGAAGAAAAAGGGGATAGAAACATAGAAACATAGAAAGATGACGGCAGAAAAGGGCCAAGGCCCATCAAGTCTGCCCATTCTATAGACCCTCCCCTTAATATTATACAATGTTTTACCCTGACCCACTTAGGGATCCCACATGGGCGTCCCATTTATTCTTAAAATCTGGCACGCTGCTGGCCTCGATTACCTGTACTGGAAGCTTGTTCCATTGATCAATCACTCGCTCCGTGAAGAAATACTTCCTGGTGTCGCCGTGAAATTTTCCGCCCTTGAGTTTGAGCGGGTGCCCCCTTGTGGTTGAGGGGCCTCTGAGAAGGAAAATGTTATCTTCCACTTCTATACGTCCGGTGACGTATTTAAACGTCTCAATCATGTCTCCCCTCTCCCTGCGTTCCTCGAGAGTGTAGAGCTGCAAATTGTTTAGTCTTGCTTCGTACGAGAGACCTTTAAGCCCTGAGACCATTCTGGTGGCCATCCTTTGGACCGACTCGACCCTCTGCATGTCTTTGCGATAATGTGGCCTCCAGAATTGCACGCAGTATTCCAGATGAGGTCTCACCATGGTCCTGTATAATGGCATTATGACTGCAGGCTTTCTGCTGACGAAAGTTCTACGGATGCAATCCAGCATCTGTCTTGCCCTTGAGGAAGCCTTCTCCACCTGATTGGCAGATTTCATGTCTGCGCTAATGATTACTCCTAAATCTCGTTCTGCTGAAGTCCTGGTCAAGGTCTCCCCGTTCAAGGTATAAGTTCTGCATGGGTTTCTGCTACCCAGGTGCATGACTTTACACTTTCCAGCATTGAAGCCCAGCTGCCAGGTTGAGGACCAGCATTCCAATGTACGCAGGTCCTGCGCCATAATATCTTGTAGATTGTCCTCGCTTACCATATTACATAGTTTGGCGTCGTCGGCGAATAATGTTACCTTACCTTGAAGCCCTTTAGTCAGATCTCCTATGAATATGTTGAAGAGGAGTGGACCCAAGACCGAGCCCTGCGGCACCCCGCTGGTCACCTCCGATGTCTCAGAGAAAGTACCGTTAACCATCACCCTCTGAAGTCTGCCACTCAGCCAATCATTGACCCAGGATAGAAGGGTATAGATAGAGAATTACTATACAGATCCTGGACCTGATGGGCCGCCGTGTGAACGGACTGCTGGGCATGATGGACCTCTGGTCTGACCCAGCAGAGGCACTACTTATGTTCTTATGTTCATATGAATTATATTCTTTGTACTTATGCTTAAAATATAGTAAGACATTGATTCAGATCATGTTGTAATGAATTTTTTTCTTTCCTTTTAGTAGATTTATATATCTTGAGTTCATGGGTTTTCATCATCTAAAATCTGTTATTTTACCAATCATTAAAAACCTCCCAAAAAAAACCAAATACCTTTTAAGGGACAGTTCTTGTTTATACGAATGTTTAATCCCTGCCCTAGAATGAGAACCTCATGATGCTATAATGCCATTTCTGGTCAATATCCACTTTCACAAAACTGGATCAAATTCATCACTGGCTAGATACCAATAGACTAGCCCTGAATATCAATAAAACTAACACTATGCTTTTTCCATGGAAGGACTCCAATAGATTACTTTCTCCCATTTCTATTAACGGCATTCCTCTGAAGATGGCACACAATATTAGGATTCTTGGAGTAATATTCGATAATAAATTAACGTATCATGATCACATAAGTTATGTGGTCAAGTCTACCTTCTACAGACTTTGACAAATTCGCTCAGTGGCAAAATTTTTATGTGCAAAATCTCTGAATATTTTAATTCATTCATTAGTAATTTCCAAAATTGATTATTGTAGTGCATTATTTAAAGGTATATCGCAGAAAGAAATCAGACGTCTGCAAATTATTCAGAATGCCTCTGTTAAAATAATTTATAAAGCCAAAAAATTCGATCATGTCTCTCCTCTTCTTAAAAAAGCACATTGGCTTCCAGTTGCACACCGAATCTTATTTAAAATATGCCTGCTTACATTCAAATCTTTACTATTTAAAACCCCTGCATTTATTTTTAGAGTTTTAATTCCTTATCGTACCTCAAGACTGTTAAGATCACAGGATCAACACTTATTGGCAGTGACCTCTCTGAAAGTTATCAATACAAGGCGTCACACCATTTTTGCAATAACAGCTCCCCAATCTTGGAATGACCTCCCACTATTTCTTGGAGAGGAAAAGAACTTAGATAAATTTAAATCCAAACTCAAGAGTTTCCTTTTTAACGATGCTTTTAATGAATAAATTTCAAAGACTTGCTTACTTTCCACTTTTACTTTGTATATTAATATAAATTTTATCTGTTGCCCTTCCTATTGTTCTTTCCTTAAATGTTATTACATTAATATTGATTGTAACCCTTTAATGATTTTTCCCTCGCTTTGAAATTATATGTATAAGTTAAACTATGTATAGCAAAGTTTGTATTTATTATTTTTAATTCATTTTGAATATTGTTTGTTAGATTTGTCACCCCTATTTAATTACTTATGAAATTGTACATTGCCTAGAAAATGTGATAGGCGATTAATCAAATTTTTATAATAAACTTGGAATAAACTTCACAATCAGTTGATATCGCAAAGTCATTCTGGAACAAAGTACCTGGAAAAGAATCATTAGGCATTTATTTAATATATAGTCATCACTCCCAGGAAAGTGAGATCATGAAAGTAGTTAGGTCTGGAAAGTGCTGAACCCAGTCATTTAATCAAACATTATTTTCCATTGTTGCCTCTGTAGTAGTCATTATACTCAACTTACTGAAGCTGTCAGTGAACTTCGGTCTCTCTACCATTAAGTATTTTCAACAACCTTCGATCTCAGTGCCACGTTCCCATCAAAATAATTATAGGCCAATTCACTCTTGTTTGATGAGCTTTTCTGGGTGAGGCTTGGGAAATTTGTGTTTTGCTGAACAAAATTTGTAACAAGGTCTATTTGGGAAAAATGTAGGATATTAAATAAGGTCCCATGACATCTGTGGCATTACCAAGTGAATTTACCAACTTTAACACTCTCCACCCCATTCACAGATCTGCCCAGACAGGCTGTTTACCACCCTGAACCCAGACTGCAAAGATGCTTTTAGAGATGAAGCCAGCAGGTGGAAGGGGATGGCCTGGAGCTGATAGTTTTGGCTTACTCCTTCTTGTCACCTTTCCCTGATTCAGGCAGTGAGAGCAGTACATGATTTCTGTAGGCTTATTGGGGGCAATTCTGTAAAAGGTGCCCAATGGGGTCTCAGAAAAGAAGGGCACATAAGCAGGCAAGTGCCTTTATAGAATATGGGGCTCATAATCAAAAGAGAAAAACGTCCAAAAACCAGCCTAAGTCGGCACTTGGATGAACATTATCAAAATACGTCCAAGTGCCGATAATGAAAACGGGTTTTGGACGTATTTCTAAACGACCTAGGCCTTCATAGTGCTGCTGAATGACCAAAGCTAAACGGGGCGTTTCAGGAGGAGTGTCGAGGGTGGGAGTTGGGTGGGAAGTGGGCCAGCTTAGACTTAGTCATACAGCATATATAACCGAAAGTTATACAGCCCAGGATCGACGTAACTTGGACGTTGTGACTTACACCATTTAAAACATGGTCTAAGTCACAAAAACCCACCTAAAGTCACCAGATAAACACTCCAAACACATAAAACAAAGCACCACACACTACCCCAGTGATCACTGACCCCCCCAACCTCATAAAAATCATAATCACACCTTTAAAATTCAGCCTCCAGACCATCATCATCTGGCAGACTGGCATAGGAAAGCCTAGTCGTCCAGCCCAGAGGCAGCTTAAGCCATCTTGGGGGTAGGTTAGGGACCCATGGAAAGAAGGACCCATGCCCATAAGCCCCTATAATCACTGCATTGATAATGAAACATGTGCACTCCCCTACACACCCCCAAAACCCTTTTCTATTGGCATATAAGCGGCTCCAGTAGCCATAAGGGCTATTAGGGTGGTAGATAAGTGGATCTAGGGGATTCTGGAGGTGGTTTGGGGGGCTCACCATGACCTATAAGGGAGCTGTAGTGAGATGATGACATGGCACCCTTTTTGTGAAGTTCACAGCAGTGCCCTGTAAGGTACCCCACTATTTAGGTACCATGTCTGGGTGTTCAGTCCATCACTTTGCAGACCCCTCCCACGTCCAATAGGGCTTAGAAACATAGAAACATAGAAATAGAAGGCAGATAAGGGCCACGGCCCATCTAGTCTGCCCACCCTAATGACCCTCCCCTACCTTTGCCTAGTGAATAGAACCTACGTGTCGATCCCATTTGGCCTTAAAATCAGGCACGCTGCTGGCCTCAATCACCTGCAGTGGAAGACTATTCCAACGATCAACCACCCTTTCAGTGAAAAAGAATTTCCTGGTGTCACCTCGTAGTTTCCCGCCTCTGATTTTCCACGGATGCCCTCTTGTTGCCGTGGGTCCCTTGAAAAAGAAGATATCTTCTTCCGCTTCGATGCGGCCCGTGAGATACTTGAACGTCTCGATCATGTCCCCCCTCTCTCTGCGCTCCTCGAGCGAGTATAGCTGCAGTTTGTCTAACCGTTCTTCGTACGGGAGATCTTTGAGTCCCGAGACCATCCGGGTGGCCTTTCTCTGAACCGACTCCAATCTCAGCACATCTTTGTGATAATGGGGCTTCCAGAATTGCACACAGTATTCCAGGTGGGGCCTCACCATGGATCTATACAATGGCATAATGACTTCCGGCTTACGGCTGACGAAACCCCTGCGTATGCAACCTAGGATCTGTCTTGCCTTGGATGAGGCCTGCTCTACCTGACTGGCAGCCTTCATGGCTTGTTCTAGACGTTTTTGACTTGGACAAAAAGTTTGACGAAAATGTGGTATAAAGATGGACGATTTAGTGACTCAGACGATCAGATCGGCAGGATGTATAGTTAGACGATTTTTGAAACAAAAAAAATTTCGGACGTATTTTTCGAAAATGTGTCCAAGGCTGTTTTTTTACTTTGGACGACTTGCGACTTAGATTAAAACGGACTTAGACGTTCCTTTCGATTATGCCCCTCCAAGGGCATAAGGTGCCATTTACGCTCAAATGTGTAGCTGCTAACAGTTATGCTATTAATGACTGGTGTGTTTATGCCTGTGATCCCTTTCAATGCATATCAGCTCTTTTGGGAGCTAGAGGTTTCCCCAGTGCTGAGTAAACTTCTTTCCTCATCTGTGGGACCCTCTTCCACAAAGACTCTCTGCACATGATAATCTTTTCCTCACAATACCTTCTCCTGTAATTAAGCTCTTAGGTGGAACTTTTCTCTCTCTTCCTTTGGCTTGTGGCTTAAGATAGGCTTATGATAGGCTTAAGATTTCAAAATTTCAACTTTCTGGCTGCTGAAAGGCGTGTGAGCTTACTCCACCTCTGCACCTCATCTGATGCTGTGCTCTGCTTAAAGACCAGCGTGGAAGAATGAACATCAGCTGTCTTGCTTAAGATAGGCTTATGATAGACTTAAGATAGGTTTATTTTCAAAATTTCAACTTTCTGGCTGCTGAACGCATGTGAGCTTGCTCTACCTCTGCACCTCATCAGATGCTGTGCTGTGCTTAAAGACCAGCATGGGAGAAGGAACATCAGCTGTCTTGCTTAAGATAGGCTTATGATAGGCTTACGATCACCTTATTATAGGCTTAAGATAGGCTTACTTTCAAAATTTCAACTTTCTGGCTGCTGAATGGCATGTGAGCTTTCTCCACCCCTGCACCTCATCAGACGCTGTGCTCTGCTTAAAGACCAGCATGAGAAAAGGAACATCAGCTGTCTTGCTTAAGATAGGCTTATGATAGGCTTACTTTCAAAATTTCCAATTAATGGCAATTATGAGGTAAGTGCTAATTACCAGTGCCGATTAAGCTATTAATCAATTAAGTTAGGCACCTACATTGGCTAGGCATGCCAATGTAGGTGCCTAACTTTAGGTAAACTTTATAGAATCTGGGAGTTAATGTCCATTAATTAATAGTAACATAGTAACAGACAGCAGATATAGATCAGCTTGACCTATCCAGTCTGCCAAGTAAGAAACATAGAAACATGATAGCAGCTAAAGGCCAAATAGCCTATCCAGTCTTCCAATTCACAGCATCCACTATCTCCTCCTTTCCTTACGAGATCCCACATGCCTGTCCCATGCTTTCTTGAATTCAGACAGTCTTTATCTCCACCACCTCTACTGGGAGAAGGTGGCTAGAGTTATACCTGCTACTCTGTGCAGACTGTGCAGTTTACCTCCTCTGTGCCTTTGGTAAGGATTATACTAGCTGAAAGTCCTTTTTTTTTTGCTTTGATTTTACCCCCTTGGAACATAGCATCCTCTATTTTTTTATTTGTTGCTTTTTTCAATTTTGTCACTGTTTTTATCCCCACCATCTCTATCTGGAGGACATTCTAGGCATCCATCAACCTTTCTGTGGAAAATAGTCCCTGATGTTGCTTTTAAGTTTACCTCCTTGCAGCTTCTTTTCATGTCCTCTAGTTCCAGAGCTTCCCTGTTTTTTCATTAATAGATTTCTTTGTTCATTAATAGATTTCAAGTATTTAAACATCTGTTCCTTGTCTCTCTTCTCCTCTAGGGTATACGTACATATTCAGGTCCCTTCTCATACATCTTCTAGTGCAGATCCCACACCATTTGGTCACTTTCCTCTTAACCACTTAAATCTTTTTATATCCATACCAGTATATGGCCTCCAAATTAAAACTGAACAAAGTACACCAAGCGGAGCCATGCCAATGACTTTGTAGAGGGGCTTTTCACCTCCTCCTTTCTGTTGGTCATGCCTCCCTATGTAGCCTCTACTCATATAGGCATCAATATATAAACCCAAAGCATTCAACAGACTTTCACCAAACTACAAGCCTTCGGGTATTAATAAAGAACTTATAATTTTTTCAAAACTTCAATAGAGCCACTTAGCGCTCAAACCATCTCATCGCACTAAGCTTTATGCTCCCAATTCGTCATTAGCTTTTTTTTAATGCATTGGTAAGTAAAGCTTACGTTTTTATATATAAATTCACCTATCTTTAGATAAGTGGTTCTCAACCCTGTCCTAGGGGACCCCCAGCCAGTTGAGTTTTCAAAATATCCCTAATAAATATGCATAAGACATATTTGCATGCCTTTCTCCTCCATTATATGCAAATCTCTCTCATGCATATTCATTAGGGATATCCTGAAAACCCAACTGTCTGGGGGTCCCCTAGGACAGTGGTTCCCAACCCTGTCCTGGATGAACACCAGGCCAATTGGGTTTTCAGGCTAGCCCTAATGAATATGCATGAAGCAAATTTGCATGCCTATCACTTCCATCATATGAAAATCTCTCTCATGCATATTCATTAGGGCTAGCCTGAAAACCCGATTGGCCTGGTGTTCCTCCAGGACAGGGTTGGGAATCACTGCCCTAGGATAAGGTTGAGAACCACTGCTTTAGATAGTCATGTCCATGTACGCCTTTACACATCTCATGCTTACTAACGGTGTCAATACCAAGGCACTTAAAGAGATACTCTTTATTGGGTGCAACGCAGCATGCTCTTTATCTTATAGATACATCGACTGAAATCTCAGTTAAGGTTAGTCCACTCATGTCCCTTTGGAACAATCCCAAAATTCAAAATCACGACAAATCTCTATCATGGAAAAGGTGGCAGCGGGCAGGTATATGGTTTGTCCATCAATTGTCTACCCTCAACTCGTTAATTCCATTCGATATACTGTGCTCTACATACTCGCTGCCTCCTTCTACTTATTCACAATGGCGTTCTCTCACTGGAGTGTTGCCGTCTTTACATATACGATTTGACTATATGACTTCCAAAAATACTATTTACAACTGGTCTTCTCTGTCTCTATTAAAAGGCAAGGCGATATCATCCTTCTACAATATTTTAAGAGATCACTCCTTCACTTTTTCACCTCACTCTATGAAGCACTGGGACGCTATACTTACCACTCCGCTTTCTGACATTGATTGGGAGCTTTTCTGGTCATCAACAAATCGCCCGCTCTTATCTTCTAGAGTATCACAATCAATGTACTTCCTTATGTGGCAGGCAATATGGACCCCACTTCGCATGTGGAAAGCTAACTTAAAGCAAGACTCTGTTTGCTGGAACTGTTTGAAAGAGGAAGGAACTCTTGATCATATGTTATTTCATTGTACTCTAGTCCGCTCTTTTTGGACCTACGTCTGGAACACCATACAATCTATTACTAACTGCTCAGAAGAAATCTCTATAGACATTGTAATCCTTCGCTCTCAACACCCATGTTTCACACAATCAAATTGTCCACCCAAACTCATTGATACCATGTTGGTGACTGCCCTCATGCACATTCTAAAAAATTGGAAATCACCCTCGCTATTAGATTATACCTTTTGGTGGAACTCTCTGAGTATGTATCATAGATTTGAATCCTACGCATATGAGAAGAGAGTTACCGTATTTTCACGCATATAACGCGCGCGTTATACGCGTTTTTACCTACCGCGCATACCCCTCGCGCGTTATATGCGTGAGCGCGGTATACGAAAGTTTTCAAACATAGTTCCCACCCCGCCCGACGCCCGATTCACCCCCCCAGCAGGACCACTCGCACCCCCACCCCGAACGACCACTCGCACGCGCTCCCACCCGCACCCGCATCCACGATCGGAGCAAGAGGGAGCCCAAGCCCTCTTGCCCGGCCGACTCCCCGACGTCCGATACATCCCCCCCCCCCGGCAGGACCACTCGCACCCCCACCCCGAAGGACCGCCGACTTCCCGACAATATCGGGCCAGAAGGGAGCCCAAACCCTCCTGGCCACGGCGACCCCCTAACCCCACCCCGCACTACATTACGGGCAGGAGGGATCCCAGGCCCTCCTGCCCTCGACGCAAACCCCCCTCCCCCCCAACGACCGTCCCCCCCCAAGAACCTCCGACCGCCCCCCCAGCCGACCCGCGACCCCCCTGGCCGACCCCCACGACCCCCCCACCCCCCTTCCCCGTACCTTTGGAAGTTGGCCGGACAGACGGGAGCCAAACCCGCCTGTCCGGCAGGCAGCCAACGAAGGAATGAGGCCGGATTGGCCCATCCGTCCTAAAGCTCCGCCTACTGGTGGGGCCTAAGGCGCGTGGGCCAATCAGAATAGGCCCTGGAGCCTTAGGTCCCACCTGGGGGCGCGGCCTGAGGCACATGGTCGGGTTGGGCCCATGTGCCTCAGGCCGCGCCCCCAGGTGGGACCTAAGGCTCCAGGGCCTATTCTGATTGGCCCACGCGCCTTAGGCCCCACCAGTAGGCGGAGCTTTAGGACGGATGGGCCAATCCGGCCTCATTCCTTCGTTGGCTGCCTGCCGGACAGGCGGGTTTGGCTCCCGTCTGTCCGGCCAACTTCCAAAGGTACGGGGAAGGGGGGTGGGGGGGTCGTGGGGGTCGCCAGGGGGGTCGCGGGTCGGCTGGGGGAGCGGTCGGAGGTTCTTGGGGGGGGGCGGTCGTTGGGGGGGAGGGGGGTTTGCGTCGAGGGCAGGAGGGCCTGGGATCCCTCCTGCCCGTAATGTAGTGCGGGGTGGGGGTAGGGGGTCGCCGTGGCCAGGAGGGTTTGGGCTCCCTCCTGGCCCGATATTGTCGGGGAGTCGGCGGTCCTTCGGGGTGGGGGTGCGAATGGTCCTGCCGGGGGGGGGGATGAATCGGACGTCGGGGGGGGGTGAACGGAGAGTCGGGACAGCGCACGGAGAGGCGGGGCAGTGCACGGAAGTCAGGGGGGTGAACGGAGAGTCGGGACAGCGCACGGAAAGTCAGGGCAGTGCACGGAAGTCAGGGGGGGTGAACGGAGAGTCGGGACAGCGCACGGAAAGTCAGGGCAGTGCATGGAAGTCAGGGGGGGGTGAACGGAGAGTCGGGACAGCGCACGGAGAGGCGGGGCAGTGCACGGAAGTCAGGGGGGGTGAACGGAGAGTCGGGACAGCGCACGGAGAGGCGGGGCAGTGCACGGAAGTCAGGGGGGTGAACGGAGAGTCGGGCAGCATGCGCGGTATAATCGTGAGCGCGTTATACCAAAGTTTTTGTGCTTATCATCGTGATTTCTGCGCGCTATACACGTGTGCGCGTTTTATACGGGTGCGTGTTATTTGCGTGAAAATACGGTACATTCCGAACCTGCATGAACTTGAAATACAACAAATCTCCATGGTCATTCTTAGATTCCTATGTACGCTCATCTTCTTAGACACTCCTGTTATCCTTTTCTTCTCCTCTCTTCTCTCTTTCATTTTTCTTTCCTTTTTCTTTACTGTTCTCTCTCATCTTTATCTTATATATCCCTTACATACATTTTTAATAATTGGAGCCTTTGCTCCTATACAGTTAAACATAGATTTATATATTTTATATACAGAAAGCTTTATTTTGTTTCTATGTACTTTAAATGATTCTTGTATCCTTTAAAATACTTAATAAAAATTATTGAACTTAAAAAAAAAAAAAAGATAGTCATGTCCATGTAGCCTAGCATCCTTCTGACTGAAGCTACCACTTTGTCATGTTGTTTCGCTGCCTTGAGATCCTCTGACTCTATCACTCTGATGACCCCCCCTCCTGGTCTGTGCACATCAGCCTCTTCCTTCCTCTTGTTCACAATTCCTTGTGATTTTTGCACCCAGAATACATCACTCTGCTTTTCTTTGCATTAAAGTCTGCTGTAACTGCTAAGCTTTAGTCCACCCTTTCAGTGGCACAGTAAGGGGGTAGGGATGGGGCAGACCACTCCAAGCGCCATCATGGTGGAAGTGCCGGCACCTCTCCGCTCCCCCCCCTAATACCATGCTCATGCCCTCCCTTCCCTGCCTCCCTTGTAGCTCTTTAAATCTTAGTCAGCGCGAGCAACTTCTCCAGCTTGCTGCTCAAGCTGGCTTGTCACCCCTCTGAAATCATTTTTTGAATTGCAGGACCAGGAAGTGACATCAGATGGAAAGCCAGTGCTGGCGCAAGCTGCAGGCTGAAGAAGCTGCTCGCGTTGGCAAAGATTTAAAAAGGTACAGGGGAAGGGAGGGCATGAGTGTGGCATGGGGTCAGGGAAGGAGCGGGAGTTATGGAGAGGAGGGTGTGTGTAGGGGGGGGTGCCATTGCCCCGGGGGCCTCCTACCCTTACTACGCCACTGCACCCTTTAAAATATTTTAGAAGTTTAACACTAAGGCACAATAATGACCCAAATGTGCACTAAGAAATGAACAGTCTCATCATACTAAGGAATCAAGTTATCTCATACAAAAGGCGACTTCGTATCCCTTCTGCCCACTATGAGAATATCAGATTTCCTGGAAAAATGCAAGCAATGATATCATTCAATAAGGAATTGGCACAACACAAGTACTGTAATTGGACCGAAGGAAAAGCAATTGTTTTCACTTGACAAGTGTGAAACCCACCAGATATCAAACCCATGATACTTGGGAACAGAGATTAGAAACCTACTGCTGAAACCATAGGAGCTTTTCAGAGGATTTAATGATGCTACTCTTGTAAAAGAATACATTGCTGTGAGCTTTATTTACGTAAGTATTTACATGAGTGCGAAGAAAATGCAGCTTGAGGTTCTCTCTCTTACAGAGCTACACAAATGCCTGTGAATCAGCTCAAGCTTCCATGGCTGTGCTTACAGGCATCTTTTATCCCATTAGCCTGGGCAGGGGTTCTTTCATTTTCAGTACAATCAGGACTAAATTCTATATATGGTGCGTAAAAAAAATCTGGTGCTGAAAAAAACTGCTTAGTGCTATTCTGTAAATGGTTAAAATGATAAAGGGGACGGAACTCCTCTAAAATGAAAGAGGTTAAAGAGGTTAGGGCTGTTCAGCATGGAAAAGATGATTGAAGTCTACAAAATCCTGAGTGGAGTAGAACGGGTACAAGTGGATCAATTTTTCACTCCATCAAAAATTACAAAGCCTAGAGGACACTTGATGAAATTGCAGGGAAATACTTTTAAAACCAATAGCAGGAAATATTTTTTCACTCAGAGAATAGTTATGCTCTGGAACGCGTTGCCGGAGGTTGTGGTAAAAATGGATAACGTAGCTGGTTTTAAGAAAGGTTTGGACAAATTCCTGGAGGAAAAGTCCATAGTCTGCTATTAAGACATGGGGAAGCCTCTGTTTGCTCTGGATTGGTAGCATGGAATATTGCTACTCCTTGGATTTTGGTCAGGTACTAGTGACCTGGATTGGCCACCGTGAGAACAGGCCACTGGGCTTGATGGACCATTGGTCTGACCTAGTAAGGCTATTCTTATGTTCTTATGTACAAAATCCTGAGTCATATAAAGCAGATAATAGTCAACTGATTTTCTTACTCTTTCAAAAAGTAAAAAGACTAGGGGGGTCACTCAATGAAGTTACATGAAGTAAATAGGAGGAAATATTTTTGTACTCAAAAAATAGTTAAGCTCTGGAACGTGTTGCCAGAGGATGTGGTAACAGTGGTTAAGGTTTAGACAAGTTCCCGGAAAAAAAATTCCTAGTCTGCTCTTGAGATAGAGATAGGTGAAGCCACTGCTTGCCCTGGGATCAGTAGCATGGAATGTTGCTTCTATTTGGGTTTCTACCAGGTACTTGTGACATGGATTGGCCACTGGTTGGGAGCAGGAAACTGGACTAGATGGACCATTGATCTGCCCTAGCATGGCTATTCTTGTGTTCCTACCTTAGGTGCGGTTTACAGAATCGTGCTTATGCTTGGGACCCATAGCTAAATTTAGATACAACCATTTACACCGACTGAAATGTGGTATAAATCCTCACACTTAAGTTAGGCATGAATCCTCCTTATTTAATAACCACTCCTGTAAATTTGAGGAATGCTCCTGATCCGTCCATGACCTTCCCCTGGCCATGCTCCCTTTTTGGAGCTGTGAATAAACTTTACGTGCGGATCCCACACCTATATTAACACATGCAAGTTTCACTTAAACCCAATTAGCACTAATAATTGCTTGATAAGTTGCCAATTATCAGCATTAATTGGATCATTCGATCAAGTTGCTTTCACAGCTCAAAGTGCCATATATAATATATACCTCCAAAAGCATGGCAACTTTAATGTTCAAATTCTACCAGTATCCTATATTAGTATGTCAAATGATAGTAAAGGAACCAGTATATAGAAGAATCATTAGTGTTAATGAATATGCCTCAGCCCCACCACTCCACCGCTGTACTATCTCTTGACTGCGGAGAGATTGACGTGGCACTTCATCATTGGCCGCTCATTTTACTTTTTGATCAAATTTAAATATTTTTATTTGTAATATAACATGTGTACTTAGCTTGTATACATATATATCTATACACTGTATTTTTTGCACTATAAGATGTACCTGACCATAAGATGCACCTAGGTTTAGAGGAGGAAAACAAGAAAAAAAATATTCTGAGCCAAATGATATACTATTATATTTAATAAAATATACCAGGCTCTGTACCCAACCCCACACTCCTTGCCAGGCTCTGCACCCTGTCCCCCCTCCCTGCCAGGCTCTGTAGCCTGTCCTACCACCCTGCTCTGTACCTTATCCCCCATCTGGTGGTCTAGTAGTAGGTCGGGACAGGAGGGATCCGTCCCAGCCTACTAACAATTTTTTACACCCCCCATACCATACCTTTTAAAATCCCCCCTACCTATTTTAATCCCCCACCAGTATCTTTCCAAATCCCTCTGTACCTTTTTAAATCCTCCCTCTTTGTACCTTTTAAAATTCCCCTTAAATCCTGGTGGTCCAGCGGTATATCGGCAGGAATAAGCTTACTGCGCTACTACCCCTCCCTCGCTGGACAGCTGCCTCATCATCTCAAGGCCAGCAGTGCACAAGGCAGGAGCAAGCTTTTTGCACTCCAGCCTGGCCCCGCACCACTCCCTGAATGACTGCCGTAAGTTTTCGCGAGACTCAATACGCCCATAGCGCCTCTGTCTCCTTCCGTTTAATTTCTCCCCACTTCTCTGCTTCACTTCGCTTCCCCATGGTCTGACATCTCTCCTTTCACTTCCTGTCCCTAATGGTCCTTCTTTCTTCCTTTCATCCTCTCTTCAAATTTGGCAGCTTTTTCCTTTATCCCTCCCTCTCCCCCTCCCTCCCTACAACCGAGTGTAACATTTCTCATACTTCTTTCTCTGCCGCTTGTATGCTTTGGGCCGCTGGCAGCATTAATGAACTGAACACGCTGCTTCTGGTGGACCCAGAAGCTTTCCCTCTGCTTCAGTTTCCTGTCCCCGCAGAGGCAGAACTTTGCAGCAGAGCCAAAGCTTCCAGGGCTGCTGAAGGCAGCGTGTTCAGCTCTTTAATGCTGCCAGTGGCCTGAAGTTTGCAGGCTGCAGCATGGAGAGACTGGACTCTGGACTGGAGCACCCCCGATGAGCTACACCCAAGGCAGACGGCCCCCTCCGTCTCTTGGTACACCACTATAGTAGTAGTAGTAGTAGTGCGTCTGCAGTAAAATGAAGTCCCCAAAATATTGGGGGTGCTTGGGCACCCACAGAGCTGGCACCTATCTGGGAAAGCTGTTGTGTGCTTTTCTTCTTTATCACAATGTCGGTACTCTTGCATCAAGGCTTCTATCAGTGGGAAAGGAATGTTTAAGGTGATCACAACTTCATCATTCTTCACAATTTGCCAAGGTCATGATCCCACTGTTTTGCTGGCACAGCAATATAATAGTGTTTACATAACTCTCAGTAGATGAGACATGCTAGCTCATTTTTTCTATGTCTTTATACTGTTTTTATGAGTTTAGCATGTCACACCCAGTGATAAAATGTATGACAGTTTCCAGTTCAGTGCTATAATATATAACTGTTTTACCATATTTTCTGTGGGTCTTATTTTTACTAAAATGTGCAAGTAAATGGGCTTAGTGTGACCTAAGTTTCAAGTTTATTCAAATCTTGATATACCGCTTTTATAGTCAAAGCGGTTTCCAATGAATACAAAGCGTTAAAAAGTTTAAAATATAAAAATATAACAAAAAGGAAACGAATACACAATTACAATACAGACGCAACATGATAACCATGGGCAAATAGGGAGGATACATTGCTTAAAATAAAAGAAAGGGGAGGAAAAAAAACCCCCAAAAGGTAAAAAAGGAATCCTTAATATAAGGCCTGTTTGAGTTTTTTTGAACAAAAAAAATTAAGTATAGATCTCATAAGCATTTCTGAAAAGAAATGTTTTAAGATTAGATTTAAAATTATTGAGATTCTTTTCTTGTCTCAGGGTAAGAGGTAAAGTATTCCACAATGTTGGAGCGGTTACAGAAAAGATTGTTTTATGTGTTGTATCATTAAACAATTGGCGGACTGAGGGGACTGCTAAAAGATATTGTTGGGAGGAGCGTAGTATCCTATGTCGGTCATATGGGATTAACATCTGATCTATAAAGGAGGGAATCTGATTAGATTGAACTTTAAAAGTAAGAAGTAGTATTTTAAAAATAATCATATGTGAAATGTGTAGCCAGTGAGTTTTCCTGAGAAATGGTGTTACATAATCAAATTTTTTAGCGTTAAAAATGATTTTTACTGCAGTGCTCTGAATGATTTGTAATCTCTTGATCTCCTTTTGAGTAATACCCTGGTAAAGTGAGTTACAATAATCTAAAGTTGAAATTACTAAAGAATGAACAAGGATATTGATTCAATTTGGATTGAGTAGCGATTTGAGAGATCTGATCATTTTTAGTTTGAAGAAACATTTTTGTACCACAGAGATGATCTGAGTTTGGAAAGATAGCGTGCTGTCCAGGATCACTCCTAGAAACATAGAAAACATGATGGCAGATAAGATCAAGTGGCCCATCCGGTCTGCCCATCTGCAGTAAGCATTATCTCTTCCTCTCTCTAAGAGATCCCACGTGCCTATCCGACGCTTTCTTGAATTCAGACACAGTGTCTGTCTCCACCACCTCTTCCAGGAGACTGTTCCATGCATCTACCACTCTTTCTGTAAAATAGTATTTAATTAAATTACTCCTGAGCCTATCACCTCTTAACTTCATCCTATGCCCTTTCATTCCAGAGCTTCCTTTCAAATGAAAGAGACTCGACTCATGAGCATTTACACCATGTAGGTATTTAAACGTCTCTATCGGCTGTTGGACGATGGGGATAGGAAGGGAGTGATTAAGGAGGATAAACAGGTAGCTGAGAGGTTGAACACGTTCTTCTCGTCGGTTTTCACGAGAGAAGACACATCTAATATACCGGACTCAGAGGAGCTCATGAGTGGGGAACAGGCTGAAAAATTGGAACACATAGAGGTAAGTAATCCTGAAAACCCGACTGGATTCTGGCCCTCGAGGACCAGAGTTGCCCACTCCTGGACTAGGGCGTATTGCAGTTTCCAGTGTTTTGCTCAGATATTTACCATCCCTCCACCAGAGTTTTGCCAAGTTGCAAAAATCTATTGTTCATTCAGCCATACCATAGTGGTTAATACAAAAGAAAAAGACTTCTTTTAAAAAAAACCAAAAGCCTCTGTTATCTCATTGTGCCCTGTCACAAGGCTAAACCAGAGTCTGCTACAGGAGCCAGGTGATTTATTTTAAAATAAGGAAGATGAAAAAGGGCCATTTGCCTTGTTGAAAGGATTGAAATTGCAGATTAGTGCTGCCTGATTCACGATTCGAATCGATTCACCGATTCACTTCGGGTGAATCGATTTGAATCGGTTCGTTTTTGTTTTGAATATGCATAAGATCTATTTGCATGCACTGCTTTCAATGCATATTCTTTGTGGAAATCCTGAAAACCCGACTGGATTCCGGCCCTCGAGTTTCAAGTTTATTTAAAATTTTTTATACCGCTTAATCAAACTTCTAGGCGGTGTACAATAAAAAATGCCATAAAAACCTCGGCTCTTCTAGTTCTTTAGTTGCTATAGATTACATATTTAAAGGGAAATTCTATAACTGGGTACTTCTGTTTAGGCACCCCAAGATCAGATAGTAGGATCCCATTGGCATTGGTGCCCCAAATGTTTAGGCTTCCAGCAGTAGAGCTGTTTTAACTGCAAAAGCCTAAATGCAGTAGTGATGTCTGCAACATATGGATGCATGTGTAAGTGGGATCTTTGTCCATGCTACGCCCATAATGTACATCCTTTTGCAAATATGGACTATGTAAAATAGTTGTATATTTACAGAATAACGCTGAAGTGGCATATACATGCCTGTGTGCGCACATACATGCTAGTATTCTAAACATTTGTGCATGCAATGAGCACATAGATGTTAGTACCTAGTTTATAAGAATAATCCTTTTAACGGCAATTCTATAAATTAATGCCTAATTTAACTTGAGCATGTAATTAATAGAACATTAGCACTTATAGTAACATAGTAAATGAGAGCAGATGAAGACTTGAACGGTTTATCCAGTCTACCCAGTAGTCACGCTGATTATCAATTCATGATTAAAATAACAATGAATGTGATATAAAATACTTACATAGAAACATAGAAACATGGCAGATAAAGGTCAAATATCCCATCTAGTCTACTCATCTGCAGTAACCATTATCTCATTCTCTCTCCGAGAGATCCCACATGCCTATCCTAGGCCCTTCTGAATTCAGACACAGTCTGTGTCTCCACCACCTCTTCCGGGAGACTGTTCCATGCATCTACCACTCTTGATTATGGTCTTTTATTGGCATATCTGGGATATTGACAGTGGAAGTCCACCCACCAATGTCCTTATGTTCCAGTTGCTAGAGTTGCCATCCAGGCCCACTCCAGCCTATCCAAATTTGTCTCGTCATTTGCGTGCAGTGATATAATGAAGGAAGGAGGTGCCTAAAGGCATTGGTGTCTAGCTTCACCATGCCATGTGCCCCACTGTGCGTATATCCCACCTCCACATACCTCTGTAAATCTTTGCTGGCAGATAGTAGTACCTCCTCCATGCTGCTCATGTCAGCTTTGGCTCTCCTTCTGAAGTTACTTTCTGGTCCAAGAACTAGGAAGTTATATCAGAAGAGCAGAGGCTTGTGCAAGCTGCAGGGAGAAGATGCTGCTCATTGCCGTCGAAGATTTAAAGAGATGGGTGGGCAGAGAGGTACTGGTGCTCCGCCCCTGCCCCCTCACTACACCACTGTTTTCATGTGTATAATTGGTGTCACAAATTGCCATTTACGAAAATAAGTGCTAGTCACTATTCTATAATATACTATACATGCCAAAATTGCTCAGGCCTCTTCAACTTGGAAAAGAAATGGCTGAGGGGAGATAGGAGTCTACAAAATCCTGAGTGGAATAGAACGGGTACAAGTGGATCATTTTTCACTCCATCAAAAATTACAAAGGCTAGGGACACTCAATGAAGTTACAGGGAAATACTTTTAAAACCAATAGGAGGAAATATGTTTTCACTCGGAGAATAGTTAAGCTCTGGAAGCATTGCCAGAGGTTGTGGTAAGAGCGGATAGCATAGCTGGTTTTAAGAAAGGTTTGGACAAGTTCCTGGAGGAAATGTCCATAGTCTGTTATTGAGAAAGACATGGGGGAAGCCACTGCTTGCCCTGGATCGATAGCATAGGTTTTGGCCAGGCACTAGTGACCAGGATTGGCCACCATGAGAATGGGCTACTGGGCTTGATGGACCACTGGTCTGACCCAGTAAGGATATTCTTATGTTATTATGCAGTTCTGCCTGTGAAGAAAGCCTGTATAACACACCAATATAAATACATTTCCTAATTCCCTAAATAAAAATAATGAAGGGATATGAAGGAGAGGAAAGGGGAGTGAGAACATTTCACCCATCATTCTCTGGCTGATAGAATTGATACACTTAGCCAGTGGACACTGGATAGTGTATAAAAGTGTTTTACCCAGAAACAGACATGATGTCACTCAGAAAAACACCCCACAATGGCTGACCAGCTTATCCCCCCTGGTCCACCAAGTGACATCTGTAGAGGTGGCCAGGAGATAGCTAATTAGATGGTTCCATGTGTACATGGGGGCCTTTGCACAGTTCATGCTTGAGGAAGCTATAATTTAGAAGGTTTTAAGAGATGGTTGCAGTTGAAGCAAGCCATTCAGATGGGGTTTCCTGAATGGAAATATCTTAGTAATCAGTATAGTATAGTCTGCCGTTCTTACGTTTTCAGGTAGATTTCCAGGGACACCAGGCCGCTCAGTTGTATAAATTAGTATCTGGATTTATGAATAAGAAACCAAAAACTGGTCTACGTGACATTTGGAACATTGAGATAAAGCATCAAATTAATGCATCTCAATGGCTTCGAATTTGGTCTTGGAGGATGAAAAGTACATTGTCAGCATCTATGAGACAAACATGGTTTTTTTTTTTTGTTGCATAGAGTTTTTTTTGGACCCCAGTTCCTCTACATAAAGTAGATGATTCTAAATCTAATAGATGCTGGCATTGTCATTTTGAAGCTGGGACACTGGATCATTTAAGATTGTCCTTTGATAATGGAATTTTGGAGATCTATTTGGGATCAAGTTAATGATTTATTAGAAAATCCAGTGGCTTTATCATTTGATACTATCTTATTTGGAACATCTATGAGAGCAAAAAGTCAAATTTCAGCAAAGAATAACAAACTTTTGCTTATAATGATGGGGATTGCCATGTAGCTTATCTTAAAGAATTGGAAAAATTGGGACAGATTAAATTATTCATTTTGGTGGGAATCCTTATGTTATATCTTTAAAATGGAAAGATACATAGCCATTCAGAACATAAGAACATAAGAACATAAGCGTTGCCTCTGCCGGGTCAGACCAGGGGTCCATCGCGCCCGGCAGTCCGCTCCCGCGGCGGCCCCCCAGGTCCATGACCTGAAAGTGTTCCCTACCTAACTTAAAATACCCATACCCTGTTCACTCAATGTCCTGTAAGGTAAATCTCTATCTGTACCCTGTTATCCCTTTCGCTTCCAGGAAGTCATCCAGTCCCTTTTTGAACCCCAGAATTGTACTCTGTCCTATCACCTCTCCGGGAAGCGCGTTCCAGGTGTCCACCACCCTCTGAGTGAAGAAGAACTTCCTTGCATTCGTTATGAATCTGTCTCCTCTCAGTTTTTCTGAATGACCTCTTGTTTTAGTTGTCCCTGCTAGTCTAAAGAATCTGTCCCTCTCCACCTTCTCTATGCCTTTCATGATTTTATAAGTTTCTATCATGTCCCCTCTCAGTCTCCGCTTCTCCAGGGTAAAGAGCCCCAGCCTGTCTAACCGTTCGGCATATGAAAGGTTCTCCATACCCTTTATCATCCTCGTTGCCCTCCTCTGGACCCTCTCGAGTATTGCCATGTCCTTCTTGAGGTATGGTGACCAGTATTGGACGCAGTATTCCAGATGTGGGCGCACCATTGCTCGATACAGTGGCAGGATAACTTCTTTTGTTCTGGTAGTGATACCTTTTTTGATAATGCCCAGCATTCTGTTCGCTTTTTTTGAGGCCGCTGCACATTGCGCCGCCTGCTTCATTGTGTTATCCACCAATACCCCCAGATCTTTTTCTTGGCTTCCTTCCCCGAGTACCCTCCCTCCCATCGTATAGCTGTACATGTAGTTCCCCTTCCCTATGTGCAAGACCTTACATTTCTCTGTTTGCACTTTTTATCTGGGATATTATAAAAAATTTGTGGATGTTTGGGAACCATTAACTAAATATTGTAAGAACTGATTATTTTATATTAATGAGGAATATGTACACATCCTGGGGATGGGGGAGGGGGCTATGTAATATGATTGATTGGAAAGTATGATTGGATAGTTTATATATATTTTAAAGATTTTATTGTCCAATTGGATGGGGGAAAATAAGTTTTCTTATTGTCTTTGAAAGTATATTGTGCTATAATATTAATCTTTTATATATATTATATTTTGTGCACAGCTGTAGTTTTAAAAATGAATAAAGATGTTAAAAAAAATAGAATTTGTTATTTACCATTAAGATGGTTAAATTTGAAAATGTGCCTTCAAGAAAACACCTAGTGGAAATGCATGGGGTGAGCACCTCCCAGTTTCTGAAGACACTTTGGAACATGTTGCTTTTCTAGATATCTCAGATGAGAAGACACTTATTCTTCCAAATTTTTTGGTGACTTTAGCACTGCATCCTGTTAGAGGTCGGTAAAGTTATCTTTTAGAGACTGGGATGCTTTGGATTTCTCCCGATGTGGCTAAAGTCATACAAAAGGTGACAATTTTTGTTAGTATGCCTGGGGGCTTTGCAGCTGAGTACCTTGTTTCTGTTAAACATTGAGTGTAAATGTATGGTTGCTGGGGTGGGGGAGGGTTGGAGGTTTGGTTTTATTGGCTGTGTTCTGGTGCATTGTACTGAAGAGTTACTGTACAACAGTTTGCATTTTTGAGATTATGGAGGGGAGGGGTTGTTTTGTGTGAATTTTTTGGTTTTATATTTGTCGTACCTCTGATGCATTGTATTTCTCTGAAAAATTTCAAATAAATATTTTAAAAAAAGGTAAATGTACGGTTAAATACCAGAATGTTTCTTATTTTTCTTTCAGACATCATATTTGACAAGTAAGTGTAGGAGGGACAATCTGGGGCCTCTTTAGATAATGCTGTACCTTCTTAGAAGTAATTGAGATGTCATATCCTCTAAATTGCTAGTACATTTCTTCTCCTAAGGTTATTTTTTTCAAAACAGGGGTCTCTTAGATCTCCAGAATTGCGCACTGGTAGGGAATCATTTATATTGGGTGTCTTGTATTTCCTTAGATGGGGAAATATTTCTGTGCAATTCCCCTGCGAGTTTGAGACCACTGGTGTAGACCAGGGCTGTCCAAGTCCGGTCCTCGAGATCTACTGGCAGGCCAGGTTTTCAGGATATCCACAATGAATATGCATGAGAGAGATTTGCCTGCACTGCCTTCTTGGTATGCAAATCTCTCTCATGCATATTCATTGTGAATATCCTGAAAACCTGGCCTACCAGTAGATCTCAAGGACCTGACTTGGGCAGCCCTGATGTAGACCATTGTTCTTCAATGGAAGGCCCATGTGCCAATGGCAACCCTCGGATCTCTTACGCACCTCGTACAACCCTTATATTTATTTTTGCCTCAGGATTTAGACTGCGGGCTTTTTATTGAATTTGAAAGTATGCACGTGTTGTGTTTTCTTTTTTTTTAATTCTGTGAATGTATACTGTTTGCACTTTTTATCTGCTTAGAAAATATATATATATATATATATATATAAAGAAGAACACTACCATCTCTCTTGCACCCCCCTTCTCTCAGTCTTGACATCATCCTCCCTGAGTCTAGCGATTTACAAACTTGATCTTCCTGGCAGCAATTCAGACAGGATCTTTCTGGCTGACTCCAGGGGTCTTCCCTCTACAGCAGGGATCTCAAAGTCCCTCCTTGAGGGCCGCAATCCAGTCAGATTTTCAGGATTTCCCCAATGAATATGCTTTGAAAGTAGTGCATGCAAATAGATCTCATGCATATTCATTGGGGAAATCCTGAAAACCTGACTGGATTGCGGCCCTCAAGGAGGGACTTTGAGACCCCTGCTCTACAGCAACTTCCTGTTGTTACATGGGAGGGACTTGTAGAGAGAAGGCCCCTGGGGTTGGCCAAAAAAAAAACCCTGCCTGAATTGCTACCATGAAAATGATCAAGCTTGTAAGACTGGAGATGCAACATGTGACATGGGAAATGAGGGAAAAAGGCAGCTGTGGAGCCTTAGTGTGATTCTGCTGCTAGTGATGAGTAATAGGGTATGATGTAACTCACTTTCAGGGTGATGTGGATGAAGATCTCACATGCCACATTTGCAGTGGTGTCCTGGAAGAACCTGTGCATGCTCCGCATTGTGAGCTTGCTTTTCTTAATGCCTGCATCATGCAGTGATTCTCCCAGCAGCAGATCTGCTCTGTAGATAACATTGTGGTGAAAGCAGTTAGTTTAGCAGGGTTTAAAAAAAAAAGATTTGGATAACTTCCTAAAGCAAAAGTCCATAAGCCATTATTAAGGTGGACTTGGGGGAAATCCATTGCTTATTCCTAGGATAAAGATCATAAAATTGGTTTTACTCTTTGGGATCTTGCCAGGTACTTGCAACCTCAGTTGACCAGTGTTGGAAACAGGATACTGGGCTTGATGAATGTTTGGTCTGTCTCAGTATGGCAACTCTTAGGTTCATATGTTGTCCACCTCCACCTGGTCACACACATTTTGTGGAATATGTTCTCTAAGCTGGAGATCACATGTGACAAGAATGTTGGGTGGGTGGATGGAAGGTAGGCAGGGAGGGAAGGATGCCAGACCTGTGAATTGGGTAGGGACTGGAGGGTGGGGAAAGAGAGAAAAAATATGGAAAAACAAAAGAGAAAGGGGAGAACCTGCATATGGAGGTAGGGGGAAGAGACAGAAGAGATGCTGGATGGGAGGAGAGCATAGCTACTGGGACACAGATAGGCATTGTTGAACAAGAGGGGCTGATAGAGATAAAGAGAAATGATATTGGATGCAATGGAAGCAAAGAGAGAGGGCTGGAGTGAAGTGTGCTTTGATGACACCTCCAGTGATTGGGAAGACTTTTATGAATAGCAGGGACTGATCAAGAACAAATATGTGTTTCTTTTGTGTCACATTTATTTCATATGTTATGAGTATATCTCGCATGGGAAGAGGAGACACTCTAAAGTTGATAGCTTGCATAAAGTTGCCAGTTTGCAACATTGTTGGATTTCTGCTTTAATCAAGAATCCAATCTCAACAGATTCAAATCAAACCTAAAGACCTTTTTATTTAAAGATGCATTTGACTTACAACTTCTGACAACCATAGACAAAAAAAATCACATATGATAACAAAGATACTAACTTCTAACACAGACAAATACCCCCCTCCCTACTTGTATTAACCTTCTACGTCTTCCTATCCTATACAAAATTGTATTTCTTTCCTCTTATAATCACTGTTAGTCCATATTGTCTATGTGAATAACTATATTATCTTGTTAATGACAAATGTTTGTATATCTCCCATTTTTATAATTTTATTATTGTAAAACCGCTTAGAGCAGGCATGGCCAGAGAGGGCAGGTGACATCTGGGATTAAATAATAAAGACTTGATGAGACTAATTGTAATATACAAAAGTATGATATAATCTCTATACAGGCATCTACCTTAAGAAAGATAGACTTTGAGAAAGATAGACTCCAAGAATCCCAGAGAGGGTGGGTGCTAGAAGGCCTTGGGTATGTGCAGAAGCTCAAGGTTCTGCTCCGGCGCATCAAGGAACATCAATGTCAGCTTCTTTGATCACAGGAATGGTAAGCTTAATGCTGGCTGGGTAGTGGGGGTGGGTGGGGTGAGAGAGAGAGATTGGTAGTGCTGGTCATCAGGGAAGAGGAATTTGTGGAGGAAAGTAGCAGTTTTTATCGAGGGAGGTTTGATAGAGTGGAAGATGATAGTGTTGGCCATTGGAGGGAGAGGGTTTTGTGGAGGAAAATAGCAGCATGCATAAATTTGCAGGGTTAGTAGTTTTCAAAGGTAAAGTATACCCACACTTTAAAAGATGTGTTGGTAATAGGACAGGGAATAGTATACACATACTATTTGCATAAATACGCTGTTATAAAATTAACCGTTTAATGTTTTGCTTAGAAATAAATAATCATGGAAGGGCAAAGTAGTCCAAAGTCCATTCTTGAAAAATACGTCCAAAATATATTTTTTTTGAGAATCGTCTACTTCTTCATCTAGCCGTTTGATCATCCAGACGGCTAAGTAATCTATCTTTATACCACATTTTCATCCAAAAAATTGTCCAAGTCCAAAACACCTAGAAAAAGACTTTTTGGACATGGGAGGGACCAGCAAAGTAATGGACTGGCCATCCAGATATGGCAACAGAGTAGTGGGGCATCTTACAGGGCACTGCTAACTTCACAAAAGGTTGCCACATAAACATCTCACCACAACTCCCTTATAGGTCATGGTGAGTCCCCCAAAACCTACTAGACCCACCTGTCTACCACCCCAATAGCCCTTATGGCTGCAGGTACCACCTATATGACAGTACAGTAGGGTTTTGGTGGGTGCACATTTTTCACCATGTATGCAGTGGTTAGAGTGGCTTATGGGCCAGGGTCCTCCTCTCTATGGTTCACTAGCCCCCCCCCTCCGCCTACATAAGCCACCTCTGTGCAGCTCCACTAGGCTTTCCTATGCCAGATGCTGATGTTCTGGAGGCAGGTATGTACATTTTTATTTTGATTCGTATGGCAGTGTAGGGGGATCAGGGATCATTGGGAAATGTATGTGGGTCTGTACTTTGTCTCTGCAGTGGTTATCTGGTCACTTTGGATACCTTCTGGGCACTTATACCTGTTTTTGGATTGCCTAAGTCACAACATATAAGTTCTGTCTAGGAAGTCTCATTGAAATTTCAATTATCACTGCATGATGACTAAGTCTAGGTCAGCCCACACCCCGCCCACCTCCCACCCTAACCACTCCTCGAAAAACACCCCTTTTCACTCTGGGTATACAGTGGCAGTGAAAAGGCCTAAGCTGCTTTTAGATACGTCTAAACCTGTTTCGATTATCGGCACTTGGACAACCTGTCTTTTTGATCTTACAAGTGTCGATTGAGGCGGGTTTTTAGACGTATTTTCATTTCGATATGAGCCCCATAGCCTTTTTTTAATAGTAAGAAATTTCCTATTATATTTTTTCCCGGAAGGGTGTTGGGGTTTTTTTTTGTTTTTTTTTTTTTAAACTTCTGATTCTGAGATGGAATTTAATTGTCCTATTTGTGTGACTATGTTTATTTTTGGAATGGAGCTGTTTGTACCTGATTCATGTGCTTTTGGGAGCTGTTTGTACCTGATTCATGTGCTTTTGGTGATCAGAGAAATTTTCAAGGGTGTGTAATTATATGATTTGGTTATGAGATCACATGCACAAGTACTCAGTCACTGACGTTCTCTCTCCACCTTTTATATCTTCCCCAAACCCTTCCCCAAACCTTCCTATACTCACCCCTTTCTTTTCCATACCAGTACATTTCTTCCTCCCAAACCCAATTGCAGCCCAGTATGGGAGACTACTTAGGCTATGCAGAAGCCAAAAGCAGGGAAGGTTTTTGTTCAGCTGGCATGACGTTGAGGCCAAAACATGATCACTCAAATTTCTAATCTCGGTTTATATTTGAGTTAACCATCCCCCCCATTTTTTGGGGGGAAAGTTACCTCAGTTTGTATTCGGATCTGTTTATATTTGAGTATATAAGGCAAGCTTTGCCTTTGCACACCTGCCTCTCTGTAGGAGTGGAACATAACCATACCTTTATATTATTTTATTTTATTTCAAGCTCTAGGTGATAGTTCCACAGTAAACTATACTATACTGGACTTAGTTCTTTCCTCATCCACTGCTATCCTCTATCCTTTCCTTTCCTCCATCTACCAGGAAAACTCCTTTATTTTATACAGTAGTAAAAAGTATAATATTAGTTCATTGGGTACAATGGATACCCTTGCTGACTGTCCTGCAGACAAACATATGCCTATATAAGCATGCAGAAGGAATAAAATATGTATGCACTTGACTATTCAAACCCCTGCTGTCTGTGTCAAAGCTAGATATCCTGTGTTGATATGCTAAAGGTTACCATTGCAATGATGTAATTAGGATGCAGTTTGTATAGCAGGTATGGTAAATGTCACATAACAGCAGGAAACGTCTGTTATTTGCTAGTAGGATTCTCAGCTTCAGTGATTATCCATTCACGAATCAACAGGGCTTTATATTGTCACATCTCAGTCCTTGCACATGCCTTACTGTTTTGCATCTGGCCACAAGTAAGAGACGGGAGCAGCAGTGAGGAGGGAGCTGGTCCCTCCCATGTTCGAGGCCACAAGGCAAAGAACACCATCACAGTGCAGGCAGTAGGACCCTGGTCAGGAAGGAGTGGCACTTCCATGCCTTGCAGAGGAGCCTAGAGAGGAGGAAGGCTATGGTGAAAAGGGTGGTGATGGTGCATTTAAAGCTGAGGTCATACCATTGGAAGATGAATTAGTGGAGGACAAAAAGGGCCTTGTGGGGAGACAGCAGAGGAGAGTGAACCTTACCAGAAGAAAATTGTGGTGGTTGGCACAAAAAAGCATGATATTAGTGGCCCTGGGCGAGGGAAGCCATATTAGTAGAGCTTGCAAGTGACATCTGGCAGTACAAGTTTAGTTTAGTTTATTTGAAAGACCACAGATACTGTATATACAAAGGAGTAAATTCTAGGCGGTTTACAATTTAAAAGAAGATACAAAGGAAGGAATTCTAACTATAAAACAAAACTAAAGCACAAAATCAAAACAAGATGTACTAGTACAAAAGGAAAGAGCAAGGTATAGGGAATTTATCCAGGATAGTTGGGTAAGGATAAAACAAATGGATGGGTAAATTTCCTTGATTAAGATTCATAAAAGTACCATAAAGGTATAGATCAGATTGGAACTAATCAGATATCAGAGGAAAGTGTGTCATAGGCTAGTGCAAAATAGTAGGCTTTTAGCTGAGATTTAAAATTTGCTGCAGATTGTTCAGTCCTGAGACAAAAAGGGAGAGAATTCCACAGAGTAGGGGCAGCAACAGAAAACCAAGCATTCCTAGGGATGTCTGGGAACGCCTGCCTAAAAGATGGGATGCTCAGAGCCAAGGCTTCAAAAAAGGGGTCTAACCTTTCCATGGTAGAAAATTTTCACTGTTCACTGTTTGCCTGTGCACTTGGAAATGCACTAGAATAGGACCCTTCATGTCCCAAAAGGTTATCATGATTTTTTTGGAGGAGGGCTGATGTTTGGATTTCTTCTTTGCTGGAGAAGACAGATATCTGCACTCTATGCTTTGTCTTTTGCTCTCTGTGTCATAGTGATGCACCCATGTCTCATCACTAGTGACAATTCTCTTCAGAATACTCGGATCTTCATATTGTCTCATGAACTAGGTTGCAACATTGTGCTGATCAGTAAGCTGTTTGGGAACCTATTCTGTGCAGAATTTCATGTATCCCAAGTCATCATGTATTATGGTTAAGGTGATCATACGTCCCGTTTTCAACGGGACAGTCCTGTTTTCGGACCGGCCATCCCGTTTTCGGACCCGCCACTTCAGGACACCGAAATGTCCCGTTTTCAGGGACAGCGTCCCGAAGCTGTGCGTGGGGACAACAGGACGGGCAATCGATTTCCCTCCCTGCCGCGCTGATTCAAACCCTGGTCTGTCGCTGCTGCTTCTTGCCTTCTTCCCGACATCAATTCTGACATCGGAGAGGAAGTTCTGGGCCAGCCAGGCAGAACTTCCTCTCCGACGTCAGAATTGACGTCGGGAAGAAGGGAAGAAGGCAAGAAGCAGCGGCGGTGGACGGGGGTTTGAAGTAGTGCAGCAGGGAGGGAAGTAGGGAGGCTGGCAGGCAGCGGTGGTACATGGGAGGTGGGGTTTGAATCAGGCACTGGAGGGAGGGAAGGAGGTAGGCAGGCAGGCTGTCTTGCTTCGGGGGAGGGGGTGGGACAAAGGCTGGAAGGCAAGACATAGGAAGGAGACACTGGGGGCACTAAGGACACAGGAAGGAGGCACAGGGGGCACTAAGTACACAGGAAGGAGGCATTGGGGGCACTAAGGACATGGGAAGGAGGCACTGGGGGCACTAAGAACATGGGACGGAGGCACTGGGGGCACTAAGGACATAGGAAGGGGCACTAAGGACATAGGAAGGAGGCACTGGGGGCACTAAGGACATAGGATGGAGGCACTGGGGCGCTAAGGACATGGGAAGGAGGCCCTGGAAGCACTAAGGACATAGGAAGGGGCACTAAGGGCATTGGAAGGAGGCACTGTGGGCACTAAGGACATGGGAAGGGGCACTAAGGACATGGGATGGGACACTAAGGACATAGAAAGGAGGCACTAAGGGCACTAAGGACATAGGAAGGGGCACTAAGGTCATAGGAAGGAGGCACTGGGGCACTGACACAGGAAGGGGCACTAAGGACATAGGATGGAGGCACTGGGGGCACTAAGAACATAGGAAGGAAGGTGAGAGGGAATAGAAAGGGACAATTGTTGGGCCTAAGTGCAGAAAGA
Organism: Geotrypetes seraphini; assembly: GCF_902459505.1. NCBI lineage: Eukaryota > Metazoa > Chordata > Amphibia > Gymnophiona > Dermophiidae > Geotrypetes > Geotrypetes seraphini. The sequence goes on along the minus strand of NC_047084.1, from coordinate 19,051,826 downwards.
AAGGATACAAAGTCAGAAGGAAATGCAACCAGAGACTCATGAAATCACCAGACAGCAAAGGTAGGAAAAATGATTTTATTTTCAATTTAGTGATCAAAATGTGTCCGTTTTGAGAATTTATATCTGCTGTCTATATTTTGCACTATATTTGTCTATTTTTCTATAGTTACTGAGGTGACATTGCATATTTTAAAGTCATCTGCCTTGACATCTTTGAAACCCCCCAAATATAAATGATAATTTACATTTTCTCTGCATATAGTGAGCTTTGTAGTTTTTAAAAATTTTATGGTTACCATTATGAATTAATAAGATATTATGGGGCTCATAATCGAAAGAGAAAAATATCCAAAAACTGGCCTGTCGGCACTTGGACGAATATTTCTCAAAACGTCCAAGTGCCAATAATAAAAACGGGTTTTGGATGTATTTCTAAACGACCTAGGCCTTCATAGTGATGCTGAATGACCAAAGCTAAACGGGGCATTTTGGGAGGCGTGTCGAGGGCGGGAGTTGGGCGGGATGTGGGTCAGCTTAGACAGTCGTACAGCATTTATAACCAAAAGTTTTATAACAGAGTCTAGACGGAACTTGGACGTTGTGACTTAGACCATGTAAAACATGGTCTAAGTCACAAAAACCCACCTAAAGTCACCAGATAAGCACTGCAAACACATAAAACAGACCCCCACACACTACCCCAGTGATCACCAACCCCCCACCCCCATAAAAATTTTAATCATAACTTTATAATTCAGTCTCCAGACCATCATCACCTGGCCGCCTGGCAGAGGAAAGCCTAGTCGTCCAGCCCAAAGGCGGTTTAAGTTGTCTTGGGGGTGAGTTAGGGACTCATGGAGAGGAGGACCCATGCCCATAAGCCCCTGTAATCACTGCATTGATCCTTAAACATGTGCATTCCCCTATACACCCCCAAAACCCTTTTCTACTGGCATATAAATGGCTCCTGCAGCCATAAAGGCTATTGAGGTGGTATATAAGTGGGTCTAGGGGATGCTGGAAGTGGTTTGGGGGGCTCATCATGACCTATAAGGGAGCTGTTGTGAGGAGAAGCCATGGCACCCTTTTTGTGAAGTTCACAGCAGTGCCCTGTAAGGTACCCCACTATTTAGGTGGCATGTCTGGGTGTGCAGTCCATCACTTTGCAGACCCCTCCCACGTCCAACAGCGTTTGTTCTAGGCGTTTTGGACTTGGACGGAAAGTTAGACGGTTTAGTGGCTTGGATGATCAGATCGGAACGAAAAAAAAGTTGAACATATCTTTCGAAAATATATCTTAAGTTGTTTTTTTACTTTGGACGACTTGCGAGATGGACGTAAACGGACTTAGACGTCCCTTTCGATTATGCCCCTCTATGTGTACATGAAAAATGAATGGAAGAAATTGGGGTTGGGGTTGGGATTGGGGGCGGGGCTAGGGCTGGATTGAGATGGGGCTAGGGCTGGATTGGGGGTGGGACTGACAATTAATAGATGTCCCCTTTTGATGAAAATATTAATGGTCACGTTAATTATGGCAAATGCAGATCCATAGCTGATATCCAAATTTGCAGCCAACTGAGACACCGTTATCCATTGGTCTTCTCTAATCAAGGCATCTGCCCTACTACTACTACTATTTATCACTTCTATAGCGCTTAAAGGCATATACAGCGCTGTACATTTTGACATTTAATAGATGGTCCTTGCTCAGAAGAGCTTACAGTCTAACTTGGACAGACAGACTAGAGAATGACATGGTGTTTGTTACCCGCGGCTAGCCGCAAGTAGCCATGGGTAACCCGCCGAAACGGGTAAAGAAAAAATAGTGGTCGCTGCGGGGACGGGGACAAGGCCATTCACCGCCCTGTGGAGCGGTGAATGGTCTTGTCTCCGCAGTGAGGCAATCAAGGATCGCGCAGTCCAGCAGCCTCCACCCGCCCGATCGCAGCATTCCGCCATCTCCCTCCCTCCCTCCACCTCACCTTATATGCAGAGTTTGCCGGCTTTCTTTTTCGCCCAGCCGCATGATTTCAAAAAAGCTGCGCATGCGCGGCTGCTCGAGTTGTTCAATCTTCTCCTCTGCTGCAACTTCCTGTTTCCGGTTGCGTCGGAGGAGAAGATTGAACAACTGAGCAGCCGCACATGTGGCTGGGCGAAAAGGAAAGCCGGAAAACTCGGCATCTAAGGTGAGGTGGAGGGAGCTGACGAACGCTGCAATCGGGTGTGATCGCGTGTGTTCCCGGCTCACACTAGGAAGGAGGGAGTGAAAGGGAAAGAGATTCTGGGCCAAGGGGATGAAGAGGGAGAGAAAGAAACCCACAGCAGGAAAGAAAGGGGAAGACAGGCAGGTGAGCCAGATGCTGGAAGCAAGGGGGGGGAAAGAAAGAGGGAAAGAAGCTAGATGGGGTTGAAGAGAAGAGACACATTGGTATGGAAGAGGAAGAGAGGGGAAATCTGGACACAGGAAGGTAACAGAAACAGAGGGGAAATTATGTGCATGGGGGCATAGGGACAGAGACATAAAAGGGACATACATGCCATGGGGATGGTATATGGACACAGGGGGGCAATGCCAGATACATAGGGGAGATATTAGAAATAGGGAAAATAGGAACACAGAAGTGAGATTGTTTGGGGACCGAGCTCGCAGGCTCCAGCGGCTTGCACAAATTACATTGTAACTTGCCACAAAAGTAAGTGGGAGGGAGGTAGATAGATAGGCCATGCGAGAGGAGCTGAAGGGTGGTAGAAAGGAACAGATGGTGAAGGAGCTGAAGGGTGGTGGTGGATAGGAATAGAACAGACATTGAAGGAGGGTGGAGTGGAACAGACCCTGAAGGGAAATGTGGAAGACAGTGGGGAGAAGACGCTGGAAGGGAAGAAGACAGATGCCAGACTATGGAGGAGCGGAGGGAAGAAGATGGATGTCAGACCAATTGGGGGGGAGGGGGGAAGGGAGAGGCACAGTAACAGAGCAAATGGAAGACGCAGAGAGAAGTCACACAGTGGATGGAAGGAATTGAATGAGAAGATGAGGAAAGCAGAAACCAGACAACAAAGGTAGAAAAAAAAATTCTATTTATTTTCTTTTGCTTTAGGATAAAGTAGTATATTAGTTGTGTTGATAAAAATTTATAAACAAAGCCCTGCCAGCTGAACATCTCTTTCTCTAGTTCAGAAGCCAGAACTTTTATTTATAAAGAAGGAATAAGCTAAATATTGCAGTATTGAGGCTTATATGGATGCTGTGGGGACAGTGACAGGGCAGTGAATGGGATCGCAGTGAAGGGGATGGCGGTGAAGGGAATGGCGGTGATGGGACGGTGAAGGGGGCGGTGGGCCGGGAACGGGGCAGTGATGGGGACAGATTTTTTTCCCCCGTGTCATTCTCTAAGACAGACCAGACATTTAGAGTAGTTCTGGGCGGTTCACAACAGGAGAATACTGAGACATTTCAGCACATGGTACAGTTTCATAGAACACACTATCTATGTACAATCTAAAATTCTATAAGAAAAGTAATACAATTGTTAAAAACATTCAAGTACAATATTAAAAAATTAAAACATACTATGACAATAAGAATAGAAACAGAAGACCTCATTTAAATATATCAAAATTAATATTCTTATTTGTCAAATAAATAGGTCTTTAATGATTTCCTAAATGAGAAGTAAGAATTAGATTGAACAATCATCGGACTTAGCCAGGAGTTCATCTTCCCAGCTTGATACTCTAAAGTCCTGTCTAAATAGGTCTTAAAACGACAGGCCTTGTGAGTAGGGAAGATGAACTTTCCAGAATTTCTAGTTCCTTTTGTTGAGTAAGAAAGTTTCAGATAAGAGGACAAATATGAGGGAGATAATCCAAAAAGCACCTTATAACAAATGCATCTGAACTTTAAAAGCACTCTGGCCCCAAAAGGCAACCAATGCAACTTGGTATAAAAAGGGCTAACATGATCATACTTTTTAAGATTAAAGAGGAGTTTGAAATGTATTCGGAAGCAGATAGGGAGCCAATGAAGTGACTTTAGAAGAGGGGTAACATGAGTATAGCGATTCTCATGGAATATGAGTTGTGCAGCTGAATTTTGAATGGATTAAAGGGGAGAAAGATGGCTGAGCGGAAGACCTGAGTGTAGCGAGTTGCAGTAATCTAAGCGTGATGAGGGCATGGATAAGGGTTTTGGTAATGTGCTTTTGGAGGAGGGGTCAGATTTTGGTAATATTATAGAGAAAGAAGCAGCAAGTTTTAGTGTTATGTTGTATCAGGGTGGAGAAGGAGAGAGTGAAGTCAAAATATGATCCCGAGATTGCAAGCAGACAAGACAGGGAGGATAAGAGTCCAAAGGGACAGAGAATGGAGGAAATGGGGAAGTGGGTTTAGGCAGGCAGATGAACAGCTCTATTTTAGCCATATTCAGTTTCAGATGGCAGTGAGACATCCAGGTTGCAATGTCAGATAGGCAGGCTGAGATTCGGGTCTTGGTTTTGGTAGAGATATCTGGTGTGGACAGGTAGATCAGAGAGTCATCAGCATAGAGATGATACTAGAAACCATGGGAGGAGAACAGCGCTCCAAGTGAGCAGATGTAGATTGAGAAAAGAAGTGGTCCCAGGACAGAGCCTTGAGGTACACCAATTGATAGCGGGATGGCTGTGGAGGAGGAACCACCACTGCATACACTGAAGGTGCATTGGGAGAGATAGGAAGAAAACCAGGAGAGAGCAGAACCCTGGAATCCCAGTGAGGACAGCGTATCAAGGAGTAGAGGATGATCAACAATATCAAAGGAGGCAGATAGATTGAGAAGGATGAGGATAGAATATAGGCCTTTGGATCTGACCAGGAACAGGTCATTAGAAACTTTAGTAAGGGCAGTTTCCATGGAATGCATTGGGCAAAAGCCTGACTGAAGTGGATCAAGAATAGCTTGGGATGAGAGGAAGTCCAGGCAATGGCGATGAACAGCACGTTCAAGTAACTTGGATAAGAAAAGGAGGAGGGAGATGGGACAATAGTTGGAGGGGCATGTGGGGATCTAGTGAGGGTTTTTTGAGGAGGGGGTGACTACATCATATTTAAAGGCATCAGGGACAGCTGCAGTGGATAGCAATAGTTTGAGGATGTGACAGAAGGGATGACAGCAGGAGAGATAGTGCTGAGTAGGTGAGTGGGAATTGATTCGGAGGAACAGAGAGTAAGGTTTGGAAGATGAAAGAAGATATTCAGTTTCCTCTTCAGTGATTTTGGAGGAGGAGAGAGTGGCAGGTGTTGAGGGGAGGTTAACAGAAGGGACAAATGGAGAGAGGGGAGGAGGAGATGGTCAGGTTGAGAGCTTTAGCCTCTCCTCATAAGGAAGCAGACCCATTCCTTTTATCATTTTTGTCACCTTTCACTGTACCTTTTCTAATTCCACTATATCATGGATGTAAGCAATCTTGTTGGGAATGGAGTGGGCATTCCATAGAGCACAAGATAAGGGCATGGAGAAGGAGGGGAGAAGAGGAATAGAAATAATGTTGGTGATATTTTGATTTGGAGTAGGGTGGGAGTTGGTTGGGAGGACCAGGATTAGGATTAATGTCTCCAGCAGAGAGCAAGAGGAAGATGAAGAAGATATGGGTGAGGGTAGGGGAGGTATGGGCGGGCACCTGCTGCTGCGATGTGGGTGAGATACACGCAGGGAGAGGGGATGACTGAATGACAGAGAAAGTTTTGGATCTTTAGAGCGGAGACAAGGGTAGTGGATAAGAGGGAGGGGGGAGACGATGAATGTGAGTAGTGTGGTCATATGGGGGTACAGTGGCTTGGAGAGAGGGGAGATTTTGGGGAAGGTTAATATCAGCAGGAGGGGGATTATGGGAGTCATAGCAGTGGAAGAAAAGGGAACTGGGAAGAAACTTGGTAGTGGGCTAGTCTAGAAAGCAAAGGGGTCGCGCAAGATGGTAGTATGTCAGTGCCATAAAGAGGCAACAAGCCATCCCTATCGCACTCAACAGGACCAGTCCTTTTTAATCACCTTGTCATGTGATCCTTGGAGGTGGAGGAGGGGAGCCAGTTCAGGTAGGCTAGGGGTTTCTCAACTGGGCCAGCAGGGTGTGCCTCACAGAAGAGAAAAACTTTTAAATCATTCAAGATATATTAGATGAGAGAGGGAAACAAAAGTATGATCATGTTTCCCCTTTGTTGATAAAACTTCACTGGCTCCAAGTTCGCTTTAGGATTCAGTTTAAATGCGCATGCATAATCTTCAAGCTTCTCTATGGAATATTTGATCCTTTTGTCCCCTTATGTTGGAATAGCCTTAGACTTTGTCATTTGAGAAACATACAAAGATACAAGTTAGCTTTCTCTTCCTTTAAGGGAATTAAATCTGCTGGGAAGCTCAGTCGATCTTTTGTTTTCAAGTTTGTAGAGATCTGGAATGAACTTTCTGACTCTATTAAGCTTTTAGGCCAGCTGCAATTATTTCGTAAATTCCTGAAAACAATTTTTAAACGGTTTAACTAAAGCCTCAACTAAATGATAATATTATAGTTATTTTTCTTATGTTTTTCTTATGTACTTTAGTTTTAAATTAGTTCTTCCTTCTCCTATGTTTTTTGCTATGTACTCTAGTCTAAGTTATATGTGAACCGAGTCGAGCTCCACTGGGAGATGACCCGGTATATAAACCAAAGATTAGATTAGATTAGACCACCCCCACCACCACCACACTCTGCCCTGTCAATGTGCTCTTGTGTGTGTGATGTGGATGGATGACCAGAACGACCTTCGTCAGTTACACCTGTTCATCCCGCTTTAAATTTTTTATCCATTCATAAACCCTTTATTGATTCATGGTACTATGTCCATACTGAGTCAATATCCAATCGTGAATTTCAACGGGTTTCAGTCTCTCTGCCCAAAGTGCACATTGTACGTTGTTCTTTGATAGTGCAAACTTGCAATGGACTGTCCATGTTCCTGACCTCGTGGCTGCCACACGACTAAAAGACAAGTGCTGCAAATGTGTGGATGAACTATCAACAGGCAATCTATGAGTACATATGTTGTATTTTACTAGCTCTGTTTTGGTTATCGCGTAATTTAACAATTGCCTTTAATCTTTTATTTGCCCTCATACGATTCTTATTTTCTCTTTGGTTGATGCAGAAAACCTTGTGTTATAACCAATGAGTACAAGGCTTTTAACACAAGCATTCTGAAAAAAATTACCATAGAGATGTAGTAACCAATGAGTATGAAAATTACTGCCATGTTAAAAAGTATGAACTGTCAGAAAAAAAAATACTGTAAGCACAATCATGCAGTAATCTGCAGCTCATTGCTAAAATGTTCTCCTTCCTGTCAGTGCATAAATAGTGGCTGGCTCATGCAGTGACAGGAAAGAAGAAATAAAAATAAAACAAAAAACAAAAAACAAACCTGCTGTGATGTGAGGGGTTGCTGCCAAGCAAAGGATCTTCTACATAACTCCCCTCCCCCGCCCAATTCTGATCCTCACCGCCATAATGACCCTTCAATTCTCTGATACCCCTGTTTCCCTAAACAAATTTCCCTGTCTGGTGTAATCCCAACCCTTGATCCCCACCAAATAAATAAACTTGAAACTTGAATACCATAATCACCCCAATCTACCCAAAAATATGATCTGCCACCTCCCCAAAATACCCTATTGATCCTCTGATCTCCCCCCCACCCTGACCGTCCAAAAAATAACCCTAGAGGAGCATAATCAAAAGAAATGTCTACATCTGATTTGGATGAAGGGCACTAGTCGCCCAAAGTAGGCAGCGCCAAAATGTCCATTCTCGAAATATACGTCCAAATTAAAAAAAAAATTTTTTTAAATAAATCTTTATTGATTTTCTAAGCAGATAAAAAGTGCAAACAATATATATTCACAAAATTAAAAAAAAAAAAACCCCAGCATGTACATACTTGCAAATTACTAAAACAAATTACCCATCCCTCCCTCCCTCCCTGGATGTGTGTGCAAAGAAAACTTAATCTAATGAATTACTAATCATTAATTTGTTTAACAAAGGACTCTAATGGACTCCAAATTTCTTTAAAGTTTTTACTTTGTCCAGATTGTTCCGCTAACGTTCTTTCGTAACGATAGTATAAGCAAAGGTAAAATTTAAACGGTCCCAATTTTTCCAATTTCTAGTTATCAATTGAATGGTCACCCCAGTCATTATAAGAAGTCTACTTTTATGTTTATCAATTAGACTATTAGATGTTAACAATGTCCCAAATAGAATTACATCATATGATAATGGAATATTCACTCCTAGAACAAAATTAATTTTTCCCCAAATTGACTTCCAGAAGTTAAGTATCAACAGACAATAAATACAAGGTGGTCCAATGTCCCAATTTCAAGATGACAGTGCCAGCATCTATTAGATTTTGTACTATTCAACTTTTGCAATTGAACTGGAGTCCAAAATCTTCTATGTAACAGAAAAACAAACTTTGCCTCATAGATGCTGAAGCTGTACAACTCATCCGTCGGGTCTAAATCCGTGACCATTGAATAGCATAAATATTCTGCTGTGTTTCTATGCTCCAAATATCTCTTAAGCTTGTTTTTGGTGTTTTCCAAAGATAATCACATATTAATTTATACCATTTGGCAGCCTGATGACCCTGAAAATCCACTTCGAAACATATGGCTGGCAGACTGTGTTGACTTACCAAAGTACGCCATTTAAGGAACCCATTCTGAATGGCTTGTTTTAATTGCATCCACTTAAAATCTTGAGATTTTGAAATATTAAATGATTGTTGTAATTGAATTAAAGAGGCCAAATTATCATCCGTAATGACATCATTTAAGGTTCGAATTCCTGCTTTTAGCCAATGTTTCCAAAGGATCTTTGAATTGCCTATCATGATCTTGGAGCTTAACCATAGGGACTAGCACTTTGTTTTCTGTATCGGGATTGGAGTTAAATGATCAATAAATTTTAACGTAGTTCAGGCTGAATGAAAAATAATATTGTCCTTATAAATTCTAGTAAGCCTGATACTCAAGATATGTTTTAAATGAAGTGGATTTTTACAAAAAACTCCCAAACAAGAAAGGATGTCTTAAATTACATCCTAGTATTTACCCAACACTATGTACATTCATGCATAAAAAATGGAGAAAAGACCTCAGTGTCTAATAAGGGTGCAAAAACCACTGCCCAAATAGACAAGCCGCTCTCAAAATACCAACTTTGAGGCAGGCAGACACATCGTTGGTCAAAAACTCCAAGAGAAGTGGAAACATATTGCTAAACTTCAATTACTTCTATAGTGTATCAAAATAACATCACACTTATCTTTGCAAACATGGTGTTCATAGTAGTCTTCATCATAATACTGGGGTGCAGAAGCAGGAAAGAACTTGCATAGTGGAGCCTGAGCCAGGCACAGCGGCTAAAAACTCCTCACCGCTTGCTGTATATCTCCACAATCTCCAACAGGGCTCCCTGTTTCGCAACCGAGCTTCATCAGGGAATTGAGCGTAAGTTAACCAGCTTCACCTCCTATTGACAATAGGACATAGGCCACAAAACTTGTCTGAGTCTGTTGAATCCTAACTTTTTATTTTTAGGGGGCACAAAAGGACCATCAAAGTTTATTGGAGTGCTCTGCTGAAAATAGTTTCTCCACAATGTCCTTATTCTTTTATCCTTAGATTCTTAGCATGGGTTTTGCTCTCAAAACGAGACTATGCCACAACGGGTGCTGAGAAGGCATGTTACAGATAGAACAACAGTTAGTACAATCCTCATTATCATTACTACTCTCCTTGTCACCAACAGCATTGTCTCTTATACCCACACAACTCCAGCAGAACTTCATCCATCCCAAACAATCTGAAAGCTCACCTGCTTTGCCAACTCCATTTCCACGGAAACACCATTCACAATATGTGAGCTGAAGCTAAAAAATCAGGCAATCCTTGCTCTGAACACACCAAAGCCCCTAGGAGATTGACATACACAGTTCACTGTTGTTATAACAGGTTTCTCCATCTTGTTTACACAAAAGCACCTTGAAATTCCACCCCCTTCCCTTACTATGCTGTATTCCATTGGCTCTCTTAAAACCTATTACAAGTTTACGAAACACTCTTTTCATTAGAAAAAAATAAAACTAAGTTCTAAGCAATTAAAACTAATACCTTGTCCAGACCTTTGTGTGATCTTCCATTAAAAATTCAAATTAAACAAAAAGATTTATCACTTTTGAAAAATAAATCCAATCTTTCCTTGTCACACCCTATATCATAGGCTCCAAATGCTGATTAATATACTCTTTCAATTTAGTTGGATCATCATAGTGACTGGTTTTATTATTGTAAGTGATCTTCATGACAGCCGGTTACAAAAGCTCATACTTAGCGCACAACTGCCGCAGCTGAGGTCGGAGGAGCATAAACTGTTTCCTCAAATTAGCAGTTTTAGCAAGGTCAGGTAAAAGAAGAATTTTATTATCTTGCCATTTCAGCATTTTAATTTGTTTGGCAATAGCTAAGATATCCAAAGCCTGCTGAAAATTAAGTACCCTGAAAATCATGGGTCTGGGTCCGTTTTGTCTGTTGTCAGCACATGAAGGTATGTGATGTGCTCTCTCTATTTCCAATGGATATTTCAGTTTGAGGGAGAGCAATTTAGGTAAAAAGTCTTCTAAAAATCTTATTGCATTTGAGCCCTCTACCCCTTCTGGAAGACCCAATAACCTGATGTTATTTCTTCTACGTCTGTTATTAGTATCTTCCAGTTCTTTTGTTAGATGAGCCACTATTCTATGATCATTTTGAAACTGATTCAAACTGTCTTCAGCCTATGAAACCTGACATTCTAACTAGAGAATGACACGGTGACAAAATTCATCACAGTCCCCGTCCCCGTGGATAACAGCGGGAAACCATCTTCATGTCATTCTTTAAGGAAAGAGGGAAGAATCAGAGTATGAATGGCCACAACCACTGCCCCACAAGCTTTGCTTTGAAGAATGCTGGTTTAGAAGGATTGAGGTTGAAATAGACACTAGAAAATGACATGGGATTATTTCCCGCGGTTATCGGCAGGGACAGGAACGGTGATGAATTTTGTCACCGTGTCATTCTCTAATTCTAACTACTCTGTTCTGGCATCACATACCTTCATCTGCTGAGAGAGATTATGAACTTCTTCTTGTAGAGTATTTAGCTTGGTTGTATTATCTTGAAGCAGTTCCTTTATAGATCTCAGCTCCAACATCATTTGTTCTACAATTTCAGTTGTGTCCTTAGGGAGAGGCACTTTTGATGGAATTGGTGGGTCCATTTGGCCTGTTTGGCTGTGCCCCCTGCTGCAAACACTGTATCTAATCTGGTTTGTCTCCCAGAAGCCATACTTGCTGTAAAAGATATTGTTAAGTAAATTATTCAGTTTTAGAGAGGAAATTTGATCTCCTTCACTGACAGATTAACTGAATAGTGCTGTGAGATCACCAAACAAGGCTCTGCAATCAAGCCATGCCGCCCCCCCCCCCCCCCAATTTTTATTTTTTTTTTTTAATCGTCTATCTATACGTCCAGGTGTTTGATCATCCAGACGGCCAGTACATCTATCTTTATACCATATTTTCATCCAAAAATTTGTCCAAGTCCCAAATGCCCAGAACAAGACCTTTTGGATGTGATGGACTGGACACCCAGACATAGCAATAGAGCAGAGGGGCACCTTACAGGACACTGCTGTGAACTTCACAAAAAGAGTGCTTACTTTTAATTATGGAGAAGTGGAGGAAGCTTTTATGCAACACCCTGTACTCCACTGCCTCTGGTATAAGTAGATATTCATAACATAACATCATATCACATTTCTATACTGCAAAACCTTGCAGTTTCATGTGGTTTACAAACTAAGAGACTGAGCAATATCAGTGGTGTACAAAATTCCCAGAAAATTCACAATTGTCATTGTTTCTTTCTTTTCAATATTTTTAAGATTAATCATAATGGAGCAGGTTAGTTTCCCAAAAATTTGGCAAACATGGATTTCAACAATTTTCTAAAATGCATATAGGATGTAGAAAGGGACAATAAATTGTAAAAATCTCTTATACTGTATACACAGCCACAGACTGAGGGAAAGACAAATAACGCTGTGAAACGTATGATCGATCTGGATTTAAAAATGTAAATGTAAATTGATCCACTAGGTAGTTGGATTCACTAGATACGTTGGATCAATTGAGCAATTTGTATACTTATGAACTTCTATTGCAACAGCTCATATGATGCAGGCATATCACTGAAATATGGCCCATGTCAGATCCTTCAATAAAATTGCTCCTCCATACCAATTGTTGAGGTCCATTGTGCTTTCCTTTTAAGAACAAGCAGGAGGAATGCCTATTTGCTCTGGCCTTTGTGCTGGGTTGGCCATTGATGGAAACAGGATATTGGGCTTGATGAACCTTCTGTCTGTCCCAGTATGGCAATTCTTATGTTCTTATGTCTTCTTTGAAATTGGTGCCACCTGATCAATGCTTTCTCTATGGATTGGCCAGTTACGTGCAAATTTTTTTGTCATGTGAATAACAAGTTTTTAAAAAAAAATTTTTGTGTCAGCAAGACGTTCTAAAAAACAACAATTTTTCAGATTTATGAGCAACTATGTGAAATATGTGAGCAACAATCCTAGAATGTATGAACAATTGCTCATGTACTCACTTTAGAGGGAACATAGCACCTGACCTTGGGTATTGCATCCTGGGATCAGTTTTATATCCTATATTATCCAATGATCTAATAAAGTTACAAAATTACATACATAGAAATATATACAAATAAAACTAAACAAACATAAAAAATAACAGGAAAATAAAATTGTAACTCACAGGCATAAAGTTGATAACTTACAGTAATAGTGTTACCAGAAGAAGGATGATGGATTGAGACATCCGGTGCGCTATGCGGGTTTTGCTTCCATTGCAAAAGTAAAGTGCTCAGACCCAACAGCCAAACTGTTTAGTATTATACCAAACTGTGGTTGCCCTTAGGGACCATCATTGCCTTTACTGTCCCTTTCCGCCCTCATATTTTGGAACTGACACTTTCAAGAATGAATACAAGGCAACTTATATTCAGTTCCTGGGCGGGAAGCTATCAGCTCTGCTGGAAAGGCAGCCACATCAAAAGTGCTCGTGCTTAAGTGCCATATGTTAACCCTAAACTTACACCTAGATTAGCTAACAGTTTATAGGCTGGAAACATAAAAAATATTAAACAGCAAAGCTGACAAAGATGGCCCCATCATGTAAAGGAATCCATTTGATTTTGAATGGGATTGAACAACTTGAAATTGACGCTCAGAAATTCCAAAAGATGATGAACGTGACAATAAAATTTCATGATCAATCGTGTCGAAGGCAGAAGCCGCCTCCAAAGAAACTAAAAGAAATCTTTCACCTCTATCAGTACCTAGAAGTGGTGACGGGATAATCGCGTGCCAGACTCCAGCGCGCCGACAATCCAGTGCCGACAATTCGGCGGAAGACAGAAGCGTGCGGGGGAAAAAATAATTTTTAAAGAGCTCCGACTGGGGGTTTGGGGTGGCAACCCCCCCCCCACTTTATCGGTTAGTGTTCGCGCTGCCGTTGCGGGGGGCTGTGAAATTGAAAGTTCCGTTTTCGCTATAATGGAGGTTTCCAACCCCCCGAGCCCCCTTCCAATATCGTTTCAGCATTGTTTTCTCGAAACCCAAACTAAAATGTATCAAAAATATCCTGCTGTTCAACGATAGTGTGTTAACTGGTGAAAAACAATCTTTTCCAAAACGTTTGAGAAAAACATCAGATTAGAAATAGGGGATAATTCTAAACTAGTCTTGCATCAAAAAAGGTTATTTTTTAAAAAAAATCATAGGGGTTCTTTTACTAAAGTGCGCTAGCCGTTTTAGCACGCGCTAAAATGTCTAGCGTACCATAGTAAAAGGGGGGCCATAGTCTGCGTGGGGAAGTTTGCCAAATAAGGGAGGATTGAGGAGAGGGAGCTCATCTCTGGGGGAGGCTATTAGTATTTCTCCCCCAAGGCAGGACAAGTTAACCTTTCTACCCCTCCTCAGACCTAGTGGTACATTTCTCACACTGTGCTCACTTTAAAATCATTACCATTCAGTTTAATATGCTGGGTGCAGATGGCTACTGTTGAAGATAACTGTTGCGCTAAACCCCCTTTCTGCATCATATAGTGAGTAAAGCATATGCAAAGTTTCCGTTAATCAGGTACTTTTGCCTGCTGCTGTAGCTTTCAACATGGGCGCCTCTGTGGCTCATTTTGTTTATTGATAATGACAAACTTAACAGCCTCTTCCTGAAAAAAAGGCATACCATGGGGAAATCATTCGTTGCAATTCTCATTTTTAAGTTTCAAGTTTAATTAATTTTAATATGCCAACCATTGACGTGCACCTGGCTGGTTTACAATGCTAAAAATGAAAGGTTAAAATACATTTTTGTAGGGGGGGGAAATGTGAACATTAAATAGACAAATTACAAATACAAACATGAGCTTGAGGGGAAAGTAAATAATTACATAATTATAAACAAATTAATTAAAGAGAAGAGGGGGGGAGGATAAAACACCAGGAATGGGGATCGCTTCTTAAAAGCGGTTCGTGTTTATTTTGCTAGCTATTGGAAAGGAAATATTTAGACGCTATGGTATGCGTCTTGGAATAAGAACGTTTTTAGTTTAGTCTTGAATTTGTCGAGTGAATTTTCGAGGCGGAGTTCAGGTGGCATGGCGTTCCATAAAGTTGGAGCTACAACGGAAAAGTTAGTTTTTCTAGTGTAGTAGAATTCTTTGATTGAAGGTATGGTCAGTAAATTCTGATCAGCCGATCTAAGGGTCCGGGGAGGGCAAAAGGGGATGATGAGTTTATCAAGAAAAAATGGGAGACACGAAAGTTTGATTTTGAAGACCAGCATTAAAGTTTTATAGGTGATGCGGTGGGTGATGGGTAGCCAGTGAGCTTCTTGCAGAAGAGGAGTAACATGATCATATTTCCCAACCTTATAGATAAGTTTGATTGCCGCATTTTGAATGAGCTGCAGACGACATAATTCTTTTTGAGTAATTCCATTGTATAGAGAGTTGCAGTAATCTAAATGAGAAATGACCAGTGAGTGAATGAGGATTGTGATAGCATAAGTTTATATATATATATATATATATATACCTTGGGTTAAATACTTCTAACAGTGCACCAATGCTGCCAGTATGGTTCTGAAAAACTTTGAGCACATCCTTGACAAGTGACTGTTTCCAGAATCGGAGACTGAGCTTCAGTACCATAAAAAACTATAAGCATTCTTTCCAAGTTGCCAACTATCAACGGCAGCACTGCTCTAATTCCTTTAAAAGTTCCTCTGAAGCATCTGGATATAACTTTTGATGGATCCCTCACTTTCCAATATGCACTTGAATCAACTGGCAGTTAAGGTCTAAGGGTCTGATTCTATATTCAGCACAATTGTCAATCACCCGCTAGGTGCCATGTACTGTATAGAATGACTAGTGGTGTTTAAGCTGTCTTGTGCGCCTGTAGGCATTGAAACCTTAGATGCACTCTTAGACCAGGGTGTTCCTGGCCTAAATGAGTACATCCAGGTTAAGTGCTTACTGGCACCTAAGCCAGAATCCGCCTCTAACCAAGCCTACTTGCTAGTAGGTACCTTGGAGTAGACACTTACCTTGAAATGGTAGGCACCTACCAAACTACGCACCTACCAGCTAATTAATTTTTTAATGGCAATTTCAATTACCAATGCCGATTAAGAAAATTAAGTTAATCACCTAAATTGGCTAAGTGCACTGATCTAGGCACCTATCAACAGGCGCCATTTACAGAATCTGGGCTGAAGTGCATAACATCCTGCCTAGCCAACTAGCAAGCCTTGGCGTGCCAATTTATTCACATATTGACTTTTGTATTTGCATACTCTGCAGCCAAATATTGTGCCCATAGTTATAGGATAGATAGGGCTCTTAATAGCAGCATGCTATTATGTGTTTGCTTGTATCTGTTCAATAATCCTAGAAGAGTTTCCAGTTGTTAATAGTATTTCTCCTCCCAGTACAGGTAATGAGCAGCCATGGCTCCATGGATGCCCCATATAAGATGCTTGGGGAGACTAAGCCACCCCAGCCTCAACTACTACTTTCCCCTCCCTGCGGACACTTGGTCTCCTGGAAAGACAACAAGAAGTCACTACCTTCCTCTCCATATGTCTCATCTGCTCCTTCACTCGCTCATTCGCTGATTCCTTGACTCACTAGATGCAAACAATGAGAAATCATAGGACCACAGCTCTCTACATGCTACTAGCCACTAGCACTCCCAATGATGTAACTTCCTGTTTTGGAGGGCAGGATCTACACAGCTGCTAGTGGTACGCAGAGAGCTATGGTCCTGCGGTTTCTCATTGTTTATATCTACTTAGTCATGGAATCTGCAGCCTAGCAAGTGAGGGAGCTGCTGGGATTCATAGAGGGGAAGGCTGTATTTTTGTGAGAGGTCATATTAACAGTCAACCAGGCAGAGGTGCTTGTGAAGAGTGAATGTCTGGGGAGAAGGGGCAAGAGAGAATATGGGCAATGGGGCCAGTGTGGTTAGAGTTACCAGATGTTCGGATTTATCCAGAAGTCCTCTTTTTAGAGGACTGTCCGAGTGTCTGGACAAATTTTGAAAACCTGGCAGTTTGTCTGGGTTTTGGAAGGCCCCGGCTCTGCCAGAGCTCGGGGCTGCATCGGGAGGGCCTCTGAGCATGTGCAGATGTGACACGATGATAAGAATATGAGAACATAAGAATAGCCTTACTGGGTCAGACCAATGGTCCATCAAGCCCAGTAGCCCGTTCTCACTGTGGCTAATCCAGGTCACTAGTACCTGGCCAAAACCCAAGGAGTAGCAACATTCCATGCTACCGATCCAGGGCAAGCAGAGGCTTCCCCCCTGTCTTAATAACAGACTATGGGAGAGGGTCAGTGACTTCTGGAGAATTAAGGGGGGGGTCATGCCTTCATACCTTCAGTGGTCAGCTGGTTAGTTAGGGCAACCTTTTCCGATTTTTTCATAACTGAAACAGGTCTAGATAAAACACACACTTCTGGACTTTTTAATGTTTCATTACCACTGAAAAATATCCAGATTTTGAGTATGCTCAAGTTCCACCCCAAAACATGTCCCCTTGCGATTTAGACAAACAGCTGAGTAAAATGTCCCAATTCTGAGTTTCCAAAAATTGCAACTTTGACATTTTTGGAAAAAAAAACCAAAAAACAAAAGTTCATCTGTCACTTTTGATATGCTTTTCTCTTTTGAAAATGAACACCTGGGACAGGGAAATACCTATTGTACCTGAATGTAACTCATTGTGTTGAACTATTATTGAAAATAACCTGTAATCTGCTCATGATTATTTTTAAAAAGTACTTTAGTGGCTGGGACTGCTGGCGCTGACCCCATAATTACTTTTGTTTATCCATGTCTTATTGTAAATCCTTCTGCAAGTCCCATTTTTGATACGTAGGTTTTCCTGGCTCCATTTTCAAACTAGGCATGATTGCTTTAGTGCCAACATGTTTAAATTGGCCCATGAATATGGTGCTCCTTCAAAACAAAACAAAAAAAAATTGTTATTACACAATGCCCTACTTTCTGTTTCCCTGGCAATTGCTGGGCTTCTAATAATCTATCCAGAACTTGACTTATTTTCTTGTTCTTGGAAACATGAATTTGATGTTTTATTATCCTATAACATCAAATTCATGTTTCCAAGAACAAGAAAAAAAAGTCACGTTTCATATAGATCATGAGTGTGTTGATTTTGCTTTTCATCTTCACTTTACTTCTGATGATGTGTTCAGTTGATATGTACCTTTGCCAGCCAGGAACCCTAGAAGGAAATTGCTCTTCCTGGAGTTCAAGACATCCTCTCCTGGGTACCCTAGAACAGTAGTCCTCAAACCAGTCCTGGGTGCACACCCAGTCAAATGGATTTTCAGGTCAATCCATGAGAGAAATAGGCATACACTCCCTCCTTTTGTATGTACATAATCTAATCTAATATGCAATTTATTAATCACCCTATACCAAAAAGGTTCAAGGTGATTTAAATTCAAAGAGGCCGTAAAATCTACAGGAAAATACAAAAGCTATTAATCATTAAAATATCATCATAACATGAATATTGATATCAGTCCTCATGTAAACAGGTAGATTATTCCAAATTGTAATGGCAGCATAAGCAAAAGAATAGTTGAGCTGTCGTTTATACCGTACTCCTCTAATCTGTGGAAAATGTAGTAATAAAGTGCCACATAATCTGGTGAAAGAATAATGCAAATGAGAAAAAAAGCAAAATCAGATCATTTGAAGAATCCGTTTGTAGCATACAATGAACTATGCAAGCTGATTTAAACAATTTGCCTTTCAACTGATAACCAATGAAGATTCTTATACGCTAATACAACAATTTCATATCTTTTTAGACCAAAAATTAATCTAACCGCACTATTCTGGAGCAACTGCAATTTATTTTAAAATTAGTTTTGATTTTGAGTTCAAATTTGAAGAATTGCAGTAATCAAGTTGAGGTAACATGAACATCTGAACCATTGTGGATATTCTGAATACCTAACTGTCTGGGTGTGCCCCAAGGACTGCCCCTTAGCCTCATTGGCCCCATTGGACAGAAGCTGGAGTGGGGTAGAACCAACTAGAGAATGACACAGGGGCAAATCTTTTCCCGTCTCTGCAGGAACTCAATTTCCCTGTCCCCGCAGGTTTTGTCGCTCTCCCTGGCCCATTCATAGAAACATAGAAACATAGAAAGATGACGGCAGAAATGGGCTACAGCCCATCAAGTCTGCCCACTCCATTTACCCACCCTATTAAGTCTGAGTGCTAATGACCTAGTTCCTTAACTTGACCGTCGTAGGGATCCCACGTGGATGTCCCATTTATTCTTAAAGTCGAGGACACTGGTGGCCTTGATCACCTGCACCGGAAGTTTGTTCCAGTGATCCACCACCCTTTCTGTGAAGAAATACTTCCTGATGTCACCACTAAATATCCCTCCTCTGAGTTTGAGTGGGTGCCCCCTTGTGACCGAGGGCCCCTTGAGAAAGAATATATCGTTTTCCACCTCTACACGACCTGTGACGTACTTGAATGTCTCAATCATGTCACCCCTTTCCCTGCGCTCCTCTAGGATATAGAGCTGCAGTTTGCCCAGTCTTTCTTCGTATGAGAGACCTGAGACCCTTGAGTCCGGCGACCATCCTAGTGGCCATCCGCTGGACCGACTCAGCTCGAAGCACATCTTTCCGGTAATGTGGCCTCCAGAACTGCACACAGTATTCCAGATGAGGTCTCACCATGGTTCTGTAGAGTGGCATTATGACTTCAGGTTGGCGGCTGACGAAGCTTCTATTGATACATCCCATCATTTGCTTTGCCTTGGATGAGGCCTTCTCTACTTGTTTGGCAGTCTTCATGTCTGCGCTGATGATCACTCCCAAGTCCCGTTCTTCTGAAGTCCTAGCTAGTGTTTCTCCATTCAAGGTGTATGTTCTGCATGGATTTCTGCTACCGAGATGCATGACCTTACACTTCTTAGCGTTGAAGCCCAGCTGCCACGTCGAGGACCAGTTTTCCAATGTGATCAGATCCTGCGTCATACTATCCTTGAGATTGCTTTCACCTACTATATTACACAGTTTGGCATCATCGGCAAACAGTGCTACTTTAGCCTGAAGCCCTCGGGTCAAGTCCCTTATGAATATGTTGAAAAGGGATGGTCCCAGGACTGAGCCCTGCGGCACTCTGCTAGTCACTTCCGATGTCTCAGAGAGGGTGCCATTGACCACCACTCTATGAAGTCTTCCACTCAGCCACTCCTTAACCCATGCAGTTAGTTTCTCACCTAACCCCATTGATTTCATCTTGTTTAATAGTCTACGGTGTGGAACACTGTCTAATCTAATCTAATCTAAACCTTAAGTTTATATACCGCATCATCTCCATGAGAATGGAGCTCGACACGGTTTACAAGAACTTAAAATAGTGGGTAGAGAAGAAGAAAAAGGATTACATGAACTTATGTGTAGAAGGGGGGAGAGAAAGGGGGAAGGATAGAAACATAGAAAAAAGCAGCAGAAAAGAGCTATAGCCCACCAAGTCTGCCCATTCCAAGTATCCCCTCCCCTGAATTTACTCCCTTAAAGATCCCACGTGAGTATCCCATTTTCTCTTAAAATCCGTCACGCTGCTGGCCTTTATCACCTGGAGTGGGAGTCTGTTCCAATGATCCACTACTCTTTCGGTGTAGAGCTACAATTTGCTGAAAAGCCAGGTTTTCAGTTGTTTGCGGAATAACTGAAGGGAGCTCAGGTTCCGCAGTGGGGTGGTGAGGTCGTTTCAAAGACCTGTGATTTTGAAGAGAAGGGATTTTCCCAGTTTGCCTGAATAGTGGATGCCGCGTGGAGAGGGGAAGGCTAGTTTAAGCCTTTGGGCAGTTCTGGAAGAGTCGGGACTGGAGGAGTTGAAAGACAGTGGGATAAGAGGAGGCAGGATTCCGTGAATGATCTTGAAAGCCAGGCAGGAACATTTGAAATGGATTCTGGAGATTATTGGGAGTCTTACTGAAATCCAAGTACACTATGTCCAGAGACTCTCCTAAGTCCAGCTTTCCTGTCACCCAGTCAAAGAAGCTGATAAGATTGGACTGGCATGACCTGCCCCTAGTGAATCCATGTTGGCAGGGATCCCTCAGATTCCCATCCAGTATTGTGTCTAGTTTGCCTTTAAGTAGAGTTTCCATGAGTTTACACACTATTGATGTGAGACTCACTGGTCTGTAATTCGCAGCCTCCGCTCTGCAACCTTTCTTGTGCAGAGGAACAACGTTGGCAGTTTTCCAGTCCAGGGGGACTCTCCCCGTTCTCAGGGAGAGATTGAAGAGCACGGCTAACGGTTCCGCCAAAACATCGCATAGCTCTCTGAGCACTCTTGGGTGCAATTTGTCCGGTCCCATGGCTTTGTTCACCTTGAGTCTTGACAGTTCTCTGTAAACATCAGCTGGTGTGAACTCAAAATTCTGAAATGGGTCTTCCATGCTTTGCTTTGCTTCCAGCCGTGGCCCGTGCCCTGGTGCCTCGCAGGTAAAGACTGAACAGAAGTAATCATTCAGTATTTTGGCTTTATCGGAATCTGTTTCCACATAATTCCCGTCTGGCGTTCTAAGGCGTATTATCCCATTTGCGTTCTTTTTCCTGTCGCTAATGTATCTGCAAGCTCTGTCTTAACCGCACCAGCCTCAAACACTTATGATTTTAAAGTGCTTGTGCAGATGAGGACAGAGCTTTCAGGAATGGCACAGGGACAGAAAAAGAACTCGCCGGGATGGGATGAGAAAATGAGTTCCAACGGGGAGAGGAAAAAAGTTTGTCCCCGTGTCATTCTTTATCAACAACCTTCCCCTGCAAAACAAGACTCCAAGCATGGTAAAGAAGTCACATCTTTATTGAAGCAATATTGCAAAACATGACTGGACACAGTTCCAAGTTTCAGCATTGGACAGGAGCAGTGATTCACAAACTTGACCTGGCAGAACACCAGCTAGTCAAGTTTCCTGGAAATCTACAATAAATATTCATAAGATAGATTTGCAAGCACTCCATTGCATGAAAATGTCTCTCATGCATATGCAACATGGACATCCTGAAAACCTGACTGGCTAAGGTTGTCTCTGGGACAGGTTTGGGAAACACTGGATGGGAGGCTCACATTGAATCTGAGGCTAGAGCCATACAGCTGGCCCAGGTATGTTCCTTTAACAGCATGGCTAACTGCAAGGAACTCGAGTTCTCATTGCTGTACTGGTACAAATATGTGACACATTGCTCCAGTGATTATAACGGTCAACAGAATGACACACAATGCCACCAGACAAAGAAAAATGTTCAGACATCGCACAATAACACCAGGAGCCTCCCACTCTTCTCACGATGCTGTGTTCCTGAAGTCAGTTTCTGTTACAAACATATCTCAATATACTGCAGCAGGAAAAAAAAAAAAAAAAAGAAGACATTAAAATAGGTTCTACATTTTTTTTTCCAAGTAAGTTGAGTGCGGCACCAACACATTTGTATGCATGGCTGTTTTGTCACCTGGATTAAACCGTTTATTACTGCAGAAAAGTCACATTTGTGTAATGAGATCTAATCCACTGATCCATGATTTCTCAGCAGCCTGTCTCTGCATAAGGTCAAACTAGGAAAGTTTTCAGACAAGTCAGTCTGGCTTCCTCCCTGCTCTGATATTTAATGAGTTGTTCCACTGAATAAGTTAAAAAAACAAAAATGCCCATTTCTTAATTAACAATAATAATAATAATGATAATAATAATAATAACGTTAGGTTAAAACAAAAATAAAGGTAACCCAGTGTCTTTAAGTTTTGCAATAATCCTTCCAGTACTTCTGCATCCCTAAAGGCTCCTGATGTGACCAGCCACTGCAAAATGGCAAGTTGTTTATGAGCTGGCTGCACAGCAAACTGGCACCGTAAAATTTGCTCCTATGATTGGTCAAAAACATGTACACATTGTGGCATCTAGTAACCTATGTTCCTTTTTATTAAGATCGAAATACTTATAGGAAATAAAATCTGCATTTTTACCCAAAAGGTAAAGGATACAGTGGTTCATATTTTACAGACTGAAGAATGTGTCCAGCTCCCAGCTCTATAAGATGGGTAGCTTCTGTAAGCACTTATACAGTATATACATTTCAGAAAATTAACACTAAGCACCCTGGTGTGTGTGTGTGGGCTGAGGTGGGAGGAGGGAGACGTTCAGCCAATAATTTATCTGGCACATTTATGTTGTTAAGCACAATAGGACTGGGGGTGGGGGGAGGGGAGGGAGAGTTCCACTGTCGGGGCTTTGTGGTAACTTTCTGCCAGTGTTATTCTTAAATGGGTATAAAACTAACTTGTGCTCTCATTGTTAAATTCATTGGCACTTTAGGTTATATACACTAGTTATATATATTTGGAAACTTCCTTCTTATACATAGCTGAGTGTAGCTTTAGACATCCTTTTATTAAGCTGTATTAGGTGCTAATGCACACCTAACACAGCTTAAAATGGTGTACTGTGCCAATCAATTAGTGCCTCCATATTACCGCACACTAACTAGTTTGTACAGGATTACCACATGAGCTCTTACTTTCTATAAAATGGGTGTCAGTAAGTGCTCAGGAAGTAATTTTTTTTAATGGCTGCACGCTAAAGGTGCATGGCCATTAATACAAAAAAATGGAAATTTGGCCATTTTACTGCTGTGGTAAAATTGGCCTTAGCGCATAGGCAGCGGAACGCTTTTATGTTTGACGCGGGCCCAAAGCTCTGCCCTGACCCCACCCCATAATAATAATAGTTCTAATTGTAATACCATTTTTTCCATTCCACCTATTTGCAGATGGTATATAAATTTTTATAATAAGTATATAAATAAAATATTACATACAATATAATCTTATTAACAACACATAATGGTTAACCACAAAATTAAACTACAGGCAGTCCCCGGGTTAAGAACGAGTTACATTTTTTAAGTTGTTCTTAAGTCAGATTTGTATACAACTCAGAACGTCTAGATTTTAAGATTCTTGCTGCTTACATCTGCTTCCAGCTGACAAAAGGGCCAACTGTCCCTACCAGTGTTCCCTCTAACCACACACTATTCTTAACGTGGCCATGCATCATTCATGAACCTGCTGCAGGAGAAATGTAGGAGTCTATGCCATTGGAAATGCTGCTCAGTGAAATCAAATGAAGCCGCAACCATGTTCTTAAGTATGAGTCATACTTAAGTCAGGAGTTTTTAACTTGGGGACTGCCTGTACACAAAGCACACTGTATGCTTCTTAACATTCATTCCTACCAGAACACCTGGCCTTGGTCACACTTGCAGAACATAGACAACCCTTATGCAAATATAGGACCACAAACTAAAAGTACTAATATACACAAAACCCTATGATGCCAGACTGTATCTGCAGTACAACACCAGAGAAATAGAAATAAATTAATTTCTTCCTGAATAGTGCAAAATATAGACAGCAGATATAAATTCTCAAAACTGATGGCAGCAGGCTCATTTCATTACCACCACCAGCAGCCCAAAGATTTAAAATTACAGCAGCTAGGGAGGAAGTAGGTAGAGGAGTCGGCAAACTGACTCCTCTGACCACCAAATTTGGGGAAGCCATGGCCCCTATAGCCTCTCCCCCATATTCAAGCACCTATGTCTTAGCATGTGTGAAAAACCTATGCAAGAGTACTTTAAGACCAAACACTATATTGTATTGCCTTGCTCTTGTCTTTCATTTCTTCCTTCGAAAACCAACTTTTCTTCTAACAATGTACCATTATTAACTTGATCTAAATCTTATTGTAAACCATATAGATTCCTTTATTGTACTGTATTGTATTTTTGCTGTAGCTTAGTAAAGGAACCTATTAATGAATTTCAGCACAGACAACCAATAACAAAACTTTCTGTCTGGTGTCATTGGATGTTGGATGTTTCAGCTTTTGATAAAGTGGATAGCAAGATTTTCCCCGTGCCCTACCCCCTTTTACAAAGCCACATTAGGCTTTTTTATTGCCAGCCGCAAAAGTATTAGCTCCAACGCTCATAGGAATTTTATGAGCGTCGGAGCTAATTCCACCGTGGCCGGCGATAAAAAAAGTATAACATGGCTTTGAAAAAGCTTGTGTTGGTGGTGGGATTATTATTTAAACTGGCTACAGTGGGAATAGGTAAATCAATATATGATTGGTTTGTCTCTTATTTTCAAGATAGATCAATACAGGTAAAAGCGCAGAGGTTATATCTCCAAAGTGATACTTATATGTAAAGGGGTTCCACAAAGATGTGCTATAGCAGTGCTTCTTTTTAATCTCTATCTAGCATCATTGGGTGATGTATTTCGTGATTTGTGTGTTAGTTATCATCTATTTGTAGACGATGTCCAATTTGTGTTTCTATATCTGATTGGTGAAGTAAATTGAAAGAAAATTGACATTATGTTTATGAACGATGAATGCTTGGAAGGTATGTCAAGAACTAGCTTTGAATCTGACTAAAACCAAATTGTTACTGGAAGAGTTGAGGACCCTTTATGGCCCAAGGTGGTTGACGTAGACGCTGTAATGCTTCCATTTCCAAGGAAGATAAGTCTTAGGTGACTGATTAGACTCAATTTTAAATATGAGAAAGCAAATGTTACCTTAAAAATACCTGTAGGAAGAGGCATATCTCCTGCAGTTGTGTGAGGTTATACAGTAGACTCTCGGTTATCCGGCACCCATGGGGATTGATAGATGCCGGATAAATGTAGTTTCTGGTTGCTTGAGAGTTACTGTTAAAAATAGGGCTAATACTATACCCCATACTATGCCATACCATAAAGTGTTCCAGACAAACTACCGGATTGTGGTAGGCAAAGAGTGGGTGTACTCAGGTGTGGCGTGCCAATTTTACACTTAAATTTCCACCAGAAATTGATTTTATTTTTATTTTTATTTAAAGTATTACAGTATTTCTTTGATTTTTTTTTTTTTTTTTTTTTTTTGCTGGTAGCTTGAGATTTCTGGTTGCTTGAGGTCCAGCTAACAGAGAGCCTACTGTGTATCAGCATCCTGTATTACTCTCACAGCATTATTATTCAAAAGCTCTCTTCAGGAAACTTTATTTCTTTAATGACCATTCAGATTGGAAATGGAAAAAGTGGATGCATACTAGTAATATAATTTATGGATTTGGACAGTTGCAAGATACATTTATCGGACAGAAGTAACAATGCTGCTTTTAAGAATATATGAAATGATTCTGCTTTTCTACAATATAATTTAAGTGTGCAACTTCAATTTTCAAAATTTTATATGGTATTTTTTCTCCTTTAGTCTGTTACATTTAACTCACAAGAAATCTCTAACTTTAGGAGTTCTCAGAAATTCAAACTTGGTTTTCCCACTGTTAGTACAATAAAAACTTTGACCAATTTTTGTCTATCATTTTCTTTTTTATTCGTAAAAATTTGGAATGACCTTCCGTCTATAGTTAGAGTTTCCTTACCCATTTTTCGTAAAGCATTGAAGACATATCTATTTCAGAAATTTATTAATGGCTCTTCTTCTTTAAATAATTAACCATAAAAGATCAATTTTTTGGCATAAAAGATACAGTATCTGCTCTAATCTCTTGTATATTTTATTAATATTTTGTTAACTGAGTTGAGCCATTTACCGTATTTTCGCGGATGTAATGCGCACCTGTGTAAAACGCGCACAGGGGTATAGCGCGCAGAAATCACGATGATATGTACCAAAACTTTTCTATACCGCACTCAGGCATATAACGCGCATGATGCCTGACGCTCCTTTCGCCCGCCCTGACTTTCCGTGCGCTGTCCCGACTCTCCGTTCACCCCCCCTGACTTCCGTGCACTGCCCTGACTTTCCGTGCGCTGTCCTGACTCTCCGTTCACCCCCCCTGACTTTCCGTGCACTGTCCCCCCTTGAAGTCCTGTCCCCCCTTGAAGGTCTGTCCCCATCCTGAAAGCCTGATGCCCCCCCCGACGTCCGATACATCCCCCCCGGCAGGACCACTCGCACCCTCACCCCGAAGGACCGCCGACTCCCCAACAATATCGGGCCAGGAGGGAGCCCAAACCCTCCTGGCCACGGCGACCCCCTAACCCCACCCCGCACTACATTACGGGCAGGAGAGATCCCAGGCCCTCCTGCCCTCGACGCAAACCCCCTCCCCCCAACGACCGCCCCCCCAAGAACCTCCGCCCGTCCCCCAGCCGACCCGCGACCCCCCTGGCCGACCCCCACGACACCCCCACCCGCCTTCCCCGTACCTTTGTGTAGTTGGGCCAGAAGGGAGCCCAAACCCTCCTGGCCACGGCGACCCCCTAACCCCACCCCGCACTACATTACGGGCAGGAGGGATCCCAGGCCCTCCTGCCCTCGACGCAAACCCCCCTCCCCCCCCACCGACCGCCCCCCCCCAAGAACCTCCGCCCGTCCCCCAGCCGACCCGCGACCCCCCTGGCCGACCCCCACGACCCCCCCACCCCCCTTCCCCGTACCTTTGGAAGTTGGCCGGACAGACGGGAGCCAAACCCGCCTGTCCGGCAGGCAGCCAACGAAGGAATGAGGCCGGATTGGCCCATCCGTCCTAAAGCTCCGCCTACTGGTGGGGCCTAAGGCGCGTGGGCCAATCAGAATAGGCCCTGGAGCCTTAGGTCCCACCTGGGGGCGCGGCCTGAGGCACATGGGCCAAACCCGACCATGTGTCTCAGGCCGCGCCCCCAGGTGGGACCTAAGGCTCCAGGGCCTATTCTGATTGGCCCACGCGCCTTAGGCCCCACCAGTAGGCGGAGCTTTAGGACGGATGGGCCAATCCGGCCTCATTCCTTCATTGGCTGCCTGCCGGACAGGCGGGTTTGGCTCCCGTCTGTCCGGCCAACTTCCAAAGGTACGGGGAAGGGGGGTGGGGGGGTCGTGGGGGTCGGCCAGGGGGGTCGCGGGTCGGCGGGGGGACGGGCGGAGGTTCTTGGGGGGGGCGGTCGTTGGGGGGAGGGGGTTTGCGTCGAGGGCAGGAGGGCCTGGGATCCCTCCTGCCCGTAATGTAGTGCGGGGTGGGGTTAGGGGGTCGCCGTGGCCAGGAGGGTTTGGGCTCCCTTCTGGCCCAACTACACAAAGGTACGGGGAAGGCGGGTGGGGGTGTCGTGGGGGTCGGCCAGGGGGGTCGCGGGTCGGCTGGGGGACGGGCGGAGGTTCTTGGGGGGGCGGTCGTTGGGGGGAGGGGGTTTGCGTCGAGGGCAGGAGGGCCTGGGATCCCTCCTGCCCGTAATGTAGTGCGGGGTGGGGGTAGGGGGTCGCCGTGGCCAGGAGGGTTTGGGCTCCCTCCTGGCCCGATATTGTCGGGAAGTCGGCGGTCCTTCGGGGGGGGGGGGGATGTATCGGACGTCGGGGAGTCGGCCGGGCAAGAGGGCTTGGGCTCCCTCTTGCTCCGATCGTGGATGCGGGTGCGGGTGGGAGCGCGTGCGAGCGGTCGTTCGGGGTGGGGGTGTGAGCGGTCCTGCTGGGGGGGTGAATCGGGCGTCGGGCGGGGTGGGAACTATGTTTAAAAACTTTTCTATACCGCGCTCAGGCATATAACGCGCGAGGGGTATGCGCGGTAGGTAAAATCGCGTATAACGCGCGCGTTATATCCGCGAAAATACGGTAGTAGGGATAAATTGGTATATAAAATCAAAGATTAGATTAGACTTTTAGCAGTACTGTCACTGAATTAAATAAGTACAATAGATTTACTACAGTCTAGAAGAGCACGAAACCATAGTACTTGGGCCCATAGGGTAGGAATATGCACAGGTAACATATACTGTTTATACTTGACTATAAGCCCCAATATGCCTTCTGTGCTGCAATCCCTATGCATGCCATTTTTCTTTGGTCTCCTAAGCATTTTTTTTTTGTCTCCCCACCCCCTGCTGCCAGGTACCTTTAAATCGTTTTTCTAGACAGCAATGGCAGGGCAACTTAATACCTAGGCTACCTGAATTCTGCTCCTGAATGCTCCCTCTGACTCAACTTCCTGTTTCTGCACAGGCAGGAAATGTCAAAAGGAGTACTGCAAAGAAGGCCTCAAGACAGCCTAGGTATACAACTACAGTGCCGCTAATGTATGGAAGAGTGACTTTGAAGATACCGGGGGTGGGGGGGTGGGGGGGAGAATGACTGAAAAGCTGTACTGCAGAGAGATTCTGGTACTCCTGAGAGGGGTGTGTGAGGAGAGAAGACTACATTGGGTGGGTTGGATGCTGTAGATAAGATGACGCCAGTTTTTCAGATGATTTTTTTCAACGCAATTTTCTTGGCCCAGACTGTGGGGCCACCCCAGCTAACCCAGAAGGACTTCCAGGCAACACCAACCTACCTCCAGCTATGAAGAGGCCTCTGTCTTTTGCCACCCTCCTGCTGCCTGTCAGGGAGTCCAGAGTCTATACAAGGCCTGGCACTAGTTTAACTGATGCAGAGACTTCGAGTCTATCAGCTCGTGAGGCCCTGTTGGTACCGCCCCTCTGATGCAAACGTATCAAAGTAGGTGGTGCCGACAGGACCTTCCCAAGCACATGGACTTGAAAGCTCTTCGTTGAAGTTAGCACCAGTACTGGGCCGTGTAGAATCCAGATTCTGGGTCAGGCAGTGGTAGGGCAACAGAAGGAGGAAGGTTAGAGGAGGAGAAACGCTTGACTTTCGGGGGGGGGGGAGAAGAGAATGAGCGATGTTGGACTGCGGGATGTGGAGAAATGGAGAGAGTTGGTAAGGCTGGATGTGTGTGGAGAAATGCTGGACATGGATGGAGGAGAAGGGATATGCTTCTTATGGGATGGAGAGGAATGGAAGAAAGAGGAGGAAATACACATGGATGGAGGAGAGAGAAGGGAAACTGAAGGGAAGATATGCACATGGATGACGAGGAAAAGAAGAGAGAAGAAGAAGGTGCACACGGATAAAGTAGAATGGAAGGAAAATAGAGAGAGGAGATGCATCTTTTTCTCTCTTCTTTTTCCCTTCCAGCTATGTGCATATATGGAGGAAGGGAGGGGCATGAACTTGGGACACAGGAGGGAGGGAGGGAATAGAAAGGGAGAATTGTTGGGCATGAATGTGTGAGTGAGAGGGAAAGAGTGCACATGGGGAAAGGAAGAAAGAGGAAAATTGTTGGGCATAGAGAGAGAAAGAAGAGAGTGAGGAGTGAGGTAGAGATGCATGGGGAAGAGAAGGATGAGAGGGAGAAATGTTGGATATGGTTGTGGAGAGGGAACAGTAGGACAGATTAAAAGGGATGCAAAGGAGAGGAATGTTGGACATAGTGGTGAAGCAAATGGAGGTAGAGATGTGTTATGTGCTGGAGAGGAGTGATAGGAGGAGAAATATTGGGCATGGGACTATGGGCAATGGTAAAAGATGCTACACATGATCCGGGGGATAAGAGAGGGAGAAATGTTGGATGTGGCAGTAGAGGGGGTGGGATAGATGCACCATGGATCTACCATGCTTCCTTTGAAGCAAGGAAGGGCATGAGAGAAAGAGATGGACAGTGAGAGAGAGAGAGAGGGAGACATGTTACCAATAGGAGTGGAGGAGAGAGGAAGAAAAGTTGGACTCATGGAGGGACAGAGAGATGTTGGTTGGGGAAGGGAATGAGGTCCAGAGGAGAGGAAGCATGCTGGAGGCAGAAAGAAAGAAATGTTGGATGCACAGTCAGAAGGAAGTGCAACCAGAGCCTAATAAAATCACAAGACAACAAAGATAATGAAAATTATTTTATTTTCACTTTAGCGATCGAAATGCGTCAGTTTTGAGAATTTATATCTGCTGTCTATATTATGCACTATATTTGTCTATTCGGGTTTTTTGTAGCTGTTCCTGAGGTGATATTGCTTATTTTAATGTCATCTGGCTTGACCTCTTTGGGAAAAAAAAATGAATATAAATGATAATTAACATTTTCTCTGTGCTTTGTGGTTACCATTATGTATTGTTAATAAGATTGTATTATGTGTAAATGAAAAATAAATGGAAGAAATTGCATTACAATTAGGACTATTATTATGGGGGTTGGGTCAGTGGCTGAGCTTGGTTGGGTCTGGGGTGGAGTTTGGGCATGTCTGGCGCAGAGCTTGGTTGGGTCTGGGGTGGAGCTTGGGTGGGGGTACTTGGTTGATATTTGTTAGACTTAGGGGGTACTTGGCTTGAAAAAGTTGAGAAACACTGGCCTAGTGGTTAAAGCAGCAGCCTCAGCACCCTCAGGTTGTGAGTTTGATTCCTATCGCAGCTCCTTGTGATTCTGGGCAAGTCACTTAACACATCATTGCCCCACGTAAACCACTTTGATTCTGTAAACCACACAGAAAAAGCAGTATATCAAGTTCCATCCCCCTTTACAGTCTACTTGGGGAAGGAAGTGAAGCCAAAAGATGTCGATGACATCCTTCTACAAACAATTTATGACCAGGGGTATGAAACTTATCATCCGGAATCTTTTGATCTTTGCACTACAACAACATTTCGAGGTTTAGTTCTACATGATTTAGCTTTAAGGGAAACCTTTCTTCCTTCTTTAACTTAAATCATAAATAAACAACATAAATCGCTATTGGAACTTTGGGATAACACCCTTGTGATTTTGTGAGCAGATAAGGGAGGAGCAGTAGTGCTCCAGTTAGTAGAGCAATATACTACAGAAGCTTGTGGACAACTAACTGGTGTAGCAGCTTAACAACTGGTGGGGGATCTGACCACAAGTATTCAAAATGAATTGCAAGTGATTGTTCAACAGGCAGCACTTATTGCTATGTTTACTAATAAGGATGCGGCTTTTCTGTGCCCTAAATATCCTAAAACACCACTAATTTTATAAAAAGCATATGAGGCTGGATTCTATAAAATGACACTTAAAAATGGGTGCTAGAAAAGATCGATGCTAAGTGTGATTCTATAAAGGGCCTTAACTTTGGATACCAGACTTATAGCTGCTAAAATATAGTGTAAATGATGGCGCCCAAACAGGGTGTGCTGACTTATTATTTTGTAACTTGTCCCAACCCTGAAAGAAATCTACAGTAGAGAATGACACGGTGACAAAATTCATCACCGTTCCCGTCCCCGCGGATAACCGCGGGAAATAATCCCATGTCATTTTTTAGTGTCTATTTCAACCTCAATCCTTCTACATCAGCATTCTTCAAAGCAAAGCTTGTGGGTCAGTGGTTCTGGCCATTCATACTCTGATTCTTCCCTCTCTCCTTAAAGAATGACATGAAGATGGTTTCCCGCGGTTATCCACGGGGACAGGAACGGTGATGAATTTTGTCACCGTGTCATTCTCTAATCTACAGTTCTCAAAATTGTCAGTAGGCATTTAGCTAAGTTAGTCAGCAAAAATTCTCCCAGTAAGAAGAGCCAGGTTTACGTGAAAATTTAAACTTCACCCAAATGGGTGAAATAAAGTTATAGCAAAACTTGAGAATTATGTGAGACCAAATGTGAATCAAACCCCAATTACTAAACACAAGTCAAGTGCAAAGAGAACTTATTGTACTCTTTCAAACCAGTTAAAGTAATGTTGAATTGTCAAAACTTTTTAAATTGTCTCAGTGTTACAATCTTAAAAAACAAAAAGCTAGAACAATGTTTCAAAAAACACAGCTTATTTAGCTACTAAAGTGACAATATTTCTATTAAAAAGAAATACAAGATATAGAGTGAGATAAAGTATCAAGAATTTCCACAGACGGAGATGTCTGGCACTACACTAGAGGCTCCTTTCACTAAGGTACGCTAGCGTTTTTAGCGAGCGCTAACCCCCCGTGCTACGTGGAAAATACTGATGCCAGCTCTATGGAGGTGTTAGCGTGTAGAGCGCAAGGCCATGCGCTAAAACCACTAGCACAGCTGGGTAAAAGGAGCGCTAGATGTTGGTTAACCCCAACTTTATGAGAATTTTTTTTAGATTATACCAGTCCCAAAAGCCTTAATTCTTGAAGTCTTCCCACTTTCTTTGATTTGTTCAGTGCTTCTCCTTTCTTGAGTTGATTTTCTTTTCATCTTCTCCCTACACTTGACTTAAATAAAACAACAGGAGGGAAACTATCTATTAGCCTGCTTCACTGGGTACCTGGACTATAGATAATTATCTTGTAAAATAAAATAAATGTATTTTCCTTATCAAAATTTACCTAACTGCACTATTGTTTTTTGTTCCCTAACTTCTCTGTGGGAGTGTTTGGAATTCTGTGGGGCTGCTGGCTTCAGCTGCTCTGGAACCCACTGTCACACTCATTCTCTCTCACACAGACTTCGGAGAATAAGGGAAACCTTCATAGATTTATCCCTTTACTTTTGGTATGACAGATGCACTATCCTTGAGTTTCTGGAATTTTCTCTATTAGTGCTTCTCACTATGAGAAACTCTTGTCTCTAAACTCCAAGACCTTTAATGAAATTTTTCCAAAAGCAGTTCTCAATTTAATTAAATTGATACTGCTCATTATCACATCCTATTGGAAATTTTAGAGACTGTAATAAATATATATATTTTTATAGCCTTGTTAAACAGTAAGAGGGACATAATCGAAAGGGACATCTAAGTCCGTTTACGTCCATCTCTCAAGTCATCCAAAGTTAAAAACAGCCTAAGACACATTTTCGAAAGATACATCCAACTTTTTTTTACTTTGGAAAATCGTCTAATTATACATCTTGCTAAATCGTCCATCTTTATACCACATTTCCGTCTAACTTTCCGTCCAAGTCTAAAATGCCTAGAACAAGCCCTGTTGGATGTGGGAGGGGTCTGCAAAGTGATGGACTGCACACCCAGACATAACACCTAAATAGTGGGGTACCTTACAGAGCACTGCTGTGAACTTCATAAAAAGGGTGCCATGGCTTCTCCTCACTACAGCTTCCTTATAGGTGATGGTGAGCCCCCCAAACCACCTCCAGAATCCCCTAGACCCACTTATCTATCACCCCAATAGCTCTTATGGTGCAGGAGCCACTTAAATGCCAGTAAAAAAGGGTTTTGGGGTGTATAAGGTAGTGCACACATTTAAGTATCAATGCAGTGATTACAGGGGCTTATGGGCATGGGTCCTCCTCTCTATGGGTCCCTAACCCACCCTCAATATGACTTAAGCTGCCTCTGGGCTGGACGACTAGGCTTTCCTATGCCAGGCGGCCAGATGATGATGGTCTGTAGGCTGAAATTTAAAGTTGTAAATAACATTTTTAGGGGGGGTGATGGTGATCACTGGGGTAGTGTGTGGGGGTCTATGTTATGTGTTTGCAATGCTTATCTGGTGAGTTTAGGTGGGTGTTTGTGACTTAGACCATGTTTGACATGGTCTAAGTCACAACGTCCAAGTTCCATGTAGGCTCTGTTGTTAAACTTTCGGTTACACATGCTGTACGACTAAGTCTAAGCTGGCCCATGTCCCGCTCAACTCCTGCCTTCGACATGCCTCCTGAAATGCCCTGTTTAGCTTTGGACGTTGAGCAGCACTATGAAGGCCTATGTCATTTAGAAATACGTCCAAATCCCGGTTTTATTATCGGCGCTTGGACATTTTTGAGAAATGTTCATCCAATTGCCGACTTAGGCCAGTTTTTGAACAGTTTTCTTTTTTGATTATGAGCCCCTAACCGCAGTAGCAGTTTCCCCTATGTAGGTTTTTCAAAGTAAGCCAACTGACAAATTAAACAGCAAATGACTGAATTAATTTTCTTGGGTCTCTGCTGCTTTTATAAACAGAAATCCCTTGCCAGAACAGCCCAGCTCTGCCCTCAACTTTCCTACCTTCAAAGAAATCTGTGGGAAAATCACTCGAGAATTATTGTCTTACACTACAAACAGTGGCATAAGAAGGGGGTGGGGGTGGGGGTGGACCGCCCTGGGTGCTGTGTTCAAGGAGGTGCCAGCACCTCTCCTCCCCAGTGTACCTCTTAAAATGTTCTCTGGTGTGAGCAGCATCTTCCACCTGCTGCTCTTGCCAGCTTTGAAGCTCTTCTGATGTCACTTCCTGGTTGCAGGACCAGGACGTAATGTCAGAAGAGAGGCGAGTCCAGCATGAGCAGCAAGTGGTAGACGCTGCTTCTGCTGGCAAACATTACAAGAGGTACACAAGAGGCGGGGCACTCAAGCAGCAGGGAAGCGTGAGGAGACGCACTCATGCTGTGGGAAAGAGCAGGGTGCCAGGTGTGGCAATACTGGACACCACTGCCCCGGGCGCCAACCTTCCTAGCAACACCACTGACTATATACAATACAATACAATTTTTATTTGTATGCCGCCAATACCTCTTTGAAGTTCACAGTGCTTCACAAACAATAAAGTATCAAATATTAGGTGCTTTGAAAACATCCCTAGCTGTCCAATAGGCTCACAATCTGTATAAACACTAACTTAATGCTAAGAATAGAAACAAGAAGACCAAAGGAAAAAAAGCAACAACAGAAAATTAAGTGAAAATAAAACAAAAGAATAGTTAAAGATAAATACAAATAAGATCCTATTCAGTTGTGCTCACACAACTCTCAAATTCTCACTTTTCCAGTCAGAGATTTATTTCATAAACAGCAGCCCTTCTATACACTTCTTTCTCTGTTCTAAGTAAGTTACGTTCTACAAGCTGTGACTTGCAACAAGGTTCCCAACTGACTTTTGGAGCCAAATCAGATTCATGCATTGAGATTCTATAGTAAGCTCATGCCTGCAGATTTATAGTAGAGAACTAATACAGAAAGCCTGAAGTCATAATGCCGTTGTACAGGGCTATGGTGAGAACTCATCTGGAGTACTGTGTGCAATTCTGGAGGCCACATTACAGTAAAGATGTGCACAGAATTGAATCGGTTCAGCGGACGGCCACCAGGATGATCTTGGGGCTCAAGGGTCTCTCGTACGAAGAGAGACTGAACAAATTGCAGCTCTACACTCTCGAGGAACATAGGGAGAGGGGAGACATGATCGAAACATTTAAGTACCTCACGGGACGTGTCGAAGTGGAAGATGATATTTTCTTTCTCAAGGGACCCTCGGCCACAAGAGGGCACCCGTTCAAACTCAGGGGCAGAAAATTTCATGGCGACACCAGAAAGTATTTCTTCACAGAGAGAGTGGTTGATCATTGGAACAAGCTTCCAGTGCAGGTGATCGAGGCAGACAGCGTGCCAGACTTTAAGAATAAATGGGATACCCATGTGGGATCCCTACGAGGGTCAAGATAAGGAAATTGGGTCATTAGGGCATAGACAGGGGGTGGGTAAGCAGAGTGGGCAGACTTGATGGGCTGTAACCCTTTTCTGCCATCATCTTCTATGTTTCTAGGTTTCTATGTAAACACAAAATTAAGCCTTAAAAACCCATCATTTTTTGATAAAACAATTAAAAAAAAAATTTCTTTATTCATTTTCAAAATTACATTGTGTTAAATATATTCATTCAGATTAACATTAACTACATCACTTACAAACAATCATTGATATATTACATAAAAACATATCCCTTCCCTTTTCCCACCCCACCCACCCTTATATTCCATTATCATATAAAACATGTAAAAATAAAATTCCCCCCTCCCTACCCCTTAAATTGATAAGTATAAGGGAAACAATTTCAAATTAATCTTTACAATACTTTGTTAATGGTTTCCACACATCCTGAAACTTCTTAAAGTATCCCCATTCCAATGCAATAAACCTTTCCATTTTATAAATATGGCATAAAGAGTTCCACCAGAAGTTATAATTTAATCTTCTCCAATCCTTCCAATTATATGTAATTTGTTGAATGGCAACACCGGTCATTATAAGTAGTAATTTATTATTTTTCGCAGAAATCTGACTCTTTGCTCTCATTTCCATACCAAATATCACAGTATCATAGGATAATGCAAATAGGATAAAACAATTTTAAACCATGTCACAGCACTGCTTTAACCTGATTATGTAATTAATTTTACTTCCCAAACTCTTAAAATACTTTAAATTACTTGCAGGTGTCAGTGCCAGTCTCCACTGACTAAACTGAGCATATGCAGGAAATTGTGCCAAAAACAGACATTTGTGGGTATTTCTTTCTTTTTTTTTTTTTTTTTTTTGTAGATTTCAAAAAGAAAATACACAGGTAAACACCTGATTTAGAAGACAATTACATCGATTAATTTTAACAGGAAATAATCTTATGGGAAATTATACATATCAATGTTTGCCTGAGACCAAAATAAGGGAGCAAGATGTTAGAAAAAAGAAAAAGAAATCAGAGGAGATATTCTTTTCATAAAAAGGAAAAAATAATAGGCAAAAGAAGATATTGCGGACAATTCACTTATAGCGAACATGGAGCAAGATGGAGGCAAGGAGGTCAGATGCAATTTGAGCTCGGTGGAAGATGGGCAAAAAAAGGAAGGGTCAGGTAAAAGCGCTGGCTCGGCCTTTGCCCAAACCTCTATACAAAACTTTTTGGCGTCTGCAGCTGAGGCAGTAAATTCAGGTGACCTTTGGTGCATCAGGAGGAGATAACACTCTGGCGTTTTGGGACATCACGCTGAGCGCCGAACTACGTGAGACCCCTCTGAGACCAGTACATCTGGCAACGTTGAACAAGTTACCACAGAGCGCTGATGCTGGAGTGCAGGAAGTTGCTCTGGGTGGTGGTGGGCTTCTATCGCCGTTGAGTGCTCCGACTTCACCAAGTGTCCCCAGGAGAGGAGAAGATCAGATATTTTCTGGGCAATTGCCTGGGACAGAAACAGCTGGTATGAGGTCGGAGGGTATATTCAGAGCAATGCAGAGGTATGATGGAGACACTGTCTCCATCATAGCTGTAAAGCTATTGGGAAAATGGAACAATCAGTGAATCAACGTCTGGACAAAATTGCTGAGGGGTTACTTTTCCTTGAAAATCAGGTTGGGAAACATCAAGAGCAACTGAATAATCACTCCAAGAGTCTCTAAAAAGTAGAAAAAGATCGGGGGGAAAAATCCTAGATTGCCAACAAGAACTGGTCAAAGATAAACTGTGGATACATCAAAAATTGGAAACAATTGAAAACTTTAATAGAAGATTAAATCTAAGATTAGTGAATTTTCCTAAAACTCCTCTCTTGTCACCAAAAAACATGGTTAAAAAGTACTGTGAGGAAACTTTACAGATTTCTAAGGAGTCTATGCCACCTTTAATCAGAGCTTTTTATATAACTTCTGGTGGGTTGGAGAAGGAAAAAGTTGAAAATAACGAAACACCTAGGGCTTCTTTTTCAAAGGTGCATTAGGGCCTTAACGCATGGAATAGCGCACGCTAAAATGCCACGCGCGCTAGCCGCTACTGCCTCCTTTTAAGCAGGCGGTAATTTTTCAGCTAGCGTGCGCTATAGCGCGTGCTAATCTTGTGCATGCGCTAAAAACGCTAGCGCACCTTAGTAAAAGGAGCTCCTAGTTTAGACTTGACAGGTTTTCTGGAAAACACTCAGTCAGTGATTATAACATTGGTAGTGACATTTGCATTAGAACCCGATAAAAACTGGATCCTCAGACTATTTCCGACATAAGGATGTTAAGTTCTGTGGCTTAAATGTGTTGTTTTTTTCCTGATTTATCCAAGGTAACACAGAGCAGACGTAAGGCCTTTTTGGGTCTTCGTCAGCAAGTATTGTCTTTAGGAGCTACTTATTTCCTACAATTTCCATGCAAATGCATTGTTAAATATCAAAGTTATACCTACGTTTTTCTAGAACCATCACATTTGAAAAATTTTGTGGAAGCTGGAATAGTACCAGTTCCAATTGCTATGTCCTCTCCTTTAGGATAGTTCATAATGGTTTAATAAATACTCACTATAAGCGTTTGTGGGTGTTTCTAACACCCCCTCCCCTCAAGCTCACAGCATCCTCTGGGGCTTGTTTACTATAAAAATATTAACCACAGGTTACTTAACCATGGGGCTCATAATAACACAGAAGTCCAAAAAGCATCCTAAATCAGCACTTGGATGTCCAAGTGCTGATAATAAAAACTGTCTTTCTCTTTGTCTAGCGAGGTGTTCCAGCCTCTGTATGGTCAGAGCATGAGATGGGCGTGGTAGAGGCATGTTATAGATGGGCTTTGGGCAGTCTCAAGGGTGGGTTAGACATGGATGTCTTGCAGCGATAATCAAACATTTTGCAAGACAATCTGGACAGAACTTATACATTTGAAATAGAGAATGACACGGTGACAAAATTCATCACCGTTCCCATCCCCGCAGATAACCGCGGGAAACCATCTTCATGTCATTCTTTAAGGAGAGAGGGAAGAATCAGAGTATGAATGGCCTCAACCACTGACCCACAAGCTTTGCTTTGAAGAATGCTGGTGTAGAAGGACCGAGGTTGAAATAGACACTAGAAAATGACATGGGGTTATTTCCCGTGGTTATCCGCGGGGACGGGAACGGTGATGAATTTTGTCACCGTGTCATTCTCTAATTTGAAACTAGACCTGTTTAGAAGGGTCTAAGTGCCACAAAGGTGCCCATATTGACCAGATGACCATTGCATGCATCAAGGTAGGACACCCCCACACTTCCCCAGTACTCATGGACCCCCTCACAACCTACAAAGATCAGAATACAAAAGTACATACCTATCTCCAGGTACCTATCAGTACCTGGTATAGGAAAGCCTAGTAAATGTCTTAAGTAGCCTGGTGGGTGGGCTAGTGAACCATAGAGATGAGTAGCAAGTCCCATAAGCCACTCTAATTACCACATTTATGGTGGAAAATCTGAGCCCCCCAAACCCCTTACTCTACTGCCATATAGGTGCCAACTGCAGCCTTAGGGGCTATTTGGGTTGTAGATAGGTAGGTATAGTGGGTTTTGGTTGGCTCACCATAACCTATATGGGAGTTCTGGTGAGATGTTTATCTGGCACCCTTTATAATAATAATAATAATTTTATTTTTTATATACCACCAAAGTAGTTCGAGGCGGTTTACAGTAAGAAGAGCTGGACAGTCAGCGAAGACATAACAATGAAGTCCTTGAATACAATGAATTTTTAGAATAACAGTGATGTCTTAGAATACCTGCATATTTGTGGGGAAGACGAGAAACAGAGTGAAAGTCATATTGTAGGGGACGTCAAGTACATGTAAGTAGAATACAGGGGAAAGTCTTTAAGAGTTCTTGGTTACAAATCGGTTAAACAGGTTGTTTTGACTAGTTTTCTGAAGTTAAGGTAGGATAAAGAGTGCGTGATAAGATTACCTAACCAGCCGTTCTGTTGATTTGCTTGAAACACAAGAGTTCTGTCAAAGAATCTTTTGTATCGGCAGTTTTTTATTATTGGGTGGCTGAATATTTGTATTCTGCGTTTTGGCCTGGTGGAATAGTCCAATTTAAAGTGGGTGACCAGGTATAGGGGGGCCAAACCCAGAATGGATTTAAAACAAAGGCAGGCAAATTTGAACAGCACTCTTGCTTCTAGGGGTAGCCAGTGAAGTTTTTGGTAGTAAGGGGTTATGTGGTCCCATTTTTTTATATTGAAGATCAGTTGCACTGCTGAGTTTTGTATGATTCGGCGTCTTTGAATAGTTTTCTTGAAAGACCCCAGATAAATGATATTACAATAGTTGAGCAGGCTTAAGATTGAGGCTTGCACCAGTAGTCGGAATGAAGCTGTGTCGAAGAACTTTCTGATGTGAAGCTGTGTCGAAAAACTTTCTGATGTCGAAGAACTTTCTTCACAGCAGTGCCCTCTAAAGTGCTCCACTGCTCTGTTGCTATGTCTGGGTATCCAGTCCATTACAGGATCTGCCCATCTTTCCCAAATGGTCTTGTTCTGGGCATTTGGGACTTAGATGAAATTTTGTTCAAAAATGTAGTATAAAGATAAAACGTCCTGGTTGTCTGGGCGTCCCAATGGCCTGGATGTCCAGATAGAGAATTGAAAAAAAAAAAAGATTATTTCTAGACTTATGGTGGTTTAACGTCTAGTGCCATATGTCCAAATCGGACCTAGACATATGTTTTGAAAATGCCCTGCCACGTGTGCACCTTTACAAAAATGCCCCTGACACGTCCATTAGAGAGTTGCATGGGACAGAAATCAAACCTGTCCACACCTGTCCCCGCTGGAATCAAATCTGTCACCACCCATCCCTATAAACTTCAGAAATAGTTATTTCATTTAATTACGCTACTGAATTAAAGGCTCTGGTAGAGACCCATTTACAAATAAGCAAAGATACTTTATTAATTTGGAAATATGAATTGGGAAGAATACATACTTTGTAAACAGATATCTACCAGAGCCTCTAATGTAAATAGAAAGTATAAATACTCAGCTGATGAGGACCCCCAAACTGTCAGCTGAGGACTTCCTCTGCAGTTGGCCGGGGCTTCTTTTTGCCAAGCTTGGCAGGCAGCAATAGCGTCCCTGAGTTACAGATACTGGCACCTCAGTGTCTCATGGATGCTGCCAGCGACTGTTGCGCTTGGTGGAGGGGAGTTCTGGCTGTCTCTAGAGGAGGTCCTCTGCTGGCGGTGCTTGGGGATCCCCACCAGCCACAGCAAGGGCCAGCAAGCACTTCAACACTGTAGAAATAAAATGCATTTCCTTTTCTTTTGAACACAATACAAAGACATTTCCCAAAGCTAATATATTTTAGTCAATAAATTCCGTTTTTTACCTTTGTTGTCTGGAAACTTATTTTTCCATCAAGTTGGTCCCAGTTTCTTTTTTTTGCTTTCCCATCTTCTGTAAATTCTTCTGTTGCTGTCCATTGGTTCCTCCTACCATGGTCCAGCATTTATCCCTTTCTTTTCTTTTGCCCCTGCCCACTAGGAGGTGAGAGGAGACAGACTCTAGATAGAAAGGGGGAGGGATCAGACATACTGGATGAAAGGGGATAGATAATAGATAAGCTGGAATGCCTGAGAAGAGAAAAAGACAGATGATGGATATAAAGAAAAAGAGAGGGGGAAGATGCGGATAGAAGGGAGGAAAGAGAAGAATGGGGCAGACACAGAATAGAAGGGAGAGAAAGAGAAATGAAGCAGATGCTGGGCTGAAAGAGGGGAAAGATGGGCAGATGCTGGATGGAAGGGGGAGAGAGAAGGGTGAAATATGGATGGGGTGGCAGAGGTGGCAGATAAAGAAAGGAGGGAGAGAGGAGAAAGATGCTGGACAGAAGCAGGAGAGAAAGGGGCAGAAGCTGGATAGAAATGGAGGAGAGGGAAGATGCTGGAGTGAAAAGAGAGAGAATGGACAAATGCTGGATAGATGGGGAGCATAGAGGGGGGAATGCTGAATGATGGGAGAGAAAGATGATAGAATTAATGACAGACTAGGAAATAAGAAGAAGTGGAATAAGAGAGCCAGAGTGAGGGAAAGAAATAGCAAGCTATAGGTAGACAGAGCAGACCATCCAAGCTCACGGGGCTTCAGAAAGCTGTATGATTCCAGTAGCGGCAGAGCAGCTTTCATCCTCACTTGCTGCAGTACAAGATCCCAGGTTGCAGCTCCTCGCTGGGTTTTTGCAGCTTCAGCTCAGCAGCCCTTGGTGTCCACCGAACCCCGCTCAGCTCTGAGCCACAGATCGCGGCTCGTGCAGAACCGGGCCTTGCACGCTGCACATGACTGGTGAAGTTAACAGCTCATTCGGGATGGGAGGGTCAGTGACTTCTAAAGACTTGGTAATAATGTCCAAACATTAGAATGTGTTACACTGTAGTTGGCCAAGGCTAGATCCAAAGTGATGAGGGCATAGAATGGAAGATCATAATATTGGATGCATATTAGTTAGGGTTTGTCCTAGGGGAGAGGAGGAGAAATCTGCCCCCCACTCTAGAATTATGCAGGCTGTCCTCCCACTCTATCTTGCACGTGACACCTCCCGACGAATCAGCAGCAACAGTCTCTGTCCCATAGACATGGTTCTCAGCACTTAGGCACACAGAGCTTATGTGCCTATGTGCTGAGCTCACTGCCTATGTGACAGAGACTGTTGCTGCTGATTCATCAGGAGCTCAGCACGGTGCTGGACCCGGACCGGAAATTAGGTAGGCTTCGGCAAAGGAACCCTGGGTCCATCCCTGTGGGAGTCCCATGGGCCTGGGAGGGGTCTCCGTGGGAGTCCCACGGGACCCACGATCCCCATTCCCATCCTTTCCATGGCCACACCCTTTTTTAAGTTGAATGCTATGAGATTTAGCACAAAGCATTATGGAATACCACACAGTCAGATGCACATGCAAATCCTAATTGGTGCCAATTAATGTCAAGCATTGGTTGTTAATGATTTGTTAGATAATAAAGTTGCATTCACATCTCAGAATCACACCCAAATGTAGGCACCCACATCTGAATGCCAAACTCAAGATCATCAAAATCAGAACTACCTTCAACAACTCAACTACCATACTCAACGAGTTAATAACTACCCCCACAACAGAAGAAGCCATAACAGCAGACAGAACATGGACCACCTTCCCAACTCTACAATGGCCTGAACTGAACCGACTATATAAAAAATACAGCCACACCTCATGCGACTTGAACAACTGCCCATCGTATCTACTCACAAATGCCTCCCCTAAATTCAAAACCAGCCTCATGCAGTGGATACAAAGCACTCTCATAGAAGGCCAATTCCCACAAGATCTAGGAGAGATCTAGGAGAGATCATAATCACACCCATACTGAAAGACCAAAAAGGTCCTGTAGACACACCTACCAACTACAGACCGATCGCTTCAATCCCACTCTATGTCAAACTGATTGAAGGACTTGTGGCTCAATACCTCTCTAACTACCTAGCAGACCACAATATACTTCACTCATCCCAATCAGGATTTAGATCTTACCACAGCACGGAAACTCTACTAGCAACACTACTGGACATAGCCCGACAACACCTCAGTAAAGGTCACAGGATCCTAATTATCCAACTAGATCTTTCCGCAGCCTTTGATCTAGTTGATCATACCATACTACTCCAGATACTTGATGCAATAGGAATCTCAGGGGTGGTGTACAACTGGTTCCAAGGATACCTTAAAACAAGAACTTACAGAGTTAAGATAAACGACACGAAATCCAACACATGGTCTAATCCATGTGGAGTCCCTCAGGGCTCTCCACTTTCACCCATTCTATTCAACCTCTACATCTCTTCCCTTGGTACCACTCTAGACAACCTAAATGTAACATCCTTCAGTTACGCAGATGACATAACTATCCTCCTCCCCTTCGAAACCCAAGACAACTCCGCTACCGGACACTTGGAAACAATACTGGACGAAGTAGAAAAATGGATGACAAATCACAAATTAAAACTAAACTCGGATAAAACCAAATTCTTAATGCTTGAAACGGACAAAATCCCATCCATAACAGACCTGGAAATCAAAACTACCAAATACCCAATCCAGACCTCCCTCAAAATCCTGGGAGTGCTGATAGATAGATGCTGCACTATGCAGACTCAAATCAACAAAACTACCCAAAAATCATTTTTCACAATGCGCAACTTACGAAAAATAAGGAA
The DNA here is from genome assembly GCF_902459505.1 of Geotrypetes seraphini. NCBI lineage: Eukaryota > Metazoa > Chordata > Amphibia > Gymnophiona > Dermophiidae > Geotrypetes > Geotrypetes seraphini. The sequence goes on along the minus strand of NC_047084.1, from coordinate 19,007,569 downwards.
ATTCTTCGACAAAGAACACTACAGGATCATTGTTCAATCCCTGGTACTAGGACTTGTGGACTACTGCAATATCCTATATCTACCATGTCCTACAAAAATGATCAAAAAACTTCAGACCATTCAGAACACGGCTCTCAGATTAATCTATTCCCTCGGAAAATATGACCACATAACTAACGCCTATCTAGACTCACATTGGCTACCGATCAGAGCCAGAATCCAATTCAAACTATACTGTCTAATCTTCAAAGTACTCAACGGTACAGCACCTGCCTATCTAATCGATCGCCTACACCGGAACCTTCCACCCAGAATAAGAAGAACACTGACACCATTCTCATACCCACCACTCAACGGCACTCATCGTAAAAAGCTTTACGATAACCTCATAGCAACGCATGCAGCAAAACTCGAACCCTCCATAACCAGATTATTAACCTCAACATCTGACTTCAAAGCATTCCGCAAAGAACTCAAAACGCTACTTTTCAAAAAGCATATTCATAACACCTAATCTCCTCTTCCACATACACCGACCAGGTTACCCACTCCCTGACACCAAATCCTCAACCGACCAAAAATTTAAAAAAAACAAAAACCAACCTAATTCTTCCTACCGATTCATATTACCTACCAACGCCTGGAAAAAGATTTGATATGTAATGTAATATAACTGCTCTCATCCAATGTTACCAAGCCTATACTCATTCTGTAACTATGTCTTAACCTAAATGTCATGTACCCTCCTGGAAATGTCCAGCTTCTTCTTATGTAATCCGCTTTGAACCGCAAGGTACAAGCGGAATAGAAATCACTAATGTAATGTAATGTAATGTAATATATAGAAACCAGGGGTTTACATGAAAAAAAACATTTATAAAAATATTATTTCCAAGTTTCCAAGTTTATTATATAATTTGATTAATCGCCTATTCGAAGTTCTAGGCGATGTACAAATTGCTAAAATATCTAAAATATAGGTAACAAATCACACAAACATACAGCTTAACAAATTAAATTTGTCCTAATATTTGTCTATTAGGAGGCAAACCCTTTAGTTTTAATAAAAGAGATGGCATATAAAAGGTTTTAAATAAACAAATAAAAAAACAATCAGACCAAGCCATAAAAGTGTTGATGGCTAAGCTCCTAGAAACAAGAGCTGAGAACTGAAAAATCCTTTGCAAAATTAGAGTCATCGGGAAAATTCTCTGATTCTTAATAATTGAAAATCAACTCCTAAGGCTTCCCAAACGTGTAAATAAGAAGAATGAGATTTCTTGCCAACTCCCCATTAACCTTCATGGCCACAGTCATTCCCTCAAAAATAAATGAAACAAAATAAACTACAAAAATATAATCACTTTAAAGAAAAGAGAAATGAAACAGTGAATAAGTAGTCATTAATCTTTAATGTCTTCATAATGGATTATATTACAGCAAATGCTGATGATACCATATATAAACTTGAATATTAACCTCTGCATTGAAAATGATTTTGTTAATGAGCAGCACAGCATTAAAAACAATTTCTAATATAAATCATGTTAATGCGCAGATGAAAAAAAGTGGTGTGATTGTTTAATTCAGTTTAGCTTAAAGAGGATGTGAAAAGAGAATCCATGAATGCACTGGGTCTAATTTATCAAGTATTTTTCTCATAGGCATAAATGAGGATGAAATGGTTGATAAATCAAATCCATTGAACACATAAAGCAGGATACCAAACTAATGCCTAATTATTTTCGTTAGCTATCTATTAAAATACCAATATTACATATACACTATTAAATTTAAACATGGTGTTTATGTTAAATTATGAATGCAGCACAGGAAATTGAAGATGTCATTTGGTTCCGAAGCTATGTTGCCATTGGTTAAGGTTTATGGATTGTGCCATGCTGAAATACAGCTATTAATTATGATTATTTTTTTTTTTAAATTGAGTACATAGGTTTATTTTTCCCTGCATGTAAGTGATTTGGCCCTCATGGGAACAGTCAGAACCACCAGTATAATTATGTTCTATGTAGTTGGCCTTAAATCAGAATCGAAGTGAATGGTACAGTTGAAAAGTTATATTATGAAAGTTGTGCATGTGTTTCTCTGGCTAATCAGGAATGACAATACATGCAGTAGAGAATATTGAGTACTTTACAGTTCATAGGTCTAGCTAACAAATATTGCTTTACTGTAATCAGGGCTGGACCCAGGACAAAAGTTTGGGAAGGGAACCCAAGGCTCACAAGAAAACTATCTCCTTCAGCTTCAGAAAGCTTGGAGCTCCCTATAGCCTGGGTGACAAGGGCATAAGCAAGGAAAGGCGAAGCTGGAGGGACAGAAGATGAATGCTGAAGGTAAGGAGAAAAAGGCGGGGTAAATGATTATTAAAGGAGTAGGTAGGTGGATGCTAGTGAAAGGGAAAAGGAGGTATAGGGAAAAGGTAGGAGAATGGATGTTGGGGAAAGAGGTTTATGAAGATACAAAGAAAGGGCATAGTTCTTCAATGAAAATGAGAGAAGATGGAAATGGAGTAGGTAAATGGAGGAATGAGAGACTTGATAAGGAGGTAAGTCATAAAAAAGGACTAGAGGTGGGGAGAGGATAAGTGACAGAAAAGAAGTTGGGGAGAAGAGAGGCATAGATGAGTCCAGGGGGAAGATGAGTACAGAAGGTAGAAATGGGGTATTAGAAAGTGGGTAAATGACAGGAGAACAGGAAGCTGGCAAAGGAATGAGATATGTAGGTGGAGATGAGAGGACTAGGAGGAAGCATAAAAAGTAGAAAGCTGATAAGTAGGTGAATGGTGAAAAGAGGGGAGACTGAGAACTGGAGGGGCCATTTGCAGAGAGTCATTGTGGGGCCTCATTTACATAAGTCAGTAAAAGCTGAAAAGCAAGTTAGAAAAGTGGGGCCATGGGAGAAAAAACACCATCACTCAGTGGCAGAAAAATGGCAAAAATAGAGAGAAAAGATTAAGAAAAAGAAGAATTGTCCAAGAGAGATGTAAGGAAGGAAATGAAGATATGGACAGAGAACAAAAAAATGGGAGTGAGAACCTAGAAAATGTCTTGGGAGAAAGCTATAGGAAGTGGTTGTAGAGAGACCAAGATCAACTCAATTGGAAAAATAAACTAATCAGAAAGAAAACATAATCTTTTTTCTGTTTTCTATGAGGGGACATAAGATGAAGGTGAAAAGGGACAGACTCAAAAGTAACCTGAGAAAATAATTCTTCAGGGAGAGGATGGTGTATTCATGGAACAACCTCACAGTGGAGGTGGTAGAGATGAAAGCTATAACTGAATTCAAGCAAGCTTGGGACAGGTATATAGGATCTTTAGGAAAGAGGAAGGGATAGTTGGTGGCATGGATGGGCAGACTTGACAGGCCAAATGGTCTTTATCTGCCTTCATTTTTTCTTGTTTCTCTATTATTTTCAATTTGTAAAGAATGAAAATGTGCATGCCTTGTTCCATAGAAGAAGAAGTACATTTCTCTTTTTCTTTCTAGTTTGCTCCACAGCTGCCAAAGTCTAGTCTTTGGGGTTTTCCATTTCATTGTTTGCCTGCATATTTGGATTTCTAAAATTGCTGTACTGTGTATTTTTATTGTGAGCAACCATTATTTCTTAGTCATGCTACAAGTGAGCTTATTTTTGATTTGTAGTTGCATATTCTTTACCAAGTAATGTTCTGTGTTTTTCCATGTGTCACTAAGATGAGGAATTTATGTTAACATGTGTGTTCTGTGTAGGAATCCATAGCAGCCCAGCTTGTTCATTTATCCCAAGTGGAGATGTACTAGTGTTCTAGAATGTTTGCAGTACTGAGATTTCAGTTGTTGCACTCTTTGAGTTTTTGGACTTGGTGTTAGTATGGTATAGTAAGTTTCTGAGTATCCACTCGCAAGGTTCTGTGTTACTTGACACAGTGCTTGTGTATGTCTCTGTGTGGATGGAAATTGTGTTGGTGTTTTTGATGTGACAATTTGACACCAGAATGTGAATAAACATATAACATAAAACTTTATTTCTATCCCACAATACCTTGCAGTTCACTGCAGGTAACGCAACAAAGAAAACTGTATGTAAGCAGTGAATTACAGAGTAAATCACATTGATGCAACAAAATTATGTCCCCAGAAACTTCTCAAACAAATAAGTTTTCAATGTATGCCTATAATGCAAATAAAATATAGATATCTTAATCAAGGAACTAAATTCTTGTTCCCAATGAGCTGCTATAAAAAAGCGTTAATTCTAGATATCTATTAAATGTACACTCCATGTTCTATATATAAATGTTTATCAATACTTTATTCTAAAGCAACAAAAACACTTTTTCTACCTTTTGTCATCTCTGGTTTCTGCTTTCCTCATCTTCTCTTCACTCTCCATTCCATCCAGCGTCCACCCTCTTTGTCCCTTCCATTTTTCTCATTCTGTCTCCACTCACTCTCCCACGTTCTGGCATCTCTTTCTCCTTTCCTTTCCTTCCCTCCTTCCTATTCCAACTTACCCCATGGTCTGACATCTGCTTTCCTTCTCCTATGCCCTGGGATCTCTCTCCTCCTTCCATCTCTCCCTCTATACTCTGGCATTTCCTTTTTTTTCCTTTTCCTCCCTCCCTTCCTTCCTGATGGTCTGGCATCTGAGTCTCCTTCTCTTCCCTCCCCCATGCCCTGGCATCTCTCTCCTCTCCTTCCCTTCCATCTCTCCCTCTCCCGCCCTCTCCATGCTATGGCATTTCCTCTCCTTCCTTTGCTCCCCTCCCTTCTCCAAGGTCTGGCACCACTCTTTCCACCTCTCCCAATTATAATTCTGTCCTCTACAAAACCTACTTACAATCCATCTCTCTTTTACATTCTCCACAGTTTTCTTGCTTGGTATACACAAACCTTATATGTTCCACACAAAGAGGGCCAGCATAATCATTAGGCAAGAATAGGTAGTTGCTTTTGAAAGGTGGCAAACAGACAGACATTGGAGCCAAATGCCAGCATGGATTTCTTTGAAGGGGTGAATAAACATGTTTACATAGGTAAAGTAGGGTTACCATATGTCTCCAGAAAAAAGAGGACAGATTGAGACATCCGGGTTTTACTTCCATTGGAAGTAAAACACAAGTGTCTCAATCTGTCTTCCTTACTTCCATTGCTTTCAGTCAAAGTAAAGCCCAGATGTCTCAATCCAAACTCCTTTTTCTGGAGCCATATGGTATCCCTAGACGTAAACCAGTTGATACTAGGTATGTAGATTTTCAAAAGGCATTTGAAAAAGTACCACATGAACAACTCCTGAGGAAATTAGAAAGTCATGGGTTAGGAGGCAGTGTCTACTTCCACACCTGACAATAGCCTATGTTAGGTGTAAATGCTTGAAACTAAAGTCAGGTGTGAAAATGACTTAAGCTAGTGTTCTATAAAGACAATTCCATTCGGAACTGCATTTGTAGAATTTGTGATTAGAGCGCATCATTCCGACATCCAACTCTGGATGCCCTATATGTACAGTAGTGATAGTATTCTGTTATCTTTGCGCACAAATGGAAGTAAAATTATAGAATGAGGGAGTTAGGGGAGAATTCCATAACTGACAATCTCCATTTGAGGCACCCAAAGGATGTGCAATAGGAACTTATTCTATAACAGCACCTGGGTACTACAGGCTAGATGTACTACAGTCAGCGATCATCGGTTACCGACCTAATGTACAAAATGGCCTACCGCATGTTTTTCCCCTTCATTGCCCATTTTCTGAACTGGCCATGCTAATCAGCTAAAACCCCATTCAAAAGAGGCAAGTGATTGATGCTCTAACATCGCTTGGCTATTCCAAGTGGGGTTTTAGCGATCGTAAAAACTGATTTGTCTAATCTTCTTGGTAACACGGTTACCAACAGGTCTGCCTGTGTTTTGGTTTTTTTTTTTCAATGGCACAGATATTTTGTGCCCAATCCCTCCTGCCACGCAGAACACCCCCACATCATGGCCTCCCCCTGCACCAGGTACCCCAGTGCTTTGACTTCCTGAGTATTTATCCTTTGGATTCTGAGGTCTATTTTGTAAATTAGTTATCAGTGCTGTGTTTATTTGACCACCTAACACTAAACTTTTTAAACACTTTTTTCCTTGAATTGTATTAAGAAACCAGGAGCTCTGGGAAGTAGAAAGAGGGAGAGGAAGGGAGAAGGACCTGCTGCTGTGGAAGCTAGTGGTTGGTAGAATACTGGTAATTGCTGGTTTAAAGTGATCCTGCCTGCAGCTGCCCTCCCTTAATCAAAGCCAAGTATCAACTACTTTGCAACCCTAGAAATTTTCTTTGGCAAAGATGCTAATAAACACCCCAAGCAACCCTATAGTGCTTTGTTGCTACACCTCATACTGCAAAGTGCATAAATATAGAGAATGAATAGAAACCATTGCTAAATTCAACAGAATATCCTTATGAGAATGTTGTTTAATTGCATTCCAACTGCCAGAAAATATCAGCTATGTAAACAAGCGTTACCATGGTAATCTATGTTTTCAATCAGATTTTTTACCATTTTTAAACAGTTTATAATAGCAGCAATGATCTTCAGGTCAAGCATTTCCTGTTTGTTAAAGACTACTAAGCTGAGGATACTCAGCTTTATCTCAAAATTCTCAGACCATCATGAGTCATGACCAGGAAATACATTCCCTATCTTTTCTGTAAAAGAGAGAAATTACACTGCATCTTACATCAGACAGAATGCTAACAGGGTCTCTACATCCAGGCCTAGATTTACAGATGACCTGCTCCTAAAGTGGCAGGATTGTACAGGATGGTTATAGTCTTGCCTGCCCCCTACAGACCATTCCTATTGCAGACACCTGATCCCTTAACTTTCATGACCTGCTGTAAGCCTCAGTGCTTTTGTGCCAGTGGCAATGGGAGCAGAAGACAGTGAACACAGACATTAAACCACTCTGTGCTCATGGAAGCAGTGGTCACACCCCCTCTGAGCTTCAGTGTGGGAGATTAAGGCTGAGGGTTTGTGGTGACCCAGTACCTGTGCTGTCTTGTTATGATGGTGCTACTTGAATAGGAGCACTGGGGTTTGTGGGGGAAGATGGAATACAGCAGGAGAAATTGATTGGAGGTCTAGGGGGTGGGGAGGGGTAAGAATCAAATCTGAGGCAGTAAAAATTCAAATTTGTCATTCCCCACTGCTCTCAGTTTAGATCTACTCGTACTTTGCTAGTTTCCATAGTATAAAAACTTTTTATAGTTTTATAGTTTTTAAACTTGAACTTTCTGCTAGAGATAGTCTCTGACAGGCATAGCAGGGTCTGCTTAGTCTTCGTTCCCACCCACCCCTAGTTTATTTCTTTACTTATAGTCTTAATTTATAGTCAATTATTCTAATAAGAACAACAAGAGGACTGTTTATTACACATTATTTTTACATTTCATTACATGCTAAGAATCAAGCACTATATAAAGCATACAATATAATCCTAAGGCTCTCTATTCTAGTACCTTAATAAGTTTTAATTAATCAGATGAAGATTATAAATCCATCAGCAAGTGGGGTGCTATCTAGTCTTTTGCACCAAGTGGCACATGTATGATTATTTCCCAATTGGCGAGAAGTTATATGTGTGTACTTGCTGCAAAGAGCTCCTTGCTATCAGAGAATGAGTCTGTTCCCTTGAGGCTAGAGTAGCAGACTTGGAGGAGCTGAGGGAGACAGAGAGACCTACAGAGATATGTAGAACTGCATATTGTGACCAGTCAGGCTCTGTGCCTGCTGTGGTCCCAGTAAAATTGCATAGAAAAGGTGGATGTAAACTCAGAAAGTGGTCTTCACAGGCTAAACCACAAAGCCAGATAGAACAGCCTGATGATTGGTCAGACCCAGAATGGGAGGATATGGATACCCTCCCCAGTTACTGCACTCCTTTAAACACACCTAGAAACATAGACTTTAAATCCAGTCCTGTTTATAGGAAGTCTTGCAGTCTCCCTGACAGCCACTGTGGGAGCCCAAGAGAACCACAAGCTCAGGCAGGGCAGGGCTCTCCCCATGAAAAGCCTACAGATTTCTTTAAGCTGTTGGAGAGGATAGGAAAGAGGAACAAGCCTGCCCCCAGGAGCAATTTCTCAACTCAAGTCAGGGTAATGGAAGTAGAGGAAGCTGGTTCTTCTACAGAGTTTGCAGCACCAAATGGAGCAGATGGAGTTTCAGGAAGGGCTGATTCCAGAAGAGCTGTTCCAGGAACCTGAATTAATGGATATGGGTTTGGCTGCCAAGCACTACTGAATGCAGCGCTGTGAGTTTGGAACATTTTTGAAATGACTGTGTTTTGCTGCATTTGCTGTTTTCTTTTGGTGAAATTTTTTCTTTGCATTTGCTGACTGAACTGTATTGATTGTGGTACCAGAGTTAAGTACCCTGTGTTTGAAAAACCCCAACTGTTTTAAACTCTGTGTGGGGGTGGGGCACAGCCTGGTGCCTAGAAAGAAACAGTTTCTTTGTATCCTGGCTTTCTCATCTTTACAGCCCAAGCCAATAGGAAGCTGAAGTTTGCCACTGTTATAGGGAAAAGTTTGCTACAATCCTGGGTGAAAATAATTTGTGAAGTTTTGGTTGGTTTTTTTTTTTTTGGAAAGGCAAACTTTTGGCAAACTCCCTGGCCCCAGCTCTGCTTGTTAGCAGCTGGAGGCTTCTGTGTTTTCTTGATAAATGTTTAAATGCTTGGACTGCTACAACTTACGGAAGTTGAACTGACCTGGAACCTGCATTAGGCAGGCTAGTGCAAAGAACTTTGAGGATAAAAGAAACTTTTTAGGAAAAAAAAAGGAAAGTTTTGTTTTTGAAAAAGGAAAATCCTGAAAGTTGTACAAGGGATTTTTTTTCTTGATGGTCATTTTTGTTGTGCTTGAGCTTACTGGGTGGATTTGGCACATCCTGACAAATAAACCTGTGTGGAAAAAGTTTCCCTACAACAGAACTTGGGTTTTTTGCACTCTAAATTTTTCCTTATTTTCTTTGTCCTGCAGGGCTAACTCCATCTTTTTTTTTTTAATATTCTTTATTCATTTTTAAAACTTACAATAAGTGCAACAGCATATATCATCAATATATATTTAAATACATCACTTAAAATCCTATTAAAATTTAATTCAGATCCCATAACTCTCCCACACTCATATTCAATGACTTTCATCAAACATAAGAAGACATATAATAACCCCCCTACACATTATTTGCACTCATAAGAAAACCAAAATACCCCCATCTTTCTCCCCCCACCTTGGATGTGCATATTTAAGGGGGAAAAATGATATTCATTCATTAAAATATTTTGTTAATGGTCCCCAAATATCCTGAAATTTCCTAAAATTCCCCTGCTGCATGGCAATTACTCTTTCCATTTTAAATATATGACATAGGGAGTTCCACCAAAAGGTATAATTCAATTGATCCCAATTTTTCCAATTTCTCATCATCTGTTATATGGCAACCCCTGTCATAATAAGGAGAAGCCTGTTATTCTTAGATGATATTTGGCTCTTAGCCCTCATTGACATGACAAACAGTACAGTATCATAAGATAATGCCACTGGATTTTCCAACATACAATTTATTCGACCCCATATTGATTTCCAAAAAGCAAGAATCAATGGACAATAGAATAATAAATGATCTAATGTCCCAGCTTCAAGATGACAGTGCCAGCATCTATTTGACTTAGAGCTATTTAACTTTTGTAAACGAACTGGGGTCCAAAATGCTCTATGGAACAGAAAAAACCAAGTTTGTCTCATAGATGTAGACATTGTACATCTCATCCTCCAAGACCAAATTCGTGGCCATTGAGACGCAGTAATTTGATGCTTAATCTCAATGCTCCAGATGTCCCGAAGACCAGTCTTTGGTTTCTTATTCATAAATTCAGATATTAATTTGCACCACTGAGCAGTCTGGTGTCCCAGAAAATCCATCTGAAAACACAAGAATGGCAAATCAGAAGATTTAGAATCAGAAAATAATATTAAATATTGAACTAGGCCAGTTACTGGGCAGACTTGCAGATCTGTGTCTGTGTATGGCCGTTTGGTGGAGGATGGGCAGGGGAGGGCTTCAATGGCTGGGAGGGTGTAGATGGGCTGGAGTAAGTCTTAACAGAGATTTCGGCAGTTGGAACCCAAGCACAGTACCGGGTAAAGCTTTGGATTCTTGCCCAGAAATAGCTAAGAAGAAAAAAAAAAAAAAAAATTAAATTGAATCAGGTTGGGCAGACTGGATGGACCATTCGGGTCTTTATCTGCCGTCATCTACTATGTTACTATGTATAAACTATACTGATTACTAAGATTTTTCCATTCAGGGAACCCTACCTGAATGGCCTGCTTCAATTGCAACCACTTATAATTTTGTGATTTATGAAGACCATATTTGTGTTGCAATTGTGAAAAGTCAAGCAGCTTACCATTAGAAATAACATCATCTAAAGTGCGTATACATCCAATGTTTCCAGATGACCTTAAATCCGCCAATTTGAATCTTGGAGTTTAGCCATAGGGTCTGATACGTTGATTTAAGTATTGAAATAGGTGTTAAGTTATTAACATATCTTAAGGTTTTCCATGTATCTACAAATATTCTATTTTCTTTATATAACCTAGGCATTTTGATACTGAGAACATGGCTTAATATCAGAGGAGCTTTAGTCCAATACCAGTGTGTTAATTATTAATTCTAACACCAACCCTCTTTAATGGTAACAAGATTTAACAAAACTAGGTTGGTATGTTCAAAGGTGAATGGTTTTTTTTTAAATACCTCAGCCCCACCACTCCACCGCTATGTTTACTTCAAAACAGCGGGAGATTTACGTGGTAACTCATCATAGGTATTAGTTTTCTAAATGCTGTGGCAATTTTACGATATTATTATCATTTTTGTAAACTAAAGTAATATATTTATATAAACTAAAATAGTATAGTATATGTACTTAGCTTTTACACACAGCTGGACCTGGGAGTCTGACCCGACATGTTTCGCACAAACAGTGCTGTTTCAAGGGTCTCCCTATGTGAAAGCAAAAAGAACAATCCTTAGGGAACCGGCAGTAAAGTCTTTTCCTACATACCTCCCCCCATATGAATTGGTTAAAGATCATTTAGTCAAATGCTTACCGAGGCCGCCGTTGTCATCCGACTCACAAGTACAACTTCTGTGAAAGATGGCGCCGGCATTCTCAAGCTGCTTTTAAATTCAAGCCCGGTGGTGACCACTCCCCCCCGGAAATCCCATTGGGTCATTCATCCACCAATCAACGTAACCCAGTCAATCTCTCCATTCAGTCCCCCTGGTTCTACTGTATCTAGAGTGAAAATCAGCCTTTGTTCTGCCTTATTCAGCCTCCGTAAATCCTTCCCACCATCCCTCCCCGTAATCCTTTTGATCACTCGTCATCTGATCTGATCAACCCCATGGTTATATCTCCGCCAGTGGGAAACTAAAGGTGCCTGAATAACATTATTAACAATACGTGATTTATGTTCAGTAAGTCTAGTTCTAATCTTACGATTAGTCCTGCCTATATACACCAATTCACATGGGCATATGATCGCATATATTACGTCCTGTGAAGCGCAGTCAGTAACCGCATTAGAGTAAAGACTCACTGATTTTGCCGGAACCCTCCATGATTCACCACTAATGGTGGAGGGGCACCACTGGCATTTGCCACATGGGCTATGATAACCTCTCCCCCTCTCTTCCCTCTTACCATACTTCAAGGGATCACATCTCTGTCCTAAAGTCTTACCCCTGGAGTACGCTATCCGGGGGAAATCATCAAAAATTGAGTGAAGTTGTACTATATGCCAGTGTTCTCTCAAATAACCCACCATTTGTTTAGTTGCCTTTGAATACAGGAGTACACATGTCAGTGGCTCGTTGACATCCTTGTCAGAGCGCCCCGGCTCACCTAAGAGTAAATCCCTCTGGGCAAACTTAGCTCTCAAATACGCTTGGCGAATGGATTTTTCCGGATATCCTCTCATCCGGAACCTATCTGCTAATAGGCCTGCCTGCTTTTTATACTCACTCAACGAAGAGCAAAGTCTACGAGCCCGTAGAAATTGGGCCACAGGGAGGTTAAACTTAAGTTTAAATGGATGGAAACTATCAAAATGTAGGATAGTATTACGCATAACTGGCTTACGGTATACAGAAGTCTGCAGTTCTCCTTCCTGGACCTGAATATTTATGTCCAAAAACACCATTTGGGTACGGTGACGTGTCATGGTGAATCTAATATTAGCGTCAACCGTATTCAAATGGTGTATAAAACTGTCAAGCCGTTCGCTCGTGTCCTGCCCGGACACATTCCCCGGACTTTTTTAGACTCCATGTGGCCTTACATACATTTGTTCGTAAAATGCAGCTCAAGGTATTCTTTCAGAAGTTAAATGAGAATTCTGGTGACCAAGGGATGATAGACGTTCAACCTATTATAAATGATCTGGATGAATGTGATGCCAGCGATGAAAAAACAATTGAGATCTGTAAAATAAAATCAAATTGGATCCCCCCCGGGCCTATGGACCCTTTAATTCAGACATTTCGAGAACTGGTCAGCAAAGCGTTGTATCTTCTTCAACAACATTGGGTTGATAGGGGTCCATATAATATCACTCATCTCCAGCAACAGGGATTGCAGGAGCTGCTAAAAGAAGACAAAATTATTATAATTAAGGCCGATAAGGGGGGCGCCACGGTGATATTAAACAGACAAGATTATGAGGCTGAAGCCTATCGCTAACTTGCCAATACTCAAGCGTATATGAAATTGGATAACGACCCCACAGAAGAGCTGGGGAAGATTATATTGGAATTTCTAAATATACATTTGGAGAAGGGCATGATCACTCATAGAGAATATAGGTTTCTTTATGAGAAATTTCCATCTGTCCCCAGAATATATTTTGTACCCAAGATACATAAAACTCTGAGTAATCCACCTGGGCGACCTATAGTTAACACCCGTGGTTCAATCCTGGAACTTCTCTCTAAGTTCGTTGACTATTTTTTAAGGAATGAGGTCCCTAAGATACGATCTTACATTCGGGACTCTTCTGATTTTCTCCACAAACTTATAACAACTGAAATCAATATGGAGGGGAAGTGGATGGTGACCTTGGATGTCACTTCTCTTTACACTCAGATCCCCCAGACAGAGGCACTTAATGTTATATCAGAGTCTCTGTGCCACCGCAGTTCCCCCCAACATATAGCAACTGACTTCATTTTGCAATTAGCTAAATGGGTTATTCGCAATAATTATTTTCAGTATCAAGGGGTTTTCTATCAACAGATCCAAGGGGTTGTCATGGGGGCCACGCTGGCCCCCTCGGTGGCGGCCCTCTTTATGGCTAAGTTTGAAGAGGAACATGTATACTCGTCCCAATGGTTTCCGCAGGTGGCATTCTGGTGCCGGTTCCTTGATGATGTTTTTTTCATTTGGCGGGACACGAGCGAACGGCTTGACAGTTTTATACACCATTTGAATACGGTTGACGCTAATATTAGATTCACCATGACACTTCACCGTACCCAAATGGTGTTTTTGGACATAAATATTCAGGTCCAGGAAGGAGAACTGCAGACTTCTGTATACCGTAAGCCAGTTATGCGTAATACTATCCTACATTTTGATAGTTTCCATCCATTTAAATTTAAGTTTAACCTCCCTGTGGCCCAATTTCTACGGGCTCGTAGACTTTGCTCTTCGTTGAGCGAGTATAAAAAGCAGGCAGGACTATTAGCAGATAGGTTCCGGATGAGAGGATATCCGGAAAAATCCATTCGCCAAGCGTATTTGAGAGCTAAGTTTGCCCAGAGGGATTTACTCTTAGGTGAGCTGGGGCGCTCTGACAAGGATGTCAACGAGCCAATGACATGTGTACTCCCGTATTCAAAGGCAACTAAACAAATGGTGGGTTATTTGAGAGAACACTGGCATATAGTACAACTTCACTCAATTTTTGATGATTTCCCCCGGATAGCGTACTCCAGGGGTAAGACTTTAGGACAGAGATGTGATCCCTTGAAGTATGGTAAGAGGGAAGAGAGGGGGAAAGGTTATCATAGCCCATGTGGCAAATGCCAGTGGTGCCCCTCCACCATTAGTGGTGAATCATGGAGGGTTCCGGCAAGATCAGTGAGTCTTTACTCTAATGCGGTTACTGACTGCGCTTCACAGGACGTAATATATGCGATCATATGCCCATGTGAATTGGTGTATATAGGCAGGACTAATCGTAAGATTAGAACTAGACTTACTGAACATAAATCACGTATTGTTAATAATGTTATTCAGGCACCTTTAGTTTCCCACTGGCGGAGATATAACCATGGGGTTGATCAGATCAGATGGCGAGTGATCAAAAGGATTACGGGGAGGGATGGTGGGAAGGATTTACGGAGGCTGAATGAGGCAGAACAAAGGCTGATTTTCACTCTAGATACAGTAGAACCAGGGGGACTGAATGGAGAGATTGACTGGGTTACTTTGATTGGTAGATGAATGACCCAATGGGATTTCCGGGGGGGAGTGGTCACCACCGGGCTTGAATTTAAAAGCAGCCTGAGAATGCCGGCGCCATCTTTCACAGAAGTTGTACTTGTGAGTCGGATGACAACGGCAGCCTCGGTAAGCGTTTGACTAAATGATCTTTAACCAATTCATATGGGGGGGAGGTATGTAGGGAAAGACTTTACTGCCGGTTCCCTAAGGATTGTTCTTTTTGCTTTCACATAGGGAGACCCTTGAAACAGCACTGTTTGTGCGAAACATGTCGGGTCAGACTCCCAGGTCCAGCTGTGTGTAAAAGCTAAGTACATATACTATACTATTTTAGTTTATATAAATATATTACTTTAGTTTACAAAAATGATAATAATATCGTAAAATTGCCACAGCATTTAGAAAACTAATACCTATGATGAGTTACCACGTAAATCTCCCGCTGTTTTGAAGTAAACATAGCGGTGGAGTGTTGGGGCTGAGGTATTTCAAAAAAAACCATTCACCTTTGAACATACCAACCTAGTTTTGTTAAATCTTGTTAATATCAGAGGAAACGTGAGTTGCCATTCCAACGTCAACCAATCTGGGAACTTTTCCATGAGCTCTGGGAGGATCCAATACATACCTTGACGCATAATATAGGATTGATGATACCTATAAAAATTAGGAAAATTTACCCCACCCTCTGTGATTGGCTTTTGTAAAGATACTAGAGCAATTCTTGCTATTTTACTCAGCCAAATAAATTTTGTAAGAATACTATTTAATTTTTTATAAAAGGACCCCGGAAAAAAAACTGGCAACATACCCATTTAGTAACAAACCACAGGCAAAATCATCATTTTAATAGTATGAACTCTTCCCCACCAAGACAGATGTAATGGATTCCAATGCTCACACATTTCTGTGACCTTCTGCAATAAAAATTTTTCATTTACTTTCATTGTCTCTTCCAGCGTATTTTTTATTCAAATACCTAGATATTTTATACCTTCTTCCTTCCAAAGAAATGGAAATGAATCAAATAATCCTTTAGTACAATGTACATTTAGTGGAAGAATCTCTGATTTACTCCAATTTATTTTGTATCCTGAAAATTTCCCAAATTTCTCTATCAAATCCAGCAAATGTGAAGCAGCTGGAGGCACATTATGGACTCAGATATCCTGCCTCAATGTTGGTAACACATTTAAATAAAACCATACAATATAATGAACCGGAGAAATTAAGAATATATTTTACAAAGTTCTGAGACAATGAATTTTAAAAAAAAAAAGTTGGATGTTGGGCTGTTTTTATTTTTATTTTTTTATATTTCCTGGACAGAGAAGGACTGCCTTTCCCAATGGGCTTTGTGTCTGAGAGTTTCTAGATAGACTTCCTGTGTCAGCCTGCATGGTGTTTTGCTGCTAGAGCAGCCTTCTGCCTTACTTTTACAGCTGACTTTTGCTCTGCCGATGCCCTTGATTCTTAGCATTAAAGTGTACACCTTAGGCTAACTCCATCTTGAGTAGCATGCCCAGTTTTGCCTATGGATGTTCTGAGAGATCCCGGTGGTTACAATATGCAGAGAAGTCCTATCTCCTGTCTGGCAGCCCCTGTGCTGCCTTGGAGGAACCACCCTGGTGAAGTAGGAAATAATCCCAGGGTATACAATATCCTCTCACACTGATGATGTGTCTCCAGGAAGGAAGAGTTAGAATAGCTGTTGTAGTTGGCGATTCGATCATTAGGCATGTAGATAACTGGGTGGCTGGTGGGTGTAAGAATCACCTGGTCATTTGTCTGCCTGGTGCACAGTGTATGTTAAATAGGATTCTAGATAGTGTTGGGGAGGAGCTGGCTGTCTTGGTACATGTACTGTAGATACCAATGACATAGGAAAATGTTAGAGGAATGTTCTGGAAGTCAAATTTAGACTGAAGTCCAGATCCTCCAAGGTAGCATTTTCAGAAATGCTCCCCGTTTCACGTGCAGGCAGAGCTCTGAAGTCTCAATGAATGGTTGAGATGATGGTGCAGGGGTGAGAGATTTAGATTTGTTAGGAACTGGGCATCCTTCTGGGAAAGGGGCTGCCTATTTTGAAAGGATGGACTCCACCTTAACTGGGATGAAACCAGGCTGCTGGCAGCTTTTAAGCTAAGATGTAAGGGAAGCCAACAGTCACCAAGTGGATAGTTCAGTATGGAGTATCCTTGAAGTAAACTATTGAAACAGGATATTTAGGAAGTCCCAATAGACAGGTTTCAATAATGGTGAAAGAAAGCCAGGAGTGATTAAGAGGAAGGCAGAGTAAAGGACCCAAATTATCTCCATCATTTTCTCAGCAGCAGCACAATTTGAAATGTCTGTATACAAATACTAGAAGCCTAAAAAACAAAATAGGAGAGTTTAGAGTATATAGCACTGAATGATGAGGTAATATAATAGGCATTTCAGAGACCTGGTGAAAGTAGAACAATCAATGGGACACTTTGTTACCTGGGTACAAATTATATCACAAGGAAAGAGTAGATCAAATTGGAGGGGGAGGGGTTGCTATATGAATTGAATCAAACAAAATAAACATATGGATAGAAATTCCATGTGTGAAGGGAAATATAGGGTTTGAGGCTATTTATTAATGAAATATAGGGTTTGAGATTTATTAATGAATGTTATTAATGAAAAGAAAAAGATAATAATAAGGTGTTGGTCGCCTATGTATTTTATGGTTTATATTTCTTGTATTGTGGGAGTATTTATTGTTGATGGTGTATGTATTTTTGATGTAATGTTATAGTTCAGTATGTAAGTTTGTAACATTGTAGAAATGAATAAACAAACAAAGGAATTTACAGGTAAGGTTATACTACTCACTGCCCCACAGGACAGATTGAGCAGACAGATGAAGAAATGTTTTCAGAGATTAGGAAAGCTGGCAAATTGGGCAACAGTATAATAATAGATGATTTCAATTACCCCAACATTGATTGGATGTTACATTAGGGAGTGCAAGGGAGGTAAAATTCCTAGATGTCGTAAATGATTGCTTCTTGGAGCAACTGGTCCAGGAACCAACAAGAGGGGGAGCTATTCAGATTTGGTCTTTAGTGGAATGCAGGGCATAGTACGGGAGGTAACTGTGTTGGGTTCGCTGGGAAAACAGTGATCATAATGTGATCAAATTTGAGCTGATATCTGGAGTGATGTCACTAAAGAAATCTACTGTAGTGGCACTTAATTTTTGAAAGGGCAACTACAATAAAATGCGAAAAATGGTTAAAAAGAAGCTAAAAGTATTGGTGGCAAAGGTTAGGACTATAAACCAGGCATGGAGTTATTTAAAAATACCATCATGGAAGCTCAGACAAAATGAATTTCACATATTAGCAATAGTGGAAAGAAGAGAAAACGAAAGCCAGCACAGTTAAAAGGTGACGTGAAAGAGTCTATTAGAGCCCCCCCCCCCAACAGATTAGGTTATTACCTTGCTAATATTTTTTCTAGTAGATAGGTGTGCCATTCTGGACAGTAGAGTATTCTCCCCATGCTTGCGAGCCATGCAGAAGGAATCCATTCCAGGTTTTCAAATCCTCCTCCTTCTCCAGAGGGCTCTGCTGACCCCTTCAGTTTGTACCAAAAGCAGGTAATAGGAACACATAGGAAGGAGGGAAATGGGAGACTCCCTGAACTACAAATCTGTTCTCAAAGTATTTGACCAATACTCAAAGTAATTGGCCAATTAAATTTAGGAGTATAATTAATACAATCCCATATGAAATTAAAGATAAGCTGATCTAAATTAACATACAGTATATATCATTCAATTACTCACATAAAATGTATTATAAAAGAATATATGTAAAGTGTTCAGTACTCTCACCTTCTGTGTAAGGGCCACATGAGACTCAATCAGGGACCATCATTGTATTTATACTGTTCCCATCCAGCCACTGCCAATATATCCACCTTTATGGCACAACCTTCAAATTTAAGAGAGAATGAATAAAAAGTATCTGTTGGTATGGAGGCCAATGGGGTCCTCACTTTGCCAACCAGAGCAGATCAGCAAGACGGTGAATCCCCACATGAAAACTTATGCAATTAAAGTGCCAAACTGTGCTTCACTTCATCAACACTCGTCTACTCAGATCTGAGTTTCCCACAAGGTTTCTTCAGGAAGAGTGACTGTATCAATATACTACTAAAAACAAAACACACAGAATTCAAAACCCTAAAACATTCACACAATTCATTTTGCTCTATCAAACACTTTACACCCTCCTCAAAATCATGTTACTTCAAACAATAAATACAGTCATATGAAATATTCAGTTCTTTCTTAAGAAATGTTCACATACCGATGTCAAATCTTTTTTTATTTATCTCTGTAAAAGAAAGTGATCTCATTGCAGGTAAACAACAAAAAATTTCCTTGATTTACTCATATGCTAAGAGCCTTCCTCCTATCCTCAGGGGAAGACTTCAATCCTGGTTTCATTATGCTGTCTTAGAGGTTGATATGGGACGAGAACTGGAGGCTTGGCCTAGGCTTTGCCTAGGTCCTGTACATCTCAGTCTTGATCCCTGATATGATCTGTAAGATGAGGCTCCTACCTGGAATTATGAAATTAGATCACCCAGAATTTCTAGAGGTTTGCAGTCTGCTGTCAGGCAGAGATTTTGGCCGGCGATCTGTCATGCAGGCCATCAGATAGTCCAAACTCTTTCAAAACAACATCTGTCCTTTGAAATGGAGCCTGCTGGGAGTAGCCTTAGAGGTGGAATCTCCCATTCATTGCCTGATCCAGAGTATTCTGCGGGCTGAATTTTTACCATGGATAGGGGCTACATCATAGTAACACCAACTATCAAGGACAGTAAAAAGATCAAATCTCTCAGGTAGAAAATTATACACCTATAGCATTGATTCCTCTTTTTATCAAGGTGATGGAGGGATTGGCCCATAACCAATAGATGAATCACGTGGAACAATATTGTTGCATGATTTTCAATCAGGTTTTAGACCACATTATAGTACAGAAACAGTTCTTGCATCATTTTTGAATATGTTTGGAATACTAAGTGGGGCTTTAAACGCTTTGATATTTACAATTGGTTCTTAGTTGTGCATTTCGACTTTGTTAGATTAATTTGATTTATCTGGTAATGCTCTCCACTGGTTGAGGATTTTTGACCTCTCATAGTTATGAAGCAAAATTGGCCTTCCCCAGGGTTCTCCTATATCAACCCCCCCTTTCTTTCTAATAACTATCTTTCCTCTTTGGGCATTCATTTATTAGATCTAGATATTAAATATTATAGTTCACAATTGTTCTTCCAATCACTTTTCTTTCATCTCCTGAGATCTCAAAGGTTGAATTATTTTAAAGTTGAATAGAGAAAAATCAAATTTTTTTCTAGCCACTTTGACCAAGTATAACTGTAGGGAGGAATATTTATCCTTTAGTCTCTTCTATGTTGTTGCAAGCCAATCATGTTTTGCGGAAAGGATTCTTTATGTCATGGAAATTAAGATCTATTAGATCTTATTTTGATAGAGTTCCTTTTCAGTTACTTGTTCATTTGTTAGTATTGAGTCTTCTAGATTATTGTAATAATCTATTTGACGGGGCAGCAGTCTCTTTTTCGAAATTTGCTAATTGTTCAGAATACAGCAGTTAGATTGATTTCTAATTTAAAGAAATTTGAACATGTATTCCCATTTTACCAAAAATTACACTGGCTCCCTGTAGAGGGCAGAGTTTTGTTCAAGCTTAAATGCTTCCGGGTTGGGGGGATTTTGCATAATCAAAACTTTAAAATGTTCCAAAACCTGCCTAAGTTGGCACTTGGATGTCCTAATAGCAGGGTTATCCAGTGATTGGGGGGGGGGCAGGAATGTTGAGGGATGTGGGAGGGATGTTGGAAGGGGAGGGGTATAGGACTCCAGCTGATCCTGGCAGGTGGAATCCCCTTCAGCTGAGCCAGCAGCAATACCCAAAAATGGCTCAGCTGATGGGGATTTTTCTGTCCCGATCAGACAAGGTAGTTGGGTACGTCTACAAAACTTGCTTTTGTGTGTTTTTCAAATGGATGTTGTTTTTACTTTTGAAAATGGCCAAAATAGGCAGATATCCTAAGGAACAAAATGTATACCTAGGTCATTTTCAGATATCCGGTAGCTTTGAAAATGTATATTTTTTTCTCCTGGATTTGTGGATGTCTGCCCAAAACATCCAACCTTAGACTTATATGCCCTATCGAAAAAGCACCTCCATATATTTATTTATTTATTTAAAAATTTGTATACAGTATATGACTATGCAGTTTACATATCACATACATAAAATCTTGTTTCCCTATGATATCCACATATAGCATAGACATGGCTGAACAACATCATAAGCATCCCCCCCCAATTTAAAATGTCAGTATATCGAGTCAATACTAATTTCACCAATTAAGAAAACAAATAGTCGTCAGATCAAATGATCAATTCCAAAGTAGATGATAAAACCAATTCACATTTGCATGCTAAGCAAGTCAAATTCCAACAATGCAGAGATATAAACAGGCTTTAAATCATACATTACTGTCAGGGAAATCTGAATATGATATTTTCAGATGGGATAAGCATTAGCATAGAAAGGCATTGGCTAATAATTGCGTTTTCAGCATTTTCTTAAAATTCATTCTCCCAATACAGAATCGCAAAATACCAGACAGGGCATTCCATAATTCTACACCAGCCACAGATATCACTTATGCTCCAATCCTAACATGCATAATTAACATTCTTCCCTCCAAACTTAATTTCATCCCATTTACAGATCTAAGCTCTCTTCTCGGTTTATAAATTTCAAAAAATTATTGCGAGAAGCATGATACAGTGTCTGATATATAAAGCGATGTATGGTTTAATACCAAAATATCTGATGAATTAATTTTTATTTGCTTCTCAGGGATGTTCTTTGCATAATTTATCTTGTTTAAGTTCCCTGCAGTTAAAGGTTGTACTCAAACAAGATTTATAAAATCGGCAACTATCTTATCAAGCTGCATTGGGATTCTGAATTTGGACCATTGGTTAGAATATCTAAGATTTACATGTATTTTAGAAAGCTTGTAAAAACATATTTTCTAAATATTTGTAGATTATTAAATTATATTATAAAAGTAATTTAAATGTAACTTAAATGTAATTCACTGATAATATTCAATTTTCAATTTTTGTGTTCACCGCATAGAACCGTAAGGGATTTGCGATATAGAAAAACATTTTTATGTTATGTTATGTTTTTATGTTATGAGTATAAGCTGAGACTTTGCTCATGGCTCTGATGTCATCGTAGAAGGTATCGGCAGCATAATCCACCCCTGCTAGCTTCAGCTATGGTACAGGCTTGCCCTCTGCCACAGTGAGCCCATGCATCTTGTCATGACAAGCATGTACATCAAAAGAGACTGCAGCAGCTGCTTTGATCCCTAAGGCCAAAGTTTTGAGCTGCCTTTTTAGGACCACATCCACTCTGCGATCCTGCATATCCTTGAATAATATGCCTTCCTCGGCAGGAACATGTACTTGGTTACTTGAGTACCTTAGGCTGAGTGAACACATAAGAACAAAAGAATAGCCTTACTGGGTCAGACCAATGGTCCATCAAGCCTAGTAGCCCGTTCTCACGGTGGCCAATCCAGGTCACTAGTATCTGGCCAAAATCCAAGGTATAGCAATATTCTATTCTGCCAATACAGGGCAAGCAGTAGCTTCCCCCATATCTTTCTCAATAACAGATTATGGACTTTCCTCCAGGAACTTATCCAAACCTTTCTTAAAACCAGCTACGCTATCTGCTCTTACCACATCTTCTGGCAATGCATTCCAGAGCTTAACTATGCTCTCAGTGAAAAAAAATTTCCTCCTATTGGTTTTAAGAGTATTTCCCTGTAACTTCATTGAATGACCCCTAGTCTTTCTAATTTTTGATAGAGTGAAAAATCAATCCACTTGTACCCGTTCTACTCCACTCAGGATTTTGTAGACTTCAATCATATCTCTCCTCAGCCATCTCTTTTCCAAATGGAAGAGCCCTAACCATTTTAGTCTTTCCTCATACGAGAGGAGTTCCATAACCATTCCCTTTACCAGCTTGGTTGCTCTTCTTTGAACCTTTTCTAGCGTCACTATATCTTTCTTGAATGCAATACTCCAAATAAGATTGCACCATGGAGCGATACTGGGGCATTATGACATTCTTAGTCTTGTTAACCATCCCTTTTTTAATAATTCCCAGCATCCTGTTTGCTTTTTTGGCTGCTGCCACACATTAGGCGGAAGGTTTCATCGTATTGTCTACAATGATACCCAGATCTTTTTCTTGGGCGCTAACCCCCAAGGTGGACCCTAGCATCCGGTAACTGATTCAGGTTATTCTTCCCAATGTGCATCACTTTGCATTTGTCCACATTAAATTTAATCTGCCACTTGGACACCCAGTCTTCCAATTTCCTAAGGTTTGCCTGCAATTTTTCACAATCCGCATGCATTTTAACAACTTTGGACAGTTTAGTGTCATCTGCAAATTTAATCACCTTACTCGTTGTTCCAATTTCTAGATCATTTATAATTAAGTTAAATAGCACCGGTCCCAGTACAGACCCCTGATGTACTCCACTGTTTACTCTCTTCCATTGAGAAAAATTACCCTCTGTTTTCTCTCCGATAACCTAATCCACAACTGAACTTTGCCACCTATCCCATGACACTTTAATTTTCTCAGGAGCCTCTCGTGAGGAACTTTATCACAAGCTTTCTGAAAATCTAGATACACTATATCAACTGGCTCACCTTTATCCACGTTTTCACACCTTCAAAGAAGTCAAGCAAATTTGTGAGGCAAGATCTCCCTCGGCTGAACCCATGCTGACTCCGTCTCATTAAATCATGTTTGTCTATGTGTTCCACAATTTTATTTTTTTATTATTGTTTCTACCATTTTGCCCGGCACCAAAGTGAGGCTTACTGGTCTGTAATTTCCTGGATCTGCCCTGGAGCCCTTTTTAAAAATTGGCGCAACATTGGCCACCCTCCAATCTTCAGGTACTACAGATGATTTTAGCGACAGGTTACAGATCACTAACAGCAGGTCAGCAATTTCATGTTTGAGCTCTTTTAGTTCCCTGGGATGTATACCATCTGGTCCTGGTGATTTATCACTTTTTAACTTGTTGATATGGCTCAGTACATCTTCCAGATTCACTAAGATTTCTTTCAGTTCCTCTGTATCATCACACTTGAAAACCATTTCCAGTTGAGGTAGATCTCTTACATCTTCTTCCATAAAAACCAAAGCAAAAAATTAATTCAGTCTTTCCGCTATGGCCTTATCCTCCCTGAGCATCCCTTTCGCTCCTTGGTCATCCAACGGTCCCACAGATTCCCTCACAGGTTTTCTGCTTCTGATGTACCTAAAAAAATTGCTCTGAGTTTTTGCCCTCTTTTGCAAGTTTCTCTTCATAGTCTTTTTTAGCTGTCTTTATCAGGGCTTTGCATCTAACTTGCCAGTGCTTGTGTTTCTTCTTATTTTCTTAATTCAAATCCTTTTTCCATTCTTTAATGGATTTTTTGGCTCTAATAGCATTTCACTTCACCTTTTAACTACACCGGCTCTCATTTCCTCTTCTTTCCTCCTTTGCGGATACGTGGAATATATCTGGTCTGGGCTTTCAAGACGGTATTTTTAAATAACATCCAAGCCTGGTTTACAGTCCTAATCTTTGCAACTGATCCTTTTAACCATTTTATCATAGTCACCCTTTCGAAAGTTAAACGCCCCTACAGTAGATTTCTTTTGCGACGTGATTCTCGGTATCGGCTCAAATTCGAACATGTTATGATCACTGTTTCCCAGCACCTTAGGCTGAGTGAACACCTGTTACTTGAGCACCTTTGCTTAATGAGCACCTGTTGCTACTCCTGTGCCATAGGATACAGCCTAGTCATTGTTTTGTTTACCTTTAAAGAACCCTCAGGAGCATCCCAGTGCTCCATGACTAGAACACTCATCTCAGGATGTTAGGGAAAAGACATGGGCTGCATTCTCACTCTCTTCAGGATAGAACACTGAGTAGAAGGGGCCTGCAGGGAGTCTAACTTAACGTGACCATTTATTTTTTTCCTCAAAATGGGACAGGACCCTCCCCCAGATTCCCCCCCCCCCCCAAACCCTTAAATATAGTGCAAAATATAGACAGCAGATATAAATTCTAAAAACTGACATTTTGATCACTAAATTGAAAATAAAATCATTTTTCCTACCTTTGTTGTCTGGTTATTTCATGAGTCTCTGGTTGCACTTCCTTCTTACTGTGCATCCTTTTTTTCATTTCTTTGTCTTTCTGTCTTTCTCTCTCCTGCCTCCCCACCCCCTTCTTCTGACTATGAATCCTTTCTTTCTGTCTTTTTTTCTCTCTGCCCCCTTTCTTTCTCTCTCTCTTTTCCCCACCTTTCTTTCTCTCTCTCTGCCCCCCCCCTTTCTTTCTTTCTTTCTGTCTTTCTTTCTCTCTCCTGGTGCCACTGCCTATTTCTCCAAGCCACTGTCACACTAACAGATCATCTTCATGCAGAGACTGCACAAGCCTTCCCCCCTCCCCCCCCCCCCGACATCAATTCAGATGTCAGAGAGGAAGTTCTGGGCCAGCCAGGCAGCGATTGGTTACATTAGTCTAACTGTAAGTCCTGCAGTGAGTCAGTAATAAGCTCTAAGGCTGAAGGCTTGAACAGCTGGTGTACTGTGGGATGTTCCCTTGGTTGAGGGTCACCACTGCTTCCTGTGTACTTGCTTCTGTTTGCAACCCAATATTGCCCAGCAGCGAAGACTTGCTCTGTGACAGCAAGGGCATACAAACTGAACCCTCGCTTTCCAAGTCCCTGATAGGATCCTGGTCAGCCTCTGCCAATGACACTGATCATCCTGGGAGCCCAAGCCCCTTTATGCAACCCATGGCTCGCTGCCAGACCTCACAGGAGGATCCCAGCTATCTAAATAAGGTCTCCAAATTGATTTAACAAATTCAGGTGGCTTTCACACACTTATGCTTAGGTATTCTACTGTTCCAGGGCTCTGGGAAGGATTTTCTCCCAGTAGACAGGTCCCCTATGAGTTTCTCAGCATTAGAGACTAAAGTGGTAGCTAAGCCTAACACTCCCGCCCCTCCCTTCAAGTGCTGTGTGGCACATGGTGCATGGGTGCTTTTCAACCAGTGCAAACCTTGCATGAATTAGGGGTAAAAGAGCCTGAACACTTCATCCCTGATGGTTTTGAGGCAAAATAAGGTGATTTGAAGGATCTGGAGAACTTTGGGAAAAAATAAATTGGGAAATTCAAGATGGCAACTGGAGCAGTGTTCAACTATCCGGGGATATATTGGAGCAGTGCGACTTCAACTGTCCGGGGATAGATTAGAACTTAGGCACCTCCATCTGCACTAGAGAGACCAAGTTCTTGGATGCTGTAGGCGATTGCTTCCTGGAACAACTTGTCAAGGAAAATACATGAGGAAACTCAATTCTGGACTTAATTCTAAATGGACTGCGAGGATCGGCACAAGATGTAGAAGTAGAAGGGACGCTGGGAAACAGCGACCATAATATGATCCGCTTCGACCTGGACGCAGGGGCAAAACATCGGTCCAGCACCACGGCCATGGCACTGAACTTCTGTAAAGGGAATTACGAAGGGATGAGGTGCATGTTGGGGAAGAAGATTAAGAAGAGAATGAACACTGTAAAAACGTTAGAGTATGCTTGGTCCTTTTTTAAGGATACGGTCACCGAGGCACAAAATCTTTATATACCGTGTATCAACAAGGGATCAAAAAAGAACAAAGAACTGGCATGGCTCACTGTAGAGGTAAAGGAAGAAATCAGAGAATAAAAAACTTTGTTTAAGGAATGGAAAAGGTCAAAAACTGACGAAAACTGGAATAAGCACAAACAACATCAATGCAGATGCCATAAGGCGGTAAAAGGGGCCAAAAGAGACTATGAGGGAAAAATAACCAAGGAGGCGAAAAACTTCAAGCCGTTCTTTTGATATATTAAAGGGAAACGACCTGCGAAGGAAGCGATGGGACTGTTGGATAACCAAGGAATAAAGGGAACACTAAAGGAGGACAAAGCAATTACCAACAGACTGAATTTTTACGTCTGTATTTACTGAAGAGAATATATACAACATACCGGAACCCATCAGGCTATATGCTGGAAGCGAAAATGGAAAACTGACAGGGTTAACGGTCAGTCTAGAAGAGATATGCAGGCAGATTGATAGGCTTAAACGTGATAAATCCCCGGGACCGGATGGTATCCATCCGAGATTCATCAAGGATCTGAAAGGGACCATAACTGAACTGCTTCAGCTAATAGCCAATCTGTCGATCAAATCGGAAAAGATTCCGGAGGACTAGAAGGTAGCAAATGTTACGCCGATCTTCAAAAAATGTTAGAGGGAAGACCTGGGAAACTACAGACCGGTGAGTCTGACAAAATGGTAGAGGTGCTGATAAAGAACCGCATCATTGATCACCTTTATGGACACGGTCTGATGAGGGCCAGCCAGCACGGTTTCAGCAAAGGCAGATCTTGTTTGACAAACTTGCTGCACTTCTTCGAGGGAGTAAACAAGTAGACAAGGGCGACCCGATCGACAAGGGCGACCCGATTTTCCAGAAGGCGTTTGTCAAGGTTCCGCATGAACGACTACTTCGGAAAATTGTGAGTCATGGAATTGAGGGTGAAATACTCACTTGGATAAAAAACTGGCTGGAGCATAGGAAACAGAGAGTGGGGATAAATGGACATTACTCGGACTGGAAGAGCATCACCAGTGGGGTGCCACAGGGCTCGATGCTTGGACCTGTGCTCTTCAACATCTTATGCATGAATACAGGATGTCCGAGGTGGTACTTGGAGAGACCTCCTAGGAAAGAGACTTGGGAGTTCTGATCGATAAGTCGATGAAGCTGTCTATGCAATGTGCGGCGGCAGCGAAAAGGGCGAACAGTATGCTAGGAATGATAAAGAAGGGGATCACGAACACAGCGGAGAAGGTTATCATGTCGCTGTACTGGGCAACGGTGCGTCCTCACCTGGAGTACTGCGTCCAGCACTGGTCGCCGTACATGAAGAAGGACTACTCGAAAGTACTGCTCGAGAGGGTCCAGAGAAGAGCAACTAAGATTGTTAAGGGGCTGGAGGAATTGCTGTAAAGCGAAAGACTAGAGAAACTGGGCCTCTTCTCCCTCAGGCAGAGGATTTTGAGAGGGAACATGATCGAAACATTCAAGGTACTGAAGGGTATAGACTTAGTAGATAATGACAGGTTGTTCACCCTCTCCAAGGTGGGGAGAATGAGAGGGCACTCTCTAAAGTTGAAAAAGGATAGATTCCGTATGAATGTAAGGAAGTTCTTCACCCAGAGAGTGGTGGAAAACTGGAATGCTTTTCCAGAGTCTGTCATATGGGAAGACAAAGTTAGACAAGTTCCTGCTGAACCGGAACATACGGAAGGTAGGGCTAGTCTCAGTTAGGGTGCCGGTCTTTGACCGGAGGGCTGCCGTGTGAGTTGCCTGCTGGGCGCGATGGCCCACTGGTCTGACCCAGCAGCGGCAATTCTTATGTTCTTATGTTGGCACCAAAAAATAGCTCAAAAATGACTTTACTAAAAGGAAAAAAATCAGAAAACAGGATTTTAGAGGTGAGGGAACCCTGTAGAATGTGGTAGAAGCCTTCAAAAATAGATTTTTCAGATCCTCTCCTCCAATTCTGTACATAGGCTGTAATAGCCTTACTCACTATGCCATGTGCTTTGAAGGTGCTGCAGCCTGCTTCAGCTCTAAGCAGTAGCTGGATCTGGGAGAATAATCCTTGCCTCAGTCAGTCCTCCAAATGTGAGATCTTTGGGCTGCCAGTCTGACCGAATTTGGACTGATCCTCAACCCCCGCTGAACTGTGCACATGAAGGGGGGAGGCGAATGTGAGTTTGAGTTAGCTCTCTCAAATGTTTCCCTCGACTCTGAAGAAAGGTTTCATTATGAAACATGCATGTCGGGAGAGGTGAATAGAGGACAAGTGACATTCCTTCAATAAGAATTTATAGAAAATTTTAAGACAAAAAAAAAAAAAAATCACAAAATGAGTTCAATATGAATAATTAATAAAGGCTGGACTGATGAAGAGTAAAGCAACCGGTAGTTGTGTACCCGGCTACGATCTGAAGGTCCATACATTTGAGAATTAGAATTATAAGTGAGTTTAAAATATTCACGGTTAGCCTTTGGTGGTACACTAACAAAGACATAAACAGTATATGATTCGATTGACAAAACAACAGTGGCTCCTATATATTATTGCATCTAACAGGCCAGTTGTTACAAGTCCGAGTTAGCTCCTTCAAATGTTTCCCTTGACCCTGAAGAAAGGTTTCATTATGAAACATGCATGTTGGGAGAGGTGAATAGAGGACAGGATCACTATAAGCTAAGTGATGTTCCTTCAATAAGAATATATAGAAAATTTTAAGTAAAAAATAAAAACAAAGACAAAAAAAAAAGAAATCACAAAATGAGTTCAATATGAATAATTAATAAGGGCTGGACTGATGAAAAGTAAAGCAACAGGTAGTTGTGTCCCCGGCTGCAAACTGAAGGTCCATACATTTGAGAATTACAACATTAAGTGAGTTTAAAATATTCACAGTTAGATGCAAAGCACTGATAAAGAAAGATAAAAAAATAATATGAAGAGAAACTTGCCAAAGAGGCAAAAACTCATAGTAACAACTTTTTTAGATACATAAGAAGCAGAAAACCTGTAAGGGAATTTATGGGACTCTTGAATGATCAGAGCAAAAGAGGCGCTCAGGGAGGATAAAGCCTTGGCAGAAAGACTGAATTAATTATTTGCTTCAGTCTTTACAAATGATGTAAGAGGTCTACCTGAACCGGAAACAGTTTTTAGGCATGAAGATACAGAAGAACCGAAAGAAATTTTGGTGAACCCAGAAGACGTACAAATTGATAAGTTAAAGAGTGATAAATCACCTGGTCTGGATGGGCACTGAAACATGAAACTGATGATCTGCTGTTAGTGATCTGTAACATGTTGCTAAAATTGTCTGTAGTATTTGAAGATTGGATGATGGCCAATGTTATGTTGATTTTTAAAAAGGGTTCCAGGGGAGATCTGGGAAATTACAGACTGGTAAATTTGACATCAGTGCCAGGCAAAATAGTGGAAACAATTATAAAATAAAATAAAATTGTGGAAAACGTAGACAAATATGATTTAATGAGACAGAGTCAGCATGGGTTCAGCCGAGGGAGATCTTGCCTCACCAATTTGCTTGTCTTCTTTGAAGGTGTAAGTAAGCATGTGGATAATGGTGAGCTGGTTGATGTAGTGTATCTAGATTTTCAGAAAGCTTTTGACAAAGTTCCTCATGAGAGGCTCCTGAGAAAATTAAAAAGTTATGCTATAGGTGGCAAAGTTCAGTTGTGGATTAGGAATAGATTATTGGATAGAAAACAGAGGGTAGGGTTAAATGGTCATATTTCTCAATGGAGGAGAGTAAACAGTAGAGTGCCACAGGGATCTGTACAGGGACTGGTGCTGTTTAACTTATTTATAAATGATCTAGAAATTGGAACGACGAGTGATGTGATTAAATTTGCAGATGATACTAAACTGTTCAAAGTTGTTAAAACACATGCAAACTATGAAAAATTGCAGGCAGACCTTAGGAAATTGGAAAGCTGAGCATCCAAACGGTGGATGAAATTTAATATGGACAAATGCAAAGTGATGCACATTGGGAAAAATAACCAATCATAGTTACAAGATTCTAGGGTCCATCTTGGAGGTCAGTGCCCATGAAAAAAAGTCTGGATATTATTGTAGACAATACGTTGAAACCTGCCCAATGTGTGGCAGTGGCCAAAAAAACAAACAAGATGCTAGGAATCATTAAAGGGATGGTAAACAAGACTAAGAATATTATGCCTCTGCAATGCTCCATTGTGCGACTTCACCTTGAGTACTGCATTCAGTTCTGGTCACCTTATCTCAAAAAAGATATAGTGGAACTAGAAAAAGATATAGTGGAACTAGAAGAGCGACTAAGATGATAAAGGGGAAGGAACTTCTCTTGTAGGAGAAAAGAATAATGAGGTTAGGGCTCTACAGTTTGGAAAAGAGACAGCTGAAGGGAGATATGATTGAAGTCTCCAAAATCCTGAGTGGTATAGAACGGGTACAAGTGGATCAATATTTTACTCCATCAAAAATTACAAAGACTAGGGGGACACTCAAAGTTACATGGAAATACTTTTAAAACTAATATGAGGAAATATTTTTTCACTCAGAAAATAGTTAAGCTCTGTAACATATTGCCAGAGATTGAGGTAAGAGCGGTTAACATAGCTGGTTGTTAAAAAGGTATAGGACAATTTCTGGAGGAAAAGTCAATCATCTGCTATTGAGACAGACATGGGAGAAACTACTGTTTGCCCTGGATTGGTAGCATGAAATGCTGCTACTATTTGGTTTATTTGCTAGGTACTTGTTACCTGGATTGGCTACTGAGAAGATGGGATACTGGGCTAGACAGACCATTGGTGTGACCCAGTAAGACTATTCTTAAGTTCTTATTATGCATTGTAACCTGAGTCTGGGGGAGACTGTGAAAAATTGCAAGAGGACCTTACGAGGCTGGGAGACTGGGCATCAAAATGGCAGATGACGTTTAATGTTAACAAGTGCAAAGTGATGCATGTGGGAAAGAGGAACCTGAAGTATAGCTTTGCAATACATGGCTCCACATTAGGAGTCACGGCAAAGAAAAATGATCTAAGTGTCATCATTGATGATATGTTGAAATCCTCTGCTCGGTGTGCGGCAGCAGCTAAGAAAGCAAATTGAATGTTAGGAATTATCAGGATAGGACTGGAAAACAAAGATGAGAATGTTATAATGCCCTTGTATCACTCCGTGGGGTGGCTGCACCTCAAATACTGTGCAATTCTGGTCGCTGTATCTCTAAAAAAAGATATAGTGGGATTAGAAAAGGTACAGAAAAAGGCAACAAAAAGTATAAAGGGGAAGGGATGAGTTCCTATGACAAAAGGCTAAAGTGGCTAGGGCTCTTCAACTCTGAGAAGCGACGGCTCAGGAGAGATATAATAGAGGTCCATAAAATACTAAGTAGTGTGAATAGGTAGATGTGAATTGCTTATTTACTCTTTACAAAAATGCTAGAATGTGATGAAGCCACTAAGTAGTAGATTTAAAACAAACCAGATTTTTTTTTTTTTCTGGTTTCAGCAGGCATAAATTCTTTATAGAATAGCACTTGGCAACACCCAAATGTGGGTGTCATCTACTAAATCTGGTCCATACAGAATAAAGACAGATAAGGACCATATATCCTATCCAGTCTGCCCATTTACTATCCCTTCCTCTTCCTTATGATCACAAACACACTTGCACTTCTGCAAGTGTTTTAGAAAAGCTCTACGTTGGCACATCCTTTTCTACAATATCACTGAATTCAGCATATCCTGACTTAGACATCTCAATTCCAATCTGTACATTCTCTGTAAAACAGAGCTTCACAAGTTGAAAAAACTGGACTTAAATCCTTAGAGAGTGTACATTATCTATAGTTTGCCCCAAATTATTGTTATTTTAAAAAAATCACCGTCTATATTTATTTATTCAGTTTTGTATACCACATAGAAACATGACCGCAGATAAAGGCCAAACGGCCCATCCAGTCTGCCCATAACGTTCTCCTAGGGAAGCTCAGAATGGTTTCCATGAATTTATTCAGGTACTCAAGCCTGTTTCCATGTCTGTCTCAGTGGCCTCACAATCTATCTAATATACCTGGGGCAATGGGAGGGAGGGGGAGGGGGAATCAGGGCCAAAAGGAATAGTGTGGGTTTGAACCCACAACTTCAGGATGCTGACTGTAGTTTTAACCACTGCACCACTCTCTTCCTATATAAATTCTCCAATTTTTATGTGCAAAGAATTTGTATAATACATAGTAGACACAGCTAAACTGAACAAAAGTACTAGTAAATGTTGGGAAATCTTATTTTAATACTTGTTTTAACGAGCTACAGGGGAGGATTCTGGAAATGGTGATGAAAAATGACTGCCAGAAAAGATCAGTGCTCAGCAGTATTCTATAATGGGCACAGACTTATGTTTGCTGAAATCTAGTGTACATCCCAGTGGTCAAGTTGGGCATGGACACTCATTATTCTGTAATACTCTGCACAACCTTTTGGAATTCCCATGTCCATGCCCCTTTTGGATTATATGCTATGGGATTTAGGTGCCCTGGGTCACTAGGAGCAGCATGGGTTTCAACCCACAACCTCAGGGTGCTGAGACTGTAGCTTTAACCACTGTACCACACTCTCCCCCTGAGCCCATATGTAGAATCCAGGGGTATGTGTATTATCAACAGTTCTGGAGACTGTAGCCCCCCAAAACACATACAAAAATTGAGGCAGTCCAGAAAAGAGCCCACAAAATATTGATATGAAAAAAAATATGAAATGTGGTTTAGATCTTGATGTAGAAAGGCATGTTTCTCCATAGACACAGAATAAAGAAGGGAGGTGAAATTCTTGCAACTTAGTTCTAAATATGTACGGTATATCCTACATCAGAATAGTGGAGAAGAGAAGGTAGATGAGAGAAACATTCATTCTTCAACAAGGGTTTGCAGTATGAGACTGAAAGGAGGACCACGATATAACAAAACCATTTCCTCACAGACAAGGTATCAGAGACATGGAATAGTGTCCTGGTGGAAGCATAAATTGTATCAGAATTCAATAGATCATGGCATACTGAGAACCATTAGATGTATTGGAAATGAATACTTGATTTTTGATCTTAGATTGTTCATTTTCTCTTTGGGATGTAATATTGCCAGACTAGATTGGCTTTGCTGTCTCTGTTTAAATATTTTTTTATGGAAGTTAATTCCATTTTGTTCTTTAAAAAGAATAAATTGGTATATGGTTACTAAATCCAAAATGCATTTGTTATACCAAATAATAAATTAATAAATTAATTTGTTCCTGTTGTCTTTCTCCTTAAATGTTCACATTGCAAACATTGACTGAACTCCTACTCTTCAAGAATCCCTGGAAGATATGAGAAGCTAGTGCCAAGATTTAATTTCAGCTTTGAAACACATTTGATGTTCTCTCTTAGAAAAATCTCAGCAGCAGCAGAATCATGGGGTGTAAACTTGACAATGCTGGAGGATTGGCAAGCCTGTCTACAAACTCACTGGGAAAATGAGCTTTCAAGGAAAAGTCTCCTGTCTCTGCTGTTGTATTATAGATGCAGTTGAGCGTGTAAGCAACCCTGGTGTTCAGAGAAGCCTTGACACTTCTGGGGAGAGACTACCCGATTCAACTTGAAGCTTTCAGCTGCCTTCTGGAAGTAGCCAGTCACCAGATAACAGACAGCTATCATCACTTCAGCTAGATACAACTGCTAAGGCATCCTAGCAACCTCTCACACAATTGAAAGATGAATAGCTTGGTCAGGTGGCAGCCAAGCACCAAATCAAGCTCTCTCACTCAGTCAACTCTTCCAGAATCAGGCCACAGGTAGACAACCTCTGATCCTCATAGACCTCAATCCACTAGATCATTCAAGATATCCTTCATAACTATGTACTGTATATGACAACTTTGACTACAACTAAATCACTGTTCAAGCAAATTTGTCTCATGTATAGTCATTAGGTATATCCTGTAAACTGTTGAAGAGAACAGGAATTCCACACTCCTCATTCAAACTGAGAAAAAAAGATTCTCCTGTAGGAGGCTTAAGTGCTCATTTACAATGCACATAGAATTCCAAACTATGTAAGACTATGTGCTTTGAAAACGAGCCTCCACATCTCTGCACAGTACTGATGGACATAAAAGGGGTACCAACAGTCATAGATATGCACATGAAAGACACAACTATCTTAAGTAGACCAAGTTGGAAGAGAAATCTCTTACCTTACTTACACAGGCTGTTTTATTTTTTATTATGCCTCATCATTCTTCAGTGTTGCCAGACATGTTTGTGCTGTATATGAAAGCCTGGTTGATACCGTAGAAGTGGTTTCCAAACCTGGTCATAGAGGCATTCCAGCCAGTCAGGTTTTTAGGATATCCACAGTGAATAAACATGAGAGAGATTTGCATGCCATGGAAGCAGTGCATGCAAATATCTCTCATGAACCAGGACCAGGTTTGGGACTCCCTGTCCTAGATATAAAGTGATTGCTTAAGTTGATGGTGCACCAGAAAATGTAATGCTGCAATGGCTTAAAAAAAACAACTGTGTGTGACAATTATTTAAATGAAGGGGGGGTGAGCCTCTAAGCTCATATCTTCCAAGCATTTGCGATTTAACTTTTTCACAGCTGCAGCTTTGTGAGAATGAATCTCCAATATACTCTAGCATAGGGAGTAAGGTTCATTCCTGTCATGGTATATGCAAAGTTAACCCATTTGTAGACATTACACCAAAGAGAAACTCCTCACAATAGAATACTGCAGATATATTCCTAGAAAAATCTTCATAGATTCTGTATTTTAATCAGTAGTATTCTTTCAAAGAACACAGCAATGCAAGCTGCAACTGTATTCTTAAACCAGGGGTGTCCAATGTCTGTCCTCAAGGGCCGCAATCCAGTCGGGTTTTCAGGATTTCCCCAATGAATATGCATTGAAAGCAGTGCATGCACATAGATCTCATGCATATTCATTGGGGAAATCCTGAAAACCCGACTGGATTGCGGCCCTCGAGGACCGACATTGGACACCCCTGTCTTAAACAAAGCTTCACAGTCTTCATGGTTTCAGAGCTGTGATTAAATCACTAGTACAGTTTCATAGATAATAGCAATAGCAGACTGCAGCTGTATCCTGTAACAACCTTCAGTCTGAGGCCCATATGCTTAGGGTTACCAGATGTCTGGACGGCTTTTCAAAACCTTGCACTTTGTCTGGGTTTTGAAAAGCCTCCTCAAATCGCATCGGGCAGGGAGAAAGTCTGCGCATGCGTGGATGACACGTGATGACATCATGCACACATGTATGATGTCATCGCATGACATCTGTGCATGCGCAGACTTCCTCCATGCCCAATGCAATTTGTGGACAAGAGCAGGCAGTGGGGGGTGGGGCTAGAGCGTGATTAGGGCAGAACTGGGAGGGGCCTGGGGTCGGGTCTAGGGGATCCAGATTTTACAGTGGGAAAATCTGGCAACCCTATATATGCTCAAAACTCATCGTGTCTGTAACGATCTAAGCTAAACCACTTTTAACCAGTTTAGCGTCAAAATATTTCAACTACTGATGCCCAAAATGACTAATTGCAATCTAATCTGTGATTGGTAGCAGCCTCCCATAATCATATGTAAATAGATTACAGCGGGCTCATCAGTATTCAAATGAGTACTCTGATTGATGCCCAGATGATGCACAAAATGAAGCACTGATTTTTAATGCTCTGAAATCTAGAGGTGCTGGTAGTGTTAAAGTGCAGCTTTTTTATGGGCGGGGCCTTAGGCAATCAGAATCTTAGGCCCCTCAAAGTGCATCCCAGGATGCACCAGGAAGAAGGCCTGCTATTATGAAAAGACAGGCCTGCCGGCAGGAAGGAATGGGAATCCAACCTGCTTGTCTGAATAAGGTAAGAGGGTGGATTTGGGGTATATGTGTAGGGATCTGGGTGGCTGAGGCAGGAGGGAGTAGGCATTTTTTTTTTAAGTTCAGAGAAAGGGGGAGGGGGCCCAGGCACTTAAAACCCTTCCTAGGAGAGGCCTTATGCGCTTGGGCCAGTCAGAGCCTTAGGTCCCTCCCCAGCACATCTCAGGAGGCACCGGGAAGGGGAAGACCCATCATTTTGTAAGAGGTGGGCCTGCCAGCCGAGCAGGTAGGTGTCCATCTGGTTGGACTTCGTGAATACGGTAGGAAGGGGTGATGGAAGGAGGGAGTGGGCATCTCTCCCGCTGCGGGGGTGAGTATAATAGTGTCAGGGGATTATGCAATGCAGTGGGAGAGAAGGGGCATCTCTCCCGCTGCGGGCTGAAGGTGGGTGGGTAGTAGTGTCAGGGAATTGTGTGACACAGCAGGAGAGTGTGGACATCCCTCCTGCTGCCATGGGTCGGTGTCCGGAGCAATCGCAACGGGAGAGAATGGGCCTATCTCCTGCCGATCTTCAATTTGGTTTGGCGGGGATTTTTTTTTTTAATATGCGGGTGTATTCTGCGCATTGAGGATGGGCCCTTTGGCTCAAATAAACAAGGATGTGGCAAGCTGTCTTAAAATGGACAGTGTAATAGGTATTTGGTTGGGGAAATCTTATCTAGAGCTGTTGTAAGTGCCTGCCAGATTATGGAGTTGTCACCATCTTCGCTCATAGGCTCCAGTTGATCCATAATCTCATTCCAGAATTCCTCTGGCGATATCTTATTATGCCTAAACACAGAAAGTTATGCAATGGTTGCTGATATTACAGTTTTGGGCAGTTTTAGGTAGAGATTTAGAAGATAGTGATTGGACCGTTTAACTAGTTCCCATTTAATATGGTCTATCAGGGGAAATTTCAGGCCTTTAGATATACTACAGATGAAGTCTAAGAAGTGACCACCCTTATAAATTGGATTGCATGGGAAAGTAGCGATATTTGTTCTGGTAGGCTTTTTAAAGGAATGGACTTTGGGGTCCTCATGCAATTCCAAGTGCAGGTTTAGATCACCCAGGATGATCAGATTGATGTATTGAAGTGAGAGATCAGGTTAAACAGTTTGTCCTGTACTGTGTTCCAGCTACCAGGTGGTCTGTACATCAAGAGAATGCCAAGATCAGACCCATCATCTCATGTGGGGTTCTTCTAGTTGCAGGTCATATGTTCTAATCACTGGTCATTGCAATTATCTAGCAGTCTTAAGGAGAGGAATGATCTGTATAGTAGAAGTATAATAA
This sequence comes from Geotrypetes seraphini, assembly GCF_902459505.1. Taxonomy (NCBI): domain Eukaryota; kingdom Metazoa; phylum Chordata; class Amphibia; order Gymnophiona; family Dermophiidae; genus Geotrypetes; species Geotrypetes seraphini. The sequence goes on along the minus strand of NC_047084.1, from coordinate 18,969,931 downwards.
ACAAACAGTGCCCAAACAAATGAGACTCTTAACCTCCCCTCTCAAGTCAGAAGGAGGCATAAGAACAGATGCAGCCTCCCTGAATATTTTATATCAGCATCCAGTACAGCCTTGGTTAAGAACTCATGTCTCTGTTCCAGTTATAGCTTTTTATGTATAAAAACTTTACATTTAAACATTTCCTGTTACTAGCTAGCTGGAAAGACCAGTGTCCCTAGATATACAGTACAGTGGGCCCAATATTCAAGAAAGGCTGAGGTCCTAAATTTGTGCCCTATTCTTAGCCAAATTTAGGAGCCTAACCCCCTCTTCTAGTAAACTGGCTAGCAGTTTTTAGCGCAGAGAGCTGTGCTGAATGGCCCGTGCTGCTCCCGACGCTCATAGGAACTCTATGAACGTCGGGAGCAGTGCGGGCCATTCAGCGCGGCTCCCTGCGCTAGAAACTGCTAGTGCAGTTTAATAGAAGAGGCCCTAAGTTTTCAGCTCAAAAATTCACCTTAATTTAGGAGTTTAAAAGTTATGTTTATAAATTTTAGGACTGCCGTTCATTTACCTGTGATATATGAACCTAGGCGCTGATTAGAGAATCAGGGCCCTAGTGCTGAAAAGCAGTGCTAAGATTTTTTTTCCTCTTGCCCTATTATTGTCCCACTACTACCCACTTTTTATGCTCCTAAATTTAAGTTTACTGAAATTTTATCTTAATTTTAGGCACTGAGCTGTAGTAAATTTTCTAAAGAGGCCAACTTATGAGCACAACACTCAAACTTAGAAGCCCAATGGGTTTCTTTACAAGGCAAATAATTGCCAAGATTTTGTAACCTAAAGTTAGATTTGGTGCAATATCAAAATATTTCCTATTTTAATGTTAAATTAGCACATGACACTCATTTGCTGATTGACTTTTGGAGGTTACCGTATATAATCAAATATACACCGATCTGAATATAAACCAAGGTAACCTTTTTCCCCCAAATAAGGAGAAAAAGGTTGACTCGAATATAAACCGAGGGAGGAGGGGGTGTTAATATTCAAGTGCAGTGCCCTGCCAGGCTCTGCATCCAGCCCCCCCTCCCTCACCTGCCATGCCAGTCTCTGCATTCAGTCCCCCTCCTTCCTGCCCTGCCAGGTTCTGTACCCTGTTCCCCCTCCCTCCTGATGCCTTACAGGCCTCTATTGGGCCTACATAAGTCCTGGTGGGCCAGGACAGGAGGGATCTCTCCCATTTCCTGCCCCAGCTAACTTTAACAATTTTTATCTACCAACCGCTACCCCCCTCCCCCCCAGTACCTTTTAAATCCATGGTGGTCCAGTGGTGGGCCAGGACAGGAGAGATTCCTTCTGTCTCCTGCCCGGGCCAACTTTAAGCAACTTTTCTCTCTCTCCTGCCCACTCTGCATACCTGTTAAGTCCCTGGTGGTCCAGCAGTGAACTGCAGCAGGAGCAATCTTCATTCGCTCCTGCCCCTGCAGAGCCGCTAGCTAATTGGCTGCTATGCATTCTCACAGGAGAAGTTAAGGCTGTATTGGACAGATTTATTTTTGAACGTCAAAGAACACATCTTATGGGTTTTCTGAGGAAGCAGAATCGCGAAACGTGTCAGAACCCAGAATCTGCTATATACTTCTAATTATTTCAGATAAATTCATGCAGTTTTTCACATTTCTATTTTTGAAAATATTCACACTTTAAAAGTCAGTGCGATGATTAGAGGAGAAAATTACAGATGTTCATCTGCTTGGACTTGGTCCCATGGTCTGAAATCAAGTAATCTCTGAGCACTGAAGAATAAGAGTGTGTTAATCACAGTTATAAGTATAGAGCCACTTCTAGTCTTTGTTTCTTTGCATATATTCAATTTTAGAAGTGTGCCATAAGATTGTACTTTGCTTCCCTGTTTGTTTGGGGATATGACAGCCTCCTAGCGACAAAAGCAGCGAAAATTGACCCCGCCATCTCCAATCTGTTGACCACAACAACTGACTTTAAAGCATTCCGAAAAGAGATAAAAACACTACTATTCAAAAAACATATTCAGTTAACTTACCCTCCCCCTCCTCACATCCCCTCTGCAAATATCCTGCGAACTACCCATCCCTCTGGTAACCCCTCTCTATGTCACAAAATATAACCTGAAACCTCACTATGTAACTTGAAACCCGGCTATCTACCAATGTAATGTATCCTCCTGGAAATGCCCCGCTATCTTCCAATGTAATATAACTTCCTGGAAATGTCCAGCTATCTTCCAAAGTTGTAACTTCCTGGAAATGTCCAGCTATCTTCCAATGTAATCCGCTTAGAACCGCAAGGCACAGGTGGAATAGAAGTCATGTAATGTAATGTAATGATAAATCACTCATAGAAACATGACAACAGATAAAGGCCAAATGGCCCCTCCAGTCTGTCCATCCGCAGCATCCACTATCTCCTGCTCTCCCTAAGAGATCCCATGTATTAGTGCTGCCCGATTCAGGAAAAAAAAAAAATGATTTGATTCGATTCAATTCAGCCTATTGAATTGGTTTTTCGATTCGATTTTCCTGCTCAATTGGGTGGTTTTTTTTTTTTTGTTTTTTTTCCAAAACATCCTGATGGGTTTATGTTATAACCTCTTCACCCCCTTTGCCTTATCCTAACCACACTGCTGCTGTGGTGTAAACAAAATAAACAAACAAAAAGGACTTTTCCTCTCTCTGTTAAATCCTAGCTCACGTTTGCGGTCTAACACCAGCTCTGGCAGGATACACTTTTCAAATCTGACATATTGTAATCACATAGAAATAGACGGCAGATAAGGGCCACGGCCCATTTAGTCTGCCCACCCCAATGACCCTCTCCTACCTTTCTCTGTGAATAGATCCCACGTGTCTATCCCATTTGGCCTTAAAATCAGGCACGCTGCTGGCCTCAATAACCTGAAGTGGAAGACTAGTCCAGCGATCAAAACAGAAAATAAAATTAGTTTTTCTACCTTTTGTTGTCTGGTCATTATTCAAATCTTGTTGGTCCCAGGCTCTGGTTGTCTTCTGATAACTTGCTTACCAGGGTCTCCTTCTTTCTTCTTTCTCCATGCTAACCATCCATCTTTCGTTTCCCTTCCCTCCCCAGGAGATCTGGCGTCTTCCCTTTTTTTGTTTCCATCCACAGATCCACCTTTTCTCAACTACCCTTTCATCCAGCATCTCTCCCTCCTTTCCCACCACCCCAGGGTCCACCATCTCTCCCTTTCTTTTCCCAACTGCCCTCCTATCAAGTATCTCTATCCCCCCTCCACACCATCCCTTGTGTCCAATTTATCTCCCTTTCTGTTCCTTCCCTCCCTAAATCCCATTGCCCATCATCTCTCTCCCTCTCCTCTATTTTCAGACCCATTATTTCTTCCCCCCCAAGTCCGGCATATGCACGTCACTTTGAACCCCGCCTTCCCTCCCTCCCTCTGTGCACTTCTACACCAGGGCCCCCCTCCCCTAAAGGTCTGTCCCCCCCTGAAGGCCTGCACCCCATCCCTAAAGGTCTGCCCATCTCCCCTGAAGGCATGTGCCACCATCTCTGAAGGCCTGCTTTCTCCTTTAAGCCTTTCCCCCCCTTAAAGGCCTGCGTCCCACCCCTGAAGGCCTGCCTGTCCCCTCCTTGAAAGTCTGAACCTCCCCCTGAAGGCCTGCCCCCCCCTTGAAGGCTTGTCCCAGCCCCCCCCCCACCCCGAAGGACTGCTCACCCCCCCTGGAAGGCCTGCATGTTCCCCCTGGCCTCCCCTGGTGTCCGGCTTCCCCCCTGGCCTCCCCGCACCGTTTACCTGTGAGGAACAGCCTGCAGATAAGATCGCAATGCTAGCGATCTTTCTACTGCTTCAGAGCTGTTTCCTCTGCCGCGGTCCCGCTCCTCCTCTGACGCCGGAGGCAGGATCGCAGAGGAAACAGCTCCGAAGCAGTGGAAAGATTGCTAGCATCGCGATCTTATCTGCAGGCTGTTCCTCACAGGTAAATGGTGCGGGAAGGCCTGGGGGGTAAGTGGGAGGCCAAGGGTGGGAAGCCGAATGCCAGGGGAGGGAAACGGACGCCAGGGGAGGGAAAAGATATGCCAGGAGGGGGGGGGAAGCCGGATAGCAGCACTTCCCAACTGACCCTCCCCCCTTGCCTTCTAAAGAACGTGTGGCAGCAGTTGGTCAGCAAGAGCAGTGCTGCCGCTCCTGCTTTAGGGGGCAAGAGGGAGGGTCAGCCGAATCGGGAACCAATTTTTTTTTTGGTTTCGAATCGATTCACCTGAAGTGATCGGTGAACCGATTCGAATCGTGAATTGGGCAGCACTACCATGTACCCGTCCCATGCTTTCTTGAATTCAGACACAGTTTTTCTCTCCACTTCTTCTATTGCAGGGGTGTCAAATTCAATCACATAAGAGGCCAAAATCTAAAACATAGGCTAAGTTGCGGGCTGAATTTTGTATTAAGATACTTAGGGGATCTTTTATTAAGGTACACTAACCAATTTAGCGTGTGCTAAATGCACACCTTAATAAAAGGACCCCCTTAGTCTTAGTAGAAGTATAGGGTTACAACCTCTCCAACCCCATGCTGGCTCTTTGATGTAAACAAAATAAATAAAAAAGACTTTTCTTCTCTCTTTTAGGTCCTAGTTCACAGTTGCTGTCTAACACCAGCTCTGGCTTGATACACATTTCAAATCTCCAGATAATGAGGACAAAACTACATTAAATGTATTTTTCCGCTAGACCTCAAACACCCAAGGTACTACTTAGTATTTCTATTTGTATCCTTACTGGGGTGATGTTTTCATCACTGGTCTTAGCAAGTAGCATGTGCAAAAATGTTTTTATATAAATTAATTTTCTTTTCCGGCTCTGCATAAATTATAAAGTGCATAGAGTGCTATAAAGTGCTATACAGTGCTGTAAAGGAAAGGCACTTATCTTTATGCCCGACGGCTGCCCAACCGTTTCACTTCTGGTTTCATCAGGGGCTATGCCTCCTTTAATACAGACACAATCATTTTTAGTTAAGAAAGCCCTTACTTTGAGCCAAAAACGCCGCTATTTTTAGCACTTTCAACAACACTGACAAACCAGCAACATGACCCTGCAGATTTAAGGTATTCAGTTTTGGACCCTGTTATTATATAGAAACATAGAAATAGACGGCAGATAAGGGTCACGGCCCATCAAGTCTGCCCACCCCAATGACCATCCCCTACCTTTCTCTGTGTTTATCCTATTTGGCCTTAAAATCAGGCACGCTGCTAGCTTCAATAACCTGAAGTGGAAGACTATTCCAGCGATCAACCACCCTTTCAGTGAAAAAGAATTTCCTGGTGTCCCCGTGCAGTTTCCCACCCCTGATTTTCCACGGATGCCCTCTTGTTGCCACGGGACCCTTGAAAAAGAAGATATCTTCTTCCACCTCGATGAGGCCCGTGAGATACTTGAATGTCTCGATCATGTCACCCCTCTCTCTGCATTCCTCGAGTGAGTACAGCTGCAACTTATCCAGCTGTTCCTCGTACGGGAGATCCTTGAGTCCCGAGACCATCCGGGTGGCCCAACTCCAGTCTCAGTACATCCTTACGGTAATGCGGCCTCTAGAATTGCACACAGTATTCCAGGTGGGGCCTCACCATGGATCTATACAATGGCATAATGACTTCAGGCTTACGGCTGACGAAACTCCTGCGTATGCAACCTATGATTTGCCTTGCCTTGGATGAAGCTTGCTCCACTTGATTGGCAGTCTTCATGTTCTCACTGACGATCACCCCTAAGTCTCGTTCTGCTTCAGTTCTCATTAGGATCTCGCCATTAAGGGTGTAAGTCTTGCATGGATTTTGGCTGCCCGGGTGCATGACTTTGCATTTTTTGGCATTGAAGCTGAGTTGCCAGGACCTAGATCAGCGCTCCAGTAGGAGTAGGTCGTGCATCATGTTGTCGGACATTGAATTTATGTCTGTTGTGCTTTTGCCCACTACATTGCTTAGTTTGGCGTCATTGGAGAATAATGTTATTTTACCTCGCAGCCCTTCTGCCATGTCTCTTATAAAGATGTTGAATAGGATCGGGCCCAGGATCGAGCCCTGCGGCACTCCACTGATTACCTCCATCATTTCGGAGGGGGTGCCGTTCACCACTACCCTCTGAAGCCTACCTCCAAGCCAGTTCCCAAACCATTTCGTCAATGTGTCGCCCAATCCTATAGAACACATCTTGTTCAGCAACCTGCGGTGTGGTACGCTATCGAATGCTTTACTGAAGTCCAGGTATACGATGTCCAGGGACTCCTCAACATCCAGCTTCCTCGTCACCCAGTCAAAGAAGCTGATCAGGTTGGATTGGCAGATCTCCCCTTAGTAAATCCATGTTGACGGGGATCCCGTAGATTCTTCTCGTTCAGGATCATATCCAATTGGCGTTTGATTAGAATTTCCATTAGTTTGCACACTATTGATGTGAGACTCACAGGTCTGTAGTTTGCTGTCTCCATCTTGTGGAAAAAAGAACAGAAATGGATCTATTCTTTAAACTCACTCCACCCGAATGGACTTAACAATGAGATCGAGTGGATAGCTTTTCTGTGATGAGTATAAGCAGCGTGCTTTACAAGTCCGACAATGGTGTTGTCAGTGTTGTTGAAAGTGTTAATTTATTGCAACCTTTTATGAATTTCTTTTCATTTGTGAGTCATGTCAGCACGCAAAGTACGTCGTGTACCTCCCCTTTCCTTTAAAAGAAGGATCGAATGTCAGCGTTCTTGTTGGTTGAAATAATTTTGTACACTCTACAAAGGTATGTAAAGAGTTAAGTGTTTTCCAATCTGAATTTTTGCCAATGACATACTTTAAGTAGCACTGTGTAGTGGACATAAAGTTGTGTCCATATAGCAGATGCTGTTTTTCAACATATTTGCATTGCAGATACGACCATACTACCACGGAGATAAGTTAAACTTTTCACACTAATTAAGAATTTTTGTTCGGGTCTTCTGAAGCAGATTCCGAAACAGGGCCACGTTGGGAACCCTCAAAATGTTCAAAGATAAGTGAAGTTTTTTCATACAATTGGTGGTATCTCTGTCTGTATGCAAACCAACATAAATTATTACAAAGAAAAGAAAAAGAACAAGTCCAATTAAGAAGAAAACTTTAATTATATATATTGTCTCAGAGAGTGATCTAACATTTAGAAGTTCGCAATGACTGGACGGTAAACCCATTTTGGAAGTAAGGGTTCCCCTTCTCTCTCGGAGTTTCATATCTGAGCGGACCAAAATCTTGTTGATCACTCACTGTGGGTGGTTACTTAATTGAGGTCAGTCTCACTTATATGTGATTTGAATTAGGGGCATAAACACAAAACAGTGTCAGAGCATGTTTCCCCAAGGTCATCTATACCTGAACCCACCTTCCTGAAGGATCTGCAGAAATAAAATTAAATACAGCTGAACATTTCTTATGGACTAAAATAGCCACCCCCGCTTTCTTTCCCACAGCCGGCGCAAAAAACACTGCTTGACCCAACCTCCCAGTTTCATAGATTCCCCCGCAGTCAAATGAGTTTCCTGTATCATACATATATCCGCATCTTGCTACTTTAAAAAATTGAGTGTTTTCTTCTTCTTAACAGGTTGATTGAGGCCATTAACATTTAAAGAAAACAATTTAAAATTCATTGCAAAATTTCAAATGAGAACTCATAATAGTATATCAAATACACCACGCAAATACACCCTTTATTCAATACACATCCTAAACCCCTTAAACCCCCCTTTCTCCCCATATTCCCAGCCCTCCCCTTATCATATATTTAGACTAGTAGCCATATCCCTCCCTCAGGCAACCTAACACATTACCTCCCCATATACAATTACAATTAATCAACCCCTATAAACTAAAAAATTTAATGGATACCAATATAAATAGATAAATATTTTCTAAGAAGTGGACAAATAATTAATAAAATATAACAACAAAATAAAAGTTCATTGCCTACCTATGTGGAATTTCATTAGTGAAATTACACAAACAAATATAGTTTAATAATATGATCAATGAATACCCTTTAAATTCCCCCAAATCATACCAAAAAACCCCTCTATTAAGCTATTAAACAAACTTACAGCAATAAGACCTGACACCAGAAATTTTAAAAACATATATCAGGGAATAAATATAAGGTCCTAGGGTGCCAAAGTAAATGAATCTATAAAATAATAAACTTTTAAAATGCATAAAATGAATACTTTAACACCCTAACCCCCTCCCTGTTTTGTTTGATATACCTCTTGTACTTGAGTATTAAGCAGTTTAAAATACTAATACATTAGAAATAAGGATTACATTTTCAATCATTAGAAAATGTTCCCCCTCTGTCCTAGTGGGCTCACAGTCTAATTATAGTATCTACGGTATGTAAGAAGTATTTAAAGACATTCTAGAGAAATATGAAAAGAACAAAGAGATAAATATTAAAGAATACAATGTAAGATTTTTAACATCAGTATTTCTACCCCCTACCTGCTGACAAATTAATGACATTTTATGATTTATGAATTGCATTTCTAACTGTAAGAGTTCAAACTTTATTTTGAGGAAACTATCTTTAATATGGTGATAAGTGCTAGATGTCACAGCTCACATTCTAAAGGGGTACCTGTTTCAATGAGAGATAAAACGATTTGCCTAGGGTCACAAATTAACATATGCCCTCTTTTACTAAGTTGCGGTAGAGGTTTCTACCGTGGCCTAGGGAGAAAATGCTCTGAAGCTCATAGAATTCCTATGAGCATCGGAGCATTTAGCGCTCTGGGCCATAGTAGAAACCTCCACTGCAGCTTAGTAAAAGAGGGTATAGAGCATCATAGTAGTGTTGGGAGCATTTAGAGCTCTGGGACACAGGAGGTATAGATTTAAAATCCTGGCTTCCCTAGTCCCGATTAGACCATTTCATCTGTCTTTAAAAGGAAAGCTGGCACAGGTAGTGGAATGTGGTAAACCATTGTGGCAATGGCACAACCAACATGTTGCCCAACACAGCATCAGCAACTCAAGCTCTTGGGGTGAAGCTGGAAGTTGGTTAGACTGTCCAGCCAAAAAAGTGTTTGGCTGCCCTTGAAAACAGGAAAAGGAATGGGGTGGGTGAGAGGTTGGGATTCTAGTAACAGCTGGGTCTAGAATGGCCCCTCGGTCTTCCCCCACCCCCCACTCCGCACATCCCCCCTGACCCCTACCACACACACATATATCCCTCAAATAAATCACACAACAACAGTTTGGAAAAAACGAGTCGCAGCTCTGTTTATTAGAATAACAAATAACCAATTATACAACCATCAAGCTACAACACAGTAACCATAAACAGCTTTTTGGCTCCGCCCCTGTTAGCAAGGGTCAAGGGGGTGGCAGGTGCTGCCCTGCCCCTTCGGCCGGGTCACCAGCCCACCTGGGACCCGCTTCCGAACCAGCAGCCCTTCTGCTGCTCATCTCCAGATGAGCCCCGGCTTTTTGCAGCTCAGACCCCGCCTGCAACTTGTGAGCTCCCAACCCGTGAACCAATCAAAAACCCAACAAAAAGGGGAGGGAGGGTGGGAAAAACCCGCCGCCATGAACCTAGCAAACCCCGACTTCTGCGGCTGCTTCTACATTAAAATTGACTAACCCCGCCCCGCATCCTATTCCCCACCAATCCCCGACTCTCAAACCCAAAGGGACAGCCCTACCCAATCCTAACAGCTAACGCTAGCCTGTCCTTCCTACTTGCCCTCCCAGAGCCAATCCCGATGGGTTGACATGAGAGCCATCCAGCCCCGTGTTACCCAAGCCCATCGAGACTCGCTCTCGGGCTAACTTATAGAACCAAAATCTGTTCTACAAAGCAAATTCTGCCCTATACCAGCAAACTTCTCATTGAAGTTCAGATCTGCTGTGCCATCTTTTTCTGCATAAATCACTAAGAAGATAATTCTATAAGGTACCATTTAATTTTTGGTGGCTTGAAGGAACGTAATTAGTAATATTAGTCATTCACACAGACCTTTTATATAATATTAACTAGTAGCAAAGTATGCGCCATACTCTGCTGGTACTTACTCTGCTGGTGGGCCTGTGCATGGGTAGAGTCACCATATATGCAACTACATTATAGAAATTCTATATAATTTATGCATTTTCATGCATACATCTAGGTGCACCATCAATCCACAACGGCATATAATAAACTTCAAAGTGCCTAATTTCTAAGTGATCTTTTTTTCAGATAATACCTTTCTAAGTACCTCTATGGTCTTCAGTTCCAGCCAACCACCAGCCAAATTATTTGAAGGCTTGTTTCTCTTTCTGGCTTTTATTCATCATCAGACCTTAAGTTTTTTTTTTTTAAAGTGCTCGTGCTCTATATTCTATGTTTTGTGCAAATCGATAAACTTTTCTTATACAACTTTAAAAAACTTTTGTACTTAGCTTTAGCTTCCCGAGGTTTAAAAAAAGAATGAAGAAATAGCTAAAGCTAAGTACAAAAGTTTTAAAGTTGTATAAGAAAAGTTTATCGATTTGCACAACACGAAGAATATAGAGCACAAGCACTTTAAACAAAACTAAGGTCTGATGATGAATAAAAGCCAGAAAGCGAAACAAGCCTACATCTAGGTGCAGGCATTTACACTGGCTATAGGGCTAGTTTAAGTTGTCATGCCTAGATGCAAGCATGTTCTATGCCACTTATGCTGGTATTCCATAAAGCAAAATAGGTGCCTACTTTACTTTCTACAATAAGCTTAAAACAGGCACCATAACTAATGCCTATAGTAGCTGCCTTTTTACAAAATTATCCTCTTTACTTCCACAAGTTTAGCCACTTGTAACTAAGTATTACTGATCAAAAACTGTTCCAGTTTTTACATGCTTTTCCTACTGCCTGATTGCATGGTCTAATAGCCAAGTAAGTTGGAGTGGATACTGTAAGTTATGTTATTGAATGGATGTGTGTGGAATGTATTTAATTTTAAATATATGTTATTTGGTCAAGTTTTTAAATTTTTATGTTTCTTTGTGAGCTGCTTTGATATAAGCGGCATATAAAATATGGTAAATAAACAATACTCTCCCACCGACGTTCACAGCAGCTGTCAAACTGCGGGTTCCAAAATACCTATATCCCGTCTGTCAGAAAGTTCCAACGGAAATCCAAAATATCACAATAATGGACTGGCAAATAGAACAGTGAGGTCACTTACAGAGGATCTTTTTCTCTTGCTGGTAAATGAAAAAGGGTAGAACAAGCAAATTATTTTATATACAAAAGTTCAAGCACCTCATTTTCCCCCCCAAAGCTGTCTGCTCTCCCGAAGCTTTATAAAGCAGTTCGCAATATATTACATAAAAGAGAAACAAAACAAAAAAACAACAACAACACTTTATAGCCGTTTTGCCCGTGCCCCCAAATAAGGAGAAAATCCTTTATAAACGAAAGGGCCAAAATATTTCACAGCTACAAATCCACTGGCATTATTTTACAGAAACTCAGGAGCTAGAAGGTTTCATTTCTGAGCTGTTCCAGCAAAGAGCAAACATACTTTTTTCTTAATTGCGTTTGGAAAGGAAGGAAGCAGCGCCAGCACGAATCTCACTTTGTGCTGGCCGGTCACAAGCATGAGACGAAGTGGGAGGAAGAAACATTAACTTCAACAGCTGTTTCTTGACCCGGGCTGTCAGTCTTCCCAAGAATACATTTCGGAGGGTCCTGTCGGAAAGGGAGAAAAGCGCACAGCACGAGCAGAGCCCAGAACCCGTGGAGCTCAAGTTAACCCCCATTCCCCTTTCCCGCCTTCCTACAGCTGAGGTTGCTGGCCGCCCCGCTGCAGCTCCCCCCGCCCCTCCCTAGTGCACGCACGCACTCAGCGCCGGTGGTAGGAGCGCGAGCTAGACTACAGCAATTCCCCAGCAGGGGCGGCTTGAAACCGCCGCACTGAATAGCATTTGCTGTTTCGTGCACGTGGCTTCCCTCCCTCTGCCACTGCAGCCCGGAAGCCGCGCTACCTCTTTGACTCTCACGCTCGCTGCTGGAAGAAGTTTCTCGGCAGCTAGCTCACGCCTCTCTAGCCGGTATGTTTCGTGCCCACCTTCGTTTTGCATTTATTATAGTGCAGTGCAGCGCAGCCCACGCCTCTGCCCCTGTCTGGAGGGGGAAGGGGAGTGCCTGGGGGCTCTCTGGAGCTCTAGCACTGGATAAAGAGATGATTTGTGCTGGAAGACGCCCAATCAGAGGGAGAGGGGACCTATTAGTTTAAACTTTAAATTGCTAGAGGCTTGGCAGATACCGTGTTCCTGAAAATTATTTAAAACATATACAGTATATTTTGTACGGTGGGAATGTGAAGACTGACTTGCTGGGGGAGGGGGGGCGGAGGTGTTGGGGGGGGGGGGAGTTTGAGGTTGCATAGAAGCAGTTGGGTGGAGAAGTGAAGTGCTTTACAGATGCTATCTTTAGTATGTGTTTTAATGCCCTACTGTACTTTATCATACACATACCCTTCGTTAGTCAATTGACTGGAGTAAAGCATTTCAGTAGAACTTACACAAGACCTGGGATGCCTTTTCTTTTCTTTTCTTTCCCCCCTGGATTACTGAGTTCCTATATAGGCAGATACTCTAACTTTAGTCTGATTCCCTTAACGTGATCCAGTAAGACTAAGAGGCTAATAAAACATCTATACTGCCCTTGCCCCTTCTCAGGGAATTAAATTGCATTAGAACACAGTTTGAAATATTGCAGGATTGGAAAATACAGTATTTATTATATATCTCCAGTTCAACATGGAAAGTCTAATCACTTCACTTAGCAAGGTCTGGATGCATTAGGAGCTAATCCTGGTGGGGCTCTAGTGCAATATGCAGCTAGACACTTTTGAAGTCTGATGCTCAAAGCTGGCATTAGAGGCAAGAGTGTACATCCCACAGTGCAAGAACAGTGCTGAAAACTAGACCCAGAAAGCAAATAGGATGCACATTTTATGCATGGTAGTAATGCAAAAACAAGGGAGAGGATCTTGACCGATGCATGCACACAAGAACTACGCTTACTGCAAAACCCCTGTGTGCATGTACCAAGCAAAACAGGATATGCAAGAGCACTGGTACCCTTCCCCTGCACTATGAAATTTAAACTCCCCTGTCAAATTTTTGTAGCTTTGTAGTATTATATTATTTCCTTCAATAAAATGTTATAAATTAAATCACCTGTAAGACTCACACTAAAGCGCAGGACGCCATGTGCCAATGCCCACCTTCACCCTTGGCTTTGCTCGGACTTGCAGATTTTTTTTTTCTTACTATCAGCACTTCAGGCTGCACAATCTTCTTTCTCCTTTCAAAAGAAGCCGAATATCAGCAATTTAATTTTAAAAATGATTTGAGTCAATTTCAATACAATTTGCACTGATCTTCAGTGCATAGATTAGCATGCATGATGGAGGCTTTGTGGCAGGAGATTTCTGTGTACCCTGTTGATTTTGAATTTTCTATGAGCCTTTTAAATGCTCTTAGTATTTTAAAAGAATTTTTAAAGTTTGTATTTCCAGCATTGGAGTGACACCTAGTGGACCAACAGACACACCCCGGAGGCAGGCCTCCACCTGGGGGCCGAAACATGGACCGTGTCGGGTCATTGGCTGGATCCTTTCAATAAAAGGACATTATGTCCATAGGACTTTTTATACATGTGCTCTTATTGATGTGCTCTTATATTTATTTTTAATTTATAGAAATAAAAGTTTGTTTGTCCCAAAGTTGACGTGTTTTATCCCACTCCCCACTCTCTTCTTTGAAGGCTTTATGCATGCCATGCATGTTAGCATGCGTACAGTTCCTGACCTAATTGCTTCTAGCGCTGGTGTTAAGTTTTTAGTATCTTAGCCTTGGAGAAGCCAACCTTGAGGCATCTGAGATGTAATAGCTTTAAAGAAATTGGAACAAAAAAAAAAATAAAATCAGGGTCTATGCAAGGGTGTTAGGCGCCCTGGGTAAATCTGCAGCCTTATACACTGCTTCATTAGGAAAAGGGTATGGGATTTTGAAGTGCCACATTTTTGTGATTAAAATCAAAGTGGCTTACATATTTGCATGGTAGTAATGCACATATGTATTACTAGAGGGTTAGGCCACTAGAGCAGGGGTGTCAAAGTCCCTCCTCGAGGGCCGGAATCCAGTCGGGTTTTCAGGATTTCCCCAATGAATATGCCTGAGATCTATTTGCATGCATTGCTTTCAATACATATTCATTGGGGAAATCCTGAAAACCCGACTGGATTGTGGCCCTTGAGGACCGACTTTGACACCTGTGCACTAGAGCAGTGATTCCCAACCCTGTCCTGGAGGAACACCAGGCCAATCGGGTTTTCAGGCTAGCCCTAATGAATATGCATGAGAGAGATTTGCATATGATGGAAGTGATAGGCATGCAAATTTGCTTCATGCATATTCATTAGGGCTAGCCTGAAAACCCGATTGGCCTGGTGTTCCTCCAGGACAGGGTTGGGAACCACTGCACTAGAGGGTTAGGTCAGTGGTTCCCAACCCTGTCCTGGAGGACCACCAGGCCAGTTGGGTTTTCAGAATAGCCCTAATGAATATGCATAAGTGAGATCTGCATATAATGGAAGTACCAGGCATGAAATCTGCTCCATGTTTATTCATTAGGGCTATCCTGGCTGGCCTGGCCTGGTGGTCCTCCAGGACAGGGTTGGGAACCACTGGGTTAGGTGACTTGCCCAAAGTCACAGGTAGCTGCAGGTTCTCAGCCTGCTGAATTAACTATGAAGTTACTCCTCCATTTTGTGCTTCCTAGTAGAGAATGACACGGTGACAAAATTCATCACCGTTCCCGTCCCCGCGGATAACCGCGGGAAATAATCTCATGTCATTTTCTAGTATCTATTTCAATCTCAGTCCTTCTACACCAGCATTCTTCAAAGCAAAGCCTGCAGGTCAGTGGTTGTGGCCATTCATACTCTGATTCTTCCCTCTCTCTTTAAAGAATGACATGAAGATGGTTTCCCGCGGTTATCCGCGGGAACGGGAACGGTGATGAATTTTGTCACCGTGTCATTCTCTACTTCCTAGGCTCCTAATGCGCAGCCCCTGAAGTCCTCTACTGTAACCCTTGAACAGTTGGCTAAAATGCTCTTCAGATCCTCTAAATCAGGGTTCTCAAAATCCCTCCTTGAGGGCTGCAATCCAGTCGGGTTTTCAGGATTTCCCCAATGAATATGCATGAGATCTATTAGCATACAATGAAAGCAGTGCATGCAAATAAAACTCATGCATATTCATTGGGGAAATCCTAAAAACCTGACTGGATTGCGGCCCTCAAGGAGGGACTTTGAGATCTCTGCTCTAAATGCATCAATTTCAGTCTTTCCCACTTGATATAGTAACTGCAAACGATCTCAAGTGTGTTACTCAGGTGCCTCACTTATCAAATTTGCTAGTTGGCAATCCAAGACATATTTTAAAAACTCACTTTATCCTTGAAGTGATGTAGAATTAATATATTAGTATTAATTTTTAATATCCAGTCTGAACAAGCAAGTCAAGGCAAGTTTACAAAATTGGTAGTATGTGTGGGGCATGGATTAACACTATATTGGGTCCTAGGCAAGCATATAGTTGTGGGCCCCCCTAACAGGATTTCCCCCTTCACCCTCTCTGTGATTTATTTCTTTCTTAACCTCGCCCCCCTCCCCCAACATTTTACTTCTCCAGAAGTAGCAGGGAAAGTGTAGAACCTATCACTCCTATCCTCTCCCCCATCAAACACACATTTTCACTTCTCCAGAAGTAGCAAGGAAAAAATTTAGAGCCTATCTATAGGCATAGGGGCAGTAATACTTGGTGGATGAGCACATGCCTTAAATGGAAAGGCTTGATGGTACTGAAGAACTACCAAGCTACCCAGTTCCAGAAGGGAGATTCTGAACTAGTCCTGAATCTCTGCACCCGTATCTCGGTACATTATGAGATGTGAAACACTGATTTCATTTGGTAGCATCAGAGACTACAAATAGCACACTGAATTTGGAGATAAATTAACTAATGGATTATCCAGAAAGTCTCCTTCCTAGAGCTGAGTAACTTGGCAGTTCTGCAGCAGTGAGCCAAAACCATAGAGATTCTATAAGCCATTTTCACCTTCCATCGCCTCTGGTACAAACTAGAGGTGCCAACAGACAGTGTAATGGTATATATTTACAAAGTTTTACTTGTAAGAAAAGCTTCATAAATGGAAGCAGCAAAATAAAAGTCATCACTTTCTTTGGTGTTTCTGAAAGGATATAGAGGGTGTCAAAGTCCCTCCTCGAGGGCCGGAATCCAGTCGGGTTTTCTGGATTTCCCCAATGAATATGCATTGAAAGCAGTGCATGCAAATAGATCTCATGCAGATTCATTGGGGAAATCCTGAAAACCCGACTGGATTCTGGCCCTCGAGGACCGACTTTGACACCTGTGATAGACAGAAGAATGGGCAATTTGGCCTTTATCTGCCATCATGTTTCTTGTTTTCTGTAGCATTAAGGACCGCTGAAAAGTTCTTAGCCCAACCAACAAAGTTGGGGCGGTCTCCATCGAGGGCTATATACTTAGTACAGTTATTTTCCACTGTTTTCATTCTGTTGGAAAAATATGGGACGAAAAAATTGGAAAATCAATGGACTAAATGCCTAGCCCTCGTTGGAGACTTCCCCCAACTATGTTGGCTGGGCTAAGAACTTTTCAGCGGTCCCTCGTATTAGGACAGCATTCAAAGGAAATTGCCCAGGAAACGTAATAGCTAGCTGGGTAAATGCTTCCCTTCCTTTAGTATGCAAACATGTACATTTGTAGCAGCCCACATTTTCAAGGGAAGCTCTATTTATATTTATGTTCATTTTTCTATACCGTTCTCCCAGGAGAGCTCAGAACGGTTTACATGAATTTATTCAGGTACTCAAGCAGTTTTCCCTGTCTGTCCTGGTGGGCTCACAATCTATCTAATGTACCTGGGGCAATGAGGGGATTAAATGACTTGCCCAGGATCGCAAGGAGCAGCGTGCATTTGAACCCACAACCCTAGGGTGCTGAGGCTCTAGCTTTAACCACTGCGCCACACTCTCCTCACTGACACAGAAACATAAATGAGTGCATGTACTCTCTTAACCAGTGTTCCCATCTCCACACCATCATTGCTTCCGGTTCTTTAACTCAGTGTGCAGCAGACCCTTAACACTTTTACCCATTCTTAAATTCCTACTCCCTTTCAACAATCCCATTCCCCCGAATACTCACTGGTTCCACAGCTTTCTCCAAAGCCCCATAGGGAGGGCGCAGCCCCTTCTTCCTGTGATTTCCTATCACTGTCTCTGCATTTGAAGGGGAAGCATTGGAGACTATAAAAGGCTAAATTGTGAAAACTACCCTGATACTTTAGCTATCATTCTGACTTCAAGCCTGGAAATTTACAAATTTGTAGAATTTAAAAAAAAAAATAAAAAAATCTAGACAATTGTCAATTCAAGGCTCCTGAGTCCTCAGCATATATGATATGCCCCCCTAAACCTTTGGGCTGAGGTATGTACATAGTTAGCCTATGCCTATCTGGATCTGAGTATGTGTACCAATAAGCTTGAAATTTTTTGGTGGCCCTTGTAGCTTTCTTGTTTTCATGCCCTGGCCCTTTACAGGGTGGAGACCACTGACCTAGACACATCTCTGAGATTTTGATAAACTTAACCCTGATAACCTTAATGTAGGGTTACTATGTTTTTGACCTGAAAAAAAAGAGGACACATGAACCCACCCCCTACCCCCTGGATCCACCTTCTCCCTGTTCCTGGTCTAGCCTTCCAGAAGGCACCTTGGCAGGACTGGCTTACAAGGAATCCGGTAGCTCTTCCCCTCTTACCTTGGCACTGCAGTTCAGTTTTCTTCAGGCTGCCGGAAGCTCAATGATGTGAGCCACTGCTGTCGGCCTGCCCTGGAAGATGCCTCTGCAGCAACTTCCTGTCCTCACGGAGGTGGGACCTGCAGGGGCCAATGTGCAAAAGCCATTTACATGGGTAAATGGACTATTGGGAAATTTTATGTAACTATTAAGGTGACTTTTTATAGCACTGCTGCTGTTTGTCCCCTTCCTTATCAAGCTACTATCCTAGGCAACCACCTAATCATGCCTGACTTTTTAGCCAGCCCTGAGATCAGTTCATCACAGATTTTGTGATTATTGAAATCTTTCAACGCTACATTGCATGTAGGAGCTGTGCTTAGATATACTGTACTTGGCTTCAGAGCCGCCATCAGCTGGGTAGAGAAGAGCAGCAGTTGCAGGCAGGAGGAGGAGCTATGCCTAGTGGTTGCTCTTCTGAGCAGGCACCAGACACAATTCCTCTCCTCTTTATGAGACTACTCTGCAAAAATAGCATAATATGATTTGCATGCTATTTGTGCATAGCCCTGAAAAAGAAAATCACTCCCAACACAATATTTTTTTACCATGTTGTCGGAGCGTTGTGCGTCCTGTCCCAAGTCTTTTAGCAGCACTGATCTTATGTATATTTTTTATACTCCATTTACTATTTTTTTCTCTTTTTATGTTGCTTTTATTTATTTTTAATGCATCACTAAGCTCAAGATTGTTTAATGTTATCTTTCTTGTCATCTCTTCTGATTTTTCCCTCCTCACTGCTGAAAAACACCTTTAACCATGCTCAGTGGGGGAGTGAATCTTGCATCCTGTCAGTGCCAGCTGTAATCTAGGTTTATCTGGTTTAGATCTACTGATGTTGTGTAATTTCCTTTATTTTCTGTCTTTAGCATGCTTCTGTTGGAGTACTGAGATGTACCATAGTAATTCTATGCTTTCAATCCATATGTATTACCTTAAAATTTCTGAAGCGTGATAGCAAAATAGTCTGTGAAATGGTTAAACGGTTATGTACACTTCAAATCACCAGAGAACGCTATATGTTTGCAGAGGTTTATCAGGACTTTTGTGAGGAAATATTTGCTGCCTGTGTTTTGCAGCAAATAGGGTACTGTCGTAACCAATGTCTGTCTCTTGTAATTCAAGATAAAGTAGTGTGGTTGCCATGTTAGTCAACCTTAAAGGTTAATAAATAAAATAAATGAAAACTATACTGTATATACTCTAATATAAACTGAGATTTTTGGGTCATTAAAGCTGCTTTGGCGAAGTCTTTTGTCGCACACGCCTGTCTCAAATATGCACACTGGAGACTGAGGCAGTGGTTTCCCCTCCTGAACTTTTTTTGGGCAGGGATAGAACATAGAAACATAGAAACATAGAAAGATGACGGCAGAAAAGGGCCACAGCCCATCAAGTCTGCCCACTCGATTTACCCAGCCTATTAAGTCTGAGTGCTAATGACTTAGTTCCTTAACTCGACCGTCGCAGGGGTCCCATTTATTCTTAAAGTCGAGCACACTGGTGGTCTTGATCACCTGCACCAGAAGTTTGTTCCAGTGATCTATCACCCTTTCTGTGAAGAAATACTTCCTGATGTCACCACTAAATTTCCCTCCTCTGAGTTTGAGTGGGTGCCCCCTTGTGACCGAGGGTCCCTTGGGAAAGAATATATCGTTTTCCACCTCTACACGACCTGTGACGTACTTGAATGTCTCGATCATGTCACCCCTTTCCCTGTGCTCCTCTAGGGTATAGAGCTGCAGCTTGCCCAGTCTTTCTTCGTATGAGAGACCCTTGAGTCCAGCGACCATCCTAGTGGCCATCCGCTGGACCGACTCAGCTCGAAGCACATCTTTCCGGTAATGTGGCCTCCAGAATTGCACACAGTATTCCAGATGAGGTCTCACCATGGCTCTGTAGAGTGGCATTATGACTTCAGGTTTGCGGCTGACGAAGCTTCTATTGATACATCCCATCATTTGTCTTGCCTTCATGTCTGCGCTGATAATCACTCCCAAGTCCCGTTCTTCTGAAGTCTTAGCTAGTATTTCTCCATTCAAGGTGTATGTTCTGCATGGATTTCTGCTACCGAGATGCATGACCTTACACTTCTTAGCGTTGAAGCCCAGCTGCCATGTTGAGGACCAGTTTTCCAATATGATCAGATCCTGCATCATACTATCTTTGAGATTGCTTTCACCTACTATATTACACAGTTTGGCGTCGTCGGCAAACAGTGCTACTTTACCCTGTAGTCCTCGGGTCAAGTCCCTTATGAATATGTTGAAAAGGGATGGTCCCAGGACTGAGCCCTGCGGCACTCCGCTAGTCACTTCCGATGTCTCAGAGAGGGTGCCATTGACCACCACCCTCTGAAGTCTTCCACTCAGCCACTCCTTGACCCATGCAGTTAGTTTCTCACCTAACCCCATGGTTAGGATGGATAATATGGTGCATGCATTGTATGACATGCGGGTTTGGCAAAGGTGTCAGCACATTCCATCTCTGCTACCTGCAGAATGGTTTGGTTCAGACAGTGGGCTGGTGATTCCACTTCCAAGGATACTTGGGCTACACTGCCTTTTCAGGAGCACTTATTGCTTGGCAAAGGTCTGGATGACCTCATGGATTCTGGGATGGACCTTCACCCTAAGACTCTGCCTATTAGCAGACCCAGACCCTCCCAGGGTTCTTGTCGTTCTAATTTCGTGGCTCACATCAATTCCAACTGTATGCAAGTAACATGTCGCAGATATTTTCACAGGGCTACCGATGACAGTAAAATGGCTACAGGTGTTCCCAGCCTTCCACCTCCAGTCTGCGCCCCCTGCTGAAGAGGAACAGTGGGGCCAGGCCGAGGGATGCTCCTCTTCATATAGGGGGTCAGCTCTCCGTCTTTCTTCCCATCTAAATGCACCTTACGTCCGACAAGTCGATCTTGGACTTTCTTAGTTTGGGCTACAAGCTGAAATTTGCCCAGCCTTTGCCAAATTGGTTTGTGGATTCTCCTACAGATTGCCCAGAAAGCACTCGAGGTTCAAGCCACCATTAAGCGCTGGCAGGATATTCAAGCTATAGAGCCGGTGCCGTCTGAACACTCAGGCAGATACTCTATACACTTTCTCATGCCCAAGAAAAGCTTAGAAGATTGGAGATTTATTCTGGATCTTCAGCTCATGAATACAGCTCACAAGGTTCCCTACTTCTTGCCTCTTTGGATCTCATGGAAGCATATTTGCACATTTCCTTTATTCAGGCCCACCGCAACCTTTTGCAGTTTCTTGGCTCTGCCGTTTGGGCTGGTGACAGCGCCCCAGACCTTCACCAAGGTCATGGTGGCTTACTTGCGAATAATGGGTCTCCAAGTTCACCCTTACGTGAGGTGCTGGAGGACCTGGGCTGGATTGTCAACTTCAGGAAGAGCCATCTGATGTTCATGCAGTTGCTGGAATATCTGGGAGTTCTCCTCGACTCGGCTGTGGACCGTGTTTTTCTGCCAGAAGCCCGCAGATTTCTGCCCAGATTCCTCCCCTTCTACAGTAGCCAGCTCTGTCGGCATAGAATTATCTTCAATTTCTGGGATCCATGGTTGCCATACTGGATGTGGTTCTTGCGCGAGGGAGCACATGTGTCCTCTTCTGCATGCTTTGCTCTCTCGCTAGGCTCTGCACAGGGATGCCTTGCAAGCCTGTCTACTTTGGACTCTGGAAGCCCGAGCAAGCATGGATTGGTGGCTTTTCCCACAATTGCTTTGTGGGGTGGACTGCTACCTGTTGCCTTCTGGATCGTAGTGATGTCAGATGCCAGCCTTCAGGGATGGGGAGCCCATTGCAATTGTTCTCCTGTTCAAGGGAGTTGGATGCTCTCTCAGCGAAAATGGTCACTCAACCAGTTGGTGCTCAGAGCCATTTGGCTAGCTCTGATGATATTGCAGAAGACTCTGGAGGGCCAAGTGGTCAGAGTCTTCTCCATCAATGCAATGGCAGTAGCCTATCTCAATCACCAGGGAGGGATCAAGAGCACTCCTCTGGCTCAGGAAGCCCGCCTTCTTGTTCTTTAGGCAGAACATCACCTCCTAGCACTGACTGCATCGCATGTGGCAGGAATAGACAATGTTCAAGCAGACTTCTTCAGCAGACAAATTCTAGATCCATGCAAATGAACCCTGTCCGCAGCAGTGTTCTGAGTGAAGTGCGTAGGTCAGGCCTGCTTCAACCTCCTGCCTATGGCAAGAATCAAGAAAGCGGATCGGTATGGAGTGAAAGTGAAAGGTATGGAGAACCTGGACTACGAGATACGACTCAGGAGACTGGGGTTGTTCTCCCTTGAGAAGAGGAGACTGCGAGGGGATCTGATCGAGACTTTCAAAATACTGAAAGGATTTGACAAAATAGAGCAGGGAAAGCAGATGTTTACAATGTCCAATTTGACACGGACAAGAGGACATAGACTGAGGGGGGATAGGTCCAGGACGAATATCAGGAAGTTCTGTTTCATGCAGCAAGTGGTGGACACCTGGAATGCTCTCCCAGAGGAAGTAATTGCAGAATCCACCGTTCTAGGATTTAAGGGTAAACTAGATGCACATCTCTTTAAGAGTGGCATAGAGTGATACGGGTAAGGGTAAATTAGATGCACATCTCCCTTGATAAGCATACAGTGATATGGGGACTAAAGCTATGCCAGGATACACCTGGCGGGGCCTCCGCATGTGCGGATCACCGGACTTGATGGACCCAGGGTCTGATCCGGAGATGGCAATTCTTATGTTCTTTAGTTGCAGATCAGAGCCTGGAAGCTAGTGCAGTCATGGCCTCAGGAGATTCTCCTGTATGTCTTTCGTCTTTGGCTGATGTTTGACAGATTGCGGCCTCCTCTGGGCCATGTAGTTCTGGTGTCTCCAGAATGGCCTTATGGACCGTGGTACGCAGATCTGATGTGTCTGCGCAGGAGTTGCAACCTTCAGTTGAGTGATCATCTGGACCTCCTCTTGCTGAATCTAGTGTCATTGGAGGTTCCGGGTCCCTTTGCTCTTACAGTGTGGCTCTTAAGCACACAGGATATTCTGCTATTGGTGCTGATACTCTTCTCGAGCATAAGAAGTCATTCATGGTTACAGCTTACGTTAAGACGTAGAAGGCCTTCCAATGTTGGTATGCCCAGGACCGGGTGGACCCTTATTCAGGTCCAATCCCAATGATTCTTGCCTGCCTTCAGGCTGGTCTGGATAAAGGCTTCTGTGTGGGTTCAGGTGACCTGGGAGCATCAGTCCTTGTTGGTGTCTCTTTCTGCTGTTGCAAGATTTCTACAGGGGTCTCTTCATGTCAGACTGCTGGTTCAGCAACTTTTTCCTTTCGGGGACCTGTACCTGGTGCTGTCTAGCCTTTCCAAGGCGTCTTTTGAGCCCCATCGAGATGCTTCCATCTTAACTTTGACACTGGTTCGGCACGATGTGTGTCTTACCTACAGGCTCTGTATTTCGGAGACTGGGGGTTTTCTTCCTTCCTTCCAAAGTTGGTTTCGGCTTTCCACGTTAATCAGGAAGTGTGTTTGTCTGCCTTTCAGCCTACTGGTTCCAGGACACATGGTCAACTGCTGAAGAAATTACGTTTTCTGGAGGTTACTAACAAGTTTCATCTCTCTGACCATTTGTTTGTGCTGACTCATTTAGCTAAGCGGGGTGCTCCTGCTTCCAAGGTCACGGTTTCCAGATGGATCTATAGAGCCATTTTGTCAAACTACATTCTTGCTGAGAAACAATCTCCTGTTTCTGTCAAGGCACATCCTACCAGGAGTGTGGCTTCTTTGTGGGCCGAAGCTAGAGCTGTATCCCCTGAGAAGATTTGCAGAGTGGCAACGTGATCTTTTCTTCACACTTTTGTCAAGTTGTACAGAGTGGATGTGGCAGCAAGATAGGACCCTGCTTTTGGATCTTAAAGGTCTTAAAGGTTGGCGCAGCAAGTCCAATCTAGCTTTTTGGGGGACTCTTTTGTGCATCCCTACTGTCACCTTTTGCACTAGAAAAAGAGATTATGTACTTACCCTGGTAAGCTCTTTTCCAGTAGATAGACATTCTGGACTCCTGCCCTGTCCTTCCTGCACCTGCTTACAGTTTTCAGTCTGTTTATGCTTCTCCAAGCTGATTCTATAGTTGCCCTGGAGAAGCGAAGGCTTAGAGGGGACATGATAGAGACTTACAAGATCATGAAGGGCATGGAGAAAGTGGAGAGGGACATATTTTTCAAACTCTCAAAAACTACAAGAACGAGAGGGCACTCGGAAAAATTGAGAGGGGACAGATTCAGAACCAATGCTAGGAAGTTCTTCTTCACCCAAAGGGTGGTGGACACCTGGAATGCGCTTCCAGAAAGTGTGATACGACAGAGTACGCTACTGGGTTTCAAGAAGGGATTGGATGATTTCCTGAAGGAAAAGGGGATTGAAGGGTACAGATAGGGGATACTATGCAGGTCCTGGACCTGATGGGCCGCTGCGTGAGCGGACTTCTGGGCATGATGGACCTCGGGTCTGACCCAGAGGATGCACTGCTTATGTTCTTATGTTAAAGGAGAGGGGGCAGGGAGAGGAAGGAAAAGTTGGACTCATGGAGGGACAGAGAGAGATGTTGGTTAGGGAATGGAAAGAGGTGTGGAGGAGAGGAAGCATTCAGGAGGCAGAATGAAAGGAAGAAAGAAAGAAATATTGGATTTACAGTCAGAAGAAGGAAGTGCAACCAGAGATTCATGAAATCACCAGAAAGCAAAAATGATTTTATTTTAAATTTAATGATCAAAATGTGTCTGCTTTATTTTAAATTTAGTGATCAAAATGTGTCTGAATTTATATCTGCTGTCTATATTTTGCACTATGGCCCCCTTTTACTAAACCGTGATAGTGTTTTTTAGCGCAGGGAGCCTATGAGCAGCACAGGGCATTCAGCACAGCTCCCTGTGCTAAAAACCTCTATCGCGGTTTAGTAAAAGGGGAGGGGTATATTTGTCTATTTTTGTATAGTTGTTACTGAGGTGACACTGCATATTTTAAATCGCAAGATGCTGGCAAAGAGGAGAGTTGCTATGGGTGCCAGCTGACTGCCTACAGGATGCCATGGAGAGAGGCACATCCTGTAAACAGTCAGCTGGCACCAGCGCTTTACCTCCTCCCTGGCATCTCTACTCTTATGTACGCCTCTCCTGTTGACAACCCCCCCTCCCCCCCACACACACACACTGCTGGCTCTAGGCCCTGACTGCAGGGCCTTACACATTGACGTGATAACATCACATGTGCGTGTGATGTCATTGTGTCGATGTCCATGCATGTCCAGGTGCCCTGTTTAGTGTGCCACAGCTAGAAATAGTTTGCTAGACACTGGGTTAGATAAATGATAGGAAACAAGAAAAAAAATTACAACCAGTTTTCCTAAGGGAGAGAGGTGAGGAGTAGATTGTCCTAGGCATCTGTGTTAAACAGTCTTGTTTAACAACTTTATTAATTATCCAGTAATCAGAGCAATGAATGAAGAGATCAGATTTACAGATGGCACAACATTCTTCAAAGTAGTTAAAGCATAAGCAGCCACTAGGGAATTGAAAGAGGACTTTGCACGACTGGACATCTGAATGACAGGAAAAATGTAATGTTGATTAAAACAAAATGATGTGCATAGGGAAAACTAAATGTAACTATATGTAAACAGTATTAGATTTTACATTAGTAACTCCATGGAGAAACAGAATCTTGGAGCCATTGAAGGTAATATACTATATATTTTTAAAGCATATTATACTGTATTTATTGTTTGTTCATATTTTATGATATCTTATGTTTGTTTGTGAGTTGCTTAGAAGCTTGAGCTGGGAATTGCATAATTTTATAAAGAAATTAAAATGGTACATTGAAATTCTCAGCTCAATAGCTGTGTTCCAGAAAGTAAATAGAAAGTTAGGAACAATTCAGAAAGGAATATAAAACAAAAACTGTGAATATTGTAATAACCTTTGTCTGAATACATGGGTGACAGCATCTTGAACATTGTGTGCAGTTCTGATTGCCCCTTCTCAAATGAGAGAGTACTGGGGTGGCCATCCTGCATTTCATAAGGTATGTGCAGCTCTTTCAGTTTCTAATGGATAACATTTGTCTGGACATAGATGTTCAGTTAAACTTTGTACATTTAGCGACTGAGGACATTTTAAGTACATGTCGCATTGATTCCTGAAGTTAACTGGATAAATGCTTTTGAATATTGATGCAAAAGCTGCTTCTTTTTTAGCAGCTGTAGGTCAGAATATGGTTTTTCCTTAACATTTTTTTTTTTAATTTATTTGCTGGTGTTATGGTATCAGGTTTTTTTTTTCTTTATTATTATACTTTATTGATTTTTGTTACTAAAGATAACAAACTACAGGAAAATTAAACAGAGTTATACATAAAACAAAATCTATTCAGGCAAAGGTATCGGTTAGTATTATAGTTTTCGTTGATTATTTTTTCGAAGTTAAGTAAATCTGAAATTTTGTTCTTTGTTCTATCAAATACTATCACAGTTTTGCCATGTAGTCCTAGATATCAATTTTCCTGACTTATGGAAAGGATATACAGAAAATTTATATAAAAAAGGCAATGAGGATAACATTGGGGAAATTGAACTGGAAACTGACGCTGAAGAAGAACCAGGTATTTTAAAAGAAGTCATAGCAGCAATTAAAGCTTTATTGAAAAACAAGTCACCTAGTATCGATGGTATTCCAACTGAATTAATCAAAAGCTTAGAAGGTGGCCCTCACTCGACTGTAAGCAGATTTGGAAGGAAAAAACATAGCCAACTGATTGGAGAAGATAACTGTTCATACCTATACTGAAGAAAGGTGACACCAAGGACTGTAACAACTATAGAGTGATTGCATTAATTCCACATGTTAGCAAAATATTACTGAAAATAATACATTGAAGGTACAATGATACATTGAACAAGAACTATCTGAAGTTCAATCTGGTTTCAGAAAAGGTCAAGAAAGAAGAGACATTATTGCCAATGTTAGATAGATATTGGAGAAGAGCAAAGAATATCAAAAGCCCCTATCCTTTTGCTTCATCGATTACAGCAAAGCTTTTGATGCCAGAGGGTAGTGTTAAATGGAATTCACTCAGAGGAGGGTCAGGTGAGTAGTGTAGTGCCTCAAGGCTTGGTGCTGGGACAGATTCTGTTCAATATGTTTGTGAGTGACATTACTGAAGGGTTAGAAGGTAAGGTTAACCTTTTTGCGGATGATACCAAGAGTGGATACCCCGGGAGAGTGGAAAACATGAAAAAGAATCTGCAAAAGTTAGAAGAATGGTCTAGCATCTGGCAACTAAAATTCAATGCAAAGAAGTGCAGAGTGATGCATTTGGGGGGTAGAAATCAGAGGAAACCGTATGTGCTGGGAGGTGAGAGGCTGATAAGCACAGATGGCGAGAGGGACCTTGGGGTGATTGTTTCTTTGGATCTAAAGGCATCTAAATAGTGTGATAAGGTGGTGGCTGCAGCCAGAAGGATGCTAGGCTGTATAGAAAGAGGAGTAACCAGCAGAAGAAGAGAGGTGTTGATGCCCCTGTATAGGTTGTTGGTGAGGCCGCACTTGGAGTATTGTGTTTAGTTTTGGAGGCCATATCTGGCGAAGGATATAAAAAGAATTGAAGTGGTCCAGAGGAAGGTGACAAAAATGGTAAGAGGTTTGAACCAAAAGAAGTATGAGAAGAGACTGGAAGAACTAAAGATGTGTACTCTGGAGGACAGGAGGAACAGAGGAGATATGTTACAGATGTTTAAATACTTGAAAGGTATTGATATAGAACCAAATCTTTTCCAGAGAAGAAAAAAATGGGGCATAATTTGAGGTTACAGGGAGGAAGACTTAGGAGCAATGTTAGGAAATTCTTCTTCACGGAGAGGGTGATAGATACCTGGAATGCCCTCTTGAGGGAAGTGGTGGAGAGGAAACAGTGAGGAATTCCAAAAAGCGGGGGATAAAAATAGAGGATCTCTAATTAGAAAATGATGAATGTAAAGTAAAGAACTAAGGCCGTTATTGGACAGACCTGCACGGTCTGTGTTCCATATATGGTGATTCGGTGTAGGATGGGTTGGGGTGGGCATCAATGTGAGCTCCACTAATGTGGAACAGGAGGATGTTACTGGCCAGACTTTATGGTAGATGTCCTGCAAACAACTGGTTGGTTTGATAGGCTGGAGTGAGCTTGGATGGAAACTTCAGCATTTGGAACCTAGGACAATACCAGACTTTACAGTTTACTGCCCAGAAATATCAAAGAAGAGACAATCTAATCTTCATTTTATATACCAAATCTACTCCCTAAGGAGCTCGACTTGGTTTACAGTTCGTTAAAAAATGAAACATAACAAGTAAAAACTGGGGGATAAAAACAGAAATTGGTTAGATTAGATGGATGGAAAAAGTTAGAAAAAAGTATGTTGAATTACTTAAAATTACTATATGACAGCTAAAATCAGATTAACTATTGTGAAAACAACCAGGTTTTAAAACTTTTTCAAAATTGAAATAATTGATCTACCAGTCTTAGACAAGTTACTCTAATCATGTGTTTTTTAATGAGTATAACTTATGGGCAGACTGGATGGACCATTCAGGTCTTTATCTGCCGTTATTTACTATGTCACTATGGATCACTATAAACTATGGAGACCTCTTGCATAAATGGGAATACCCATACACATAACTCAACTGATAAAGAGCCTCTATGAAAATCAAGAAGCAGCAGTGAAAACTGAATATAGCAACACTGATTGGTTTCCAGTAAAACGTGGTGTCAGGAAAGGATGCATCTTGTCACCTTACCTTTTCAAACTTTATGGCAAAGCCATCTTCAGAAAAGCAAATTTGGAAGAAGAGAGCGTTGGTTTCAAAGTTGGTGGCCGAAATACAAACAACCTCCGCTATGCAGATCATACAATGTTCATCACCAGCAGCAAAGAAGACATGCTGCATCTACTGGGAAAAGTCAAAGCCGAAAGTCATAACATGGGATTAGAACTGAACATAAACAAGACTAAGATCATGAACATGGAAATCGATAAGGATTTTGAGCTTAAGGATTTCAATCTCCAAGGAAATTCTTCTTTACGGAGAGGGTGGTGGATGCCTGGAATGCGTTCCCGAGAGAGGTAGTGGAGAGGAAAATGGTGACGGAGTTCAAAAAAGCGTGGGATGAACACACAGAATCTAGAATCAGAAAATAATAGTAAATATTGAAGAACTAAGGCCAGTACTGGGCAGAATTGCACGATCTGTGTTTGTATATGGCCGTTTGGGGGAGGATGGGCTAGGGAGCTTCAGGATTTCCCCAAAGAATATGCATGAGATCTATTTGCATTCATTGCTTTCATTGTTTGCTAATAGATCTCCTCATTCATATTCATTGGGGAAATCCTGAAAACCCAACTGGATTTCGGCCCTCGAGGAGGGTCTTTGACACCCCTGGTGTAGATGGACTGGAGTGAGCTTTGACGGAGACTTCAATAGTTGAAACCTAAGAACAGTATAGGGCAGAGCTTTGGATTTTTGCCCAGAAATAGCTAAAGAGAAGAAGAAAACCCCCACAAATTTTTAGATTGAATCAGGTTAGGCAGACTAGATGGATCATTCGGGTCTTTATCTGCCGTCATCTACTATGTTACTATATTACTATGTATAAACAAAGAAACAACTAGCAGGGAAGAAATACTCCACAGAATAGCACTGGGTTGCTCTTCAATGAAGGCTCTCGACAAAGTATTCAAGGGCAAGGAAATAACACTCTAAAGGAAGATCAGACATGTCCATGCACTCATTTTCTCAGTAGATAATTACAGATGCAAAATCTGGACACTATAGAAATGAGACAGAAAGACGATTGACTTCATTTGAGCTTTGGTGCTGTAGAAAGTTTTTGTGTGTGCCATGGACAGCCAAAAGAACTAACAAATCAATTTTGGAAGAGAACAAACTGGCTATGTCACTTGAAGCCCAAATGATGAAGTTACGACTCTTATTTTGGTCACACCATAGGAGAAAGATCATTGGAGAAGGACATCATGTTTAGGAAGATCAAAGAAACCAGGCAAAGAGGACAACCTGCAATCAGATGGCTGGACATGTTGAAAACAACCATGGGGTTGATACTGGAGGATCTTACTGGACTAACACAAAACCAATTTAAAAAAAAAAATCTTTAAATTATCAAGTTGCTAAGACTCAAACATAAGTTGCTGGCACTTAATACAGTATATATGTACAGTCTGACTTAGATTGCCTGCTGTTTCATGGGTTGCATACTGGGGCTTGGTTTTGTGCACAGTGGAATAGGCATATTCTCTATATTTCATTACATCCATTACAATTACTCTTGTATTCCACAAGCACTATGAAATTCTGGGCTGGGAGTGTTATAAACACAGTGCATATTATATAATGTGATGACAAGAGAAAAAAAGTTTTCAGGCAGAGCACCAGTAGAGAGTTTAGCTTTAGTGGAAGCATCTGTTCATGTCCTTCGCCACTAGAAAATCTAAAGGCATGGAACAATTGAGAATTTACGGCCCCTTTTATCAAGCTGCGCTAGAGGTTTTTAGCACGGTGTGGCACGGTAAATGCTCCAACACTCATAGAATTCATATGAGCGTCGGAGCACTTACCTTGCCGACTTGCGCTTAAAACCTTTCGCACAACTTGATAACAGAAGGGGTTAGAAAGTGACTCACAGGAGAAGGGATGGAAATGGGACAGAAAATAATGCATTAAGAGAGTTGGGGTTTTTTTTTTGGTGGTATGTAATATCACTAGCAGTTTCTTCTGGGCACTTGCAAGCTATTAGTATTAAAATTCAGTGTTTTTGTTCAGATGTCGTCTGACCCAGAGGCAGAAGGTGACACCTTCCTGGGAGAGAGAAAATTTAAGCAGCATTGTGTGGACTTCATCAAACATTCTCAACAAATAGGAGATGGCTGGGAGTGGAAGGATCTGAAGGTACAGAGATTTATCATTTCAGAAAGAAGTCACCTGTATTTGAGGAATCTCTTCCTAATATTTACAAATGTGCAATTGAATCTGAAAAAAGTAGCAAGTAGTAATGTAATTCTTGTACCCTAGTCTTCAGTGCAATCCAAAAAGTATTTGTTGAACCTGAGAAGGGTGCATTATAGAAATCAACCAGACAATTTGTACAGATAAAATTTTTTTTTTGTTTTTCATAATAAATTTATGAGTCCAGTGAATAAGTGAGTTGCAGTAACTAGACAAGATGGGCCTTTAATCTTTATCTGCTATTGTGTTTTTGCATTTTCTAATTGTGCCCCTCCATCTGTCCTACAGCAGATTTCTTGCCATGGGGGCTGGGACTGTGCAAGAAATGGCAGTTTTTCTCCTTTACCTCCTTCCTACCCTGTGCTGGCTCATTTCAACGTTTTTGGTATCAGGATGAAGAGAACAGCAGTGGTGCATTATAATAATTCATTACCCTGAAGTCAGAATGTGACTTTCAGTTTCATTCTCTCTCTCTTACCATAGTCATTCTTGCTAGTTACCAGTCTCGTCAGAGGAAGTTTAGTTCCCCAGGCAGGAGCAGCTGAGGTATAGAAACTTTAAAAGAAGCTGCCATAAACAGCAAAATCCATTTCAGAGGCACAGTGTGACTGACTGTTAGGCTGCCCTGTTACATCCTCACTGATGATAAGAATGATTGGGGCAAATCTATAAAGTAGGTGTTAACATTTACCCATGCTGATTACACCTGTAACAGAGGCATATCCAGAGATGATATTTTGGATGGTCCTGAGCACTGAGTGATTGATTGGGCAAACAATTTCCCTTCTACCCCTGCACGTACTGCCTCCACTCCTGCTACTGCACCAGTGACCTCCAACAAATACTTGAGCTGAGGGATCCACAAGCCCTGCCACCTGGAAGAGACCTTCTAGCAGCCAGAACAGCTCATTCTCCTATTTGCTGCAGCCAGTAGCACCATCCTTATGCTGCTATGGCACCAACCTCTCCTCTGAAGTAACAGTGTGTGGACAGTGCCACTGGCTGCAGCAAGTAGAAGAATTAATTTTCCCTTTTGTTTCTGTTGAAAGCCACTTATACCTAGGGCACTGGTTCCCAAACATGTCCTGGGGATTCTGTAGCCAGTAAGAGTTTGAGAATATTCACAATGAATATAAGAACATAAGAATAGCCATACTGGGTCAGACCAGTGGTCCATCTAGCCCAGTATCCTGTTGACCAATCCAGCTCACAAGTACTTGGCAGAAATCCAGCTGAAATCTTGTCAGAAATCAAGCCAAAGATCTTACCAGACAGCAGACCTAGAACCCCTAAGGGATCAGGGTGCAGTAATTTTCAGGCCTCAAGGCGATATCGCCAGTTTTTGGGAGGGCCTTCAGGCAAGAGATCATTTCAAAGCTCAAGACAAAAATTTGGAGGTGCCAGGTACCCCCAGTCTTCAGGATCCTGTTTCATAGCCACTCCCAAGAAGCAATTATAAATTCAAGCTGTCAACTTGGCCTCCATGCATTGGGGGGAGGGTATTGGGAAGCATGGGCAGAGATTACTACAGACCGCTGGGTGGTGGATATTATACAGGAGGGGGTACAAGCTTGAGCTCGTTCGTCTCCTCCCGATCTCTTTCTGGACTCTCAGGCTGGGAAGACAGAAAAAGTGGTCAGAATCCAAGCAATGTTACAAAAGTTGCTATTTCTGGAAGCCATAGAGCCCGTACCAGAAGAAGACTTAGGCTCTGGCAGATACTCAGTATTCTTCATAGTGCCCAAAAGAGGCTCAGAAGGCTGGAGGCTGATTCTAGACCCTCAAGATGGTCAATGTGACCTTCAAGATACCACGTTTTTGGATGGAAATGGTGAGATCAGTAATTGCTTCGGTTGTGCCTGGGGAATTTCTTTCCTCACTGGATTTTACAGAAGCCTTTCTGCATGTTTCCATTTTTCCAGAGCACAGGAAGTTCTTGCATTTCCATGTGCTTGAGCATCACTTCCTGTTCATTGCTTTACCCTTTGGTCTGGCCATGCACCTCGCACCTTCACCAAGGCAATGGTGCCAGTTTCAGCTCACCTACACAGAGTAGGTATACAGTTATATCCCTATCTTGGCGATTGGCTGATAAGAGCCCAGTCTGAATCTGGTCAGACCGACTGTGCAAAGAATAATTCAGCTATTTCAGAGGCTGGGCTAGGTGGTCAACTTTAGGAAAAGCCACCTAGAATCCACACAGTGTTTCTCCTGGAGGCCCAGAGAGAGAAATTCCTGCGTCAGATATGGGAGTTTCAGAGCGAGACAGCTCCAACATCTTGGTATTACTTGCAGGTGCTGGGATCAATGGTAACAGCTTTGGATGTGATTCCCTGGGCATGGGTGCACTTGTCTCTGTTCTAGAATGCAGTTCTTTCTTGATGGTGCCTGCAGAGGGATAAGCTGCAGCAGCAGCTTCTTTGGACAGCAGAAGCACATTGCAGCTAAGTCTAGTGGTTGGAGCCTGAGTCACTAGCTAGAGGAGTTCTACTTTACATCTCTGCATGAGTGATCCTCATGATGGATGCCAGCCTAAATGGCTGGTGTGCACACTGTGAAGGGCATCTGGTTTAGAGATGCTGGTCCCCTTTTCAGAGGAAGCAGTTTATTAACCACTTGGAATGTTCAACCATCCGCCTGGCAATTCAGGCATTCGCAGAGCAAAGCAGTATGAGTTTTCTTGGACAACTCAACAGCAATAGCTTATGTCAGTCACCAGGAAGGAGAAGGGAGGGAGGGCACCAAGAGTGCTCCTCTATGCTTGGAAGCACAGATGTTTTTCTGGTGGGTAGAGTCCCATCTCTTGGTGCTTTTGGCATACGTGGCAAGAGTGGATAATGTGCAAGCAGATTTCCTCAGCCAGAAGACTTTGGATCTTAGGGAGTGGTTGTTGCCTCAGGAAGCCTTCACCTACATTGTTAATCAGTGGTGGCACCCAACTTTCGATCTGATGGTATCAACAGCCAGCAAGAAAGCAGCTCAGAAGCAAAGGTTGGGACGCCCTGGTGCAAACTTGGCCAAAGAAAGGATTTCTTTTCATCTTCCCTCCGTGGCCTATGATAGGCAGATTTCTGCAAAGCATCATGACACACCAAGGGCAGGTGATTCTGCAGACTGACCGGGGCAACCGTGATATGCAGATCTGGTCCATCTGCAAAGGGACCAAGGTCTCAGATTTCCATGTCATCCAAGACTTCTCAAACAGGGCCCAATTGCCCTGGAGGATCTGGAAAGCTTTGGTCTTATATCAGGGCTCTTGAGTTCATGGCACCTACGCACAAAGGCTATTCGGATGGTGTGGTGTCCACCCTTCTAAGATATGGGAAGAAAGTTACTCTAGCTGTATATGTGAAAGCCTGGAAGTGTTTCTAAGCTTGGTGCACTCAGAGGAGTGAGGATCTCTACAAGAATTCTCACTGGAATAGATCGATTACCCACAGGTTCAGGAATAATGTGTCTGTCTACTAGAAAGAAGACTATCAAGATAAAAACATAATCTTTCCTTATATTAACCTTCTCTGAGGATCATATTAAAAAATACACAGGAAAGATTTTTCTGATTATATCTCAGAAGAGTCTCTGAGTTCCCAAATCTTCTGACCAAGCAGCAGATAGAGTATTCAAAGGGAGTTCTGGGAGAAGAGACAGCAAAATCCTCTGCAAATAGGTTAAAAGATTTTTTTACCATCCTCTCCTAGGTCCAAATAATTATTTAATTTTTGTGCTGCTTCTACCATCAAATCCTGCTCTGATAGACCCAATATATAATGGTAAACTTATATATAACCAAAATGATTTGTAGCATGGTGTTCAAAGGATGGTACTAAGAGTTGAAAAGGGGATTTGTTTTTCATAGTCATCCATCATATCTCCCATGTACCTCAAACTTCTGTTTCTCTATTGCTTAAAGATTCCCCCCTAATAATCCTGGAGGAAAATCTTTGTTTTCAATCATAGGCAATAAGGTTGGATTTAAACAAAGTTTATAGTAGATCTGTTACCAACTACTCTTCATAAAACCAAACCAAATGGCTAGCAACACTGTCTCCCAAACTAATAGACTTAGCATGTAACAAGTTAGAGCCTGATAAGGGCAATAACAAAGTCTCCTGGGGTGGAGTAAAAAATACCCAATATCCAGGTCCAAATAGTTTGCCTTCCTCGAGCTAAATTATACAGTTTCAAATTAATCAGATTCTATCCATCCTTCCCTCATGGCAACATTAATGTTTTTCCTGGGATGCTCCCCTCCCCATAAATGTCACCTTAATGCCTTATACAGATACAAATAATCCTTATACCTCACAGACACAGGCAACTACTGCAAGATGTAAAGCCAGTGCGAGATAATCAACATGTTATATAGAAAGATTTTACCTGACAAAGAAAGTGGCAAGGTTTCCCACAGCACTAGCCTTTTCAGTAATGGCTTTTCATTCTCAGAATATAACAATTTGGTATCTGCCTGGATATTAACCTCTAGATATGGCTAATCAAAAGTCATTGGCTCTGGCTGAACGTGTCCACCACACTGGACAAAAGTAATTGTCTTTGGCTGAACATTGCAAAACATTACAGCGTTCATCCTAGCCAGATTTCTCAGATTCACAAAAAGAAAGCAAGCCATATTGAAAGACTGGCAAAACAACAGCAATCCTACCAGGAAACGGAAAAGAGTTGGAAAGGCTGGAGACGTTGAACAGGCGTTGCTATGATGGTTTGCTGAAGCTAGAAGTCGGCAACTGCCAATCAGTGGGCCTCTGCTGTTGAAGAAAGCAGCACAGCTATCCGAAGAACTGGGCATAGAAGACTTCAAAGTAACAAATGGATGGCTAGAGAGGTGGAAAGTTCATAATGGCATAAAATTTAAGAAGCAGCATGGCGAAAAACAAGATGCTGTTGAGTTTGGTGCAGAAAGATGGGTCATGGAAGTGTTGCCATCAGTCATTGGTGGATATGAACCATGTGACTTTTTCAGCACCAATGAGACGGGCCTATACTGGTGTGCCATCCCTGATGGAATATTGGCTTTCAAACACAGCAAAACTGTTGGATTCAAGGTGCCAAAGGAACGATTGACATTGTTGCTCAGTTGCAATATGGATGGTAGTGAAAAGCTCTAGCAACTGGTGATTGGGAAGAATCGAAATCCTCGGTGCTTCAAAAACATTAAAAGCCTGCCTGTTGAATATAAAAGCAACAAAAATGCGACACCGTTCCAGAAGCTTGACAATCTGATGAGAAGGTGTAGGAGACACATTGTAATGCTGTGTAATAACTGTGCCCTCCGAAATCTACTTAATATCTATCTATTTCCAGTCCTAACATTCATGTAACAAGCTTGTCCTATTGAACTGGATAATAAAGACTCGTATCTTTTATGAGTAAGCCTCAGCCCCACCACTCCACCGCTGTGCTATCTTATAACTGCAGGAAGAATTACATGGCACTTCATCATTGGCTGCCCATTTACGTTCAATTCTTCAACAATAAAATACTAATATTTTGTCTGTTTTTTAATTTCTTTCTTTATATAAAAAGGTGATTTGTGTACTTAGCTTTATATCAGCCAACGCCTGGGAGTCTGATCCGACGTGACATGTTTTGCACCGACTAGTGCTGTATCAAGGGTCTCCATGTATAAGAGGAAAAAGGAAGCTATTAAGCTTTCTTATTTCTAATCTTAATGTATATTTTCTGTAAACCGCTTAGAACCTAACGGATGTAGCGGTATATAAGAAATAAATTACATTACATTACATTACATTAATGTCTTTCGTGTCAAGCTACCCCTCCTAATTCATGCCCTTTCATTGCCTCACTCTAGTTTGTATAAAGAGAAAGATGGCGACGGCATCTAACCCCAGAGTTTAAATACTACATCGTATCATTAACTATCTAGTACCTCCCCCTGTGTCTCATTGGCCCAACCTCTACCCAATGACTGAAATCCATTCTATTTCCCCATTCAATCCATGTGGTTCCACAGTATCCAATTAAAAAATATATCTCCTGGCATAGCTCCTAGGAACCGTAGCAGTCTGCGATCTACCCCTTTGTGGATGAACCAGGGGAGAGATGGCTCCCGAACCTAAAGACCCGATTCAATCTGCAGGCTGTCCGGAGGGTTTACTGCAGTTTCAGGCTTACAGAGCACCTCCAAAAGCAGACAAACTTCAAAATGTCTGCGATCTCCTGCCGAAGGATCACTCGCACAGAGTTGATCCCCAGCACGTGGGCAAACCCGCGGAAAAAAAAAATGAAAAAGAACTAGGAATTGAAAACAAATCACGAGCAGAATTAACTGAAATGAAACCAAGCAGTGAAGCTGAAAGAGGGCAGTTGCCCAAAGGAGAGGGATCACCTTTTAGTTGCCCTGCAGCTGAAGCTATCAGAGATGCAAGATCCCATCTGTTCAGCCTCCAGAGAGATTTGCACAAGAAGTGAGAATTATATAGACACAGAAATATCTTCCACTGCCCTGCTGATCCCCAGTGCTGGGAAGCTCTCATTTACACACACTGCTACACGGGACAAGCAGAAGAAGAAATGAGCTCGGCGCTGTTCAATCCATCCCTCGAACTTCAAAAAAGAAAGGGAAGAAGAAAGAAGGAGACCCTGGCAATAATTTTATTTTCTGTTTTGTGATTACAATATGTCAGATTTGAAATGTGTACCCCGCGAGAGCTGGGGTTAGACAGCGAGCGTGAACTAGGACCTAAAAGAGAGAGGAAAAGTCTTTTTTATTTATTTTGTTTACACCACAGAGCCAGCGTGGGGTTGGAGAGGTTGTAACCCTATACTTCTACTAAGACTAAGGGGTCCTTTTATTAAGGTTCACATTTAGGTCGTGCTAAATCGGTTAGCATACCTTAATAAAGGTACCTCTAAGTATCTTAAAAAAAAAAAATTTGGCCCGTGACTTAGCCTTTTTTTCAGATTTCGGCCCCTTATTTGATTGAGTTTGACACCCCTGCAGTAAGAGGTGATGCATTAGGACTTCCAGAGCACCAATTGTGTCCTAGATCAAACTATTAGGTGTCACTTTTAAGCAGTGACCACAACCCCTTCCTCCTAAGGGGTTGTCAACTATGGTAAGTAACACAAGAGGGGGAGTTTTCAACTTGGATGACAATACAAACTGGCTGTAAGGAATTATAATATAGGATAATCTTGTGAGATTTAAGAACTGGACAACTACATGACAACTTAATTTGAAGTATATAAGTGCAAAGTACATGCTGCCTGGTGCCAAGCTAAAGTTTAGCACTCAACAAACAGACAATGGTATTATTCTGGAAATACGGTATTTGGTAGTGACAAAAAAAAATTAAAAGTAAATAGAATGCTTGGAATAATTGCAAAATGTAATAGAGAATAAAACAGGAAAAATACTGTAATAATGCAGTACACAGTACCAAGCACTCCCACTGTGTATCAGATTCAGCTATTACAGTTTTTACTTTGAGTTTAATTAAGCACGTTTGAAGCTTTATCACTTGTAGAATTATAACTTAAGGGCTTTATACTTAATAAGGTGTGGTTAATTAGTTTCATTAAAGCTGGGAAGACTTAAAATGTGAGACAATGGGAATCTTGATTCATTTTCTGGTTAGCTGTGGCTTTACAAGTGACATAACATCAACCAGTCTTGAGATCAATAGAACACCAGTATATCAGTAGTTGCTTAAAGAATTGCAAAAAAAATTGGTAGTAATTTAAAGAAATATTTATTTACGGAAAAGGTGGTAAATGCATGGAATGGCCTTCTATTTCAAGAAAGCACTGGACAAATGCAGAGGATCTCTGAGGGAGAGAAGGGGATTGTAGGGCTTTGTAAATATGGATGGGCAGACTCAATAGGTGGTATGGTCTTTATCCAAAGACAAGCAGGCATTATATTCTCACATAGAAAAATGATGGCAGATAAAGGCCAAATGACCCATCCAGTCTGCCCATCCATTATCTCTTCCTCTCTCTAAGAGATCCCACATGCCTATCCCAGGCTTTCTTGAAATCAGATGGTACAGTTTAGGAGGTGAAGAACTTATGTGCATGACATAAAAGTGGGTGGTTGTATATGATGATCTTAAGGTGGCCAAACAGGTTGAAAAGGTGATTGTGAAAGCTAGAAGGATGCTAGGGTACATAGGGAAAGGTAAAAGACTTTGGTGAGACTTCATTTAGAATATTGTGTACAATTCTGAGGCCACAACTTCAAAAAGATATAAAAAGGATGGAGTCGGTCCAAAGGAAGGCTACTAAAATGGTGCGTGGTCGTCATCATAAGGTGTATAGAACAGACTTAAAGATCTCAATATGTATACTTTGGAGGAAAGGTGGGAGAGGGGAGATATGATAGAGACATTTAAATACCTACGTGGTGTAAATGTGCATGAGTTGAGTCTCTTTCATTTGAAAAGAAGCTCTGGAATGAGGGGGCTTAGGATGAAGTTAAGAGGTGATAGGCTCAGGAGTAATCTAAGGAAATACTTTTTACAGAAAGGGTGGTAGATGTGTGGAACAATCTCCCGGAAGAGGTGGTGGAGACAGAGACTGTGTCTGATTTTAAGAAAGCATGGGATAAGCTTGTGGGATCTCTTAGAGAGAGGAAGAGATATTGGTTTCTGTTGATGGGCAGACTGGATGGGCCATTTGGCCTTTATCTGCCATCATTTTTCTATGTTTCTATAATGCCTGCTTGTCCTTGGACAAAGCATAGTTACCCACCTGTAGCAGGTGTTATCTAAGGACAGCAGTCATATATTCTCACAACCCTCCCTCCTCTAGTTGGCTTCATAGGTTTGTTACTGAACAGATGGTCCTGCAAACCAACATTGGGTGGGAAGGCACCAGCATGCGTGTGGTATGGGCAGTCTTAAACTTTTAAAGTGCCGGTTTCCATGGATGACATCATCCACATGTGAGAATATATGCCTGCTGTCCTTGGATAACACCTGCTACAGATGCTTTTTGTGCCATAATTTTCTATGTTTATATGTGTTTCTCTCTCTCGAAACAGGAATGTAATGAAGGCTACATGAGTAAAACACTTTTCCGATCAAAGGTCTTGTGCACAGAATTGGAACTGGAGAAGAATGCTGAAGAAGATGAAGCATGTATTACCACTGATGAGGTCAGTGTTTGTAAATGCACTTTATTGGGGGATTAACATCAAGGTTTTCAATTTTTTTAAAATTACATTGCCTGAGAATCTTGGAATTTATTGTATTAAAAGAAACAAGCTGAAATTAGAGGCAAAAATGAACCTCTCACATTTCACTTAAGGGCTCTGACCTTCCTTTTTTTAAAAATGTGTTTGTTTAAAAGAGTGTACTTGAGTATGATTGATTTTGTCCTATCTGAACTTGTAGTTCTTTTCTAATACCTATTGTGTAGATTGTTAATCACTTTGCTCTGCATACGAAATTAAAGGCGGTATAGAAAGTCTTCAATAAGTAAATAAATAAGTCTAATTCTTGGGGAAATGACAAAATATGTCCTAGTTTGTTGGTTTCTATGCCTACTTAAGTATTATAAATCATACCCTTCTTGACCATTTTTCATTGTGCTTGAAAAACTACATGATGCTTTATGCCTAAACAGCTGCTCAGTGGTATAAATTAATATCTGGATTTTTGATTAAAAAACCAAAGACTGGTCTTAGTGACATTTGGAGCATTGAGATAAAGCATTAGATTACTGCATCTCAATGGCCATGAATTTGAATTTGGATGATGAGATGTATGATGTCTGCATCTATGAGACAATCATGGTTTTTCATGTTACATAGAGCTTTTTGGACCCCTGTTAGGTTACAGAAATTAGATAGTTCAAAGTCTAATAGATGCTGGCATTGTCATCTTGAAGCTGGGACGCTAGATCATCTATTGTACTATTGTCCTTTGATACTTAAATTTTGGAGATCCATCTGGGATCAAGTGAACAATTTATTGAAAAATTCAGTGGCATTGATGTACGATACCATTCTATTTGGTACGTTAATGAGAGCTAAGAGCCAAATATCGGCTCGGAATAACAAGCTTTTCTTTATAATGACAGGGGTGGCCATACAACTTATATTGAGGAATTGGAAGAACTGGGACAGATTAAATTACACCTTTTGGTGGGAATCTCTTTGTCATATTTTTAAAACTGAACGTCTGATGGCCATACAACATGGGCGATATAGGAAATTTTTGAATGTTTGGGAACCATTGACTAAATTTTGTAAGGAATAATATCTGATTTTATTTATGGATCTTTAAACATACACATCCAGGGGGGGGAGGGATTTACATTAGAATTGGATTAAGGAAATTTATGGAATGTTTCTTGTAAGTTTTATTTTACTTGATTGTTGGGAGGGAGGGTGGGGGAAAATAATTGTATATTATTCTCTGTAAGTTCATTGTGCATTTCTTGCAATATTATTCATAGATGTTGCTTGCACAATTATAGTTCGGAAATTCAATAAAGATTTAAAAAAACCAAACCAGCATCCA
Organism: Geotrypetes seraphini; assembly: GCF_902459505.1. Taxonomy (NCBI): domain Eukaryota; kingdom Metazoa; phylum Chordata; class Amphibia; order Gymnophiona; family Dermophiidae; genus Geotrypetes; species Geotrypetes seraphini. Next base: position 18,928,386 of record NC_047084.1, on the reverse strand, counting down.
GTGACCTGAAACCTGCTAGCTGTTTTAAAGACTTTTGGGAGCTAGACAATAAAACATGCTTAAACAAAAACTTAACTGTTGAAATTCTTAAAACTTGAATGTATATAACATGGTATACATGCTAGTGAATTCTGAAAGAATTAGTACCATGGCTACAATGGGGCATTAAAATTTAAAGTATAAAGTGAAATGCATTGAATATGCATGAGAGAGATTTTCATATAATGGAGGAGACAGGCATGCAAATATGTCTCATGCATATTCATTACGGATATCCTGAAAACCCGACTGCCTGGGGGGTCCCCTAGAACAGGGTTGAGAACCACTGTCCCAGGCTCTACTAACAGAAACTTCCTCTGAAGACGCCCAGAACTGTTTGCTACCAAGTAGAGGCATTTCTGAGCCACGTATGTTCAGTTTTCTCACAGGTGTAAAATTGAGTATGTGTGGTGTGCTGATGACTACCAAGCAGGGCAGTAAGGAGTTCTGGGTGCCTTCAGTGGTGGTCTTAAGCTAGTGGGGCTTGAGAATCTCCAGCAGCTAGTTCATTATAGGTTTGATAGCAAATAGACACTACATTTTAGAAAAACAAATTAAGTTTTTAAGCTTGTGTTTGATTGCTTTAAGTACATTTTATTGTTTGCTTTCAAATATTATTGTTGGTTTATCTTGACACACACTTTGCAATATTGTTGATTTGCGTTTCATATTACATTGTGGTCTGTTATAAGGAAGCTATTTCAAAGCAGTAATCAAAAGATTTTATGTGGGCAAAAATCAGGATTTGATTTTTTACAAAAACTGCTAAATTTTAGTCTGTACAGTGCTCTAGCCTGTTCATTAATAATTTAGTAAATGTCATCAGAAAAAGGTTTATACACATGCATTATAAATTCATAAGCAAAAAACAAAAGGAACTGATCCCAAAATATCCACAAAGAAGAAAATCCAGAGAAAACCAAAAAAACTCTGGAGTGACGATGTTCCCAAATGGACTTTATTTGAAAGTATCAAAGTTCCAAAGGTACACTAAAATCATCCACATAAAATAATTCCATCCACATAAAAGTAAATCATCCACATAAGAGCCTTAAAGGACCTAGTCTGCTAGGTATACAGGACCCAACACTGTCCACGTTTTGACAAAAAGTCTTCTTCAGGGGTCCTTGGGGGTCCTATAAAGGTGAGTATGTGGGAAACAATTGTGTGGTGAACCGGAAGTGAGACACTGCTTGCAACTAATTAGCTAGTGGTTCTGCATGGGCAGGAGCGAAAGAAGGTCGCTCATGCCATGATTTTCCGCTGGATCACCAGGGATACTGAAGGTACATGGGGAAGGCGGGAGCGAGATAAATATAATTAGAATAGCGCTGGGAAAGGAGACGGGAGGGATCCCTCCTGTCCCAGCCTCCACTGGACCACCAGGGTTACATAAGGTATGTGAGGGAGGCAGGAGGAAAGCATGCACATGAACTGATTCATTAAAGGAAGAAAATGCTTTCAGCATGGGAGTTTTGGTGGGCAGTGGGCGGTGGCCAGAGGTACCCTAGAGGTGGTAGTAGTGGTCTGACTGTGGAGGTCAACTTAGAAACATAGAGAAACATAGAAATAGACGGCAGATAAGGGCCACGGCCCATCAAGTCTGCCCACTCCAATGACCCTCCCTATCTATCTTTGCGGATAGATCCCACATGTTTGTCCCATTTGGCCTTAAAATCTGGCACGCTTCTGGCCTCAATAACCTGAAGTGGAAGACTATTCCAGCGATCAACCACCCTTTCGGTGAAGAAGAACTTCCTAGTGTCACCGTGCAGTTTCCCGCCCCTGATTTTCCACTGATGTCCCCTTGTTGCCGCGGGACCCTTGAAAAAGAATATATCCTCTTCCACTTCGATGCGACCCGTGAGGTACTTGAAAGTCTCGATCATATCTCCCCTCTCTCTACGTTCCTCGAGTGTGTAGAGCTGCAACTTCCCTAACCGCTCCTCGTATGGGAGCTCCTTGAGTCCCGAGACCATCCTGGTGGCCATTCTCTGGACCGATTCCAGTCTCAGTACATCCTTGCGGTAATGTGGCTTCCAAAATTGCACACAGTACTCCAGGTGCGGTCTCACCATGGATCTATATAGTGGCATAATGACTTCAGGTTTACGGCTGACGAAACTCCTGCGTATGCAACCTATGATTTGCCTTGCTTTGGATGAAGCTTGCTCAACTTGGTTTGCAGACTTCATGTCATCCCTGACAATCACCCCTAAGTCTCTTTCTGCTTCAGTTTTTGTCAAGATCTCGCCATTTAGGGTGTAAATCTTGCATGGATTTCGGCTTCCCAGGTGCATGACTTTGCATTTTTTGGCATTGAAACTGAGTTGCCAGGACCTAGACCAGCGCTCCAGTAGAAGTAGATCATGCATCATATCATCTACCATCGAATTTTTGTCTGTTGTGCTCTTGTTCACTAAATTGCTTAGCTTGGCATCATCGGCGAATAATGTTATTCTTCCTCGGAGCCCTTCTGTCAAGTCTCTTATGTAGATGTTGAACAAGATTGGGCCCAGGACGGAGCCCTGTGGCACTCCACTTATCACCTCCGACATTTCGGAGGGGGTGCCATTCACCACCACCCTCTGAAGCCTACCTCCAAGCCAGTTCCCAACCCAATTTGTCAATGTGTCGCCCAAACCTAAAGAACTCATCTTGCTTAGCAACCTGCGGTGTGGTACGCTATCAAATGCCTTGCTGAAATCTAGGTAGACAATGTCCAGGGACTCACCAGCATCCAGCTTCCTCGTCACCCAGTCAAAGAAGCTGATCAGGTTGGATTGGCAGGATCTCCCCTTAGTAAATCCATGTTGGCGGGGATCCCGTAGTTTCTCCTCGTCCATGATTCTATCCAATTGGTGTTTGATTAGGGTTTCCATTAGTTTGCTCACTATCGATGTGAGACTCACTGGTCTGTAATTTGCCATCTCCATCTTGGAGCCTTTCTTGTGGAGTGGGATGACGTTAGCTGTCTTCCAGTCCATCGGGACGTTACCTGTACTAAGGGAGAGATTGAAGAGCGCGGACAGCGGTTCCGCTAGGACATCACCCAACTCCCTGAGCACCCTAGGGTGTAGGTTGTCAGGCCCCATTGCCTTGTTGACCTTGATTTTTGACAGCTCGCAATAGACGCTGCTGGGTGTAAACTTGAAATTACTAAAAGGGTCAACTGATTTAACCCTTGTTTGTGGCTGAGGGCCGATTCCCGGCGCCTCGCGGGTGAAGACTGAGCAGAAGTATTCATTTAACAGTTGGGCTTTTTCCGAGTCCGTTTCTACATAGTCTCCGTCTGGTTTTCTGAGACGTACTATCCCTCCCGAGTTCTTATTTCTGTCACTGATATACCTAAAGAAAGATTTATCTCCTTTCTGGATGTTCTTTGCTAGGGACTCCTCCATGCAGAATTTGGCCTCCCTAACTGCTGCTTTGACGGCCCTTGACTTGGCCAGATATTTTACTCTAGAGTCCTGTGTCCCTGATTGTTTGTAAGAGATGAATGCTTTTTTCTTCTCTTTGATGATGTCCGAGATCTCCGTAGAGAACCACTGTGGCTTGTTGTTCCTATTCCGTTTGCTTACTGATTTAACATAGCGGGTTGTTGCTTCCTGTATGGTGGCTTTCAGAGTTGACCACATTTCTTCCACGCTGTCAGTGTCTGCTTGGCTTTGTAGCGCCTGGTGAACGAAGTCTCTCATGTCTTGGAAGTTTGTGTCTTTGAATTTGAGAACCTTGGTCATTGAGGTAGATTTTGTGAAACCTTTCCTGAGATTGAACCATATCATATTGTGGTCACTGGAGGCCAAAGTTTCACCCACCGAGACCTCTGTGATACTTTCCCCATTGGTAAGTACTAGGTCCAGTATTGCCTGATCCCTTGTTGGTTCAGATACCAGTTGCCTGAGTCTTGCTCCATTCAAAGAGTTTAATAGCTTCCTGCTGTTGCCGGAAGCAGAGGAAAGTGTGACCCAATCCACATCAGGCATGTTGAAGTCACCTACCAATACTGTGTCACCCCGCAAGGTGATATTCTCTATATCTCCAATTAATTCCTTATCTAGGTCATCTTGATGTCTTGGGGGTCTGTATACTACGCCAAGATACAGGCATTTGTCCTTCCCTCTGGCCAAATTTACCCAAAGGGATTCCCCAGTGGCGGTCTGTTTGATTCTGATTTTTCTTCTATTGCAGCATGCCTTGCTAAGCAGCTTCCTGTACTATCTCATACAGTATATCATGATAGTCTTGCCCAGAGCACTTCAGCCTTTTCTATTTGATTTAGTGAGTAGATGGAAAATAAGTAAAGGCTGGAAAAACACCTTTGAGTGACACACACAAACTGTGATATTGATGGTTTAACATGCTGCAGAACTGATGATCTCTGATGTTGGCAATCAATACATTGACTTAAAATATGTTTCATTGTTATTTTAAATTGTCAGAAATCCTAGGAGGTAATATAATTTGTACTTTCTTATTTACTTTTAACCTCTGTTCTAGTCTGTAACATGTTCCATAAAGCATCTTCATAAAATATTAAGTGTTGACATCTATGATCACCATTCTTTTCCAGAATTTAAGTGAACATGAAAATAAGGAACATAAGGAAGTAATGGTAGTGGTTGTACCTGGTTAGTATTCTCCTTGGATGACTGTGTCATCATGGCTTACATTAACCTCTCTGCAGCTCGTAGTACTTTAAGATCAGTCTGGGCTGCAATCCCGTTTACCACTTTCATTTTATCCTTGGCTTTGTCTGCTGCCCTTTCTCAAGTCTCCTCTTTTATCTCTACTGTTTTGAAGGTGCCGATATTAAGTAAGACTTACATATGCAGCTATATACATAAAACTTAATTTAGACCAGAGATGTTTGCTGTTTTCCAAGCACGGGCCAGTGTAAAAAAAACAAACCAAAAAACAAAACAATGTGAGATCTAAGACCACCACCTGACTAAGTGGTACCTACTCTGTCAACCTCCTTCATCTTGTCTCTACCTCCATCCCCTTCAAGATGGCGCTCTCCCACTATACTTTTTCTTGAGGCTTGTTTTTGGTACCATCTTTTGAATAGCTAGTCTGTTTGAGTGTCACATTACATGAATGAGTTTGAACTTATGAGTTAGGATTTTGGGGAGCACATAGCGCTATTAAACAGAATACAGATCTCCTTCCATATTCACGGGGATTGGTGGTGCAGGCCCCTCCCCCATGTTGTGACCAGTCAGATGCAAGCCCTGCCAGAATTCTAGATAAACTAAAAAAAACAAGGGTAAAAGTAGAAACCCGGCATGAAAATTCCAGGATCTTCCAGGATGAGTTTGAGGAAGATAATATAAGCCTCCACCAGGGGAGCTCTAGAGGCCCCTGGTCTACTGCTGACACTGCCAGATCAGACCACGCCCCTAGGGTAGATAAGCCAGCAGTGGCATTCAAACAAGGAAGCCGGTTAGGGAGGAAGTTTGGGTCTTGCCTCCCTAAAGATCCACCTAAGCCAAACAGGGACAACCGTCCTGTTCCCATGGATTTGACTGAGACTGAACCAGCTAAGGACTTGTCAGGTCTCAGCGAGGAACCTATGGATTTTGAGGAAGCCTGTGCTGGCTTGGAAACCAATTATCCTGAGAGTATGCAGGTGGACTTGGCTTGTTGCCACAAACAGTGAGTGTTATTGCTGTTGAACTGTTTGTGTGCTGTTTTTCTTTTCCTTTTCTCTAAATTGCTGGTTTTTGGTTTGTTGTGAGAAAGCTTAGTGAGATTGGGGAGAGGTTTTGCTTCCACCTTGGGAGGGAATTTTGAAAAGCTATCTGTTGGCTTTAATTTGCAAAACCTAATGCTATCTCCTATTCCTGGCATTACCATAAACCTGCCAGAGGCTTTATTTTGTTTTAAGCACTGTGGAGTTGCTAGAAACAGTGCACTGAACTGTATTTTTGTATATTGCACAAGCTACTTGGATTTAGTTATAAGCACTGTGGAATTGTTGGAACCAGTGCACTGAACTGTATTTTTTGTATATTGCACAAACTACTTAGGAGTAGGCTTGTGCTGGTTGAGGAGAGCTGAACCCTTAGTTGCCATCTTGGACTTTATTTTGTTTTTTTTGCCTTTTGCATTTTGCTTTGCTGGTGTTTTGGCCTACTGATATTTGCATCTTTTCTGATGAACTGTTTAACTTTATGTTGGAGATCAGTAAAGCTGAATTATATTTTCATGAACCTGATTTGTGAGTTTTGATTTTCTGGTTAACTCCAGTCCAGTCCTGCAGGGTGACTCCATCCCGGGTCACACGCTAATGTACTGTGTTTTGTAGCCACCTGTATCTCTACTGAGCCCTGCTCTGGGCTACAGGGGTGGCCACAATGTGAATACCATGAATTTACGAATGTGAGCTATGGTTGGAGAAGACTGTGTGTGGTGGAGGTATTTGTTAAGGAGGGCCTTGAATTAAAGTGGACTGAAAATTCTACAGGAGCTGAAACAAACCTAGGAATCTCTAAGGGTAGAAATTCCATGTGTAAAGGAGAAAAGGATGGTGATAGGAGTGTACTACCGTCCAGGATGAAAGGATAGATGCCAAAATGTTATCAGAAATTAGGGAGGCTAACAATTGGGTAACATAATAATAAAGGGTGATTTCAGCTATCCGATATTGACTGGGAAAATGTAAGATCGGGGCATGCTACGGAGATAAAATTTCTTGATGAAATCAAAGACTGCTTTATGGAGCAGCTGGTTCAGGAACTGCAAGAGACGAAGCAATTCTAGACCTAGTTCTTAGTGGAGAGCATGAATTGATGCTGAAGGTAATGCTGCTGGGATCGTTTGATAACAGTGGTCATATCTGATATAATCCTTGGAATAATTTCACACAGGAAATCCAATACAACAGCATTTCCCGTATTTTTTGCTCCATAAGACGCACCTGGCCATAAGACACATCCTAGATTTAGAGGAGGAAAACAAGAAAAAAAACATTCTGAACCAAATTCTCCCTGCCAGGCGCTGCACCCAACCCCACACTCCTTGCCAGGCTCTGCACCCTGTCCCCCATCTGATGGTCTAGTGGTAGGCCGGGACAGGGCACAGGGCAGGCAGGCCTAGTGGCAGGCGAGAACTGACAGCAGCTATTCACGGAGTGGTGCGGGACAAGGCAGGTACGTGAAAATCTATGCGCCACTCTGATGCTGCTGCAACTAGTTCGGGAGTCAACCGGAGGGAAGGGCTGGATCGCTGGACTGCCGGAGGAACTAAAATAAGGTAACGGGGTGGGGGGTGTTTGGGGTTGAATATTCGCTCCATAAGATGCAAAGAGTTAAATGAATTCTTTGCTTTGGTCTTCACTGAGGAAGATGTGAGGGAGTTACCAGTGCCACAAATTGTATTCAATGCTGATAGATCACAGAAACCGACAATGAAGATATAATGTAGTGTCTCGCAAACCTTTTCGAGCCGGGGCACACTAAACTTATTGTCCCTGGTTCAAGACACCAGAAGTGCACGTGACATCAGCGTGCCAATGTCAGTGCATGCGTAAGGGCCCTTTAAATAGGCCTTGCACTGAGAGAAGGACCTGCACTGGGGAGAAGGGCTGTCAGAGAGAAGAGGTGCCGGCGTTAGGAGATTGCTTACAGGACATACCTCTTTGTGAGGTGCCGGCACCTCTCCTCTTCCCCAGTGTACTGTGGCACACCTGAAATCTCAGGAGGCACACTGGTATGCCGCGGCACACAGTTTGCGATACACTGATATAATGAACAATTGAACAAATTGAACAATAGTTTAACAAATTGAACAATAGTAAATTACCTGGATTGGATGGTAATCCAAGTGCTGATAGATTTGAAAGATGAACTTGCAGAGCTATTGTTAGTGATTTGTAATTTTTCTCTAAAATCCAGCATAGTACCGGAAGACTGGAGGGTGGCCAATGTGATGCTGATTTTTAAAAAGGATTCCAGAGGTGATCCGGGAAATTATAGACCAGTGAGTCTGATGTCTGTGCTGAGTAAAATGGTAGAGACTATTATAAAGAACAAAATGACAGAACATATACATAAGCATGGAGTAAGAACATAAAAATAGCCTTACTGGGTCAGACCAATGGTCCATCAAGCCCAGTTGCCCGTTCTCACGGTGGCCAATCCAGGTCACTAGTACCTGACCAAAATCCAAGGTGTAGCAAAATTCCATGCTATCAATAAAGGGCAAGCAGTGGCTTCCCCCTTGTCTTTCTCAATAGCAGACTATGGACTTTTCCTCCAAGAACTTGTCCAAACTTTTCTTAAAACCAGTTACGCTATCCGCTCTTACCACAATCTCTGGCAATGCGTTCGAGAACTTAACTATTCTCTGAGTGAAAAAAATTTTCCTTCTATTGGTTTTAAAAGTATTTCCCTGTAATTTCAACAAGTGTCCCCTAGCCTTTGCAATTTTTGACAGTGAAAAATCGATCCACTTGTACCCGTTCTACTCCACTCAGGATTTTGTAGACTTCAATTATATCTCTCCTCAGCCGTCTCTTTTCCAAGTTGTAGAGCTCTAACTGTTTTAGTCTTTCCTCATATGAGAGGAGTTTCATCCCCTTTACCATCTTGATCGCTCTTATTTGAACCTGTTCTAGCGCCACTATATCTTTCTTGAGATAAGGAGACCAGAATTGAATGCAATACTCCAAATGAGGTTGCACCATGGAGTGATACAGGGGCATTATGACATTCTTAGTCTTGTTAACCAACACTTTTTTAATAATTCCCAGCATCCTGGTTACTTTTTTGTCTGCTGCCGCAAATTGGGTGGAAGGTTTCATCATATTATCTACAATGATACCCAGATCCTTTTCTTGGGCGCTAACCCCCAAGGTGGACCCTAGCATCCGGTAACTTTGATTCAGGTTATTCTTTCCAATGTGCATCACTTTGCATTTGTCCACATTAAATTTCATCATTCACTTGGACGCCCAGTCTTCCAATTTCCTAAGGTCTGCCTGCAATTTTTCACAATCCGCATGCTTTTAGCAACTTTGAACAGTTTAGTGTCACCTGCAAATTTAATCACCTCACTCGTCATTACAATTTCCAGATCATTTATAAATAAGTTAAATAGCACCGGTCCCAGTACAGACCCCTGCGGCACTGTTTACTCTCCTCCATTGAGAAAAATGACCATTTACCCTACCCTCTGTTTTCTATCCGCTAACCAATTCCTAATCCACAACTGAACTTTGCCACCTATCCCATGACTAATTTTTTCAGGAGCCTCTCGTGAGAAACTTTATCAAAAGCTTTCTGAAAATCTAGATATACTATATCAGCCGGCTCACCTTTATCCACATGTTTATTTACACCTTCAAAGAAGTCAAGCAAATTGGTGAAGCAAGATCTCCCTCGGCTGAACCCATGCTGACTCCGTCTCATTAAATCATGTTTGTCTACGTGTTCCACTGTTTTATTTTTTATAATCGGTTCTTCCATTTTGCCTGGCACCGAAATGAGGCTTACTGGTCTGTAATATGCCGGATCTCCCTGGAGCCCTTTTTAAAAATCGGCGTAACATTGGACACCCTCCAATCTTGAGGTACTACAGACGATTGTAGCGACAGGTTACAGATCAGGGCAGCAATTTCATGTTTGAGTTCTTTTAGTACTCTGGCAATTTATCACTTTTTAACTTGTCGATTTGGCTCAGTACATGTTCTAGGTTCACGGAGATTTCTTTCAGTTCCTCCACATCATCACCCTTGAAAACCATTTCTGGTTCAGGTAGATCTCTTACATCTTCTTCCGTAAAGACCAAATCAAAGAACTCATCCAGTCTTTCAGCTATGGCCTTATCCTCCCTGAGCACCCCTTTTGCTCCTTGGTCATCCAACAGTCCCACAGATTCCCTCACAGGTTTTCTACTTCTGATGCAAGTTTCTCTTCATATTCTTTATCAATGCTTTGCATCTAACTTGCCAGTGCTTGTGTTTCTTCTTATTTTCTTCATTTGGATCTTTTTTCCATTCTTTAAAGGATGTTTTTTTGGCTCTAATAGCCTCTTAATGAGAGAAAGCCAACACGGATTTAGTCAAAGGAAATTTTGCCTCACTAATCTACTGCATTTCTTTGAAGGGGTGAATGAACATGTGGATAACGGTGAGCAGGTTGATATTGTGTATTTAGATTTTCAAAAAGCATTTGAAAAAGTACCTCATAAAAAACTTCTGAGGAAATTAGACAGTCATGGAGTAGGAGGTAAGGTCCTATTATGGATTGAGACCTGGTTGAAAGACAGAAACTGGAGAGTAGGTTTAAATGGTCAATATTCTCAATGGAGATGGGTAAATTTGTGGTGTTCTTGTATCACCAAAAAAACCTCATATACAGGAATGAGAAAGGAAATCAAATTCTACGTCCTATAACTTTCTCACTATTATGCTCAAATAGTAGTGTTCCCCAGGGGTCTGTGCTGGGATTGTTTCTTTTTATTTATTTATCTATTTATCTATGATCTGGAGATGGGAATAACTAGTGAGATAATTAAATTTGCTGATGACACAAAGTTGTTAAATCACAAGAGGATTGTGAAAAATTGCAAAAGGACTTTGGGAGACTGGGCGTCAAAATGACAGATGGCTAATGTGAGCAAGTGCAAAGTGTTATAATGTCCTTGTATTGCTCTATAGTATGACCGCACCTCAAATATTTTGTACAATTCAGATCGCCATATCTCAGAAAATATATAGTGGAATTAGAAAAGGTACAGAGAAGGGTGATGAAAATGCTAAAAGAGCTGGGACGACTTTTCTATGAGGAAAAGCTAAAGCAGCTAGGGCTCTTTAGCTTGAAGAAGAGATGGCTCAGGGGTGATATGGTGGAGGTCTATAAAATACTGAGTGGAGTGTAAAGGGTAGATACAAATCGCTTGTTTACTCTTTCCAAAAATGCTAGGACTAGGGGGCATACGAAGAAGCTACTAAGTAGTAGATTTAAAACTGGAGAAAATATTTCTTCACTAAGGCCACGGATCCGATCCGATCTGATCCTTGGCCGGGGGGCTGATTCATGAAGCATCCTCATGCAAATGAGGGCGATCGGAGTCACACCCCCAATTGACTGCAGTGATCGCTGAAGAGCGATCCCGATACATGCGCAGACCATCTTCTTTGCCTGTGGATGGTCTGCGCATGCTTACAGAGCTTGAAACTTTTTTTAAAAAAAACTTTTTTACTTTGCGAGCCTGTGATTTTCACCTGCTTTAAACCTGTGGGTTAAAACTACAGGCTCGCACTGTGAGAAAGGGAGCAGGGTGGCGAGTTGGGGCAGAGAGCAGGGCGGCAAGAGGAGAGTCAGGGCAGAGAGCAGGGTGGCAAGAGGAGAGTCAGGGCAGAGAGCAGGGCGGTGAGTCGGGGCAGAGAGCAGGTCAGTCGGAAAGGACCTGAGCGACTGATCCTCAGCAGTCGCTTATTTTTTGATCGGCCAGCCCAGTTGGTGTTCATGAAATTTTTTAGTGAATTGCTGCCTTCCTACATTAGCATCCCATTCTTCCTCATTTGCATGCACAGATCGGATCGGGCGTAAGGTTAGTGAATCGGGTTGGCGTCGCAAAGTGGTCAGGACACGATCAGTGTCCTTAGTGAATCTAGCCCTTAATGTGTAATTAAACTCTGGAATTTGTTACTGGAGAATGTAGTGAATTCAGTTAGCTTAGCAGGGTTTATAAAAAGGTTTAGATAATTTCCTAAAAGGGAAGTCCATAGGCCATTATTGTTCTCTAATATTGCGTGCATAACAACTGCTTGTGTTTTTTAAAACTTCATTCAGGACTGTGGAACACAATCTCTGTAATCTCAAAAATTGAGCTATAGGTAAATTATTTTATTAAAGCAGTGTGCATACTCATCTTTTGTAAATGTAATACTCAAGGATAATCTTCCATCATGGTGAATATTAGGAGTCAAAGATCCTAGTTGTTGTGATTTGAAATTCATATATAAATTTGATATTTTTGCAAGTTGCTTGTAATAGCATGCTAGCTCTTAATTTCATCTTCTAAGCTAATGAGTTAAGATAACATTAGAAAGCATTGTTCATTCATGTTAGGGGAATGACCATTTTACTGAGGTGATCGCCCCACAATGGGCATTTTTAAAACATTGTTGCTTGTATTTTTGTAATGGTGGAAATTGTGGTTTTTTTGTGGCTGAAAAACATTCCAGCATGCTGTTTCTGGGATTTACTTTGAGTGAGACATAAACGGTTCCTAGTTGTGGTGGCCAGTTGATAGCAGTAATAGAACCTCTGAGTCATGTTTCTTCATCACAGTGACTTGCTTTAATGCAGATGCTGTAATTGTTTTCTTTTCCACTGAGCAAGGTGGAAAAGCGGCTATATCACCGTTTTCTAGATGATGAATTTGTGATGTGCAGAGGAGGAATGTACACAGTGCTTAGAGAAAAGACTGGCATGATCTTAGGGTGAAGTATGAGACATGAGATTCAGTACTGCACATGTTAACTCCGCAGAACATGTTTGTTGACCAGTATCAGATGGCAAAGTTTAATTTAGCATTACTTAGGAAGCTGAAAAATCCTAAAATGCATGAATTGCTTAGCAAGGTCTCCTATGTAGAATTGGAATCTTGGACCATGTAATATTTTGGGTAGATAATGTGACAGATATGATAACTGCAAAGATATGTGTGCACATTCTTCTGGTGATCCTTGGCTGCCAAAAAGTTTGTGTGTGTACATTTCTTTAAATTCACACAACCTGATGTGTATTGTTCAATATAGAAAAGGTGAAATTTTAAATATTTTGAAGTATATATTCAACCAACAGCAGCGAGCAGTTTTAACCTCCACTGTCATTGTAGCCAAATATTCAATGACTAGCCATATCTGAACAGCAACAATGAATATCTGGGTTCATGTGGCTGGTTATCTCTTATGTGGTTAAGTGTGATAGTCAGCACTTAACCGCCTAAATGATACTACTTAAAGATAGGACCTTTACAGTCATGTGAAAAAATTAGGACACCCCATGAAATATTCAGTTCTTTCTTAAGAAATTTTTACATATCGATGTCAAATCTTTTTATTATTATCTCTGAAAAGAAAATTGCTTCTTTCCTGGCTTATAGTTGGAACATCTGGGGAAGGCCTGAAATGGGCTGCTGGATTGGTACGGGACAGGACACCTCAAGGAAGGTAACATTATTGGTGCTGGGGGGGAGAGAAAGGAGAGAGAATATTGCCGTACTTGGATATAAACCTTTGGTTTATATTTGAGTCAACCTTTTCCCCACTTTTTTTTTTGTGGGGGGGAGGAGTTACCTCGGTTTATATTTGGACAGGTTTATATTCAAGTGTATTGTATATATTTTTTGGGTTCTAGATTAGTAACCACCTGGACAGTTGCCACCCACCTGGAAAATTACTACCCAGTTCAATTCCTCCCTAACCAGTTCCCATCCACCTATGATAGACAATTTCCCACCATAATATTTACAAGACCAAACATAATGTATGTACAACACACTTTACTTATAAGGAAAAACAATATTATCATCAAATCAGACATATAGCCAATACTAAAAAAACAATTGTAAAAAATTAAAGCCATTTTATAAAATTGTGCCAATCCAGAGAAGAATGAAGGTGTCGCCAGCATACCCCTTTAGAAGATATAAAACAGTAGTCACCATTCATGTTTCTTGAAAATACTGCAAATTCTAGCACACTACAATACAATCACTTCCAAAAATATCAGCTAAGTTATAAACAAATCGCCTACTGATATACAATGTAAGGTCTTTCAGGCTACTGTCTTATTGATATATGAAGAATGATAACCCACCATTCTTCATAATTTCTCATCACTAAAAATACTTTCCTATCTCTAAAATACCTTCCCTTCCCTTACTCTGCCATGGTCTAGCATCTCTCTCTTCTCTCCCTTCCCATTCCTTTACCCCTCCCTACCCCCTCCTCCCTAAATCAGGTATAACATTTCTCCCCTTCTCCCCCGGTGGGATGGGTACCTCTCATTTGAAATCTTTGGGCCTCCTGGCAGTGCCAGTCAGCTGAAAATGCTGTCTTGAGGGGTCCCGGAAGCTGACTGATGCTGTTAGCGGCCCCCCCCTATTATCTGCTCTGATAAGCCTGCTCTTCTCGTTTGCTGCTCCGCTGGAAGAACGATTTATAGCGATCACCAAAACATGTCACAGATGATACCGGGGGAGGAGGGGATACTGTCCGGGTGGGAACTATGCATTGGTTATAGTCTAGATCAGTGGTTCCCAACCCTGTCCTGGAGGACCACAAGGCCAATCGGGTTTTCAGGGTAGCCCTAATGAATATGCATGAGAGAGATTTGCATATAATCGAAGTGACAGATATGCAAATCTGCTCCATGCATATTCATTAGGGCGATCCTGAAAACCCGATTGGCCTGGTGGTCCTCCAGGACAGGGTTGGGAACCACTGTTCTAGATGGCAACAGCATTTGGTGGATGGAAACTTTCCGGGGGAATTGCCCGGGCGTTACTTGCTGGCTACCATTTTATAAAATCATTTTCATGTCTTCTGAATTAGTGTGACTTAAGAGAGAAACTGAAAAATACATTAACTACATTTTAGTACTAGGAAATAAATGGAGAAACTGCAGTTCTTCATTTTAACCTGCAAGTCAGTAAGTACTGATAATTAAATCCAATCTACTATGTGCTACCACCCCTCTAATTTCTACCAGCATACTCGACTTGATATAGTAAGGTGTACTGGCTGCAGACAGCATAACAGCAATAATTCTCTTTAAGTGGGAGTCTGGAACTTGTCTAAGATAGTTAAACTGATTTTAATATCTTGACTGACATCTTGAGGAAATAGACTTTCAGTATCCCAGTTGCCTCATGTAAAACATCCTTTACTATTAGGCTGCTTATTATGCTTCAGGCAAATCCTGCCAACAGATTTTTTTAAATTTCCTGCTGTAACATTTGGTCAAAATGTGCAGTTAAACAGCCAAAGGCAACGTTGCAAGCAAAAAAGAATAGCAATATTGCAGCAAAACAGATGGAAAAATGGTATAAATGACCTTGGATAGAATTGAATTAGCAAATAGATTCTGCAGGTCAATTAGGTTAAAAATAAAACTTTTTTTTTTTTATATAAACCAGGAAAAAAATTGTTAAACCAAGTATACAACTCTGAATATTATCAGTTACATGAACTGAATGCCACATTTAAGTGCACCAACTTAGGTCAGCCAGTGACCTGGTATAAGTAGTTCCATTTAAAATGTGGTATGCTAATGTGGTTCTAAGTTGGTGTTCTATTATGATTTAGGAGTACCCAGATGTCTTCATTACACCTAAATTAAGACACTAAGTTATAGAATAAAGTGTTTTTAAATTTTTTTTTTTTACAATTACCAACTTGACTGATTCTGTGGTGTTGAATCAATAAATCTCAATGGGGATTGCTGTTTTGTATCATGACCCCTCCTAGGATCACCTAAAAACCTACTGTACCTAATAGCTTGCTCCTGAGACGAGTCCGCTGCTCTAATAGGAAAGACCATAATATCTGAAGTTGCGTAGAGTCTAGCATATACTGTCAAATCTTTGGAGGGTGAGGAGGTCATGTCTTAATCCCTGCAGTGGTCAGATATTCAGATAGGGCACCTCTTTGTGACTCAGTCTCGATTGAAACAGGCCCAGATAAAAATGTACCAATTTTTGCCTGGTTATTTTTGTCTTATTCCATTATCCCAGGGGCGTCCAACCTTGGCCCTTGTCAGGTAAGGTTTTCCCCAATGAATATGCATGAGATCTGTTTGCATACAATGGGAGCAGTGCATGCAAACATGTCTCGTGCGAATTCATTGGGGAAATCCTGAAAACCTGAATGGATTGCGGCCCTTGACAACCCAACAAAACATCCAGATTCTGGGCCCATCTATATTCCACACAAAACACCCCCCCCCAACATATCATCTTGCAATTTTAGACGATTTCTGAGAAAACTGTCTCAAATCTGAGGCTTAAAAATCATGACTTGGACATTTTTCCATGAAAGATGTCCATCTGGTGCTTTGTGCTGCTTTTGATATGTTTTTCTGTTTTGAAAATAAGTGCCACAGGCTCCTGAACATACCTCTCTGAAAATATACAAGGGCTGAGTGCCTGAATTTATGCTCACAATTTTATTAATAATAACACAAGGTGATGTTCTAAGTCACCCTAAATGCCTTGTAAGAAAAATTTTTTTTTGTAACAAAAGAGTTACAATAGTTGTTCTCGGCCCTCAGAGATGCCACCAGGGGATCAAACAATCATATCCCCTGGCTTTACGCACATGATCGTCACTGGGTCGGTGCAAAGTGTGAAACTAGTGTATCGTTTTTTTTATATATTTTTTTCTAATTTTACTCTTATAATAGCTTAAAATAATAAATATTCATAAAGAGTTTTAGAATGAATACTTAGCTTAACCGGGATGGTAATTGGTGGTTGTTAAGGGATAAACAAGCCAACATGTTTCACCCATAGAGGGGGTTTCCTCAGGGCTACTATCCCTGCAACGAGAAACCTCGCTTTAGTAAGGGAAACGCTAAGTATAATACCAAATAACATTCACACTATAGATATAACTATGTATTCATACCTTTTTGGTGCTAGATATTCACGACGTAACCACCCGATCTAAGTTCTCAAGATGGCCACGGCGTGGTAAAGAGCGTCTTTAAATCTCCCTGATCCCGGAAATGAGGTGTGAAGGGGGAGGGGCCAAAAGCCCGAACCACTACATCACCCCAACCCGGGAGGGAACTACCAACAGAATGTCAATCAATATTTACTATCCTCCCATCATATTATAGGAAGGGTTTTCACTCCCAGGGAAAAATCACAGAAGGGATGACCATTCCAATTCAAGGTTTAAACCATGAGGAATAACAGTATTTAAACAATATATCCATCTTTGTTCCAGATAATTTAACTTGGCTTCCAAATCTCCCTCCATCCCTTGTATACATAGAGCATAAATAATTATCCACCTAATCTGATCTAACTCATGTTGTTTAGATAGCCAACGTTGGACTAAGGGTGCTGACTGGTTGCCTGTGACTATTCTAGATTTATGTTCATTGAGCCTCAACTGCATTGCACGCTTGGTGCGACCCACGTATACCAAGGGGCAAGGGCAGATGATAATATATACAACCCAAGCCGACTTGCATGTGGTATGTGTTCTGGCTTGAATAACCCTTCCTGTACATCACCTTGTGTTATTATTGATATTGCACCTTGTAGAAACTATTGTTTAAGCCTGTCATCTAACACAATTTTATTAAATCATAATTTTAAAAGCCTATAAAGTGGGTTGCAACAGGGGCAGATTTAGGGATGGAAAAAAGCTGAGGAGCATTGTCCTGATTTTTCAGCATTAGGCATCATAACTTGGCTTTTAAATCTAAGCTGAAGGACATTTTACCACCCAAAATCTACAGGATTCCTGAGGATCAAAGAATATCTCAGCTAAAGAGTCTTAGAGTCCTTGAGTCTCTTGGCAGCACTAACCTGAAGTGTAACTTCAGACTGTATTGATTTCCTGCTACAAACAGTAGTAGGCATAAAGACAGAAGACTGGGCTTCATCAGGGATTTGGAGACATTGTAAATCAGTGCTTCCCAAGTCCTATTGAATCACTATTTACCTATGCGGATGATATTTTCACCCTACTTGAAGTTGATCCCAATCTGAGTAAATTTACAGATAACATAAATTTCTGCATTTCCAAATTACAGTCTTGGACATCTCAGGTTCAAATGAAATTGAATAGTATAAAAACAAAATTACTTTGGTATGGTCCTGAAATTGCAACTCTCCCCAGCTCAATCACCCTTAACTCCGGCGACGCCTTGTCAATTGAGTCTTCTTCAAGAGTGTTGGGTATTATTTTAGATTCTTCCCTTCTTTTCATCGTCAGGTAAACCATTTAACTAAGAAATGTTTTTTCAGTATGTGTACATTGTAAAGTTTTTGTCATCTGTTCTACCAACATCATTTCACAATACTGGTTCATTCTATTATTTTGGCACAACTGGACTATTGTAATTCCATATATGTGAGTTTAAGCAATGGAAATAAAAAAAAGACTCCAGTTAATCCAAAACACTGCTGCAAGATTGATTTTTGGGAAAACAAAATACCATCATGTATCTCCTCTATTGAGGAGTTTACATTTGCTCCCTTTTTGACTGAGAGTTCAGTTTAAATGTGTGTGAATTGTTTTTAAGATTCTATATGGACTTTTTGATCCCTTGATTCCTTTATCTTTAAACTCTACGAGATCTTCAAGTTGTAGAATCGTTCATATGTTCAAACTTTCCTTTCCATCTGTAAAAGGCAACAAATCTGTTAGCAAAATTACCCATTCTTTGCATTACTTATTAACTGCGATTTGGAATGACTTACCTTCTCAATTAAGATCTTGCTTATCACTTTTGTTCTTCCAAAAAATATTGAAGACTGTTCTGTTTCAATGTTATTTAGCAGATAACTTTTAATGATGATAACTTCTTCATATAATTACAATTATTGTTAACCGAGTCGAGCCCTGTGTATCATGGATGACTCGGTATATAAGTCAAAGATTTAGATTAGATAGCAAGTCAGGTTTTCAGGATATCTACAATAAATATGCATGAAAGAGATTGCAAACAATGGAGGCAGTGTGTTTGCAAATCAATTTCATGCATATTCATTGTGGATATCCTGAAAACTTGATTGGCACTCCAGGACTGTAATGGGAAACATTGTTGTAAATTATTCCGTTTGTATTTGTTTCCTTTGCTAAGTGCTTGCCTCGGCCATATCGTATTTGTTTGTCCAGAGACTTCATTTCAGTAAAGAGCAACAGCTTAAATTATTGTATACATGAGAAACTGCTTCCGGTCCTGGCCTTTGTCCCAACCAAATAAATATTGTTTATTAGAGGGAATTATACATACTCAGGTTATAGTATAGGCAGCTGCTTATTGCATGCCCACCCTTACAATAAATGGCACGCAAACAAATGTTTGTTAAGCAGCAAAAAAAAAAAAAAAAGTGCATGAAGGCAAAGTTTTGGGGCAAACTGTTGAACATTTGGAGCAGAAGGACCTGGACTGTGTGCTCTGGCAGAGAGTATAGGTGGAGAAGCAGACAGTAACCCAAATAAATACTGACAAGCCATCAAGAGGCTTCGTAAAGCAAAACTGTAGTGGTATGGATGTGCTGTAGACATTGTTTTGTTTTCAGAGGGAACTTTTTCCTGAATTTAATACTCTACTACATTTTGAATTCTTATGCTTCAGGAACAGAAGTATCATCCTATAAAATCTGCAAAGCTGTATCTCTATTTGCCTCAATTCACACATCTGATTTTCTATGACTGCAAAGTAACAGAAATCAGTACACCTATAAAAGCCAGAATAAAGTGTGTCAACCAGTAGGGTCTCTCAGCATGCTCCTCTTCTGATTAGTTAAACAGTGGCTTCGGAAGCTGCTAACCAGCAGATAAGTGAGGAGCAGCTGTTCAGAATTGTGGTCAGTATGTCATGTAAATCGGATGTCAATTATGTGATAAAGCATACTACAAAAATTTCTTAGGAGATCTTAGGCCTCAGATCCAACAAGCGGTTGAATTATTGCAGAAAGATGATTTGACTCAAGTCTTTTCAATTGATAACGTACATTTCCTTTTGGTAAAATATCCGCATATTTTATTTATCTATATCAGAATTTGAATTAATCACTGGGCATTTGTCTGCAAAGTGGTCTATGCTGGATCTTCTGTCAGTTTTTATATATCATTTTCTGAGATCAGCTGTTCAGCAATGTAGTTTTACATGCAAGATTTATCAAGTTTTTTGTAAGTTGTTTATATCATCAGAAAGTATTTTATTCTCTAGATATTGAGGCTGTTCATACAAATAAAGCATAAAATGCAGCCATTGAAGTGATCTCTCTAGTTCCATCTTTAAGGTATTTATTCCATCATATTCCATCTTCATTGTGCAGTAGTCAACATTGCACTGTGTGCTAATTATGTTATATACCACCCCCTTTTACAAAACTGCACAAGTGGGTTTTAGTGATGGCTGGTATGCTGAATGCTCTGCGCTGCTTCGATGCTCATAGGAACTAGTGCTGCCTGATTCAGGAAAAAAATTTTGATTCGATTCAGCCTATTGAATTAATTTTTTGATTCTATTTTCCTGCCCAGTTGGGTGTTTTTTGTTTTTTGTTTTTCAAACATCCTGGTGGGTTTATTTTCTAGCCTCTTCACCCCTTTTATAGCCTTTTCATACCCTTTGCCCTCTCTTACCCACACCGGTGCTGTGGTGTAAACAAAATAAACAAACAAAAAAGACTTTTCCTCTCTCTGTTAAATCCTAGCTCACGTTCGTGGTCTAATACCAACTCTGGCATATTTCAAATCTGACATATTGTAATCATAAAACAGAAAATAAAATAATTTTTTCTACCTTTTGTTGTCTGGTCATTATTTAAATCATGTTGGTCCTAGGCTCTGGTTGTTTTCTGATAACTCGCTTTCCAGGGTCTCCTGCTCATTTATCGTTTCCTTCTTTCTCCATGCTACTAACCATCCATCTCTGTCCTCCCCTTCCGTTTCCCTTCCCTCCCCCGGAGGTCAGGCATCTTTCCTTTTTTATGTCTCCATCCCCGCAGCTGCAGCAATGGACCCCACCAACCCCAGATCCACCATCTTTCCTTTTCTCAACTACCCTTTCATCCAGCATCTCTCCCTCCTTCCCCACCACACCAGGGTCTACTATCTCTCCCTTTCTCTTCCCAACTACCCTCCTATCCAGTATCTCTATCCTCCCCTCCTCTACACCATCCCTTGTTTCCATCTTCTCTCTCTTTCTGTTCCTTCCCTCCCTAAGTCCCATTGCCCACCATCTCTCCATTTTTAAACCCATTATTTCTCCCCCCCTTCATCCGGCATATGCACATCTCTTTGGACCACCCTTTCCATCCCTCCCTCCGTCCGTGTACTTCTACACCAGGGCCCCCCTCCTGAAGGCCTGCATGTTCCCTCCTTCTTTGTGGCGTCCTCCGGCTTCTCCCCTGGCCTTCCATTTTTTCCTTCGGCCAATTTCAGCAGCCTGAAAAGGATCATCAGTGCTGTAGCGATCCTAGTAGGCTGCCATCTGCCTCTACAGCACGTTCCCTCTGCCGCGATCCCGTCCCTCTTCTGACATCAGGGGCAGGATAGCGGCAGAGGGAATGTGCTGCGGTGGATGACGGCAGCCTGCTTGGATATAAGTATGGATATATGTAAGCATATATAGTGCTTACCACAGCTTAGTAAAAAGTAGCCCTATGTGTTTTGCTACTTGATCAGCAACAATTATGGTGACCAGAAGTAGCTAATCAATTTTGATCTGGTATTGTGACTTGCCTCATATGGTTTAGAATTTTGCACTTAACTGCACTTTTACTTAGGCCTTTTAGATCAATAAGTTATGTTAAGAGCCGAGCTAGAGGTTGAAGACAGGTACGTAGTGGCTTAACTTAATCAAGCTTAGCAGCGCACGAAGAATGCAAAGGGACCCGAGTAACAACCACCGGAAAGCAGGAACTCAAAAAAACCACTCCAACTAAATGGTGGGCTATCTCCGATTCCTTGTAAAAGGCTCCATTCGATCCCCGGGGGGCGTGGGGGAGAGGAATCCTGCACACAAATCCCACGCCCGCTTCCTGGGTCTACTACTGATGTTCGTCAATGCAACAGCGAGGGGGGGGGGGGACAGGAATCCTGCACCTACTTCCTGGGTCTACTACCAATGTTTTTTCCGTCAACATTGAGCCCAGCACATGAATTCCTGTGTGCGGCTCTAGGCAGGCTTGGTCCCTTGGTTAGTGAAAAACCCACAGCCTAAGCACTGCAGCACTTCCTGATTGACCCTCCACCCGCCCCTTAAAGCAGGAGTGGCAGTGGACTGGCCGTACCTGCTTTAGGAGACACGGGGAGGAGGGTTGGGCTCCGAATCGGCCAGGCCGATTTTTTATTTATTTATTTATTTTTTTTAAATGAATCGATTTGAATTGATTCACCCGAAGTGAATCAGTGAATTGATTTGAATCAGAAATTGGGCAACACTAATAGGAGCTCTATGAGCGTCGGAGCTGCACAGAGCAATTAGTGCACCAGCCCGCACTAAAAATCGCTAGCACGGTTTTATAAAAAGGAGGGTGTGTGTGTGTGGGGGGGGGTTAGTGTTTTGTATTGTCAAATTCATAGCACTGCGATGGGTGCAATGTTGACTCCAGATGTCACTAACTTATATGTAGCCAGTATTGAGGAAAATGTTTGTATTCACATCATTGGTTTTTCAAGGTTTTCTTTGTTCATGAAGGAAAGACATCAGTAGCTGAAATGGCTCCAGGAACCCACTTAAATGGTATCTATACGCCAAACAGCGCCATATAGAGCACATCACAAGTCTAAAATACATCCCAAAATTATTTTTAAGAATTAAATGAACAGTATTTTTAATCATTGTCCAATATATAAAGTCCATTAAATGTGTGGAGGAGCATAATCGAAAAAGATGTCTTAAGTCTGTTTACGTCCATCTCGCAAGTCGTCCAAAGTTAAAAAGAGCCTAAGACACATTTTCGAAAGAGATGTCCAACTTTTTTTTACTTTCGAAAATCATCTAATTATATGTCCTGCCGATCTGATCATCCAAGCTGCTAAATCGTCCATCTTTATACCACATTTTTGTCCAACATTCCTTCCAAGTCAAAACATCTAGAACAAGCCCTGTTGGATGTGGGAAGAGTCTGCAAAGTGATGGATTGAACACCCAGACATGCCACCTAAATAGTGGGGTACCTTACAGGGCACTGCTGTGAACTTCACAAAAAGGGTGCCATGGCTTCTCCTCCCTACAGCTCCCTTATAGGTCATGGTAAGCCCCCCAAACCATCTCCAGAATCCTCTAGACCCACTTATCTACCACCCCAATAGCCCTTATGACTGCAGGAGCCACTTATATGCCAGTAAAAAAGGGTTTTGAGGTGTATAGGGCAATGCACATGTTTAAGTATCAATGCAGTGATTACAGGGGCTTATGGGCATGGGTCCTCCTCTCTATGGGTCCCTAACCCACCCCCAAGATGACATAAGCTGCCTCTGGGCTGGACGACTAGGCTTTCCTATGCCAGGCGGCCAGGTGATGATGGTTTGGAGGCTGAAATTTAAAGTTGTGAATAAAATTTTTATGGGGGTGGGGGAGGTTGGTGAGCACTAGGGTAGTGTGTGGGGGTCTGTGTTATGTGTTTGCAGTGCTTATCTGGTGACTTTAGGTGGGTTTTTGTGACTTAGACCAGTGTTCTTCAACCTTTTTACACCTATGGACCGGCGGAAAAAAAATTATTTTGTGGACCGGCAAACTACTAGGACTGAAATTTTAAAACCCCATTTCCACCCCGTCTGCGAGCTCGGTCCTCGTAAACCATCTGATCCCATCCGCACAAGCCTCAGTTATGATTTTATACTGAATGTATTTTATTAAAGTATAAAAATAAACAATATTCTGTACAATTGTCATTTTATAAATACAAATAATACAGAGCAAGGATCAAAAAAAACCCTGTCTCCCCTCCCCTTCACATATATCCCCTCTACTATCAAGAAAACTGAATAAGCCAAATTATTACAGAATGCTACACAGAAATATCATGCTAACAGAATACCGCAGTCACACATAGCAGGAATAGGGTTAGTGGAGTGCAACTAGGGCAACTGCCCCCCTGGTCAGAGAGAAACCTAAGTCACTGCCTGGACTTTGCAGTCCCCAGTTATGTCTAACACCAGCTCTAGCAGGATATATATTTCAAATCTGATATATTCTAATCACAAAATATAAATAAAATTATTTGTTTCTACCTTTTCTTGTCTCTGGTTTCTGCTTTCATCTTCTTTTCACTCTCTTCCTTCCAGCGTCTGCCCTCTCTGTCTCTTCAATCCAGCATCTGCCCCTTTCATCTACTGTCTGACCTCTCCCCCTTTCATATGGTATTTGTCTTCTTTCTATGCCCCTCTCCCCTTTCCATCCAGCCTATGCCCTTCTCTCCTTTTTACATAATTCACTCCAGCTTCACTGCTCTCTTCATTTTTATCTCTCCTATACCAGATCTAGCATCTTTGTCCCTCTCAATTTCTCTGATGACCCCCTTCCCATCTCATTCCTGTCTCTCCCATTCCCCTTCTCTAATCTCCTTGCCAGCTGTTTCCTTCCTTTTTTCTTCTCCCTTCCCTTCTCCCCCTGTCCAGCAGTAACTCTCTTCCCTTTCCTTTCCCTCCTCCCCTCCCAGCAGCATCTCTCCTTCTCCCTCCCTCCAGGTCCAGTAGCAGCTGTCCCCTTTTTCCCCTTGCCCAGCAGCTTCCCAGACTTCTTTCCCTCCTCCCCTCTCAGCAGCATCTCTCCTTATCCCTCTCCAGGTCCAGTAGCAACTGTCCCTTTTTCCCCTTGCCCAGCAGCTTCTCCTTCCCTCCCAGCAGCATCTCGCCTTATCCCTCTCCAGGTCCAGTAGCAGCTGTCCCTTTTCCCCCTTGCCCAGCAGCTTCCCAGACTCCTTTCCCTCCTCCCCTCCCAGCAGCATCTCTCCTTCTCCCTCTCCAGGTCCAGTAGCAGCTGCCCCTTTTTTTTCCACCAATGCCCAGCAGCTTCCCAGCCTCTAACAGTGGCTTTCTCCCCTCCCAGCAACTCTCCTTACTTGCCAGCGCCGCGATTCAGTAAGGCAGCCTCGAGTCCTTTGTTGGGTTGCACCGCCTCTGAGGAAAGCGGAAGCTGCATCATCAGAGGCGGCCCGACTCAGCAAAAGCTCCAAGGCTTCCTTCCTGAATCGCTGCGCTTGTAAGTAAGGAGAGCCACTGGGAGGGGAGAAAGCACACTGTCTGAGGCTCCCCATTATCTCTCTGGCCCTGCGCCAACTACAACTCCTCGATCTTGCCACTCCTGCGCGGACCGGCAGGAAATTGGAGATGTTGATCTCGCTGGTTCTGCACAGATCGGCAGGAATTTTCTGCGGACTGACACCAGTCCGCGGACCGGCGGTTGAAGAACTGTGACTTAGACCATGTTTTACAAGGTCTAAGTCACAACGTTCAAATTTCGTCAATGCTGTGCTGTATAACTTTCGGTTGTACATGCTGTACATCTAAGTCTAAGCCAGCCCACGTCCCGCCCTCGACACGCCTCCCAAAACGCCCCATTTAGCTTTGAACGTTGAGCGGCACTATGAAGGCCTAGGTCGTTTAGAAATACGTCCAAAACCCATTTTTATTTTCGGCGCTTGGATGTTTTTGAGAAATGTTCGTCCAAGTGCCGACTTAGGCCGGTTTTTGGATGTTTTTCTCTTTCAATTATGAGCCCCATAGTGAATAGATAAAATTCAGAGTTAAGACTCATATTTTTGGGCTTGTATAGCACTGGAGTGAATTCTGGGTCATCATCTGTTCTAATGGTATTTCAGAATATATTTGTACACATTTATAGGCTGGCACTTAAACATGTATGTCTGCTATTTTAAAATCAAAGGCATCTATGTTTTCTGAAACTGACAGTGGTTGATAACACAGGTCAACACATCATTTTCATCAGAGTTAATGTTGGGAGGGTTATGTAGTATTTTTCATTCTGATTTCAAATCTGTGTTTAGTTTTTCACTAGTTGTCACATTTTTGTAATGAGGCTCAATATATATAATTATGAACGTTAATTGGGCGATATATCATGCGTTTATAGGATAAACTTATAAGGAGGGTTAACTGCAGTTGTCTTTTCAAACTTTTCAAGTTTGCCTGCATCAGCTTCAAAGCGATCTTCGGAATGCTACCAACTTACCTAGCTTCCCAATTCCTCACCTACTGCCCAAAAAAGACCTCCCGCAGAACAAACCTCTTTACATACCCATCCCTGAAATCATGTCACTACAAGAAGTACCTAAACAGAATGCTTTCTTTCCAGGCAGCCCAACTGAACACATGGCTAGCAAAACCAATACTCGAAGCCACATCATACGTGGACTTCAGAAAATCTCTGAAGACCCGCCTCTTCAACACCACCTAAACTCTCCCCCCCTACCAATTAAAAACCGCCTCGAAAGTCCTCCCCCTCCTTTTCCCCTCCCCCAACGTTTAATGCTGTACCTCTCTTACGCTCATCATATATATCTAGCTGTAAACAGCACTGATCCCTTGTAACTGTTCATATTGTATCATCCTATAACTTAGTATAACATCCTGTATCTAATTGTAAACATCCTGTAACTATTCTCTTGTTAATATCTTGAACCTACTGTAATCACCCCAGTACCCACTCACTTTGTACTTCCTGTTTCTTATTGTAAACATCCTGTAACTGTTCTCTTGTTAATATCTTGTACCTTATTGTAAACACCCCAATACCCTGAACCTCATTGTAAACATACTGTAACTGTTTTTCGTGTTAATATCTCGTACCTTATTGTAATCACCCCAGTACCTGCTCACTTTGTATCCTGTATCCTATTGTTAACACTGTACTCTCTCTAGACACGACTTCACTGTAAACCGCTTCGAATTTAGGATATAGCGGTATATAAGAAATAAAATTATTATTATTATTATTTTTATTTTTATTTTATGCTACAGACGGTGATTAATATCTTTATAATGCCAAGACATTGTACTAATCATCCAGATAGTTTCCTTTACGTCTGTAGGTCATTCATGACGAAAGCACAATGTTGCTCAATTACTGTAGATCTGAAGAAGGTATACAAATTGTACTTTAGCTGTCCACTGGGTGACCAGGATAAGTCTTGGGCTCCACATATCATTTGTACCAGTTGTTCCAATGGACTTCGTGACTGGCTCAATCGACGAAAGGCAGCAATGTCATTTGCAATCCCAATGATATGGAGGGAACCACGAGACCATATTAAAGATTGCTACTTTTGCCTTGTGAACACAAGTAGATTCTCAGCTGAAACTGAGCATAAAATTATATATCCTACTCTTGATTCTGCTATTAGGCCTTTTCCTCATGATGACTCACTGCCTGCCCCTGTACCTTCACAAGATGGACTTGCTTCTGTGGAACATAATGAGGAATGTCATGAAGATACAGCAGCTGGTCACAATCCAAAATTATCTGATCCTGATTATGTGATGAATGATGAAGATTCAGAACCAGATACCTTTACACAAGCTGAGCTCAATGATCTTATTTGTGATCTAAATCTTTGGGAGGGGGGTTGGAGGGAGGAAAATAAATATTGATGGTGGCATTTTGGTAAATTTATTCAGGCACTCAAACATTTTTCCCTGTCTGTTCCGACGGGCTCATAATCTACCTAATGTACCTGGGGCAATGGGGGGGGGGGGTGATTTGCCCAGGGTCACAAGGAGCAATGTGGGTTTGAACCCACAACCCCAGAGTGCTGAGGATGTAACCACTGCGCCACACACTCCCCTTGAAGCTTGGGAGGCATTCAAGTGGTTAGTGGAAAACTTTCTGGACAACCATAAGTCTCCTTCATACAAGGAAGGAGTTCAGAATCTCCTTGACTCAGATCAGAAACTTGGCTGTCGCATGTCATTAGAAATACACTTTTTGTACTCACATCTTGACTTTTTTTTAAGGAAAACCTTAGTATGGTGAGTGGTGAGCAAGGAAAATGTTTTCACCAGGACATTCAGTTAATGGAACTTCATTACCAAGATTCCTGGAATGAGAGTATGATGGCCGACTACTGCTGGATGTTGTGCCGTGACAATGCAGACACAACTCACAAAAAGAAATCATACTCTAAGCATTTTTGAAGAAATATTGGTTGCTAAGTGACACAATCCAGTATAATTATGCTATGCTGAGTGCTTATTTGACTTTGGACCGAAGATAGTGCAACATTTTTTTAACTTGATGCTGCAATTCTTAAAACCCTATATCAGGGGTGTCAAACTCAGTCAAATTAAGGGGCCGAAATCCAAAACACAGAGTAAGTCGTAGGCCAGACCATGTTTAATCTCCGCTTCGCCCCCTTAATAGTACTAATTGTATCACCATTTTGTCCATTCATTTTTCATATATACACACATAATATAATCATACAATTAAATTTGAAAACACAAAAATCCTGGAGAAAGAAGACCGTTGGTGGCAAGGAAGAATCAAAGAGGCAATGGAAATTGCAAGACACCCCAATAACTTCAATGCAGATAAAGGGCTCTCCATAAAAAAGCATGGCAACCTTTCATCCAAAAGAAGTTTAGTGCAAAAAGGACTGGGGCTGAGAACAAATGCCTTCTTCCTCCATCTCAAAAAGTCCCAGCCTCTTTTCTGACAGAATTTAAAAATGAGACCTCAGACTCTCTCTCCATACATTAAAAATTGGATCCCGAATGCTCCTGCCAATATCCAACATTCAATCCTGGATTTCCAATGAACTTTCCTGCCAAAATTCAAATTGAAACTTGGACCTCCAATGAATTTTCCCGCCAAAATTCAAATTCATGACCTACAGACTTCCCTGTTCTCAATCAGGTCAGCCTACAAACTTTCCCGCCAAAAATTCAAATTTCTTGACCCACAGACTACCCTGTTCTCAATCAAGTCCGTGAACCCGCTATATAATCGAATAAATATATAAAGACATCAGTTTGTACTACATAGGCGTGACAAGACCTGGAAACCTGCTACAATCATGACGCCAGCCACAGAAGACTAAGAGAACAAAACTAAGAATGTTATAATGCCTCTGTATTGCTCCATGATGCGATCTCATCTTGAGTATTGCATTCAGTTCTGGTCTCCTTATCTCAAAAAAGATATATCAACACTAGAAAAGGTTCAAAGAAGAGCAACTAAGATGATAAAGGGGATGGAACTCCTCTTGTATGAGGAAAGACTAAAGAAGTTAGGGCTCTTCAGCGTGGAAAAGAGACAGCTGAGGAGAGATTTGATTGAAGTCTACAAAATCCTGAGTGGTGTAGAACAGGCACAAGTGGATCAATTTTTTTTTTTTTTTTTACTGCATCAAGATTTACAAAGACTAGGGGACACTTGATGAAGTTACAGAGTAATACTTTTAAAACCAATAGGAAGAAATATTTTGTCACTCAGAGAATAGTTAAACTCTGGAACATGTTTCCAGAGGATGTTATAAGAATGGCTAATGTAGCTGGTTTTATAAAAGGTTAGGATAAGTTCCTGGATGAAAAGTCCATAATCTGCTGTTTAGACAGACATGGAGGAAGCCACTGCATGTCATGGATCAGTGACATGGAATGCTGCTACAATTTGGGCTTTTACCAGGTACTTGTGACTTGGCTTGGCCTCCGTGAAGACGGGATACTGGGCTAGATAGACCATTGATCTGACCCAGTGAGGCTGTTCTTATGGCAGCTTGGGTAACAGTTAGCCTCACTTTGCATTTACAGAATATGGTACTGCCCAAAATAATTTCCCTAACCTGATAATTAGAAGGGAGATTAAGATTTTGATATTGCCCTTGTTGACTGCTTTAAAGCGGAGGAAGGGTGAGAATTCTGGCAGTGGTAAGTTCAGAGGGGCTCCTGGAACATGTACTGTTTGCATTTAGGAAGCTTATTTGATCTATGATCAGAAATCATCACACTGTCCACATACGTTATTGGCTATATTTGGAATATCAGCTGCCTGTTTTGTGGTAATGATCTCATAGTTATTATGAATTCCATGCCGCTGGTTGGTTGTTGGCTTTGAGTAGCCACATTCTCTCACTTTGTACACATTTCACTTTAAGTGGCTTTGCATTTCTACGTTGATTTGTTCCCTTGGGAAGCAGGATGTAGCCTACTATAGGTATATGAAGCATTCTCATTTCCTTTAAATTGCAAATTATACATTTTTTGCTGATTGTATTTTTTGTAAATTAACCGTCCAGCGTAATGTAGAAAAGGTTTTGAATAACTGACGGCTGTATGCAATCTTCAGTGCAAGAATGTCTCATGTCTTTTGGACCGCTTTGGCTGCATGTAAGAGCATGCAGCATAAGAAAAGGTTCTTTCACAAAGCAGTTAGAAATGTGCCTTCCAAAAGATCTATGTGAGATTAATGTACCCGACTCTGTTTCTATGTGGCTTCCTGTTTTGGAATGCCTTCAGGATACTCAAAATACTTTGGTGAAGAAAAATAAGAACAAATTAACCTCTTAACATACTGAAATCTTGTTTTTAAACAGTCTTGAGGATGACTGGGAACATTCAAATTGCTTCATAAATGTAATAGAACTGACTTGAATCTTTTTCTAGAAAGTATGAGTTTTTAAAGTTACAATTAGCTATGTAGTCTTTTTCCCATTTAAATTTGTGTGAAAATAATTTCTGTGTAAACCCAAAAGAATTAGGGCTCCTTTTATCAAGCCGCGCTAGCGGTTTAACATGCGTAATAGCGCGCATTAAGCCCCCGGCCGCGCTAGCCACTAACGCCTGCCTTGAGCAGGCGGTAGTTTTTTGGCCAGCGCGTGATTAAAAGTCGCGCGCGCTAACCCTGCTAGCGCGGCTTGATAAAAGGAGCCCTTAGTAGTGGCTATAAAATGAAAATCAAGGATCAATTCACAGGCTAATTTTTTAAAAATATTGCTCTAAGATTCATTTTCAGAAATGCTCTCAGCTCATTCTTTCTCAGCAGCGATAATATGAGCAGTTTTGGGTTTTCCTCTATAATTTATTCAATTTATAAATGAATTGAGATTAAGGGGGATATTCTATAAATGGTGCTGAAACTTAGGGCTCCTTTTACGAAGGTGCGCTAGCGTTTTTAGCGCACGCACACGATTAGCGCACGCTAGCTGAAAAACTACTGCCTGCTTAAAAGGAGGCAGTAGCGGCTAGCGCGCGCACTAAAACCGCTAGCGCACCTTTGTAAAAGGAGCCCTTAGGCACCAATAGACGCCTAAGTTAATTGAGAAACTACATTTAAAATGGCAAAAATAAAGCACCTACCAGTGCCTAAATAAAAGACACCGGAATCACGCCTGCATATGTGCTTTAGGCCGCCAAATGCCAAAGTAGGCATGGTCAGTGATAGAAGTGGCATTTGGTAGCTATGTAGGTGCGATTCATGCAAAGATAGGTGCTGGAAATGTAGGCCTGGAAAACCCTGGTCTCCATTTCTGGCGCCTATCTTTGACGGGAGGAGCTTGAAAATAGTGAACAACTTGCCATCAGCTGATCGCGGCAGGGGAATCCACGATCCGCTGAGCCGGCAGGGCTCCCCAAAATCGCGGCTTCAGGGAGTCCTACAGGCTCAGTTGATTGGGGATTCCCCTCCTGCAGTCAGCTGAACTGGAAAGGAGATCTCTATTTCCTCTCTCCCTCCATCCCTCCAACCCACTGATCCCCTTGGCCCCTCTCCAAAAACATCCCCCTCCCGCTGAGCCCAGTACCCACATACCTCAACACCCCCAAACCTCCTGATAACCCCCAGCCCCTCTCCCGACACCTCCCACACCCCTAACATCCCTCTGACATTTCCACACACCTCCCTTGTACCTTTGCATGAAACATCAGCAGGAGAGATGCCCACTCCCTCATACTGATAAGGCCACCTCTTCAAATTGGTGGCCGTTCCTCCTCCCAGTAGGATGCACTGGGAGGGGCCTAAGGCCATAAGCTAATCAGGGCCTTGGTCCCCTCCCAATGTATCTTGGGACATTAAAGGATTCCCCTGCTGCAATCGTGAGGGGGGGGGGGATGCCGGTTCGTGGGGGGGGGCAGAGTTTGCGGGCGGGGGGTGATGCCGGTTAGCGGGCGGGGGGGCACTCGCAAATCGAGTCAGTGCTTGGTTTGTGAGTCACGATTTGCGAGAATGTTTTGCTCGTCTTGCAAAACACTCGCAAACAGGTACACTCATAAACCGAGGCTTGACTGTAATTATGTTGATCTATATGCTAATACAGTGGTTCCCAAACTGGGTGCCACATCAAACTCATGGGGGGAGCCATGGCATATTTAAGACCTGTTCCATCTACCTCCTCCTGCTGTTGCTTTCCCAGACTAGTAGCAGCAGGGGCAGAACAATTTACAGCCATCATGGAGCTGCGCTACAAACCCATGGCTGCCAATTCTATCCCCTCTGACATCACTTCTTGATCCCTGGCAGAGCCAGCAACCATGGGTTTGTACAATGCATAGCATCATAACATCTTGACCATATAACAACAGAGGGGTGTTTTTTTTTTTAAATTCTTTATTGATTTTTAATCAAAAACAGTGTCATACAAATGAAAGAAAAAAAGATATTACACTATTATCTATGCAGGTAACATAAATATCATTCCATAATTTCATTTTCCAGAATATAATAATATCATAATATATCCTAATATACAATACAAATAAATAATAAAGTTACCCAAATATCACTATCAATATTTATTCCCCTCCCTCCAACCCCCCACCCCCCTGGATATGTAAAGATAAATAAACCAAAGAAAAGAAGAGATATGAGAGATATTTAACAGAGGTTTTTTTGTGATGGAAAAGAGGATCTCAGACATTAAAACCACAAACAAATTGTCAGTCTGTTGGTTATTACTGGATGATCCTAAAACACCTTCTTTTATTTTAAAGTATTAATTGAATTATCTTTAGACTATCTTCAATGAAATGAATAATTTTAAAGCCCTTGGCTATTGTGTCTTATTATGTCAACAGACACAAAAAAGCTATACAGAGATATAAAGCAGAGACAAAATCCTAATTGAGATAGCTGATTGATAAAATGGTTGCAGCGTTGCAACAGTGTTTCAAATAACAAACCGGCAGGCCATGACAAGTAACAATGTAGCAGATAAACTCTTTCAAAATGACCAAAATACTACCACAAAATTAAGAACCACTTATCTTAAACTTGCAAGCAGTGGCTCAGCTGGTTCCTCATGAAGATGAAGGATAATAACTGAGCTGTGCTGTTAGGAAACTCTGCCCTCTTTGTAATAGCAACAAACAAATCCGACAGATCAGTTTTGCCGAATTGACTTCTTCAAGGTTTATGCATAATCTAAAATGCAAAGGTTGAAAACACACAGAGGGGCATCATAAAAAAAATGTTTAAGTTCACTTTTGGCCTAGGCCCTAAGGCCCTGATTCTACATAGTGCGTCCCGATTTTAGGCAGCTGTAGGCGTCCTACAGCTGTCTAATCAGCCAATCGGGATGCACGTTTTTTTTAAAAAAAAATGCTCCCCAGGCAGGCTTTCTATATTGAAGGCGAGGCCCGCAAGACACCTAAGCTCGCCTAAGGCCTTAGGCGGGCCTTAGGTGAACCTAGGGTGCCCAATCCCTCCTGTTATAAGTATACCGACCGCCCCCCCCCCGACACTACCGATCGCTGGCAGGAGGGTGCCCAATCCCTCCTGCCAGAAGATGGCCCCCCCGACACTACCGACCGCCCCCCCCGACACTACCGATCGCTGGCAGTAGGGTGCCCAATAACTCCCGCCGGAAGACGCCCCCCCTCCGCACCGCCCCCCCCGCGCTAACAGCCCTCAAACCTCCCCCCAACCAAACTAACCTTTCCTTGTTGGCCAGACGGGACTTGCCCGTCCAGCCGGCAAGCCCGTCTCGTCGAAATGTGGCGGGCCCGCCCCTTCCCGGCCCATCCTTCCGAAGCCTAAGGCCTGATTGGCCCAAGCTCTAGAAGCCTGGACCAATCAGGCATTAGGCATAGCGGGTCCGCCCATCCCCACTAAGTCTAAGGCCTGATTGGCCCAGGCGCCTTAGAGCGGATGGGGTGCGTCTTCTGGCAGGAGGGATTGGGCACCCTCCTGCCAGCGATCGGTAGTGTCGGGGGGGGGGGGGGGGCGGTCGGTATACTTATAGCAGCAGAGAGATCCCTTGCCGCAATAAGTATAGCGGCCGCGTCTACTTACAATGTAGACCAGCATTTTGTTGGCCTACATTGTAAGCGTCTCTTCCTCTACTAGGGAGATGCGTAGGGCCGCCTAGGTTCGCCTAAGGCCCGCCTAAGGCTCTTAGGCGAGCTTAGGTGTCTTGCGGGCCTCGCCTTCAATATAGAAAGCCTACCTGGAGAGCATTTAAAAAAAAAAAATGTGCATCCCGATTGGCTGATTAGACAGCTGTAGGACGCCTACAGCTGCCTAAAATCAGGACACACTATGTTAAATCAGGGCCTAAACGCTGAAAGTAGACGCAGGGAAAATGTCCATTCTCAAAAAAAAACGTCCAAAAGGGTTTAAAAAAAAAAAAAAAAATAGCCTGCCTCTACGTTCAGCTGTTTAAATGCCCAGACCACCACTACGTCTACACTAACAACCAAAAAAACAACCAAAACAACCAACCAAAAAAAAGCTTAAGACCCAAACGCCCAACACAAGGGCTTTTAGTTGAAGGAGGGGCCAGTCCTTCACCTCAAAGCTGGATTCTGTAACTGGTGTCTGTCAAAAAGAACACCGGCTACAGAATCCACACCCCCCTCCCCCAGCAACGATCACGGCAGGAGAGATAGCCAATCTCTCCTGCTGCGATCCACTCCCCCACCCTGATCGGATCGGGAAGGAGGGAGTCCAGGCCCTCCTGCCCCGGCGACTCCCCGACATAATCAGGGCAGGAGGGAGCCCAACCCCTTCTGCCCCGCCGAAACCCCCTGCCCCCCCACTAAGATACGGACAGGAGGGATCACAGGCCCTCCTGTGCTCGATGCACCCCCCTTATGATCACCCTCCAATCCCCGCTTGGCCCTCCTAAACCCCATGACCCCCCCACCTAGCGACCCCCCACCTCCGACACCCTTCCCCTGTACCTAAACTTGGGATGGGCCTATGTGCCTAAGGCCCTGCCCACAGGAGGGGCCTAAGGCAACTGGGCCAATTTCGGTTGGCCCAGGCGCCTAAGGCCTCACCTGTGGGTGGGGCTTGAGGCACCTGGGCCAATCAGGCCCTAAGGCTCGCCATTCTAAGGATGGCAGGCCTGCCGGATGGACGAGTTTGGGACCTGAACGTCCAACTTTGTTCAGGTACAGGGGGGTGTGTATCAGGGGTGGTGGGATGCTAGGTGGGGGGGTCGAGCGGGGTTGGGGGGGCGATCGTGGGTGGGTGCATTGAGGGCAGGAGGGCCTGGGATCCCTTCTGCCTGTATCTTAGTGGGGGTGGGGGTAGGGGGTTTTGGCGGGGCAGGAGGAGTTGGGCCCTCTTCTGCCCCGATCATGTTGGCCAGGTGCGGGTGGGGTTTCGGTGGGGCAGGAGAGGTTGGGCTCCCTTCTGCCCTGATTGTGTCAGGGGGGTTTCGCTGGTCGCCGGGACAGGATGGGGTTGGGCTCCCTTCTGCCCCCGATCTTGTCGGGGGGAGGGGTGGATCACGGCAGGAGAGATTGGTCATCTCTCCTGCCATGACAGCGATCAGCCACCACCTTGCTATCCTCACCCCGAAGTGCTGCGGTTCGGGGGGGGAGGGTGGCCGATTGCCTTCGCGGCAAGAGAGATGACCAATGTCTCCTGCTGCAATGGTTGCGGTAGGGGGTGGGCAGATTGCTGGAGCCACTGAGCTCATCGCGGCAGCTGCGATCAGCTCAGCGGCCCCTTATTCGGCACTTATACCTATTTTTACTTGGCCTAAGACAAAATGTATAAGTGCCGAGTAGGCAGCCTGGTTTTAGTTTTGGTTATACCTGCTGTACTACTATGTCTAGGTTGGCCCACCTCCCGCCCTTTCCCCTTCTCTAAAAAATGCCTCTTTTCGCTCTATGCGTTTAGAGGCAGCGGAAAGGCCTAAGCTGGTTTTAGGTATGTCTAAAACCAGCTTTGGTTATGGGTACTTGGACAATCAGGTTTTTTGATCATCCAAGTACCAATTTAGGCCACTTTTTAAACTTTTTATTATTATTATGAGCCCCATAGTCAACAAATCAAAAATGTGAAATGGAAACTAAAAGGTATACAACCAGAACTTACTAATTTGCCTCAAAATTTTCTTGGACCGCTAAGGCAAACCGTGCTGTTCAAAAACTACCTAGAGCTTGTATAGATATGTGCGATGCACAAATGGAAGAAATGAAATAAATAAATATAAATAAAAATGGTGCCTTTAAACACAGGATGCCAGCACATGTGCAAAGCGCTAATCTTCTCTCTTGTGTTAATGTACTTTTTATGAGTTAGCTTACTTGTTCACATTTTTGCATTTTTGGGTATTTGTACAATGCAATGCCACATTAGCTGTAGAGGTAATGTTTGACTTACGACCTACCTGACTTATAACTGTTTGACTTTACGACTGGACCTAACTGTGGCAGCTACTTTCCTTCCTTCCTTCCCTCTGGAACCAGCATTGGCCTCCTCCTGGGCCTACCTTAGACTCTGGCGGTCCAGTGTAGTGAGGCAGGGCAGGAGCAATCTTCCTCTTGCACTCCTGTCCATGCAGTCTTGCAGAAAAAAATGGCTGTTGTGAGTTCCTGTGGCAATCTCACAAGAGTGCCTTGAGGTTTGGCAATCTCATGAGGTTGCCATGGAGACCATTTTTTTGAAGGCAGCCATTTTTTTGACTTATGACCGAATTGGGTTTTGACTGGTCAGTCGGAAATGGATGTGGTCATAAGTCGACAACTACTTGTACTTTGTTTTACTGCTAGTCTGGGGAAGCAGGAGCAGTGGTGGGGGGAGGGGAAAGGGCAAATGCTGGATGGAAGTGAGCAGGACAGAGGGGTAATGCTAGAAAAAAATGGGCATGAGAAGAGAGGCAGAGGTTGGATGAAAGTGGGGAGGGGGCGGAGGACAGAAGCTGGATGGAAGGGGGGAGGAGAGACAGCAGACACTAGATGGAAGAGAGAAGCAAGTGGACAGATACTAGAAGAGGTAGAGAAAGGGCACATGCTGGATGAGAGGGGAGAGAGAGAGCACACGCTGGATAAAAGCATGCTGACTGCTTCCTCACTGCTCAGGCAGCATGGAACTTGGGGCTCAGGCAGCGGACCACTTTAACTAACTGGCTAGGCTTGGGTATCCCTGCAAGCAAAGGTAGGACTCAATAACAATGATGTTGAATGGGGGGGGGGGGGGCAATACCTAAGAGGAACTATGTTGCTTAGAGGTGCTGTGAAAAAATTACTTAGACACTAAGGTGCTTTTTTCCAAAGCAGATGGATATCTCAAAATGCCCCAAAATAGTCCAGTTGCCCAAAACATCCAAATTGCGATTTTCAAAAGATAGAATTTTGACATTTTACATTGCAGTTTGTCCAAGCGGAAATGTTGTAGGCATGTTTAGGGCAGGAATATGGAAGTCCTGAATTAGGACATCCAACAGTGATAATTGAATTGGAAGAATTATCCAAATCAAAAAAGAAAGATGTCTTAAGTATTACAGTCATGTCCAGGGTACAAAATAGTGACCCAATTGAGTAGCTGATCAGTAGAAGGATAAAGGTATGACTCCTTGTGAAACCCCAGTGGTTACTGTCCTCCTCCCTCACCCCTGAAAGTGACATTGGAAAGGGGAACTAGGCTCCCTAACATCAGATATTGCGGGCATTCCGAACACAGTAGCAAGCAGGTCTGAAGAATAGAGCCTAGTGATCAGTGGAATGGATGGTAAACAAGAGGACCCAGGTTCAAATTCCACTTCAACTTTTTTTCTCTCTTTTTTAAAAACCTTTAAATCAGGGGTTCTTAACCTGGGGTCCTTGGACCCCTAGCAGGTCCATGGATGGGTTTCAGTGAGGGTCAGATAAAAATTAACATTTATATTCAGTAGACAGCTCGGCACTGTTGATTTTTCTCACAGATAATGAGAGAGTAGATGCAGTAGTAGCAGTATATCTGTTTTAATTTGCACAAGAGGGTTGTATTTCATAATTATGAGTGGCCATTACCTTTTGCATAAAGGTTTTTTTTTTTAAAGATTGTTTACTTTAAAATTTAATAATACTTTGTGTATGCCATATATATATGAGGCGACAAAATCTCGATAAATAAATTACATCATATTCATTGCATGCAAAATTGTGTTTAAGTGAATATTTCTGGGGAAGGGAGTCCATAGCTTTCATCAGATTCTTAAAGGGGTCCATGACTCAAAAAAAGGTTAATAATCAGTGCTTTAAATTATGAGCCCTCTAGAAATAGTCATACCTACTGTTCCTAAATATTAAAGACACCTGCAAGTCTGAGGGCTATGGAAGTGGTGTACAGTCAAGCACAATACGTATTTCCCTGTTTCTGGAGAGATGACTATTTAAAATAACAGAGTTGCAGTGGAATATGAGCCCTGGTTATCATTGATTAAAGTTCATCACACTGACCACTAGGTTGCACCTCTGCTCTACAGGGATATCTGTGTGTCTATTTTGTACCAATGCCACCAGATGGATGGCCTTGTCCCTGTTTTTTGGCATTCATTTTTGCATGTTTTAAAAAAGGAAATACTAACATTTTTCCTGTTTTGAAAATTGCTGTGAGAAGCACAGTGTTTTGGGGCATTATGAGCTGGATGTCTCAATTCTGCCTTCTCAGACTTTCTCCTGTGAACTGTGAAGGTTTGGCTACAGTGAACTATTATATAATAAACTGATAGTGACAGGGAGAAAACTTTATGGTTTATTAATGTCAACACAGAAGCAATGGGCAAAATGTGGATAATGAAAGGATCGATCTATCTTGGTTTATAAAGCTGTTGTACAATATACCAAGCCCAGTATTTACAGAACAGGCTATTAGCAGAAAACTTGTCAGGTGTTTGAGAACAGGGTGGTGTGTATATGTATATTCAGTATGTATATATATATATATAGGCTGCAAGAAGACTAAAAATTTTTATTGCAATTAATTGTGTTGTGTGTTGGTAATTAATCATGAATAATACGTAAGATATTTTTAAAGAAAATGCAACAAACAAAAAAAAATCCTGAAATCCAGTCATAAACCACTTGTTTATCTGTAGTTTCCACTCTATCTTTCATCTACTATCTAGGCCCCCATTTCCTTCTCAGCTCTATCATGGACTCATTTCTATTTCCTCTCCATGCCCCCATCTCTTTCCCTCCTCCATGCAGCATCTCTTTCCCTCCTTGTTCACCCTTCCCTCAATGCAGTGCCTCACACCCTCCTTGCCTTGTGTCCTGTGTTTCTCTCCTTTCCTTGCTCCCCCTATTACAGTGAGGCTGTTGGGAGGGAGCCTTTGTGAGAGGCAGCTTTGTGTTGGAAGCTGCCTTAGTTATATTTTGTGGGTAAATTTTGAGAGTTTGTGTAGTTAAACAATATAGAGCTCGTGAGATTATTTGGCTCTGTGTGTAATTGTGAATTTAAAAGCTTATCTACTGAATAGAGTTTTTATGAAGCTGCTGGTCTGTGTAGAGGTTTTGATAAATGATTTCAGTTTCCATTAAAATTTAAACCATATAATTCAACAGACCTTTAAGTAATCTTCTCATTGTCTGTTAAAGGAAGCTGATTTATGTTAAGTTCTGCTTCTTGGTTTGATGTAAAGTGACACTTTGGTTCAGGAGAGTTTTTAAGGGAGTGCTGTCTTGACTTAACTGAATTGTGTCAAATATTTAAAAGGACCAAGGTGACTTGGCTTTTCCCTTCTGTTATAAGAGGATTACTGTATTTTGTACTCCATAAGACACACTCCCCCCCCCCAAGTGGGTGGAGATGTCTGTGCGTTTTATGGAGCGAATATAAATTTTTAACCCTATCCCCCATCCTTGCCAGGCTCTGCACCCTGTCCCCCCATCCCTGCCAGGCTCTGCACCCTGTCCCCCCTTCCCTTCCCTGCCAGGCCTTGCACCCTGTCCCCCCTGCCCTGCCCTGTTCTGTCCCCTGTACCTCCTCTGGTGGTCTAGTGGTAGGCCAGGACAGGGTACAGGGCAAGTCTAAGTGGTAGGGCAGGTTTAAGTGATAGGCAGTCCCAGCACACCCTCCCAGCCTCCCAGCCTTTAAATTCTGGTGGGTCAGTGGTGTATCGGCAGGAATGAGCTTTCCGTGCTCCTGCCCCTCCCTTGCTGGATGGCTGCCTCATTATCTTGGGGCCAGCGGCGCACAAGGCAGAAGCGAGCTTTTCATGCTCCAGCCTGGGCCCGCGCCACTCTCTGAATGGCTGCCGTCAGTTCTCACAGAACTCGCTCACATCCTCCATCCCCTGTCAGGCTTTGCACCCAGCCCCCTCTCTGCCAGGCACTGCACACAACCCCCTTCCCTCCAATCCCTATCAGGCTCTGCACCCAGCTCCCAGGCACTGCACACAACCCCCTTCCCTCCCTCCTCTGTCAGGCTCTGCACCCTGTCCCCCCTCCCTGCCCTGTCCATCTTACCTCCTCTGCCGCTGGAATCCCTGGTAGTCCAGAGGTGTAGTGGGTGCTGCTAACCCTGTCAGTCGCTGCATCGAGTTCCGGCTTCAGCAGCAGAGTGGTACTGAACAGGAGTGTGCTTTGATGCTGCTGGTTGGTGCTAAATGGCTCCCACGAATTCTCGTAGTAGAAGTATCTAATAAAAGCTAAAATGATTTAAGTTTACATCAATTTATTTATTCAATTTTCTATACTGGTCTCCCCAGTTTTACATGAATTTTTGTTCAGGTTCTCAAGCATTTTTTCCTCTCTGTCCCAGTGGGCTCACAATCAATTTAATGTAGTTGGGGCAATTGGGGGGGAGAGGGGGGTAATTAAGTGACTTGCCTAGGGTCACAAGGAGCAGCATGGGTTTGAACTCATGACCTCAAGGTGCCGAAGCTGTAGCTTTAACCATTGTGCAACACTCTTCCCCCATCCAATATAGCTATTCTAACTTTCCCTTAATCCTCTAACAGAGGGAGCATTTAGTCTGAGAACTGCACAAACAACCTGTTACCAGAGGAAGCCTAGACAAGTAAAGATCAATTACTCTTACTGAACTTCCCAAGGTCAACTCCTATTAAATCAGCCTGTGATGACAGCAGGAAGGGATGAAATAGGCGTCTTCCAGTTGGCTGGGTGGTGGCAGCAGCAGTAGCAAGAAGGGACTGGGGTATCCTTTAGAAAGGAGAAAGCTAGTTGGCAAAAAGCTCCTATTCTACACTCCGCTTCTAGTTGTTTTTTCTCCCCTCGAGCTTGTCTTTGTTCAATCATCTTTGTTTGACAAGTAGAGAAACATGACAAAGAGATTTCTGGTGTGATAATCATGCTATTTCCAAGGTTACGGACCATCAACCAGCAAAGTTTACTAGGGCAGCAGAATGACTCAATGAATGTTGTCGTGCCTGCAGCTAAACATAACAGTACTGGCAAAGCAAATATGTACTCCTAATGGTACTGTGGACATGCACGCTCTTCAAGTGGAGAGCATGGGACTGGGTCTTGAGGAAAAGGTATAACTATTGGACATTAGGCAGGAACTTTTAACAGTAACCTAGAAAAAGAATATGAAGCCTTGTATGGGATAGGCCACAATATATTTTCAAGGGAAATGCTGGGGTAAGTATGCAGTGACCCCCGTCTTGTGCCAGGGTACCCAAACCAAACTAGCGGAGAATATAGATATAACATGGTACAGTGTTTTCTTGCTGAGGATGTGATCCCTATCCTACTCAGGGCACTCATTTTTAGTATATATTATCTTGGAAAAAATGTAGGTGATAGTGTGGTTCTGGAGGTAGTCTTTGAAGGCTTTTTGGTATCATGCTCTAATAGAATTTATTAAAACCTTATTTCTTGTTTCATAAGTACATAAGAATTGACATACTGGGATAGAGTGAAGGTCATTCAAGCCCAGTATCCAGTTCCCAACAATGTCTATTCCAGGTCACAAATACCTGGCAAGATCTCAAAAGAGTAAAACAGGTTTCATGCTTCATATCCCTGGAGAGCAGTTGATTTTTCCAAGTCCATCTTAATAATGGTTTATGGCCTTTTCTTTTAGGAATTTGTTCAATTACCCACAGTGTGAAGAAATATTTTCTTTGTTTTGTTTTAAATTTACTACTAGTAGCTTCATTGTGTGCCCTCTAGTCCTTGTATATTTGGGAAAGAGTAAACAAGTGATTCATGTCTACTCGTTCCACTCCACTCAGTATTTTATAGACCTCTGTCCCTCTATCACAGTGGTTCCCAACCCTGTCCTGGAGGACCACCAGGCCAATCGGGTTTTCAGGATAGCCCTAATGAATATACATGGAGCAGATTTGCATGCCTGTCACTGTCATTATATGCAAATCTCTCACATATTCATTAGGGCTAGCCTGAAAACCCGATTGGCCTGGTGGTTCTCCAGGACAGGGTTGAGAACCACTACTCTATCATATGTCCCCTCAGCTGTCTTATTAGAGCCATGCTAAAAATGTGGCCTTGGGTGTCATGAGTAACTCACGTGCTAAAAACAGCACACACCACTTTTTAGGGCAGTATAGTAAAAGGGCCTCTATGGCTTGTCCTACCACTGGGGCTTGCGTGCATTTGTGAAGCCAAAAGCTATGCCATTGCTATTTTCATTACCAGCTGGTCTTCCTAAGGTGAACAGGTTTCAGCAGAGATGTCAGACTAACGATGTACCACCCATCTGGGCAGCAGCAAATGAGCAGTTTTGTAGGCAGAGAATCGTGTTTTATGCAACAACATTGGATTTATACTGCACAGAAGAAAGACCCAGCAATCTTCTCTTGTATTCTGCCAAGAAAACTTGATATCATTATCAAGTCATTAGGACTCAAACATGAGTTGATGGCACCTAACAACAAAAACTGAAATTCAAGTACAAATAATGATTAAAAATAATTATAACCTCTCCTCCTCTTTTGTCTCAGCAGCAGAGGTTGATAGAAATGGATTTACAATGATAAACATAGTAACATAGTAGATGACGGCCGATAAAGACCCGAATGGTCCATCCAGTCTGCCCAACCTGATTCAATTTAAATTTTTTTATTTTTTTCTTCTTAGCTATTTCTGGGCAAGAATCCAAAGCTCTACCCGGTACTGTGCTTGGGTTCCTACTGCCGAAATCTCCGTTAAAACCTACTCCAGCCCATCTACAACCTCCCAGCCATTGAAGCCCTCCCCAGCCCATCCTCTACCAAATGGCCATATACAGACACAGACTGTGCAAGTCTGCCCAGTACTGGCCTTAGTTCAATTTTTAATATTATTTTCTGATTCTAGATCCTCTGTGTTCATCCCATGCTTCTTTGAACTCAGTCACAGTTTTACTCTCCACCACCTCTCTCAGGAGCGCATTCCAGGCATCCACCACTCTCTCTGTAAATTTCCTAACATTGCCTTTGACTCTACCACCGCTCAACCTCAAATTATGTCCTCTGGTTTTACCATTTTCCTTTCTCTGGAAAAGATTATGTTCTACGTTAATACCCTTCAAGTATTTGAACGTCTGAATCATATCTCCCCTGTCTCTCCTTTCCTCTAGGGTATACATATTCAGGGCTTCCAGTCTCTCCTCATACGTCTTCTGGCACAAGCCTCCTATCATTTTCGTCGCCCTCCTCT